>NC_079194.1:65620383-66267883 GCF_029499605.1 Hyla sarda | reverse complement strand
TACACTGAAGACAAGCAGGGCCCCGTAAACTGAGGACAAGCAGGGCTCCGTACACTGAGGACAAGCAGGGATCCGTACAATGAGGACAAGCAGGGCTCTGTGCACTGAGGACAAGCAGGGCTCCGTAAACTTAGGACAAGCAGGGCTCCGTACACTGAGGACAAGCAGGGCTCCATACACTGAGGACAAGCAGGGCTCTGTACACTGAGGACGAGCAGGGCTCTGTACACTGAAGACAAGCAGGCCTCCGTAAACTGAGGACAAGCAGGGCTCGCTCTGTACACTGAGGACAATCAGGGCTCTGTACACTGATGACAAACAGGGCTCTGTAAACTGAGGGCGAGCAGGGCTCTGTACACTGAGGACTAGCAGGGCTCTGTACACTGAGGACAGCAGTAGCTGTGAGGTGACTAAAGGGTATCTGGTTAACCCTTGCTATTCGTGATGCCAGGGTGTGGGCTCCTCTGTAATACTTGTCCTACCGCCAACCTTCCCAAGAGTGATAGGGAGGTATAGAATAAAGGAATGTCCACAACCGGAGAGTTTGATGAAAACAGTTGGAACTTTTACTGCAGATTTTGTGCAACTTCACAACAGGAACAGTCTCTACAAATGCAAATTCTCTTGGAGATTGACAAAGGTTGGGACCTTAAGCAATTTTGAGTCTTTAGATTGATATGTGCTGTTCCACTGAATTTAGGGGAATTAGTTGCAGTCCAGTAGTCACGCTAGCTTTAGCGGGGATTAGATTAGAACTCACGGTTTAGGTTCTGCTGAGGCCGTTAGGTTGTTAGGCCTAGCGCGTCTTTGAAAGTTGCGCAGATCCATCCGGCTAGTCCGGCATCCACGAGAGCAGCAACCCAAGAGAGCAATAATTGGCTACAGCTCCCTTATATGGGCAGGGGCTGGACTAGTGCTAATTGGTCCAATACTGATGTCAATCACCTTTACACAGGATTATGGGTAACATGTGACCCAATGACCTCCAAAGGTATTCTAACATACCATAGAGGATTTAAAATGGTCACATGACAGAAGGTCCTGCGACGATAGACAAGGTAAGCATACTATACATTATATTAAATATACATTATTATTAAATATGTACATATATAAACATTACAGAGTTAGAGTAGAGGAGAGGTGACTAGGGGCTGTCCCACCTGGGGGACCCTACCTGAGCGTAGTTACTCTGACTTTGGGGACCACCATACAAGGTATGGTATGCAATACGTTACCGGGACACCACAAACCCCCTTACTTAAAATAAGTCGGCCTTGACGTCTGTCCCCTAAAACAGAGGGATGAAGCAAAGGTTGGTGAATAACAGTCCTGAGCATAACTTCTCAAATGTCCATCAATCAGGCTGTCTGCCTCTAGAAAGCTACTTAACTTTTTTGAGGTACATACATAAGCATGGGTAAACTCATGAACAGGATTACTTGGTTCACAAATTTAGTAACAGGATAATTTTATTTACATGAGATACATCCTACTTAACAGTTTTGAATCTGACTAGATATTTTTGAATCTCACTATACATTTTTGAATCTCACTATACATTTTTGAATCTCACTATACATTTTTGCCATATTAGTTACCTGTTTAGTACACTGAGGGCTTTACTGGTTTGCCTGAGGCTTTCTACCAATAAACTGGCTACTAGGGTCCATTGGCTACATGCTATTATCCCTAGAACATAACAGATAAACCTTACCTAGGTTACCTTTTGATTACGTGTATTATGTTTAGCTCGCAAGAGCACCTACTGGCCAGGCAGGGCATCTCACACACGTAAGAGAAAGAACAGTTAGTGTACATAACAGTGGTAGGAATTGGAAAATGTCATAGGCTACAATTCCTAAAACATTTGTTTGAATGTGAGATATTTTTGTTGTTTGGTGTACTAAGTTTAAGTGAGGTAAGTACACTTAAGTGATTAGTTTGAGGTACTATGTGTACAGTACTACTTGAAAGGTCTGTCTTGGTATCTTAAGGGTAGCTTCCCTTGTGTAGACCTTTGGGACTGACGCAACACCACGTCTTGACTCTCAGGAACTGTTACGCCGAGCGCTCCGGGTCCCTGCTCCTCCCCGGTGCGCTCACGGCGTTCCTCTCTCTGCAGCGCCCCTGTCAGACCCGCTGACCGGGAGCGCTGCACTGACTCTGCCGGCGTGGATGCGATTCGCATAGCGGGACGCGCCAGCTCGCGAATCGCAACCCAAGTCACTCACCTGTCCCGGTCCCCGGCTGTCACGTCCTGGCGCGCGCGGCTCCGCTCCTTAGGGCGCGCGCGCGCCAGCTCTCTAAGATTTAACGGGCCAGTGCACCAATGATTGGTGCCTGGCCCAATCAGTCTAATTAGCCTACACCTGCTCCCTGTCTATTTAACCTCACTTCCCCCTCACTTCCTGGCCAGATCTTGTTTCCTTTGTGCCAGAGAAAGCGTTACAGTGTTTGCCTTACCAGTGTACCTGACCTCTTGCCATTGCTATTGACTACGAACCTTGCCACCTGCCCCGACCTTCTGCTACGTCTGACCTTGCCTCTGCCTAGTCCTTCTGTCCCACGCCTTCTCAGCAGTCAGCGAGGTTGAGCCGTTGCCGGTGGATACGACCTGGTTGCTACCGCCGCAGCAAGACCATCCCGCTTTGCAGCGGGCTCTGGTTAATACCAGTAGCAACCTAGAACCGGTCCACCGACACGGTCCACACCAATCCCTCGCTGACACAGAGGATCCACATCCAGCTAGCCGAATCATAACAGGAACCTCATCAAAGGACAATTCTCTAAAAACTTCAATCCCGGAGGAACCCACTTGAGGGTTGGAAACAGGAGTCATATCTTCTACAGGACTGGTGTGACCTATGAGGCTTGGAGAAAGGAGTCCTGGAGTACTTGGAGCTGTCACTGGAGTACTTGGAGCTGTCACTGAAGCACTTGGAGTTGTCATGGGAGTACAATTGGTGCAAGGCGAGGAGATCAAAGTCGGTTGGGCTAAAGCCGGACACTGCACTCCAAAGAACTTTGCAGGCTGATGAGAGGAGAACAGTGGAATGTCCATTGTAGGATGGATTCCCTCTCCTGGAACATGCTCTCTCGTTGGCCTTGCTTCCGAGGGAGCCGGAGGAGGCGGCTCTGGCAAATCGTCCTTCATACACAGTTTTATCCTATTTCGGTGGACCACTTGGGGTTGAAACCCCTATTCTGTACTTCATAAACATCCGTATCGGGATATGGCATTGCCGTAATAGTGTAAGGCTTCGTCTCACACATAGAATCCAGATCATGCGACCGAGGAAACTTTCTGAGCCAGGCTCTATCCCCAAGTTGCAGTGGCTGAGCGGAGGCATGCTGATTGTAATCTTTTTGCTGTCTGCACTGAGCCTCGCCCATTTTCCTTTCCACAATGTCCTTAGCTTCTTCAATCCTCCTTCAGTGCTCAGAAACCCAATCTTGAGAAGTCTGAGGGGAAATGTTGAAAGGTGCTTATAACCCAAAGGCTCTATCCTCTGGCAGTTGGCCATGTCGGCCCATCTTAAGGAAGAAGGGAGTGTATCCGGTGGAGCAGTGAATAGTGTTATTGTAAATCTCCAACAGTTCAGGCAGGAGTCGGGGCGACTCTTCATCCATGTGGATGAATACCTGGTTAATCCTTTCGCACAACCCATTCCCCTGAGGATGATATGCAATGGTCCGGAGCTTCTTGCAATCATGAAACTGGCAGAGTTCCTGAAATAACTGAGCTTCAAACACAGTTCCTGGATCAGTGAGGACTGATTCAGGACACCCCCGAGGTTGGACCCAATGGCTGTAGAAGACCTGTGCAGCCGTTCTGGCAGTAAGATCTTTGACAGGTAAAACTACCACCCACTTGGAATAATGATCCACCATGGTAGGTAGGTATATCTCGATTGGGTAGGGAATAACTTCACATGGTCCAGAGCAACCAGTTGGATAGGCCTCTCATTATGGAGGGGATGTAGCGGTGCTCTTGTGTCCTTGCAAGGATTCTTGGTGACACTGCAGATGGTGCACTTGGCACACCACTTTTCAATATCTCCTCGCATCCCCACCCAATAGAACCTCCTTTGAATAGTAGCCTCGGTCTTGTGAACCCCAAAGTGTCCCGATTGGTCATGATATGCATTAAGAACCATGGCTGCTTCCCTCCGAGGGACTAAGATCTTATGCAGGCGTTCTCCGGAGACTGGGTCCAAGGAATTTCGGCATAGCAGTCCTTTGTGGAGAAACAGATGATTTATTTGTCGCCACAACCGCTTCAACTCCAGGTCCCCTTGCGCCTTGTGGAACCTAGTTGGCACTCTCTTCTGCAATAGATAATCCAGAAGATCCCCCATGACCCGACTCATCTTGCAAGGTCTTCCAGGTATACAGATCTTCGGGAACCTTAGGAGGCCCAGAGACATCCCCTTCTTGAGCCATCATGGTACTCACACTCATGAACCTCTGATAAAATGGTGGCTCTCTACATCTTCCCACACATCTTCCATAGGTGGTTCTTCACTGGTGTTGAGCGGCATAGGCCATATTCGAATTCGCGAATATTCGCGAATATATGGACATATATTCGCGAATATTCGCATATTCGTTATATTCTCGTTTTATTTTCGCATATGCGAACATTCGCGTATGCGAAAATTAACATATGTGAATATTAGCATACACAAAATTAACATACGCGAATATTCGCATATGCGAAAATTTGTATATGCTAATGTGCGCATATGCGAATTTACGCACACCAGTCTCACACAGTAGTATTACAGCCTTCTTTACACCACACAAGCTGGAAGCAGAGAGGGATGATCACTGTCATGTGTACTGTGAAGAAGAAAGAAAAAAAAAAAAAAAATGAATATTCGTAATTACGAATATATAGCGCTATATTCGTGAAATTCGCGAATTCGCGAATATGCGATATTCGCGAATAATATTCGAATTGCGAATATTCGCGAGCAACACTATTCTTCACCAGGGGCCATATGGGAAAGCACATCTGCGTTAACATTGGTCTTCCCACTCCAATACTTGATGTTGAAGTCGTAGTTGGCAAATCGAGAGGCCCAGCGTTGCTCAATAGCTCCCAGCTTGGCAGTGTTCAGGTGTGCCAAAGTATTGTTATCTGAATAGACCGTAAAGGGAGAAGCTGCCAAATAGTCCTTGAATTTTTCAGTAACCGCCCAGACCAAAGCAAGGAGTTCTAGCTTGAAGGAACTATAGTTAGTTTCATTTATTTCTGCACCCCGTAGGTGCTGACTGGCATAGGCTATAACTCTTTCCTTACCATCCTGTATCTGCAACAAAATGGCCCCCAAACCTTCAAAGCTGGAATCAGTGTACAGTCGAAATGGCTGGCTGTAATCAGGGTACGCTAGGATGGGGGGTTCAGTAAGGAGGTGCTTCAGAGCCTGGAAGGCTACTTCTTGGTCTTCATCCCACTGTATCACGACTCCAGGTCCCCTTGCACCTTGTGGAGCCTAGTTGGCACTCTCTTCTGCAATAGATAATCCAGAAGATCCCCCATGACCCGACTCATCTTGCAAGGTCTTCCAGGTATACAGATCTTCGGGAACCTTAGGAGGCCCAGAGACATCACCTTCTTGAGCCATCATGGTACTCACACTTATGAACCTCTGATAAAATGGTGGCTCTCTACATCTTCCCACACATCTTCCATAGGTGGTTCTTCACCAGGGGCCATACGGAAAAGCACATCTGCGTTAACATTGGTCTTCCCACTCCAATACTTGATGTTGGCAAATCGAGAGGCCTAGCATTGCTCAATAGCTCCCAGCTTGGCAATGTTCAGGTGTGCCAAAGGATTGTTGTTCAAAGCTGGAATCAGTGTACAGTCGAAATGGCTGGCTGTAATCAGGGTACGCTAGGATGGGGGGTTCAGTAAGGAGGTGCTTCAGAGCCTGGAAGGCTACTTCTTGGTCTTCATCCCACTGTATCGGGAGTCTTCCATTGTAGTTCTCTTTGGCAATTCCCCGCAGCAGAGTAGTCAGAGGTCCAGCAATTTGAGCAAAGTGATGGATGAACCGCCTGTAATAGCCCGCAAACCCTAGGAAACTCTGTATGTCACGTACAGTTCTAGGCGTAGGCCAATCTTTTACAGCACTCACTTTATCAGGATTAGTGTTGCACTATAGCACTATATTTTCGTAATTACGAATATTTTTTTTTTTCACAGTACACATCACAGTGATCATCCCTCTCTGCTTTCAGCTTGTGTGGTCTAAAGAAGGCTCTAATACTACTGTGTGAGACTGGCGTACGAATTTCAGCATATGGGAAAATTAGCATATGCTCATTTCCGCATATGCAAATTTTTGCTAATGCAAATTTTAGCATATTCTTATTTTTGCACATGCGAATTTTCATTTATGCTAATTTTAGCAAATGCAAATTTTCGCATATGCTATTTCTCGCATATGGGAAAATATAACGCGAATATTACGAATATGCGAATTTAGCGAATATATGATGAATATTTGTAAATATATTCATGAAATATTGCGAATTCGAATATGGCCTATGCTGCTCAACACTAATCAGGATCAGGTTGTACGCCTTCAGCACTGATGACATGTACCAGATAGTGAACCTTGGGTTTCAATAAATGGCACTTGGAGGGCTTGACTTTCAGGCCATGTTGTATGAGAACTTGGAAGACTTCTCTGAGATGATCAAGGTGTTCTTGGTAGGTCTGAGAGTAGACATCGTCCAGATAAAGAAGAACACTTTGGAAATTCAGGTGCCCAAGACATCTCTCCATCAAGCGTTGAAAGGTAGCAGGTACGTTGCAAAGTCCAAAGGGCATGCTTTTGAACTCAAAGAGCCCCATCGGGGTCACAAACGCTGTCTTCTATTGATCCTCCTCGGCCATGGGTACTTGCCAGTACCCACTAGTCAGGTCTAGTGTGGAAAAATAGGCTGCGGATCCCAAAGCAGTGAGGGACTCTTCTATCCTAGGAAGAGGGTAGGCATCATTGTGGGTTACATCATTCAGCTTCCGATAATCCACACAAAATCGAATGGTCCCATGCTTCTTTTTGACAAGGACTAAAGGGGCAGCCCAGGGACTCTGGCTCTCCCAAATGACATCAGCTTCTTTCATCTCCTGCAGCATCTTCTTCACTGTCTGGTACATCCCGGGTGCGACTGGCCGGTGCCTCTCTTTGATGGGAGGACTATCTCCAGTTAGAATCCGATGCTGGATCATCGTGGACTGGCTAAAATCAGTGGGGTGTTTACTGAAAGCTTCCTGAAACTGTTAAACTGTTTAGCCACTTGAATGACTCCTCCAACCTGGTCCGGGGGAGTATCTTCATCTCCTATCTGCAACTGAGTACACCATAGGTCCACGGGACCCTTGTCGGCCCCTTGGGCAATCTGAGCAGTCCACTGTCCGGCAACTTGTGGCTTTGACATCACATCCCGGGAGTCCAGGTGATGTAACTGAGCTATAGGAGTGTACTTGGTTGGTCTAGTAACGGCTTGGGAGAGGTTAACCACTCGAACCGGGACTCTCCCATTTCTCACAGTCACAAGGCTTCTAGCTGCATGTACCAAAGGGTAGTCCTCCAGTTGCATGGGTTCCAGGAATGCCCTGATAATCTTGGCTCTTCACCCCTGGTCGCGCACGGCACCAGATAATAGTCTCCTTCAGCGGCTGCAGGGTAACAGCTCGTATGTCTTGGATTCTCGGCCGACAGATCTCTCCTCGAGGATTGACAAACTTCTGTTCAGCTTGCAGTGCCCTGAGGTGGTGTTGCGCGGCTCGCCGGCCAGAGGGTGACATGTAGGGAAGAGAGTCACGCAATGAGTTAACTATGTCATCAAAACAGTGTCTCATGATGTTCATCCCTAAAATAAACTAAGCAGCATGTTCATCACCAACACTAGTAACAATAACACCTTGTCCTCTAAGGACATGATTCCCTACTTGTACTGTGGGCTCCCAGTAGCCATGCTTGGGTACTGGTTTCCCATTCCCTGCCATTTCCCGAAAGTCTACATCATCAGGCTCGCATAACATTTCAGGACCCCAATATTTGTAAAACACCCTTTGAGGAATAGTGGACACTTGGGACCCAGTGTCGATCAAGGCCTGCAATTTAACTTCTTCTACCACAATTTGTACATAAGGGCAGGGGGCAACATACGTTTACTGGTTACTCCCGGGGTGCGGTCCTCGACACCAGGGGATGCCAGTTTAAAGCCCAACATTGGCTCTTCCAGTGTCCAGTTTTATTACAATGACTACAAACAGGTCGTGGAGTCCCAGGTGGCCTCACAGGAGGGGTACTAGGTGGCCGGCAGGGTGAGGGGCACGCTCTTCGGATGAAGGTGAATTAGCCCTGCCCACCATCTCTTTAACAGCTTTAGTTAACTGATCAATGTCCTGCTGTACATGTTGTAAATCATCAGCCCAGGGACTAGAGGGAGTCGAGGCAGTTGCAGGCTGAGGCGTGGTTACGGCCGGGGTTCCCAATGATTCAGCAGAGGGGGGCCTAAGTTCTTCCGCTTCGGGCCCTGACTCAATGACTTTGATGGCTAACCTCTTGAAGGCGGGGAAAGCCATGTCGGGATTCTGTGCTGCCAGCATCCTGGGTTGGGCCTTATCCCACTTATTCTGTGCCCCATCTATGAACCTGTCCATCAATACCCTGTAACCCTGATCGGGTGTAATACCATCTAGCTTTTGTACTGCTTCTAAAGCGTTCGGTAGGGCTACAGCATAGGCCCGAAGAGTCTCACCTGGCTTCTGACGTTACTCATACAGCCTCAGACATATCTCAGACTCGAACACTTGATAGAGCCCATCAAAGATTTTCTCTAGTGTAGCCTTGTCGGCCAGTGGCCATGTGCGTACCTCCTCTAATGCCGGCCCCTGCAACTGTCCAGTAAGTAACTTCACCTGTAGATGAGGGGAGAAAGCACAAAAAGCGAAGAGGCTGGATATCTTCTCCTTGATGTCCCTCAGTGTAAACGGATCACCGTTATAGTGTGGGAGGACAATATTTCCCAGGAAGACAGTTGTGGCAACAGGTGTCCTGGAGGTCAGTGCAGCAACTGAAGATGAATCGGGTTGAACTTGTCATTCCGACTGTACTGGTTCTGCTGATGAAACCACCGGAGCACCACCATCTTGCTGAAGAGGGGGTGCAGGTGGCGCAGGTACTAGAGCAGGTTCTGGAGGTGGAGCAGGTCCTGGAAGTTGTATTGCTGCTGCTGGATCCGACATTTCAGCAAATGGAATTGTTCCTTTAAATGAAGCTCGGAAACGTCGGTCCCTTTAAGAGACGTAGCTGTTCTTTGATCTGGAACTTGAGTGCGTAGATCTCGAACTTGAGAGCGCTGATCTGGAAATTGAGTGCGTATATCTCAAACTTGAGAGTTCTGGTCTGGAAATTGAGTGCGTTGAGCTGGAACTTGAGTGCGACGATCGGGAGTCGAGTAGAATCCAGCCAAGATCTTAACTTAGCGACCTGGCACTTCAGGGTTTTACACCGTGCTGGCTTTTTAAAGCTTTCGGTCTTCCGCAACACTCTGCGTTTCTTTGTTATTCTAACTATACTTTTCTGTATGTCTTCTGTTTGAGGCTCCACCAAAATGCCAAGGCTCCGGAGATCTCGGTAGGTGGAGTTTCAGGAATGTGCGCACGGGAAGGACTAGCGCTGCCTTTAACCCCTTGCGCTGCGAATTGCGGCTCCGCAGTACTTTTCGCCTCCCCCTTACTTTTCATGCACACTTTTTGCACACAGCCCCAGAAACACAGTCCCATAGCTTTGAAGGAGATTTACAGTACGTAAGTAAAGTCCTTTACATAGGGGGGGAGTACACTTTACTTGGTGGCAACAGCTGTAGGCACACATCCGTATCCTGTTCGTAGGACACCAAAAAGCTATATGATAACCTGGGGGAGTAGGGTATATGGGGTGTAGCTGTGCGGTGACTAATGGGTAACTGGTTAACCCTTGCTATTCGTGACGCCAGGGTGTGGGCTCCTCTTTAATGCTTGTCCTACCGCCACCCTTCCCAAGAGCGATAGGGAGGTATAGAATAATGGAATGTCCACAATTGGAGAGTTTGCTGAAAACAGTTGGAACTTTAACTGCAGATTTTATGCAACTTCACAACAGGAAGAGTCTCTACAAATGCAAATTCTCTTGGAGATTGACAAAGGTTGGGACCTTAAGCAATTTTGAGTCTTTAGATTGATATGCGCTGTTCCACTGGATTTAGGGGAATTAGTTGCGGTCCAGTAGTCACGCTAGCTTTAGCGGGGATTAGATTAGAACTCACGGTTTAGGTTCTGCTGAGGCCGTTAGGTTGTGATGCCTAGCGTGTCTTTGCAAGTTGCGCAAATCCATCTTGCTAGTCCCGCATCCACGAGAGCAGCAACCCAACTGAGTGATAATTGGCTACAGCTCTCTTATATGGGCAGGGGCTGGACTAGTGCTAATTGGTCCAATAATGATGTCAATCACCTTTACATGGGGGACCCTACCTGAGCGTAGTTACTCTGACTTTGGGGACCACCATACAAGGTACGGTATGCAATACGATACCGGGACACCATACAGGGTTTTGTGCACTGTGGACAAGCAGGGCTCTGTACACTGAGGACAAGCAGGGCTCTGTACACTGAGGACAAGCATGGCTCTGTACACTGAGGACAAGCAGGGCTCTGTGCACCGAGGAAAAGCAGGGCTCTGTACATCGAGGACAAGCAGGGCTCTGTACACCGAGGACAAGCAGGGCTCTGTACATCGAGGACAAGCAGGGCTCTGTACACCGAGGACAAGCAGTGCTCTGTACACCAAGGACAAGCAGGGCTCTGTACACTGAGGACAAGCAGGGCTCTGTACACTGAGGACAAGCAGGGCTCTGTGCACTGAGGACAAGCATTGCTCTGTTCACTGAGGACAAGCAGGGATCTGTACACCGAAGCTCTGTGACATGCCTCCGGCTCACACAGCAGACTGATTGACAGTCAGGAGCCTGCACAGTCTTGCTTGTCCCAGCTACATTTCCTGTATTTTGTCCCAGTACAGAGACACACAGGCAATAGCTGCAGTGACAAGACAATGTTCTGGACAGTGGAGGGACCCCTAGTGGTAAGAAGTGTGGAGCATTTTTTCACCCATAAATATACACTTTTTATTAACCAATGTATATTACAAATATACATATAATGTTATCTACATTGTATAAAAAGTATTTGCAAATTAATGTGCCCATTTAAAGACACAGGGTTAAAAAAAAAAAAAAAAAAGTAGTTGTAGATGTTCTAAGTAATGTAATAAAGTGGCAACCATGTATTTCTTAGCTTCCTATATAATTAAGTAGCAGTATTATATTACATTTCTTTCAAGGTAGATGTGTGGCCACCCGCAACGTCCCCTGTATGCTTGCTTTACCCATTTGGGATAAAAAGATTTTTGTTATTAATAGTGTTGAGTGCGAATATTTGAAATTCAATTTTTTACAGTGAATGTTTAGAATATAGTGATATGTATTCGTAATGACGAATATTCTTTTGTGGTTTTTTTTGCAAATATGCGCGAATTTGCAAATATTCACGAATATCTGCACTTCCAGTCAGGGGACACTGATCCCTTCCTTCTTTTAGGTGAAAGATATAATCGAGCGTACAAACTATGCAAATTTCATTACGAATTTTTGCATGGAAAAAAAAAAAGAGAACAAACATAGCGAATATGCGAATTTCACAAACATAGGATGAATATTCGTCCATAAATTCGTGAAATGTCCATAAATTCCAATATGGCTCCTGCTGCTCATCACTAGTTATTAAAGGGGTACTCTGTTGGAAAAAAAAATTGTTTAAATCAATCCGTGCCAGCAAGTTAAACAGATTTGTAAATTACTTCTATTAAAAAATCCAGTACTTTTTAGCAGCTATATGCTACAGAGGAAATTCTATTCTTTTTGAATTTCTTTTTTTATCTTGTCCACAGAGCTCTCTGCTGACACCTGATGCCCGTATCAGGAACTCCCCCACAACAAACCTAAGCTGCTCTGGATAGTTCCTGACACAGACAGAGGTGTCAACAGAGAACACTGTGGACAAGACTAAAAAGAAATTCAGAAAGAAAAGAATTTCCTCTGTAACATGCAGCTGCTAATAAGTACTGGAAGGGTAAATATTTGTAATTTACAAATCTGTTTAACTTTCTGGCATCGGTTCATAAAAAAAAAAAAGTTTTCCATTGGAGTACCCCTTTAAAGAGTTAAACACTTAAAACTTATATGAATACTCATCTATTTGTATCTTCTAAGCAATACCCCTTAAGTGCATTGTAATTTTGCGAGCAACAAAACGTAACAATTCATTGTTTGATGATCTTACCCGCAATCTATCAGACTGTAGGGAAGCGAAGCATTTCCATAAACATTAGCTACACTTGGACATCCCAGCAGGTCGCATTTCAATTTAGAGACTATTGTATCTATCAATCATTATGAGGAATAGATAAGATTTTTACTTATGTGCCGGAAAGTCTTTTAGAAGATAAGCAACTTGCCAAAGAATCAAATAAACATCAATTTGTGTTTTCAGATTATTTTTCTCTGTCACATAATTCAGTTTTCTTAGTAATATTCCAAAGGAACGGTTCTGTTAATGATGGGTCAGAAAGTAAATACCTCTAAGTGAGAAGAACTGATTGCAGTATTTAGGAGTATTTTTTGATGAGTATAAGAGCTTATGCAGAATGGAAAGAGCGGCACTCACCACAAAGATGATAAATCTTTAATCTTCCATCACGTTGCACATCATATAAAAATAAGGATGTCACACAGAGGGCAGGGCCGTTGGGGACAGTTGTTTCATATGTCAATACGTACTGCCTCTTGCCGAAGCAAAAGGGCAGGCGTGTTCGGGTCAGCTGTTTGATATGTCAAAATGTACTTCCGCTTGCCGACGCAATAGAGCAGGGGTGTTCTGGTCAACCGTTTTGTACGTAAATGCGTACTTCCTCTTGCTGATGAAAAGGGCAGGGGTGTTCTGGTTAACCGTTGCATATGTCAATATGTACTTCCTCTTGATGACAAAAGGGCAGGGGTGTTCTGGTTAACCGTTGCATATGTCAATATGTACTTCCTCTTGATGACAAAAGGGCAGGGGTGTTCAGGACAGCCGCTTTGTACATCAATGTGTACTTCCTCTTGCCGCAAAAGGGCAGGGGTTTTCAGGTCAGCCATTTCATATGTCAATGCATACTTCCTCTTGCCGACACAAAAGGGTAGGGGTGTTCGGGTCAGCCATTTCGTACGTCAATACGTACTTCCTCTTGCCAACACAAGGGGAGGGGTGTTCAGGACAGCCGCTTTGTATGATAATGCAAACTTCCTCTTGCCAACACACAAGGGCAGAAGTGTTCAGGACAGCCATTTCGTATCTCAATTGACGTACGAAACGGCACTGATGTATGAAATGGCTGTCCTAAACACCCCTGCCCTCTGTGTAACTTCCGCTTTGTATATGACATTGTTAAAGAAATCAATGAATTTCTACCACCTTTCCTGAGTTTAATAACAAGTTGATTCTTAAAAGACAATAAAACAATTACAATTACTTTTGCATTGTCATGAAGATTTTGCTTTTCTTACAAAATGTATTCTGTCTATGTTTTGCTTATGAGAGTAATATGCCCATGTCATCACGCCCCCTGCCAAGAGCCATATGGAGTCAAGATAAAGAAGATAAAGAAAACTATACCACGTACATTCTTATTCTGTCTCTGGATTGGCTGAACTATGGACAATTTACACTACAAAGACAGGGCTCTTATCTGATCAAATTGCTTATGCCAGTAGGATGTGTGAAAATATGCTACGTGTATGCATGTTTCATTGTAATCTTCCCTAATTAATTAATAATAATTTATTTTTAATTTGGTCCAGCTGTTTCACGTTGTCATTATTTTAACAATATGATAATTTGTATTTGATGGAAGTTTGAAGATTTATCATCGTTGTGGTGAGTTCTGCTTTATCTTTCCATACTGAAAATTGCCTTGTCACTTATCATTGCTGAGCACCACCAGTGAACGCTATATCGGTGCGACTCTGTGCGGTTATCGCACCCCTGTGTGAACAGTGACATACATTGCAGTGCCGGATCTGTTGTTTGATTTGAATTATAGAGTCTTATGAATTTGGTGATATTTCTATAAGTCTATGGGCCCGTATTACTGCTATAACTCTTTGATTTTATACAGTGCATAGCTATATAAAAAAAAAAGTATAGGTGCTCTTATTTGCTACTATTTGCTTTGTACGAATGTGGAAGTGTTGAATAGAAAAACCCCAGATCTCTCGGCGCAAACCACTTGTGCAAGACCAGCTAAAATATTTCTCAAGACATGATCTTCATTTTATAAAAACCACATACATATGTGGAGTGTCGGACTAAGATGCCATGTTTCTAGCACGCATGTGTAGTGTGGCAATAATGACAGTTTATGATGCCAGGGTAGCGTTGACCTCAACGCTCCAAGAGTAAAAGTTTCCTGGGCCAAGCATTGGGGTAATAATGACTACATATGCAGGGTTACGGAATCCACTCATTTTTAACTTAGGAATTTGCAACAATACAGGAACAGTTCAAATGGTAGTGCAAAGTTAAAAGGAGTTTGCTGCAGGGATCACAGTTGCCTCAGGGCACTATGTGACTTGTAGTCCTTGCTGATAAACTAGCTTCTTACAATTGTTTAGACTGGGCTGGCTTGGATTATGTTACTTCTTTGAGACTTGGTCACTGACAGACACTAGTTCTTCTCTTCACACAGGTATCCAGAAATAGGGCTTACCGCCTGGTGGGAACAGGAGGTTTATGGACCGGAGGTGCTCAAGGCTTTCTCCTGTAATCCTTTACTTTGGCTAATGGGGTCCTTAGGCTCTTTTTGGCTCCTCTTTCTCTGCCTCTCAATCACTTCTCGGCCTTTTGGCTATGATCAAGTGTAGTACCTTTCCTGTTAGTTGGCGGTGTGAAAGAACCACACAGTAGGACAGGTGTACCAGAGATGGTATACAGTAGCAGTCATGTTCCTGTTCCTGCTGGATATAGCCCTAAGGTCTGGGTAGAGTGAAGGCCAAGGTGCACAAGTGGCAACCCCACTTGAAGATTGGCAACCCCACTTGAAGGAAGGCACTTAGCACGCACTTTTTCTCTCTCTTCTGGGCACTCACCCTTAGTATCTCGGCCTTCTGGCTATGATCCAGGATTTTTATAAATCCGGTCAGATGTCCAGGCAGTCTTACACTGCGCACATCCACTCATTTACTTATTTATTTATTTTGTCACTGTGTCCACGTTTTGTGTTCTGTTTGTTCACAAGGATTTGTTAGGGTGCGGTAGCCCTTCTGGGTGTCCCTCCTGTTGATCTAGGGGAGGTGTGTGTGGCCATGATGTTCCTCACCTCTCTGCTATACCCCGTGGCAACCTTGCTTCGGTAGGATGCCGAACCGATTTTACTGGTTTCATGATGACAACCTAGTTAATGCCTAGTTTTCTGAGTAGATTTGGCGGTCCCTGAGTAGATTCGGCGAAAGGGGATATTGTACCTGGAACCTTACAGGTGCCTTTTGGCCCGGAGGAGAAGGGTTTGGTTTGTTGGGGGCCTCTCTCCTTTCAGAGAAGGGCTTGCGAGAGACCGCATCCTCGTGCATGGTTTTTTGTGTGAACACTTGCACTTTTTACTTGCACTTGGGTGATTTGAGAGCACATACCTCGGCTCTTCAAAAAAAAAAAATGGATTTCAGCAAACTGGACCCAGGTAAAAACATCTTCTTTAATACAAAGTATTAAAACACAGACCTAAATCAGTTTGTGGATGGGGGGGGGGGGACATCACCACCATGCCCTTTGTGACACCACGCCCCCTCAAAGCAAGTCTATGGGAGGGGGTGTGGCAGCCACCACGCCCCTTCACATAAACTTGCTTTGAGGGGGTGTGGCTTCACATGGGAGGTGGTCGTGACGTCACCTCCCACACCGCCTGCACCCAGCGTTCTAAACGAACGCTGGATGCGGCACAGAGATTGCGGATAGGGATAACATGTCTAGGGACGGAGTGCCCCTTTAATTGTAAAACAGAGTGACTCAGGTGATAGGTGGGATTATGCAGTCAGGGGGTGTGCATTTGGCATACGAACCCCTCAATGTACAACATTCACACCCCTTGAATGTATAATCCCGTCCATTGCCTTAAAATTAAGATCACATCCATCTGACTGATTCACTGAATTGTCAGACAAAATATAAAGGCGTATCAAAAAACTGTAAAAAGCTGTGTGGTCATGGTGCCCTAAGCTATTTAATGACAGTACAAATTATATTTGTATGACCATAGTTGCTTTTCAACAGGTTATAGCTAGCAGAGTGAAACAACAATATACAGCTAGAGCTGTCACGTGTTGCCTCTGCAATTAGTAGGGATGACCTAATCCATCATGTGATAAAATTACACCATAGGGCATCAAAACAACAGTCATCCCTAAGGCATTCTAAAAAATAAGAACTTTATATCTTTAAAAAAAAAAAAAAAAAAAAACTTTACCATTTCAAGGGGTATTCCAGTAAAAAAAAAAAAAAAGAAAAAAATACAGATTTGTAAATGACTTCTATTAAAAAAAATCTTAATCCTTTAGTACTTATCAGCTGCTGAAGTTGAGTTGTGCTTTTCTGTCTGACCACAGTGCTTTCTGCTGACACCTCTGTCTCTGGAACTGTCCAGAGTAGCAACAAATCCCCAAAGCAAACCTCAAACCAGAGCACTGTTACAGAGAGAAAAGAACAACTCAACTTCAGCAGCTGATAAGTACTGGAAGGATTAATACCCCTTTAAGTCCATTGAATGCAATAGTGAAATATCTATGAGTTTCCATTTAGTAAAATTTCACATCAGTAATTATTGTGGACATAAAATTTAGGGACTGTTGAGACAGTGCTTGAGAGGTGAAAATCCCAAGAAAAAAAAAAATTGCTTTGAAAAATAGCTTTAAGCTGCCACCTAAATAATGTCTAAAAAAAAAAGGCAGAAAAGTCAAATTATTTTAAAGTATGACAAATAAATTGTTCCCATGCACAAAAAAGGCTTCAAAATCACTCCAAATGGCAGAAAAACATTTGACAGTTCGAGGCTTTCTTAGTCTTTAAAAACTGACTTTTTTTTTTTTTTTAAAGCCCCAAAAAAGTGTGTGTAAAAATTCATGGTAGCTAATGATAATATTGGTGATCATTTTCTTCAGGTGGATAAGGCCCTATATTAGTTTTTTGCTGTTGACATGTGTTTGTAGCAGACAACAATAAATGACATTGTAAAGTGAATATACGTGATCATGAAGACTAACTCTAAAGATAGATAAATAAAGCACAAAAAGCGTGAAGAGGAAATTGAGACAGTAATGTATGTGACACGTATTTACATGTATAAACAATGTTACATTTATCTGAGGAGAGACGTCTTGAGATGAGTAATTTCACTGAGTGACAAGGTCTAAAGCTGTCCCTTATAATCACTGGTACGGTTCACTGGGAGCCGGTGATTACAATCAGGCCGCGCCGCTTTCTCATCTAATTCACTTGCTTAAATTGACATTAAAAATAAATACTGCTGTGCAGTCTGATCCATGTTAAAGGTGCAACCTAATGCAAAATAAAGTGTATCTAAAGAGTGCAGACAACCACAAGAGATGTGTGCCGATCATATTGCTAAAGTTCTCATTCCTCACTGTGGTTTAAAATGCTCATAAACAGATTCCTATCTCCGGAAATTGTCATAAAATAAATATCAACCTGTAAACCACAATGTATTGAACTCAGTTCATATGACACATACAGTACAGTCACACGTACAGTACAGAGCAAAGGTGAGATACAGTAGGGTTAGAAAATGCTACAAAACTTCAAGTTGGGCATTATGTTGCACTGATCCTAAAATTAGCTCACTGCATCCATGTTTCTGCCGTCTTATTACAAACATAATAACTGGAATCCCAACGTGCCAATGTAACCCCCCCAAATTTTGTTGAAGCGTACTTGTTATATCCCACAACAAATGATATGTTACTTAATACCTGATCATGTGCTGTTATCTTTTTTTGTGTATCTAGCACCTATATTTTGGAAAAAAGGAAGATCAGATCCAGCTCTTGTGCAAATGAAAGACTGTGTTTTTTCCAACATGACAACGCAAGAACACAGGTAGGTAACTCATTTCAGGCGCTAAAAGTGCTCTTAGTCATTAGTCAGAGGTATGACTAAGAGCGCTTTTAGCACTTGAAACTCTTTACCTACCTGCGTTCCTGTGTTGTCATGTCAGAATAAACTCATTCTTTTATATGTACAAGAGCTGGATCCGATCTTCCTTTTTTCCTATTTGCTATGCTGGTGCCGACCAGCACCTGGATCCGTGCTCCACCTGTCCAGGGTGGGGTGAGCTGGACTTCTCTTTGCACTAGCACTAATATTTCTCTCACAAATACCTTCTATTTATTGCTCACTTAGTTTGTCATTCTGTGCTTTGTCATTTTGCGCTTTGGGCATGTCCTCACTCTGCATGACTCTTCTTCCTTCCTGAGTGCTGAGTCTCTTCATCCAATCACTGCACTGCTCTGTAACCCCCTCCTCCCTGCTTCAGTCTGATAGGACAGGAGTGAGCACAGATGAATACTAGTCCCACCCTCACTTATGGGACTTTGTCCATGGCTGGTGACAAAGAAGATGCTGCGGCCAGACAGGTTCTGGATGGCGTGGGGTGTTTTTATTTTTAATTTTTTTATAAGCCATGATTTATATAAAAAGCAAATAAAATGTTCTTATGAAGTATATTAGAAAGGTTAATGTTTTACCAAGATGTACAACATATAAAAAGTTTTAAAATCTGACAGTGCCCATTTAAGGCTTCGACTTTCTCGCAATGGAAACTCAAAAAAATTTGCAAAATTACAACTCCGAGCATGCCCTCATTCTACAAATGCTTAAACTAAGCAATCTCTGGTGACAGTTATTTTAACTATGTATATGCTTCTGTCAAAACAGCGTCATTTATACAGTAGTTTGCCGCATCACTGATGTTCAAGAGATCAGATCAGTTGATCCGTTTTCAGAGGTATGATAGATCTGCTGTGATAGATCTGCTCTTATAGCCTTTACTAGCAGATCTCTGCAATAGCAATGCATTGATTTCAATTAGCACTTAAATGATTGCTTATACAGTGCCTCGCATAACTATTCACCCCCTTTTGGACATTTCTACATTTTGTCATGTAATAAACACAGATTTCAGTGCAATTTTATGTAATGGACCAACACAAAAGAGTCCATCGTTTGGAAATGGGTGGAAGTATGACAAAAATGTTAAATTATTTACAAATATGAAACATGTTGGTTGAGTGCATATGTATTCATACCTCTGTACTGTGAAACCCCTGGTGCAAACTGGTGCAAATCTGGTGCAACCAATTGCCTTCACATTTTCAAGTCGCATTATCAGTAAACATGCTCCACCTGTCTGCAATTTAATTTCAGTACAGATACACAGCTTCTGTGTAGGCCTCAGAGTTTGTTAGACCAAATAGGGCAGGGATAAAGCTGTGGAGAAGTTACCACCTTTAGAAACGTATTTAATATCGCCGCATGTTAAACTGCCCAATCTACTAAAATATAGTGTTATCCAAATCGCACAGTAAATAGCATAAACATAAAAATTTTTTACGAAAGGCCAGAATATAATTTACCAAAGGCCAGAATTTATTAGAAAATTACAAAACATGATAAAACCCACACAAATTTGGTATATTTTTTTTACTTTAAATGTCAATTTTATAGCACAATGAACAGCATAAAACATACACAACTCAAATGTTTTTTTATTTTTTTTATTTCACCTCACAAAAATTTTCTTTTCTGTTTTGTCATATTTGTTTTGGTAAAACAAAGGATGTCATAAAAAAAAAGTCGCATGAGTCCTTCAAAAAGAAGACCTCTGTCACGATGCCGGCTGGCAGGTAGTGGACCCTCTGTGCCAGAGAGGGATTGGCGTGGACCGTGCTAGTGGACCGGTTCTAAGCCACTACTGGTTTTCACCAGAGCCCGCCGCAAAGCGGGATGGTCTTGCTGCGGCGGTAGTGACCAGGTCGTATCCACTAGCAACGGCTCACCTCTCTGGCTGCTGAAGATAGGCGTGGTACAAGGGAGTAGGCAGAAGCAAGGTCGGACGTAGCAGAAGGTCGGGGCAGGCAGCAAGGATCGTAGTCAGGGGCAACGGCAGAAGGTCTGGAAACACAGGCAAGGAACACACAAGGAACGCTTTCACTGGCACTAAGGCAACAAGATCCGGCAAGGGAGTGCAAGGGAAGTGAGGTAATATAGGGAAGTGCACAGGTGAAAACCCTAATTGGAACCACTGCGCCAATCAGCGGCGCAGTGGCCCTTTAAATCGCAGAGACCCGGCGCGCGCGCGCCCTAGGGAGCGGGGCCGCGCGCGCCGGGACAGAACAGACGGGGAGCGAGTCAGGTAGGGGAGCCGGGGTGCGCATCGCGAGCGGGCGCTACCCGCATCGCGAATCGCATCCCGGCTGGCAGCAGGATCGCAGCGCCCCGGGTCAGAGGACGTGACCGGAGCGCTGCAGCGGAGGGAGTGAAGCGAGCGCTCCGGGGAGGAGCGGGGACCCGGAGCGCTCGGCGTAACAGTACCCCCCCCCTTGGGTCTCCCCCTCTTCTTGGAGCCTGAGAACCTGAGGAGCAGACTTTTGTCAAGGATGTTGTCCTCAGGTTCCCAGGATCTCTCTTCAGGACCACAACCCTCCCAGTCTACTAAAAAAAAATTTTTCCCTCTGACCTTTTTGGCAGCCAAAATTTCCTTGACCGAGAAGACGTCCGAGGAGCCGGAAACAGGAGTGGGAGGAACAGATTTGGGAGAAAAACGGTTGAGGATGAGTGGTTTGAGAAGAGAGACGTGAAATGCATTAGGGATACGAAGAGAAGGAGGAAGAAGAAGTTTATAAGAGACAGGATTAATTTGACACAAAATTTTGAAAGGACCAAGATAGCGTGGTCCCAACTTGTAGCTAGGGACACGGAAGCGGACATATTTAGCGGAGAGCCATACCTTGTCTCCAGGGGAAAAAACGGGGGGAGCTCTTCTTTTCTTATCCGCGAACCTCTTCATGCGTGAAGAAGCCTGTAAGAGAGAATTTTGGGTCTCTCTCCATATAATGGAAAGGTCACGAGAAATTTCATCCACAGCGGGCAGACCAGAGGGCAAGGGGGTAGGGAGGGGGGGAAGAGGGTGACGGCCGTACACCACGAAAAATGGGGATTTGGAGGAAGATTCAGAGAGCCTGAAGTTATACGAAAATTCGGCCCATGGAAGGAGATCTGCCCAGTCATCCTGGCGGGAGGAAACAAAATGTCGCAAATAATCACCCAGGATCTGGTTAATTCTTTCTACTTGTCCATTGGACTGGGGATGATATGCAGAGGAAAAATTTAATTTAATCTTGAGTTGTTTACAGAGAGCCCTCCAGAATTTAGACACGAATTGGACCCCTCTATCCGAGACAATCTGCGTAGGCAACCCGAGAAGACGAAAAATGTGTACAAAAAATTGTTTAGCCAACTGAGGCGCAGAAGGAAGACCAGGAAGAGGGATGAAATGTGCCATTTTGGAGAATCGATCAACGACCACCCAAATAACGGTGTTGCCACGGGAAGGGGGTAAATCAGTAATAAAATCCATACCAATCAGAGACCAAGGCTGTTCGGGGACAGGCAGAGGATGAAGAAAACCAGCGGGCTTCTGGCGAGGAGTCTTATCCCGGGCACAGATAGTGCAGGCTCGCACAAAGTCCCCAACATCCGTCTCCAGAGTCGGCCACCAATAGAAGCGGGAGATGAGTTGCACAGATTTCTTGATGCCCGCATGACCTGCGAGATGGGAGGAGTGACCCCATTTGAGGATTCCGAGGCGTTGGCGTGGAGAAACAAAGGTCTTTCCTGGAGGAGTCTGCCTGATGGAGGCAGGAGAAGTGGAGATCAGGCAGTCAGGTGGAATGATGTGTTGCGGAGGGAGATCAACTTCTGAGGCATCCGAGGAACGAGAGAGAGCATCGGCCCTAATGTTCTTATCGGCAGGACGAAAGTGAATCTCAAAATTAAATCGGGCAAAGAACAGAGACCACCGGGCCTGGCGAGGATTCAGCCGTTGGGCCGACTGGAGGTAGGAGAGGTTCTTGTGGTCGGTGTAGATAATAACAGGAAATCTTGATCCCTCCAGCAGATGCCTCCATTCCTCAAGTGCTAATTTAATGGCTAGAAGCTCTCGATCCCCGATGGAGTAGTTCCTCTCCGCTGGAGAGAAGGTCCTAGAGAAAAAACCACAAGTGACAGCATGCCCGGAAGGATTTTTTTGTAGAAGAACAGCTCCAGCTCCTACTGAGGAGGCATCAACCTCCAATAGGAAGGGTTTGGAAGGGTCAGGTCTGGAGAGCACGGGAGCCGAAGAAAAGGCAGACTTGAGTCGTTTAAAGGAGTCTTCTGCTTGAGGAGGCCAGGACTTGGGATCAGCATTTTTCTTGGTTAAAGCCACGATAGGAGCCACAATGGTAGAAAAATGTGGAATAAATTGCCTGTAATAATTGGCGAACCCCAAAAAGCGTTGGATAGCACGGAGTCCGGAGGGGCGTGGCCAATTTAAGACGGCAGAGAGTTTGTCTGGATCCATCTGTAGTCCCTGGCCAGAGACCAAATATCCTAGAAAAGGAAGAGATTGGCATTCAAACAGACATTTCTCAATTTTGGCATAGAGTTGGTTGTCACGAAGTCTCTGAAGAACCATACGGACATGCTGGCGGTGTTCTTCTAGATTGGCAGAAAAAATTAGGATATCGTCCAGATATACCACAACACAGGAGTATAACAGATCACGAAAAATTTCATTGACAAAGTCTTGGAAGACGGCAGGGGCATTGCACAGTCCAAAGGGCATGACCAGATACTCAAAGTGTCCATCTCTGGTGTTAAATGCCGTTTTCCACTCGTCCCCCTCTCTGATGCGGATGAGGTTATAGGCGCCTCTTAAGTCCAATTTAGTGAAGATGTGGGCACCTTGGAGGCGATCAAAGAGTTCAGAGATGAGGGGTAAGGGGTAGCGGTTCTTAACCGTGATTTTATTAAGACCGCGGTAGTCAATGCAAGGACGTAGGGAGCCATCTTTTTTGGACACAAAGAAAAATCCGGCTCCGGCAGGAGAGGAGGATTTACGGATAAAGCCCTTTTTTAGATTCTCCTGGACGTATTCGGACATGGCAAGAGTCTCTGGGGCAGAGAGAGGATAAATTCTGCCCCGGGGTGGAGTAGTACCCGGGAGGAGGTCGATAGGGCAATCATAAGGCCTGTGAGGAGGTAGAGTCTCAGCTTGTTTTTTGCAGAAAACATCCGCGAAGTCCATATAGGCCTTAGGGAGACCGGTTACTGGAGGAACCACAGAGTTACGGCAAGGGTTACTGGGAACCGGTTTTAGACAGTTCTTGGAACAAGAGGACCCCCAACTCTTGATCTCCCCAGTGGACCAATCCAGGGTTGGGGAATGAAGTTGAAGCCAGGGAAGTCCAAGAAGAATCTCCGAGGTGCAATTGGGAAGGACCAAAAGTTCAATCCTCTCATGATGAGATCCGATGCTCATAAGAAGGGGCTCCGTGCGGAAACGTATGGTACAGTCCAGTCTTTCATTATTTACACAATTGATGTAGAGGGGTCTGGCGAGACTGGTCACTGGGATGTTGAACCTGTTGACGAGAGAGGCCAAAATAAAATTTCCTGCAGATCCAGAGTCCAAGAAGGCCACTGTAGAGAAGGAGAAGGCAGAGGCAGACATCCGCACAGGCACAGTAAGACGTGGAGAAGCAGAGTAGACATCAAGGACTGTCTCACCTTTGTGCGGAGTCAGCGTACGTCTTTCCAGGCGGGGAGGACGGATAGGACAATCCCTCAGGAAGTGTTCGGTACTAGCACAGTACAGGCAGAGGTTCTCCATACGGCGTCGTGTCCTCTCTTGAGGTGTCAGGCGAGACCGGTCGACCTGCATAGCCTCCACGGCGGGAGGCACAGGAACAGATTGCAGGGGACCAGAGGAGAGAGGAGCCGAGGAGACGAAACGCCTCGTGCGAACAGAGTCCATATCTTGGCGGAGTTCCTGACGCCTTTCAGAAAAACGCATGTCAATGCGAGTGGCTAGGTGAATAAGTTCATGTAGATTAGCAGGAATTTCTCGTGCGGCCAGAACATCTTTAATGTTGCTGGATAGGCCTTTTTTGAAGGTCGCGCAGAGGGCCTCATTATTCCAGGACAATTCTGAAGCAAGTGTACGGAATTGTACGGCATACTCGCCAACGGAAGAATTACCCTGGACCAGGTTCAACAGGGCAGTCTCAGCAGAAGAGGCTCGGGCAGGTTCCTCAAAGACACTTCGGATTTCCGAGAAGAAGGAGTGTACAGAGGCAGTGACGGGGTCATTGCGGTCCCAGAGCGGTGTGGCCCTTGACAGGGCTTTTCCGGACAGAAGACTGACTACGAAAGCCACCTTAGACCTTTCAGTGGGAAACAGGTCCGACATCATCTCCAGATGCAGGGAACATTGGGAAAGAAAGCCACGGCAAAACTTAGAGTCCCCATCAAATTTATCCGGCAAGGATAAGCGTATCCCAGGAGCGGCCACTCGCTGCGGAGGAGGTGCAGGAGCTGGCGGAGGAGATGACTGCTGAAGCTGTGGTAGCAACTGTTGTAGCATAACGGTCAGTTGAGACAGCTGTTGGCCTTGTTGCGCTATCTGTTGTGACTGCTGGGCGACCACCGTGGTGAGGTCAGCGACAACTGGCAGAGGAACTTCAGCGGGATCCATGGCCGGATCTACTGTCACGATGCCGGCTGGCAGGTAGTGGACCCTCTGTGCCAGAGAGGGATTGGCGTGGACCGTGCTAGTGGACCGGTTCTAAGCCACTACTGGTTTTCACCAGAGCCCGCCGCAAAGCGGGATGGTCTTGCTGCGGCGGTAGTGACCAGGTCGTATCCACTAGCAACGGCTCACCTCTCTGGCTGCTGAAGATAGGCGCGGTACAAGGGAGTAGGCAGAAGCAAGGTCGGACGTAGCAGAAGGTCGGGGCAGGCAGCAAGGATCGTAGTCAGGGGCAACGGCAGAAGGTCTGGAAACACAGGCAAGGAACACACAAGGAACGCTTTCACTGGCACTAAGGCAACAAGATCCGGCAAGGGAGTGCAAGGGAAGTGAGGTAATATAGGGAAGTGCACAGGTGAAAACCCTAATTGGAACCACTGCGCCAATCAGCGGCGCAGTGGCCCTTTAAATCGCAGAGACCCGGCGCGCGCGCGCCCTAGGGAGCGGGGCCGCGCGCGCCGGGACAGAACAGACGGGGAGCGAGTCAGGTAGGGGAGCCGGGGTGCGCATCGCGAGCGGGCGCTACCCGCATCGCGAATCGCATCCCGGCTGGCAGCAGGATCGCAGCGCCCCGGGTCAGAGGACGTGACCGGAGCGCTGCAGCGGAGGGAGTGAAGCGAGCGCTCCGGGGAGGAGCGGGGACCCGGAGCGCTCGGCGTAACAACCTCATATGGCTCTATAGATTGAAAAAGTAAAAGAGTTATGGCTAATATTCCCTGTGTTGTTAAAGGGTTAAACTAAGTACCCCCATATGGCCTAGCCTTTTAGCTTACTCTAAAGCAATGATCTTTTTCTCAAGATGGTCTACACCAAAGGCTACCATCATCTACAGTCCTTCTCCATTTCCATGTATAAAGAAGCCGGGTATTCTACTAGTCCTTCCAATACTGGGACTTGTGGAAACCGAACAGTTAAATCACATTCTAACAACTTTTATATAACGGTAGAGCTTATATTCACAATGTCATAGTGCAGCACAAACCTCTTTTGATCAGAAAAGTAATGATTTAAAAAAGCAAAGGTCACAGTACAAATCTATCCATTTTATCTGTTTTGCTCTTGAGCGAACTGTTTCCCATCCAGAATATTTATTAATTTCCAGCCAGGTAGAATGGGAACAATGTATCATATTTTGCAGTCAATGGACTCATCACTGCCCCCGCTGGTTCTCTCCAGGCTCATTAGGACACTTGTGTTTTTTTTCTCACACCATGGCAATCCCGTATCTCATTCACACAGTCACTGTTCCCCTTTCATACTGTCTCTTCCATTCCCTAAATACTATCCATTTCATCATAAAGGTGTCAGACAAGCTCTTCGGCCCTAATGAATCTCTCAATGGCTAAAATTAGGACTCTTCCCATGCCTTTATTCAGGGAGCTGCTAGAATATTAAAGAAGCCACGGTTGATTAAAAAGTGCTGTTTGCAGAGGTAAAAAAGCAATTTATTGGTCGATGAAGCATGCAAAATGTATAAGCTGTAACTGTACACAAAATGACTTATTGACAGAAATACGGGACAAAAGTCATGTCACTTATATAAGCATTAAATGAGGATCTCATTTCACATACGTCAATCAATACGAAAATCTACAATATATTAAAATGCTAGCGCTACTCACAGTGAAGAAATAGCAGGAAAGATGTGCAAATAAACTATTCATAGGGCTCATTCACATGTTGACATTTTTGATTTGACAGACAATGATAAAGTTGATAAACATTGATCTTCTATACATAAAAATGATCATTGTATGGTCTGTTAAATTATTAAATTGTAGCACATGACACCATTCTCTGTATTGCAGTTGATTTCATGCATGTGCTACACTGAGGTTATACAGAATTGTAAGGGTTTATATTTCTCACATTGCTGCATCTAATGCATATTTCTGAATGGTAATTTGGTCACATGTCATCTCCTAACCAATAACTGCAGGAGAGAATCCCTAGTCTGACCCTGCTCTTCTGCAGAAACTGGTGGACTGAAACCTGTTCTAGTATGTTACACCTGGTTTTCATCAGAGCCACATGTATGTCACTCAGCTCTGCTCCTCCTAAGGAGACCAAGTGTACAGTTTGCTAAGTCATACTGTACCTTACTTATAGTCCACATGTCAATTGTCTAGTCTACAAGTTGCTATTCCTGACCTCTGTTCCAATCCACGCTGCAAGGATATATTCTTCTATGCTTTAGCCCCTAAGAGGGAGTATTTTGTCAAGAGAGGAGAAGTTGTACATGGGCCTCTCTGCCTTACAAGGACCAATTTGGGGCCTAATCTTGGGTCAGTGCTGTTGGTATGTCAAGTCAAAAGGACTTCCATGGATGTGCCTTTTCAAGTGTTGCGTCACAGGCTGGTGCCAAATAGTGAGTGAAGTGAGATTCTATTTTGCACAACAGAAGAATGAAGATAACGCACTCACCACAGGTAACGTTGCAACCAGGTTCCGGCTTCGTTGTTCTTGGAACTTTTGGATAAGAGCACCTCTGCAGTCCTTGCTACCTGTCTTCATTATGACAGCAGAACTCTTTACTATAATCCATTAGGCGTGCCATCAATAATTTTGACTTGAAAACTTGAGAGCTAGAGAACCCTAATATCTGCTCAAACATCTGCAGTTCACATTTACCTTAGATGTGCTAAAGCACCTAACATTTCCTAAATTCAGCAATTATGCTAAAAAAAAGCATTCATTAAAGGGACAGTGGGGGAGATTTATCAAAACCTGTCTAGTTGCCCAGTTGTCCATAGCAACCAATCAGATCACTTCTTTCATTTTTAACAAGGCCTCTGCAAAATGAAAGAAGCAATCTGATTGGTTGCTATGGGCAACTGGGCAACTTTTCCTCAGGGTAGGTTTTGATAAATATCCTCCAGTGAGTTTCACAAAAAGATACAAATACACAATAAAATTCAGTATGGCTGTGTTACAAATTTTGTTTCCCCCCCCCCCCCAAATCATTTAAAGTGTTGGTCTCCCATACATTCTGCAAAAATCCAGTGTCTTTTCGTATAATTTTCTTGTTTAATTATTTAGACATTAATTTAGCATTTGGGGGCATTTATTTTTTTGTTTTTTGGACCTAACGCCATGCCCAGCATTTTTTTAATTCTGGCCTAAAAAAGGGCATATATTATTTGCAAAATTTTTGTGCAGTCTCAGTCCACTCAATTGGTGGCATAAAGACCGCAAGACAAAAAAGGTTTGAAAAAGTATGCAAATTTATCAAACATCGAATGGCAATAGTATGAAAGCGCTTGCTAGAAAAGTAAAGTGAAAAACAAACAACAGAGTTTCTAAGATCTGCAAGTCAGAAGACGATAGAGCCTCATCCTTGGAAGAATGTCGCAACTTGGTTCTAGTGGTTGTGATGGTAACATGGCAAAGACCCCAGTGGTGACAACTTCTGACATGTCTTCAAGTGAACCTTAGTTTAAAGTGGTACTCCAGTGCTTAGAGCTGGCTTAGGGGTACTCCGCTGAGCCGGCGGGGGGGACTCGTCATGTCCCCTTGTGACATCATGCCCCGCCCCCTCAATGCAGGTCTATGGGAGGGGGCATGACGCCCCCTCCCATAGACTTGAATTGAGGGGGCGGGGCGCAACATCACAAGGGGCGGGGCCATGATCTCACGAGTCCCCGGCGCCAGCTCTAAGCATTCGGAACATTTTATTCTGAATGCTGAGCAGCGGAGTACCCCTTTAACTATTCCATTGTATCTGGCCAACTTATAATGAAATCATTTTGGGCTATATGGTGCCAATTTTGGTGGGACAATGCAAAGAACTGAACCATAAAAGAGGGCATTTGAGAGGTGCTCAATGGCATATCGGAGGCATTCTCCAGGGCACCCCATTAATATCCTAGTTTTAGCAGTTTAAATGTTGGCAATTATGGTTTTGATGTTGAACGAAGTAAAATGCAAAGATCTTCTGTCTGTAGTTCTTTGGGCAAATTCTGTAGTCACGGGTTATTTATTTTACTTTTGTATTTTTTGTGATGATCTGCTGAGAGATGACAACAAAGATCAAGCTACAAGCAGATGATGCCCTATCCACCTATCAATTAGACCTGCAAGTAATGAATCTGCACAACTCTGGTGCATAAAGCGTTAAACCATTACAAACAAAATAAACTAGTTCAAAGGCTATTGTGGAAACAGAAATATGTTTGCTAAGATGCGAAATCAGGTTGACAGATCACATTTAATGAACGCTGCCTTCAGCTCGCAGGGAGCTTCGGCAATAGTATGCAGCAGATTTCAGATGGGTTGCATAGGCCAGGATTATGGTTTCTATAGCAATTAGACTGCCAGAGGGATAAAGGCTGAGATGTCGGACTAAAGGTAAGAAGTAGAAATAGAAATCCTGCACAGACCTAACAAGTCTACAGCAATAATTGTAGCAGCGCAGGGCTATGTATGTGAAATAATACAACACAATAGATGCAATGCAGGCTATACATATTTATGAAGAAGAAGATTGTGATACAGCACAATAGAGACTTGTTTCTGCTATGTTGACTCACTGTCTTTTTGTTGAGTAGTTTAACCCCTTAAGGACTGAGCCCTTTTTCACCTTAAGGGCTCGGCCATTTTTTGCAAATCTGACCACTGTCACTTTAAACATTAATAACTCTGGAATGCTTTTAGTTATCATTCTGATTTCGAGATTGTTTTTTCGTGACATATTCTACTTTAACTTAGTGGTAAAATTTTTTGGTAACTTGCATACTTTCTTGGTGAAAAATCCCAAAATTTGATGAAAAATTTGAAAATTTAGCATTTTTCAAACTTTGAAGCTCTCTGCTTGTAAGGAAAATGGATATTCCAAATATTTTTTTTTTTATTCACATATACAATATGTCTAATTTATATTTGCATCATAAAATTGATGAGTTTTTACTTTTGGAAGACACCAGAGGGCTTCAAAGTTCCGCAGCAATTTTCCAATTTTTCACAAAATTTTCAAACTCGCTTTTTTTCAGGGACCAGTTCAGTTTTAAGTGGATTTGAAGGGTCTTCATATTAGAAATACCCCATAAATTACCCCATTATAAAAACTGCACCCCCCAAAGTATTCAAAATGACATTCAGTAATCGTTTTAACCCTTTACGGGTTTCACAGGAATAGCAGCAAAGTGAAGGAGAAAATTCACAATCTTCATTTTTTACACTCGCATGTTCTTGTAGACCCAATTTTTGAATAGACCGAGGGGTCTAGTTTCCAAAATGGTATGCCATGTGTTTTTTTTTGCTGTTCTGGCACCATTGGGGCTTCCTAAAGGTGACATGCCCCCCAAAAACCATTTGACGCTCCTTCCCTTCTGAGCCCTCTACTGCGCCCGCCGAACACTTTACATAGACATATGAGGTATGTGCTTACTCGAGAGAAATTGGGTTTCAAATACAAGTAAAAATTTTCTCCTTTTTACCCCAAAAGGAGAAAATTTTTACTTGTATTTGAAACCCAATTTCTCTCGAGTAAGCACATACCTCATATGTCTATGTAAAGTGTTCGGCGGGCGCAGTAGTGGGCTCAGAAGGGAAGGAGCGTCAAATGGTTTTTGGGGGGCATGTCACCTTTAGGAAGCCCCAATGGTGCCAGAACAGCAAAAAAAAACCACATGGCATACCATTTTGGAAACTAGACCCCTCGGGGAATGTAACAAGGGGTAATGTGAACCTTAATACCCCACAGGTGATTCACGACTTTTGCATATGTAAAAAAAAAAAAAAAAATTTTTACCTAAAATGCTTGGTTTCCCTAAAGTTTTACATTTTTAAAAAGGGTAATAGCAGAAAATACCCCCCAAAATTTGAAGCCCAATTTCTCCCGATTCAGAAAACACCCCATATGGGGGTGAAAAGTGCTCTGCTGGCGCACTACAGGTCTCAGAAGAGAAGGAGTCACATTTGGCTTTTTTGAAGGAAATTTTGCTCTGGGGGCATGCCGCATTTAGGAAGCCCCTATGGTGCCAGGACAGCAAAAAAAAAACACATGGCATACCATTTTGGAAACTAGACCCCTCGGGGAACGTAACAAGGGGTAAAGTGAACCTTAATACCCTACAGGTGTTTCACGACTTTTGCATATGTAAAAAAAAATAAAAAAAAATTTCATTTTCATTTTTATTGGGGAGGGGAGGGGGGTTGTATAGGGGTATGTGTATAGATAGTGTTTTTTACTTTTTATTTTATTTTTTGTGGTAGTGTAGTGTAGTGTTTTTAGGGTATAGTCGCACGGGCGGGGGTTCACAGTAGTTTCTCGCTGGCAGTTTGAGCTGTTGCAGAAAATTTGCTGCAGCTCAAACTTGCAGCCCGATACTTACTGTAAGCCTCCGCCCATGTGAGTGTACCCTGTACATTCACATTGGGGGGGGACATCCAGCTGTTGCAAAACTACAACTCCCAGCATGCGCTGACAGACTGTACATGCTGAGAGTTTTAGTTTTGCAACAGCTGTAGGCACACTGGTTATGTATAACGGAGTTTGTGATCTTACTCAGTGTTTCAAAACCAGTGTGCCTCCAGCTGTTGCAAAACTACAACTCCCAGCATGTACGGTGCATGGTGTAAGGTGACTGCTGGGAGTTTTAGTTTGCAACAGCTGGAGGCACACCGGTCGTGAAACACTGAGTTAGGTAAAAAAAAAATCTGAGTTTCACAACCAGTGTGCCTTCAGCTGTTGCAAAACTACAACTCTCAGCAGTCACCGACAGCCAACGGGCATGCTGGGAGTTGTAGTTATGCAACCAGCAGATGCACCACTACAACTCCCAGCATGCACTTTAGCTGTTTGTGCAAGCTGGGAGTTGTAGTTATACAACAGCTGAAGGTACACTTTTCCATAGAAAAAATTTCCCTCCAGCTGTTGCAAAACCATAAGTCCCAGCATGCCCATAAGAGAATTCTGGGACTTGTGGTGGTCTGCCTCCTGCTGTTGCATAACTACAGCTCCCAGCATGCCCTTTTTGCATGCTGGGAGCTGTTGCTAAGCAACAGCAGGAGGCTGTAACTCACCTCCTGCTGCTGCTCCATCGCAGGAAAGTCCCTCGCCGCCGCCGTCGCTCCTGGGGCCCCGATCCCAACATGGACGCCATCAGAGACGGCCCCGAACAGCCAGTAATTCCGGGTCACCGGGTCACTGGAGACCCGATTGACCCGGAATCGCCGCAGATCGCTGGACTGAATTGTCCAGCGATCTGCGGCGATCGCCGACATGGGGGGGGCATAATGACCCCCCTGGGCGATATACCTGGATGCCTGCTGAACGATTTCAGCAGGCATCCGGCTCCGGTCCCCAACCGGCTAGCGGTGGGGACCGGAATTCCCACGGGCGTATGGATACGCCCTGCGTCCTTAAGGACTCGGAATGCAGGGCGTATTCATACGCCCTGCGTCCTTAAGAGGTTAAAGGGGTACTCCTCCCCTAGACTTCTTATCCCCCAGCCAAAGGATAGGGGATAAGATGTCTGATCATGGGAGTCCCGCCGATGGGTACCCCCGCGATCTCAGCTGCGGCACCCCAGACATCCTGTGCATGGAGCGAACTTCACTCCGTGCCGGATAACTGGCGATGCACTGCGAAGGCTCATGACGTCACGGCCACGCCCCGTTGGTGACGTCACGGCCATGCCCCCTCAATGCAAGTCTATGGGAGGGGGCGTGACATCCGTCACGCCCCCTCCCACAGACTTGCATTGAGGGGGCATGGCCGCAACGTCACGAGCGGGCATGGCCGTGACATCACGTGCCTCTGGTGCTGAGTCTGACACTCTAAACGAATGCTGAGTGCGGCAGGGAGACCGCGGGGGGGCCCCAGTGGCGGGACCCGCATGATCAGACATCTTATCCCCTATTCTTTGGATAGGGGATAAGATACCTAGGGGCGGAGTACCCCTTTAACTTAGGGGGGCTGGCAAGGCACGTGGGTATCGAATATGTTGTGTCCAGCAAAAGTGAGGTTATGGTAGCTCTGGGTCTGATTGGATGCTACAACTAATAACTGCCCTAAAAAATATACAATAGTTTTCTTTATTATACTTTATTCTGTACTTATATGCAATCCAAAGGGTGTTGGTTCCTCAATACGAGTCCTTAGGAAAGAAACACATGTAAGGAAATTCCCAAGACAGTTTAGTCAGGGCTGGTGATTACTATGGATAGGGTGAGTGGCTTAAAGGAGTACTCAGGTGGAAAACAATTTTTTTCATATCAACTGGCTCCAGAAAGTTAAACAGATTTGTAAATTACTTCTATTAACCCTTCCAGTACTTATCAGCAGCTGTATGCTCCAAAGGAAGTTGAGTTGTTCTTTTCTGTCTGACCACAGAGCTCTCTGCTGACACCTCTGTCTATGTCAGGAATTGTCCACAGTAGGAGCAAATCTCCATAGCAAACCTCTCCTGCTCTGGACAGTTCCTGACACAGAGAGCACTGTGGTCAGACTGGAAAGAACTACACAACTTCCTCTGGAGCATACAGCTGCTGTTTAACTTTCTGTTTAGCTTTCTAGCACCAGTTGATTTGGAAAGAATTGTTTTCCACCGGAGTAACCCTTTAAGGAGGAAGGGCGTACCTGTACGCCCTGGCCCAGTTACTGTGGTTTGAAGCATGTTCATGAGCTAAGCACGCTTCATACCCGATGGGTCCCAGTTGCCATCAGCAGCCATGACACACGTTTAATGCCAGACATCACCGGTCAGGCCAATGCCTGACATTAACCCTTTAGATGCTGCAATTAAAGTTGATCGCAACATCTAAATGCAGGAGTTAATGGTGTATGTTAGCTCAGCAGAGCTGATCGGGACATCAATAGTGTTGCTCGCGAATATTCGCAATTCGAATATTATTCGCGAATATCGCATATTCGCGAATTCGCGAATTTCGCGAATATAGCGCTATATATTCGTAATTACGAATATTCGTTTTTTTTTTTTTCTTCACAGTACACATCACAGTGATCATCCCTCTCTGCTTCCAGCTTGTGTGGTGTAAAGAAGGCTGTAATACTACTGTGCGAGACTGGCGTGCGAAAATTCGCATATACGAAAATTCGCATATGCTAATTTTCGCATATGCGAATTTGCGCGTATGCTAATTTTGCATATGCTAATTTTCACATATGTTAATTTTCGCCTACGCGAAGTTTCGCATATGCGAAAATAAAACGAGGATATAACGGATATGCGAATATTCGCGAATATATGACGAATATTCGTCCATATATTCGCGAATATTCGCGAATTCGAATATGGCCTATGCCGCTCAACACTAGACATCAACAGCATAATTGCGGTCCCAATGGACCAATGGACGGCGGGAGGGCCCTTACCTGTCATGGTAAGCAAGAGTAGCAGAGCACTTATAACATTGATTAATCATACCTGTACCTATGAGCTGCTGAAGTTTAGTTGTTCTTTTCTGTCTGACAACAGTGCTCTTTGCTGACACCTCTGTGTGTCCCAGGAACTGTCCAGAGCAGGAGAGGTTTTCTATGGGGATTTTCTCCTGCTCTGGACATTTCCTGAGACAGACAGAGGTATCAGCAGAGAGCACTGTTGTCAGACAGAAAAGAACAACTAAACTTCAGCAGCTGATAAGAACAGGTAGGATTAAGATTTTTTTTTATAGAAGTAATTTACAAATATGTTTAATTTTCTTGAGTCAGTTGTTTTTCACTAGAATACCCCTTTGAGGGGTTAAGGATATAGTTATATAGTTCCAATAATATCAATGATAGTTACAAAATGTACAACAATGCTGTAATAGTGATGTCCTGGGGTCAACTGATCTTAAACTATTCAAGGTATAAAAGTACAGCAGTGTTTTCCAACAGTTGCAAAACTTCAACTCCCAGCATGCCTAAACAGCCAACGGCTGTCTGGGCTTGCTGGGATTGGTAGTTTTGGAACAGCTGTAGACACACTGTTTGAAAAACACTGCAATACAGACTACAGACATGCTATTACAGTTCAACTTCTGCGTCCTGATGACCCCGGTGATTCCCCAGATGTCTCACAGCTTATTCCGATTTGCACTTGTAAGTTGATATTTCATACATCTGACACCTGTTTACCCAGCGGTGAATACATGTAATCCATGCTGGCAGCCAAGATGTTCTATAATCCCTAAACAATATTCTAATCCCTCTACATTTTTACACTTGAGAAAAAAGGGGAAAGAAAGTGCAATGTAACCATATTCACTATACATCCAGATTGTATAAACACTGTACTATGTCTCCTCTGCTCCACCAACTATGTAAGAAATGAATAATATATGTTATGAAGTGTGTGTTGGACTGTGACTTATGCTGCTGTATGATGGACTGGTCTGGCCATATGGATTTAATGGTCTGCTGCATACATTCTATAGTTCAGCAGGTGTTATGCATGTTGGTGAAACACGTAGGAGACATTGACCTACTTTGGCATCGTGGATATTTATAATGAGTTGGAAGTTATAACCTTGAGTTCTACTGTCAGAAGTTTATCTTATACATGGCACAAAAAATCCTAATGAAATATCGATTTAGGTTAAATGGGCACTGTCAGATCCAAAAACATTTTAGATGTTACTGATAACAATTAAAGACCTTTTGTAATATGGTGTTTTTTTTTTTCAAAGGATAGGGGATAAGATGTCTGATCCTGGGGGTCCCGCCGCTGGGAACTTGGGGCTTCCATGTTTGAGACGCCACACCCCCTCCATTCATGTCTATGAGAAGGGGCGTGACATCTATCACGTCTGTCACACCTCCTCACATAGACATGAATGGAGGGGGTGTAGCGGCTGTAGTCGCCAGTCACGTCACGGAGTGGAGTTCACTCCGTGCACGGATGACTGGGGTGCCGTACCGGAGATCCTCTTTGGATAGGGGATAAAATGTTTATTGCCGGAATACCCCTTTATTGTGTCAGAACAGGATGTCAGTCCTGTGAATTACAGCATGACATCATCACTTACCAGACAACAGTGGTCCCTTGACATATGATCACAAAATCACAAGAATGCCTATCCAGCAGCGCTGACCGCTTCAGCAGCCGCCGGATAGCCGCTCTGTTCTGTTCTGCCTCCGGTTACTCCGGTGTCCCGCAGGCCTCCACTGTGAGCTCCATGAGCTCAGTGCAGGCTCCACCACCCAAGTGCAGCCATGGCAGATAATCTGCAGCATTTTGCGTCAGGCATCCAGTGGGATCCTGGCTGCCCTCCCCTTCCTGTGTAGCTGTAGTCTTCAGGATCACAATGGATGACATTCTGTCCTCCCTGCAGGTATTTACAATACAATACAATACAGTACTGTATGTGTTATCACACATGACATACAGGACACACAATACACATACCTGAATGTTTCCCAACCAGTGTGCCTCCAGCAGTTGCAAAACTACAATTCCCAGCATGCTCAGACAGTCAATGGCTGTACAGGCATGCTGGGAGTTGTAGTTATACAACAGCTGGAGGCACACTGATTTGTTAAACACTCCCCATACACTCAACATACAATGGTCGTCCTGGAACCAGTTACCAGTTTACCATAGACATATGTACTCAACATACGATGGTTTCAACATACAATGGTCCTCCTGGAACCAATTAATATACAGTACAGTGATCCATCACCTTACAATGGCCTCAACATACAATAGTTTCACCATACAATGATCTTTTCTGGACCATTGTAACTTGGAACCAGACTCAGCATCCAATGTACAGACAGTCCAGATCTGTCAAACGTATCAATGGCTGGATGAACCGACCAATCAGAATGGGCATTCACTGGTAAAACACCTGTATTACTGAAGTGTATGCACTGACTGGTGTCTGGTAGCGCTCCCTACAGTACAGGGAGGTACTACCTGTACCAGGGTGAGCTACTCCTTTGGACACCAGGTGAGGGCGGCTCCATGTTACTTTTTTAGGACACTGTGTGTACTGTGCAGGACCCTGAAGAAGCTCCTGTCCTCTACTACATAGACCAGTATTTCCCAAGTAGGGTGCCCCCAGCTGTTGCAAAACGACAACTCCCAGCATGCCCGGACAGCCTTTGATAGTGATTACAGCTCCCAGCAGATCTTTCTTACTTTTATATGTAAGGACTTGCTTTATCTGTATTAGTTATCTACTTATTTTTCTTTAATCCTCACTTTTACCTATTTTTGGATGACATTTTCGGCCTTTAGAACCAATTACCAGGTTTCCATAGAGTTCTGGTCTCAACATATAATGGTTTCAACATACATTGGTCACCCTGGAACCAATTTATATTGTAACTTGAGGGACCACTGACACTGACCACAGTGTGAGCTAACTTCAACCACTTATGAGTCTAATGCAGTGGTTCTTAACCTGGGTTCGATCAATTCGGTGAGTCAGTCCCAGGGGTCGGCGGGGGAGGTCGCAGCAGGACAGGGAAACCAAGCAATTGCTTGGGGCCCTGAGCTGGCCCGGGGCCCTGAGCAGAGCCGGTGTTTTCCCGTCCTGTTGCGATGGGGCAATTCCCCCCATCACTATTAACTCCCTGCGGCCCCACGTTAACTTTAAAAACGCAGGGTCGCGGGACATAGCGCACGCCGGGACGTCACTGACGTCCCATGCGTGCACCCATAGAAACGAAGGCACCGAGGACTGGAGGATGGAGAAGGAGGAAGACGCGCGCTGGCCAGCTTGGTAAGTGACCAGCGGCACGTCATCTTCGGTGCTCCGACCACCGTTCCCGAGACCTACTGCTATAGCCGGAGCGGTGGTCGGAGCACTGAAGTGGGCAGTACACAGGCATACAGCCTCCAGCCATACACTGTATATGACTGGAGGCTGTATATCTGTGGGGGAACACTGCCTACATAATGTGGGGGAACACTGCCTACCCAATGTGGGGAACACTGCCTGCCTAATGTGGGGGAACACTGCCTGCCTAATGTGGGGGAACTCTGCCTGCCCAATGTGGGGGAACTCTGCCTGCCTAATGTGGGGGAACTCTGCCTGCCTAATGTGGGGGAACTCTGTCTGCCTAATGTGGGGGAATACTGTCTGCCTAATGTGGGGGGAACACTGCCTGCCTAATGTGTGGGGGAACACTGTCTGCCTAATGTGGGGGAACACTGCCTGCCCCTATAGTACAGGAGGGGCAACAATCTCAGGGGGCAATTTCCCCATTGCCCCCCCCCCCTTGGATCTGCCACTGGCAGCACAGAGGTGATAGAGCAGGGGTCTCAAACTCAAATTATCTGGGGGCCACTGGAGGTAGCAGCTGGGTGAGACTGGGTCGCATGCGCCCCTTACATATAATGCCCTCATCATGCGCCCAGTCTCCCCACATTAGGAAGGTAGTGGTTTCCCCACATTAGGTAGGTAGCATGTTCCCCACATTAGGTAGGTAGCAGTTTCCCCACGTTAGGTAGTAGAAGATTTCCCATATTAGGTAGTAGCAGGTTCCCCACATTAGGTAGTAGCAGGCTCCCCATATTAGGTAGTAGCAGGTTCCCCACATTAGGTAGTAGCAGCAAGTTCCCCACATTAGGTAGTAGCAGGCTCCCCACATTAGGTAGTAGTAGGTTCCCCATATTAGGTAGAAGCAGGTTCCCCACATTAGGTAGTGGCAGGTTCCCCACATTAGGTAGTGGCAAGCTCCCCACATTAGGTAGTGGCAGTTTCCCCACATTAGGTAGAGGCAGGTTCCCCACATTAGGTAGTGACAGGTCCCCACATTAGGTAGTAGCACGTCCCCCACATTAGGTTGTAGCAGGTTCTCCACATTAGGTAGTAGCAGGTTCCCCACATTAAGTAGTAGCAGGCTCCCCACATTAGGTAGTAGCAGGTTCCCCACATTATTTAGTAGCAGGTTCCCCACATTAGGTAGAAGCAGGCTCCCCACATTAGGTAGTAGCAGGCTCCCCACATTAGGTAGTAGCAGGTTCCCCACATTAGGTAGAAACAGGTTCCCCACATTAGGTAGAAGCAGGTTCCCGACATTATTTAGTAGCAGGTTCCCCACATTAGGTAGAAGCAGGCTCCCCACATTAGATAGTGGCAGGTTCCCCACATTAGGTAGTAGCAGGTTCCCCATATTAGGTAGTAGCAGGTCCCCCACATTAGGTAGTAGCAGGTCCCCCACATTAGGTAGTAGCAGGTTCCCCACATTAGATAGTAGCAGGTTCCCCACATTAAGTAGTAGCAGGCTCCCCACATTAGGTAGTAGCAGGTTCCCCACATTAGGTAGTAGCAGGTTCCCCACATTAGGTAGTAGCAGGTTCCCACATTAGGTATTAGCAGCTTCCCCACATTAGGTAGAATCAGGTTCCCCACATTAGGTAGAAACAGGTTCCCCACATTAGGTAGTAACAGGCTCCCCACATTAGGTAGTAGCAGGCTCCCCACATTAGGTAGCATTGTCGTCGTCCCCACATATATACACACACACAGACACACAAACATACACACACATATAGACACACTTACCTGTCCTGCGCTACGCTTCTCCTCTCCGCTGGCGGCCTGACGAGTGACGTCACTGACGTCCTGTGCAGGTCTGCGGAGGGACGTCACATGCGCGATGTCCCTCATCAGACTCGTGCTTGCCAACCGGAGACCGGGAGGAGGAGGGTGGAGTAAGTGAAGTCTTCTGGCATTTAGCACTGCTCGCCTGAAGCTGGGCGTCGGGCAATACAAATTTCACATTCCGCAAACTTTCGTTCCGCAGGCTGTAAATGGCCCTTGAGTCGGGAGTTTAAGGCTTGATTGTCGCGGGCGCCGGTCTGTGCGGGCCGTTTGTGCAGGCCGCTGGGCCTATTTTAATGCAGGGGCCTGGAGCTGCCTCTCCATCCGCCCCTACGTTAATCTGGCCCTGATAAAGAACAAACTATTTATAAAACCATCAACCCCTACACCCACAAAATATATATATTTATAGAAAACAAAACCAAAAGATATTAAACACCGTCAGTATAATGTTTAGAGGCATAAAACATTTACAAAAATTATTGAAATGTTTTGTTCCTTTTTCGGATGCGGTTTCATAATTCCTTAGATAAGTAGTTCTATAAGCGCCTGTAGCATGTATCAGGAACATGTTATCATACCTGTGTCTTTTTACAGGTGATTGAAGCTCGGTGAGAAGTTGAACGTGACACATACCCCCGTCAGATGCAAGAAAGGAACCGCGAGACAGGTAATTAATATTTATATTAATTACTGATAACAATCAGGCTAGATGTAACATCTAGACCTGCAGAGATGTGATAGTCTCTACCTTATACATGAAGATATATGTGTTGTTTATAAGTATATCGTCTATAGACAGCTTCTTTTATAACACAACCATATCTCAGGTACAGAGATTAGGATCATTTATGATCCCCAAACTCTGTTTTTCATTTGTAGGAATCCGCTTTTCCAATATTTAATAGAATAGAATCGACTGACTGAAGAGTTTACAAGTTTACTTTAGGGCGTAAAACATTGCACTTTAATAGCAGTGCAGTGTATTATAAGAGCGATCTGAACATCGCTGTTAAAAGTCTTCTTTATAGAAAATAAAAGGCTAGATTCACACTGAGGAATTTCCAGTCAGACAGAGGCGGCCCTCTTATTTGGCGATATAGGCGGCCGCCTAAGGCCTCGTGCTAAAAGGGGCCTCGCGGCCGCCTAAATGGTGTAATTAGAGACCTGCGGTCCCCCCTGCCACTATACTATACTATGGCCGCAGGTCGGGCCCTCGGTCCCGGGCCTGAAGGGGAGGCTTGGCGCTGCGGTAGCGACGCTTCTAGTACCAGGCCTGGCGCTAGTCTCAACCCCCATTTCCTACCCAACCCCTGTCCCCCCCCCCCCCCCCAACCCCCACCGCGGCGCTAGCTTCTACCACCCGCTGCCGAAACATACTACACCCCCCCTCCCCTTCTCAGCGTACACGGCGCACGCAGTGCAGGCACTACAGGCAAGCTCCCTTGTAGTGAGCGCAGTGCTGCCTCTGCCATACGGAAATCTCACCTCACACCGGGACACTCCTCGCTGATCTTCATGGTGGCCGCAGGTGAGTGAGGAGGGGTTAATTTAGTTTGGGGTCTGGAGGAGCGGTGGGGGCTTACTTTTTGGCCTGGGGGATTATTTTCGGGTCCAGAGGAGTGGCGGGGGGTGTGGGGTCTGGGGTTAATTTCGGGTCTGGGGGAGGGGGGGTGGGGGTCTGGGGCAGGTTAGATTTGAGGTCCGGAGGCAGACTGTGTATGTATAATGTGTGTGATGTGTGTGTATGTACTGTATGTATGGTGTATCTATGTATGATGTGTGTGTATGTACTGTATGTATGGTGTATGTATGATGTCTGTGTATGTACTGTATGTACTGTATATGTATGATGTGTGTGTATGTACTGTATGTATGGTGTATGTATTATGTGTGTGTATGTACTGTATATGTATGATGTGTGTATGTACTGTATGTATGGTGTATGTATGATGTCTGTGTATGTACTGTATGTATGGTGTATGTTTGATGTTTGTATGTACTGTATGTATGGTGTATATATGATGTCTGTATGTACTGTATGTATGATGTCTGTGTATGTACTGTATGTATGGTGTATGTATGATTTCTGTGTATGTACTGTATGTATGGTGTATGTATGATGTCTGTGTATGTACTGTATGTATGGTGTATGTGTGATGTATGTTTTTGTATGGTGTATGTATGATGTGGGTGTATGTACTGTATGTATGGTGTATGTATGATGTGTATGTACTGTATGTATGATGTATGAATGATGTGTGTGTGTATGAATGATGTGTGTAATCAACATGTATGATGTTTGAAGATGTGTGTAAGCTACAAGGAAGTATGTATGATGTGTGGAGATATATTATGCAGGGGAATCTGGAGGTGGCGGTTGTATGTATGATGTGTTTATGTATGTATTATACATGTATGATGTGTGTATGTATGTATTATGCATGTGTGGCGGAGACGGCGTGTTTATGTATGTATGTGTGTATGTATGATATATGAATCATGTGTGTGTGCCTGAATGATAAATGTGTGTAAGGAACATGCATGTATGTATGTATGATGTGTGGAGATGTGTGTAAGCTAGAAGGATGTATGTATGATGTGTGGAGATGTATTATGCGGGGGATCTGGAGGTGGTGGGTGTATGTATGATGTTTTTATGTATGATGTGTATTTATGATGTGTGTCTTTGTATGTATCAAGCATGTGGGGGAAGAGGCGGCGTGTGTATGTATGATGTGTGTATGTACTGTATGATGTCTGAATGTGTATGTATGTACTGTATGTATGATGTATGAATGATGTGTGTGTATGTATGAATGATAGATGTGTGTAAGCAACATGGATGTATGATGTGGGTAAGCTAGAAGGATGTATGTATGATGTGTGGAGATGTATTATGCGGGGGAGGGATCAGGAGGCAGCAGGTGTATATATGATGTGTTTATGTAGGATGTATATGTATGTATTATGCATGTGTGGGAGGGGGGGCGGAGGCGGCCTGTGTATGTATGATGTATGTGTGTATATATTGTATGTATGATGTATGAATGATGTGTGTATGTAATGTTTGTATGATGTATGAATGATGTATGTGTATGAATGATATATGTGTGTAAGCTAGAAGGATGTATGTATGATGTGTGGAGATGTATTATGCAGGGGGGATATGGAGGCGGCGGGTGTATGTATAATGTATGTATGATGTATGTATGATGTGTATGATGTGCATGTGTATGTATGTATTATGCATGTGTGTGTGTGGGAGGGGGGCGGAGGCGCCAGGTGTGTGTATGTATGATGTGTGTATGTTTGATAGATGTGTATAAGCTAGATGTGTGCGTGTATGTGTGTGTATTTGTGATGTGTGTATGTATGTTATGTATGTATGTTAGATGGATGTATCTATGATGGATGGATGGATGATGCTTGTGTGTATGTATGATGTTTGTTTGTGTGTATGTATGATGGATGTGTGCATGATAGATGTATGCATGAATGATAGGTATGTGTATGTATGATAGATGTGTATATGTATGATAGATGGGTGTATGATGTGTAAATTTATCATACATACATCATACACACAAATATCATACATGCACCAGTCTCATGAACATCATACATAAATACATATACTGTTCATCAATGTGGGGGGCCAGGAGGTGATTGGGTACGGGTCGGACTTTGGGGTCTGGAGAGTTTGGCAGGGGAGCCTAGAGTGGAAGGAGGGGGCAGAGGAGCCTGGAGAGGACTTAGTGGTCTAGGGAGGGGGGAAGAGGAGCATGTAGTAGGACTTATGGGTCTGGGGGGGGGGAAGGGGTTGGAACAGAGGGGTCTGGAAGAGGACAGGTGTGATTCAGCTAAACAGAGAAGAAACAGTGTATAACAGTATTAGTATTTGAATTATGAAGGGGTTATTATATTTGGAAGGTAGTGTGTGAGTTATATTCAGAGGCTACAGCGTATAGCATGGTTATTTTTAAGGGTTTATATTCAGGGGTACAGTGGGTGGCAGTATTATATTCAGGGGTACAGTGTGTGGCAGTTTTATAATCAGGTGGTACAGTAGGTGACAGTATTATATTTAGGGGGTATAGTAGGAGGCAGGATTGTATTCAAAGGGTACTGTATGGGGCAGTATTACATTCAGAGAGCACAATGTGTGGCAGTATTATATTCAGGGGTACAGTGTGTGGCAGTTTTATATGCAGGGGCTACAGTAGGTGGCAGTATTATATTCAGGGGGTACAGTAGGAGGCAGTATTATATTCATGGGGTACAGTAGGTGGCAGTATTATATTCAGGGGGGACAGTAGGTGAAAGTATTATATTCAGTGGGTATAGTAGGAGGCAGTATTATATTCAGGGGGTATAGTAGGATGCAGTATTATATTCAGGGGGTACAGTGGGTGGCAGCATTATATTCAAGGGGTTCAGTAGGTGGCAGCATTATATTCAGGGGGTACAGTAGGTGGCAGTATTATATTCAGGGGGTACAGTAGGAAGAAGTATTATAATCAGGGGTACATTAGGTGGCAGTATTATATTCAGGGGGTACAGTAGGTGGCAATATTATATTCAGAGAGCACAGTGTGTGGCAGTATTATATTCAGGGGGGACAGTAGGTGGCAGTATTATATTCAGGGGGTATATTAGGAGGCAGTATTATATTCAGGGGGTACAGTGGATGGCAGCATTATATTCAGGGGGTACAGTAGGTGGCAGCATTATATTCCGGGGGTAAAGTAGGTGGCAGTATTATATTCAGGGGCTGCAATGAGTGTCAGTATTAGGGATCGACCGATATCGTTTTTTTAGGGCCGATACCAATACCGATAATCGATGGAGGTTAGGGCCGATAGCCGATAACTTATACCGATATTCCGGTATAAGTTATCGGCTATTTATCCCCCCGCGACACCGCTGCAGATCATTGATTTAAAGCGGGCGCTTTAAATCAATGCACTGCAGTGGCTTTTGCGGTGCCAGAGACTGCCGCCGCCACCCGCTTCTCTCCCCCTGCCTGTCCGGGGGTCCTGAGACCTATCACCACCACCGCTCCCCCCCGACCCGCCACACCGCGCCGCACCGCCCGGCCACACCGCACCACGACTGCCCCCCCAGACCCGCCGCACCGCCCCGGCCCCATTGCCTCCCCCATCCCCGGTTTTATAATTACCTGTTCCCGGGGTCCACTCTACATCTGGCTCCGGTGGCGTCCTCCTGAACTGTCACTGTGCGCACTGACAGGGCATCACGTTGCGCACATCACGTCACTGCGCACAGCGTAACACAGGACGCAGCAGGAGCAAGAAGTAGCGGGGGCCCCGGGAACAGGTAATTATAAAACCGGGGATGGGGGAGGCAATGGGGCTGGGGCGGTGCGGTGGGGGGGTCCGACGCGGTGCGGCGGGTCGGGGGGGGGGGGGGCGGTCGCAGTGCGGTGGGGGCGGTGCGGTGGGGGCGGTGCGGGGGGCCGGGGCATTATCGGCTTATCGTCAAGGTAATTGCCGATACCGATAATGCCCAAAATCATGATATCGGCCGATAATATCGGCCATACCGATAATTGGTCGATCCCTAGTCAGTATTATATTCAGGGTGTACAGTGGGTGGCAGTATTATATGCAGGAGGTACAGTTGATGGTAATTTTATATTCAGGGGCACAGTGGTTGGCAGTATTATATTTAGGGGATACAGTATTTAGCAGAATTATAATGATTATTGTCTTCATACAGAGGATGAGAATCTACTGACAAAGTGAGGAGCCTATGATGGCCGGGTGTCAGACTCTGCAGAGAAGATGGAGCTGGAAGATGTCCTGACATCTGAACCAGTTGGAGAATAAAATAAAAGACAACAGAGAAGACGTCACTCAGATCACTGATATCGTTGTGTTTTCTCCTGACTGTCCTATCAGCTGTAGTCACTTGTTAGTTCTGCAGTGATGATAGGTGACAATGTACCCTAATCTGTGGCTTTCCAGCTGTTGCAAAGCTACAACTCCCATAATGCCTGAGGCTCTCCAGACATGAGGGGAGTTATAGTTTTACAACACCTGGAGAGCAACTGGAACCAAGGTGATTGGTTGGGGTCCCAACAGTTGGACCCCCACTAGAAAACTGGCTGCTTATTCTTAAATGCCTGGGCCTATGTTTTGTCTGTCCGGCCCTGCCTGTTAGTCACTTATATAGTTGTGTATTCCCCTGACTGTGTCTCATCAGTGCTGTAGTCACTGATATCTTTGTGCGGCCGAGAAAGGGGAAGGAGAGCAAAGAAAAGGGAAGGAGAGCAATAAAAAGTTGACTCCTTGGCTGACATCAGAATTGAAGTTTTAAGCCAATCCAATGCTTTCCTATGGGAAAGCACTGTGATTGACTGAGATCATCAATTTAGATTATGTCAGCCAATTTGACGCATCCAGCGCTGGTGGACTTGTGCAACTCTAGAATTAAGGTACCTTTTTTCTAAATTTTAAGGGGATGTGGGGTGCCACTATCGGGTCAGGAATACACATTTGTGTTCCTGATTCTATAGTGTTCTTTGAATACCCTGTTGACAACTTTTTTTCAGTTTTAGGAGACACCAACAAGAATAACTGAGTAGTCAGACACATTTTTTTTATCTATACCCAATGTTTGTATATAAATATTTTGTAGAATAATTTAATTAGAAAAATAAGATTTCAAGATCTGTGAATAGCAAGGTTATGATATATATTAAAGTTTGCCTTAAAATATGCAATTTCTACAGTTAATTTTAATACGGCCTGCTTACTTTTTTTCCCCTCCTTTTTATTGCGCTTGGGGGGCCTCAGATTTATTTTCGCCTAAGGCCTCAAAAAGTCTAGAGCCGCCTCTGCAGCGGAATATATATTGCAGGAGGTTCCATGGGTAAATTGCCGTCCTCATAGATGGCAATGTATTCTGCACGGATCCTGTCTAAAGAAAGTTAAAAATAAACAATTTATAAAATAACCCCAACCCAAGCCCTACAAAAATATATGTTTATATGAAAAAGAAAAACATATTAAAAATAACCCCAAAAATATAACACAACCCCCTTAGCCATAATTAAACATTGGCTGTCAACATAATGCTGACAGCCACAATACACTGCACTATAAAACTAGTGCAATGTATTATATGGGCGATCAGAAGATCGCTGGTGAAGGCCCTTTCTTTGAAATAGTTAAAAAAAGAACTAAAAAATAATAATTAAACAGAACACCCTACAAAAATATTAATAAAAAGAGAAAAACATGTTTAAAAAAACCCACAATAAACTCATTTAAAAAACTGTAACCATATATTGTTAAGACAATATCATACTAGTGAACAGATAAAATATATATACCCCAAAAGCATATATGCTCTGCCTTCCTGCAGCAGTCGGACCCCCTGCAATCTCCTGTACGGGGCTCCCACAGCCCGCAGGAAGGGGGCGTGTTGACCACTGCACGAAGTGGCGGCTGAAACGCCCCCTCAATACAACTCTATGGCAGAGCCAGAGCGCTGCCTTCGGCAATCTCCGGCTCTGCCATAGTGATGTATTGAGGGGGCATGTCGGCCGCCGCTTTGTGCCGTGGACGACACCCACTAACTGGCCAGCGAGCCTGGCCCCCCCTACAGAAAGATCGTGGGGGGCCCCCGCGGTCGGAACCCCGTGATCTCAAACTTATCCCCTATCCTTAGGATAAGGGATATGTTTTTCACCACTGGACTACCCGTTTAACCACGCCATATACTTTACTCCTGAATATAACCCTGCCAGAAACTGTGCCCTCTGCCACACACTGTACCCATAATAATAATAATACTGCCACACACTGTTTTTTTTTTTTAAATTTTGGATGAATCCCACCCCTGCACTGTCCTCCAGACCCCTCTGTCCTTCGCCTCCTCCTGATTCCTATGCCCTCCTTGCCCAGACCCCTTTGTCTGCCTCCTCCTGTAGACCCCTTTGTTCTCCTCCTCCAGACCCCTCTTTCCACCTCCTCTTCCAGACCTCTTTGTTCTCTTCCTGCAGATCCCTCTGCCCCACCTCCTCCAGACCCCTCTGTCTGCCACCTCCAAACTCCTCTGTCTGCTTCATCCAAACCCCTTAGTCTTTCCCCCGGCTCCTCTTTCCTCCTCCAGATTCCTCTGTCCTCCTCCTCCAGATGATGCATGATAGATGTGTATATGACTGGTGTATGTATGACAGACAGTCATACACAAATACATACACACACCTATCATACATACATATATAATTACATACACACATCATGCATATATCTATCCTACATTCATACTTGCATACATCTATCATACATACTTGCATAAATCTTGCATGAATGCAAACATCTATCATGCATGCACACATTTATCATACATGCATGTATACATCTAACATACATACACACATCTATCATACATACATACATGCATCTATTATACATACAAACATATATCATACAAACATATATCATACATATATACATGCATGCATACATCTATTATACATACACACATCTATCATACATACATACATCTGTCATGCATACATCTATAATACATACCCACATGACACCTCTATCATGCCATCACCTGGAGTTCACCATCACTCATCAGGGTCCGGGGATCAGGTCGGAGGCAGTGCTGAATAAGCTGGACATCACTCCTTGCCCTCACTTGGCACTGGTGTGATTTGTCCAGGACACAATTAATTTTATTACACTGACAGTTGCAGGCTAGGAGCAGGCATGTGTGCTCCCAACAGCCTTGGTAGCTGCCTGATCTCATGGGACCTGGGGTCCGGTGTAAGCCACTGCTGTCTTAACCTGTTGGGGATGAAGGGCGTATCCATACGCCCGTGGGAATTTCAGTCCCTGCCGCCTGCCGGGCGGGGACTGGACCGGGGTGACTGCTGATATCAATCAGCAGGCACCCCGTGCAAATGCCTAGGGGGTGATCAGACCCCCCCATGATGGCGATCGGCGCAAATCGCAAGTGAATTCACACTTGCGATTTGCGCCGATTCCGGCTCATTACGGGTCTATGGTGACCCAGAATATAAGGGGGATCGCAGTTGTCTAAGACACCTACGATCCTACTGAAGGGATCGGAGTGAGGTGGCAGAGGTGCCACCCCTCCTATCCCTGCTATTGGTGGTCTACACGCGACCACCAATAGCAGATCGGGGGCGGGGGGGTTAACTTTCGTTTTCCCTGTCCTGCCCTCCCACAATAGGCGGGGCAGAATGGGGAACTGAACGCCGACATCCACTTACCCGTACGGAAGCAGCGGGCGACGGTGATCGGCGGGTGGCGACGTCGTGTGGCAGAAGAGGACGGCTCCCTGGATCCTACAAAAGCCGGTAAGTTGCCTAGCAACATCTGGAGGGCTACAGTGGTCTCTAACCTGTAGCCCTCCAGATGTAGCAAAACTACAACTCCCAGCATGCCCAGACAGCTGTTTGCTGTTTGGGCATGCTGGAATATGTAGTTTTGCAACAGCTGGAGGACTGCAGTTTGAGACCATTATATCGTGGTCTCTAAACTGTATCCCTCCAGATCTTGCAAAACTACAACTCCTAGCATGCCCAAACAGCTCTTTGCTGTCTGGGCATGCTGGGATTTGTAGTTTTGCAACATCTGGAGGGTCACAGTTTGGAGATAACTGGGCAGTGGTCTATAAACTGTAGCCCTCCAGATGTTGCAAAACTGCAAATCCCAGCATGCCCAAACAGCTACCTCGGTATGCTGGGAGTTGTAGTTGCGTGCCTCCAGCTAATGCATAACTACATCTCCCAGCATGCCCCTCGGCGATCAGTACCTGCTGGGAGTTGTAGTTTTGCAACAGCTGGAGGCACACTGGTTGGAAAATACTGAGTTAGGTAACAGAACCTAACTGAAGGTTTTCCAACCAGTGTGCCTCCAGCTGTTGCAAAATTACAACTCCCAGCGTGCACTGTCTGTCAGTACATGCTGGGAGTGGTAGTTTTGCAACAGCTGGAGGCACACTGGTTGGAAAATACTGAGTTAGGTAACAGAACCTAACTGAAGGTTTTCCAACCAGTGTGCCTCCAGCTGTTGCAAAAGTACAACCCCCAGCAAGCACGGTCTGTCAGTACATGCTGGGAGTTGTAGTTTTGCAACAGCTGGAGGCACATTGGTTGGAAAATACTGAGTTAGGTAACAGAACCTAACTGAAGGTTTACCAAACAGTGTGCCTCCAGCTGTTGCAAAAGTACAACTCCCAGAATGTACTGACAGACCGTGCATACTGGGAGTTGTACTTTTGCAACAGCTGGAGGCACACTGGTTGGAAAATACTGAGTTGGGTAACAGAACCTAACTGAAGGTTTACCAAACAGTGTGCCTCCAGCTGTTGCAAAAGTACAACTCCCAGCATGCACGGTCTGTCAGTTCATACTGGGAGTTGTAGTTTTGCGTCAGCTGGAGGCACACTGGTTTGAAAATACTGAGTTAGGTAACAGAACCTAACTGAAGGTTTTCCAACCAGTGTGCCTCCAGCTGTTGCAAAAGTACAACTCCTCAGTCAGTACATGTTGGGAGTTTTAGTTTTGATACAGCTGGAGGTTTGACCCCATGTGAACGTACAGGGTATATTCACACGGTCAGGTTTACAGTACAGTTTCCTGCTTCAAGTTTGGGCTGCGGTAAATTTTTCGCCGTAGTGCAAACTCCTAGCGGGAAACTCACCGTAACCCGCCAGTGCGAATGTACCCTAAAAACACTACACTACACTAACACATAAGAAAGGGTAAAACACTATACACCCCCTTACACTGCCCGCCAATAAAAATGAAAAACTTATTGTACAGCAGTGTTTCCAAAACGGAGCCTCCAGCTGACTGTCCAGGCATGCTGGGAATTTAGCAACAGCTGGAGGCACCCTGTTTGGGAATCACTGGCGTAGAATACCCCTATGTCCACCCCTATGCAATCCGTAATTTAGTCCTCAAATGTGCATGGCGCTCTCTCACTTCAGAGCCCTGTCGTATTTCAAGGAAACATTTTAGGGCCACATATGGGGTATTTCCGTACTCGGGAGAAATTGCACTACAAATTTTGGGGGGCTTTTTCTCCTTTTACCCCTTATGAAAAGGAAAGTTTGGGGGCTACACCAGCCTGTTAGTGTAAAAAAAAAAAAAAAATTACACTAACATGCTGGTGTTGCCCCATACTTTTTATTTTCACAAGCAGTAAAAGGAAAAAAAGACCCCCAAAATTTGTAACGCAATTTCTCCTGAATATGTAAATATCCCATATATGTGCGTAAAATGCTCTGTGGGCGCAAAAGGCTCAGGAGTGAGAGCGCACCATGTACATTTTTTTTTTTTTTTTTTCAAATAAATTTTTATTGAATTTTCAAGAAATACAAAGAACTAATAAAAATGACATATAACTAAAACAAAAATAACATGTCTGTATATAAACAATAAATCTCAGACAATCTGAAACATGTTCTAGAATTGAAACAAATGTGTCAAAATTAAGGCTTCAAACGTAAACTGTACCTATTTTGTTACTATCAAGAAGCTACGTATAGAGAGGCCTAAATTGGTGATTTGCACAGGGGTGGCTGATTTTACAGCGGTTCTGACATAAGCGCAAAAACATAAATACCCACATGTGACCCCATTTTGGAAACTACACCCCTCACGGAACGTGACAAGGGGTATAGTGAGCCTTAACACCCCACAGGTGTTTGACGAATTTTCATTAAATTTGGATGGGAAAATTAAAAAAAAAAGTTTTCACTAAAATGCTGGTGTTACCCTAAATTTTTCATTTTCACAAGGGAAAATAGGAAAAAAGCCCCCCAAAATTTGTAACCCCATTTCTTCTGAGTAAGAAAATGCCCCATATGTGGATGTAAAGTGCTCTGCTGGCACACTACAATGCTCAGAAGAGAAGGAGCGCCATTGGGGAATTTGTTCGGAATTGAAGGCCACGTGTGTTTACAAAGCCCCCATAGTGCCAGAACAATGGACCCCCCCCCAAATGTGACCCCATTTTGGAAACTACACCCCTCATGTAATGTATTAAGGGATGCAGATTTTTGGGACAGTGGTCCGTGAAAATGAAAAATGTAATTTTTCATTTGCACATCCCACTGTTCCAAAGATCTGTCAAACGCCAGTGAGGGGTGTAGTTTCCAAAATGGGGTCACGTGGGGTGGTCCACTGTTCCAAACGAATTCGCTTTCCAAATGCTCAATGGCGCTCCTTCTCTTCTGAGCATTGTAGTGTGCTAGCAGAGCATTTTACGTCCTAACATGGGGTATTTCCATACTCAGAAGAGATGGGGTTACAAATTTTGGGGGGCCTTTTCTCCCATTACCTTTTGTAAAAATTGTAAATTTGGGGGAAAAACTGCACTTTAGTGAAAAATATTTTTTTTCATTTACACATCCGATTTTAACGAAAAGTCGTCAAACGCCTGTGAGGTGTTGAGGCTCACTGGAACACTTTTTACGTGCCTTGAGGGGTGCAGTTTCCAAAATGGTATGCCATGTGGGGTTTTTTCTGCTGTTATGGCAGCATAGGGGCTTCCTAAATGTGACATGCCCCCCAAAAACCATTTCTGCAAAATTCACTCTCCAAAATCCTATTGTTGCTCCTTCCCTTCTGTGCCCTCTACTGCGCCCGCCGAACACTTGACATACACATATGAGGTATTTCCTTAATAAAGAGAGATTGCGTTACAAATTTTGGGGGGCTTTTTCTCCTACTACCACTTGTAAAAAAAAAAAAAAAAAAACTGGGTCTACAAGAACATGCGAGTGTAAAAAATGACGATTTTGAATTTTCTCCTTCACTTTCTGCTATTCCTGTGAAACACCTAAAGGATTAACAAACTTACTGAATATCATTTTGGATACTTTGAGGGGTGCAATTTTTATAATGGGGTCATTTGTGGGGTATTTCTAATTTGAAGGCTCTTCAATTCCATTTCAAAACTGAACTGGTCCCTGAAAAATTCAGATTTTCAAAATTTTGTGAAAAATTGGAAAATTGCTTCTGAACTTTGAAGCCCTCTGATGTCCTCCAAAAGTAAAAACATGTCAACTTTATGATGCAAACATAATGAAGACATATTGCATTTGTGAAACAATATATAATTTATTTGGAATGTCTATTTTCCTTACAAGCAAAGAGCTTCAAAGTTAGAAAAATGCCAAATTTTCAAATTTTTCATCACATTTTTGAATTTTTCACCAAGAAATGATGCAAGTATCAATGAAAATTTACCACTACCATAAAGTAGAATATGTCAGGAAAAAAATATCTCGGAATCAAATTTATAAGTAAAAGCATCCCAGAGTTATTAATGCTTAAATTGACAGTGATCAGATTTGCAAAATATGCTCCTGTCCTTAGGGTCATAATGGGCTCCGTCCCCAAGGGGTTAAAGCAGCGGTGGTAATATTTATTTTAAAAAAAAAGTAAGAAAAGAAAAACTCTGGCCTGAGACCTGGGGCTATAGCCCGTTAGCTCCCCCCCCCCCCCCCCCCAGCAACACCCCTGTCCTGTACTAATGTGGGGGAACTCTGTCTGCCTAATGTGGGGGAACACTGCCTGCCTAATGTGGGGGAACACTGCCTGCCTAATGTGGGGGAACACTGCCTGTGCCTAATGTGTGGGGGAATACTGTCTGCCTAATGTGGGGGAACACTGTCTGCCTAATGTGGGGGAACTCTGCCTGCCTAATGTGGGGGAACTGTCTGCCTAATGTGGGGGAACACTGTCTGCCTAACGTGTGGGGGAACACTGCCTGCCTAACGTGTGGGGGAACACTGTCTGCCTAATGTGGGGGAACACTAGCTACCTAATGTGGGGATACTCTGCCTGCCTAATGTGGGGGAACTCTGTCTGCCTAATGTGGGGGAACTCTGCCTGCCTAATGTGGGGGAACACTGTCTGCCTAATGTGGGGGAACACTAGCTACCTAATGTGGGGATACTCTGCCTGCCTAATGTGGGGGAACTCTGTCTGCCTAATGTGGGGGAACTCTGCCTGCCTAACGTGTGGGGGAACACTGTCTGCCTAATGTGGGGGAACACTAGCTACCTAATGTGGGGATACTCTGCCTGCCTAATGTGGGGGAACTCTGTCTGCCTAATGTGGGGGAACTCTGTCTGCCTAATGTGGGGGAACTCTGCCTGCCTAATGTGGGGGAACACTGTCTACCTAATGTGGGGGGAACACTGCCTGCCTAATGTGTGGGAACTCTGTCTGCCTAATATGGGGGAACACTGCCTGCCTAATGTGAGGGAACACTGTCTGCCTAATGTGGGGGGAACACTGCCTGCCTAATGTGGGGGGAACACTGCCTGCCTAATGTGTGGGGGAACTCTGTCTGCCTAATGTGGGGGACCACTGCCTGCCTAATGTGGGGGAACACTGCCTGCCTAATGTGGGGGAACTTTGTCTGCCTAATGTGGGGGAACTCTGTCTGCCTAATGTGGGGGAACACTGTCTGCCTAATGTGGTGGGAACGCTGCCTGCCTATTGTGTGTGGGAACTCTGTCTGCCTAATGTGGGGGAACACTGCTTGCGCCTAATGTGTGGGGGAACACTGCCTGCGCCTAATGTGTCTTAATGGTTTTGTTCTTTAAAGGTTTTGTTCATTTTGTGCACCTATGTATAATTATATACGTAAATATATACCTCCTATGTTTTGAATTTGAAAAAAATCATATTTTATTTTTCCAATTAAGAGGGGTTCGGTGAATGCGCATTTGAAACTGGTGGGGTTCAGTACCTCCAAAAGGTTAAGAACCCCTGGTCTAATGAATTTACTTGGATTAACTCCAGCACTAACAGCCTGATTAGAACAGCTGCAGTAATCAAACACCCCACCCAAAGCCAGAGGCTTCATGGGAAATGTAGGCTGCATTACAGAATCAATTCAGTGAAGGAATTGCAAACCAAAATGAAGTAAATCTAATGCCTACTACGTTAGCTAAAATAGGTAATCACAAGGGATACATAAGAACCTCAATACTATTAATTCTAAAAATAGCTATGCTGCACTATATTTGCAAAAAGAAAATACATTTCTGGAGTGCTTTTTCTTGTTCAGGTTTGGCACATGGTATTGTCTCCTTAGCCAAACACCGGCCACAGCGTTATCCCTCCTTAGCCACTGATTGGCTGAGTGGCAATGCCACATGCTGACCATGAACCCAAAGCACTGCACAATGGGGCCAGATACTGGCGGCAAAGGGGAAGCAAGTAAGATGAGTATACTTTTTTGTGTTTAGAACCTGCCTAGACTTTAATTTAAATGAAAATTTACTGCTCAGAATATGCTATGAAGCCTTTAAAAAATTGGTGGCCAGCGATATTAGATTGACAGGGGTCCAAATCCAAGTCCCCATGCCAGCACAGCATCGTGCTAATACATAAAAGAGACATACTATTAATGGGTGTGGTGCAAGTACCTGTAGCGTCCACAACACCTCTTTGGCTATCTCCAGTAATACCCACTCACAGACCTGTGCAGATCGTCGTGGTTGCATCAGCTCCACACATCCATATAAGTCATGATATGGTGTATAATAGGTAAGAAAAAGAAGAAAGGGACAACCGGATTACAGCTTGAATTGTAGCTCCGGGGCACAAAAGTCTAAAAATAAGTAAGATTGGTTACAGTTCTCTTTAACTTTCATTGCTACATGATATTACAGTATGAAGATGATAACATTCTCTTAGTTTAGATGCAGAGCAGTAATAATAATAAATAATAATAATCATATTAATGGTAATAATTATTATTACTATAAGCTTCTAGGTGAATAAGTCTATGTATTAATAAAAATTGACTTAAATGTATTCCGCTCAGTGTGAACCTTCCAGAATCATACCTTTGGGAGCAGTTTAAAAAACCATAGCCATAACATAAGAAAGTAAGCATTATCCATCCAGTGCAGTAAGTAAAAAAAAAAAATATTTAAAAATACAGTATATAAGGTTCACATATTCTCTTGTATTTACTGTCATTTATTGTACCAAAGAAGAAATGTGTTTGAACTTTTTTTTTAATGTGTACATTCATGGATACAGGAATTATAATCTGACGTGTTTCAGTCATCCTGATTAAGGTCACGCATTGACTGAAACGCGTTGGATTGTAGTTATTGTGTCCATGGATGTACACATTTTTTAAAATGTTTTAATAGACTGAAGTTTTGCAGAAGTTTCCTTTTGCTGGAATATTCCTTTTGGAAAAACTATACTCATTTTATAGGTATAATGGGTCATCATCAGGAGATATTCGCCGACAGTATACCACAAACTCATTGCATATTTAGACTAACTTGGTAAACAAAAAGCAGAATCGATTGCAATTCCCTTTTAAAACTTCACTGCTAATGTAACTGATTGCATACAGTAGCTCTTATCCTCTGACAGTTTCTCAAAAAGCCATGTGGTAAAGACTCAGTGGCTTAGTGACATACTTTACAAATTAATAGGAAATTAGATTTCTGGCAGCGTATGGAGACAATGTTCTGCAAATTGGGCAAACGTTTATAAATGGTAATTTCAAGTCCTTTTGAACCAGGATACGGTTAGTGCACACCATTCAGCTGAAGTGAACTTCTAAGTTTGCAGCTTAATCTTCAGAACTTGCATTATTTGTGCCAGAGACTTTGGAGCAGCATCTCATTGACATTTACAATACAGAGACTTCTGCAGTGAAGCTTATTTTCTAAAGCATTACAGCTTCATCATATCTCATCCCAGCATACTCCACGCAACTCCAAAATCAAATAACTCAGAATAACTTTATTTCAGTGTAGTTGGATCTCTCTGTCATTATGCGGCTTTTTTTTTTCTATATCCCCAGTAATATTTACTGTGCTGCATATCCAGGGGGACTTGATCTACCGATGATGGAAAAAAATGACCCTACTTTTTCCAGGCTAATGCAAATTCTCCTTTACTCCCGGAGATGTTTACACTTAAAATACATTTACTCTTTGGAAACTTAGAGGTCATAGAGGTAATGGCTAAAAAAAAACCCTCTATATTTGTTTGAAAATCAAACGTTCAGATGGAAGATCATTTTCCCAGCAAAGCCAAGGTTAAGGCAGAGAAAATATATAAAATGACTGCCAATATAAAAACTTCCACAGCTCCACTCGCCAATCTCCTGCAGATGGAGCAGGAAAAATAAATACAAACTAAAAATGTTTTAAAATGTGGCCCAAAATGGTAAAAAAAAAGATAAATTACTTTGAGAAATATTTGTTTGTTTTCCTTTAAATAACAATAGAAATAAATATAATAATAATAGAAATAGCCAGCTCAAGTGTGCGGCAGAATGCAGCAACTGTCAATGACATTTCCCTGCATCAGTCTATTGACTGAAAGAGTTGAATCTAATGGCTGCCAGGGAGTGAAAAGCACTGCCATGCACTTCAGCCAGCTATTATTCATAGAGTGCACTTTTGTATACTGCAAAGGAGCCACACCCATCATTTTACTGACAGGAGTCCCTGCTCTCCATGTGGCTGAGCTGTGCAGACAGCTATACTTCAACCAGCGCATCTAAGGCTGTGTAAAAGGCATATACTGTATGTCTCCTGTCCAGCCAATAGTGAGTAAAGTAGCAATGCTGAACATCACTATTTAAATCCTTGGGACGACACTGTGACCAGCAATTGATATACTTCATTGCATTTCAGCTTAATATTAGCAAACCTTCATAATAAATACTCCCCTATACCTGTTCATTTGTGCCCAAATTTTCACTAATTTATTTTTCACTAATAATAAATCTATCTACAAGTTTTGGGCCTTCTCCCATAAGCCACTCCCATATTTCAAACTATTAATGGGGCACACAGAAAAAGTTAAGTCCTTAACAACGTAGGATGTATATTTACGTCCTGCGTCGCCTCCCACAATATGATGCAGGGTCACGCAGTGACCCTGCGTCATATGGGGTCGGTCCCGGTGGCTATCAACGGCCAGGACCTGCGGCTAATACCAGACATCACCGATCGTGGTTGACTGCTGCGTCTAAAGTGAAAGTAAAACCTTCCCAGCAGCTCTCGTGCTGATCGAGTCCGCGGTGTCCCAATCAGCTGTTCGGGCACGAGGGGGTCCCTACCTGCCTCCTCATTGTCCGATCGTCAATTCACTGCTCCGTGCCTGAGATCCAGGCAGGAGAAGTGGAGCGCCGATAACCCTGATCAATGCAAATCTATGGCATAGCATTGATCAGTGTATGCAACCAATGTACTGCATGATATAGTCCCATATGGAGGCTATAACATTGCAAAAACAAGTTTAAAAAAAAGTGTTAATAAATGTGATTTAACCCCTTCCCTAATAAAAGTTTTAAAAAAACTACAAAAATAAAAATAAATATAAACATATGTGGTATCACTGCGTGAGCAAATGCCCAAACTATAAAAATATATTGTTAATTAAACTGCATGGTCAATGGCGTACACATAAAAAAAAATTAAATGTCCAAAATAGCATATTTTTGGTCACTTTTTCTACCATGAAAAAAATGAGTAAAAAGCGATCAAAAAGTCAGATGAAAACACAAATGGTACTGATAAAAACTTCAGATCATGGCAAAAAAAAAAAATTAGCCCTCATACATCCCCATATGCGGAAAAATAAAAAAAGTTATAGGGGTCAGAAGAGGACATTTGTGGTGTCTCGGTACCGTATTTCATACGTTACCTTTGTAGAGGTCCTCATAATCAGAGTCCCTAGGAACGTCGGGGTCCCTCTCCTATAGTTATCCCCTTGTCACCCCTCAGTTAGTCTATGACTATATAGAAGTTCTTATAAATATAAGTATAAATGTGTATATATTTAATTGCCTACCTATTCAGCGTAGCAGGACCTGCGTGTCATGTGATTAGGTTCAGAACTCTATGGTTTTGCTAAAGGACCTTTGGTGGTTCTCATGACGTGTTCACCCACAATGCAATGTAACAGTGAGTGACAGTTGTTATGGACCAATCCAAAACGGCCAGCCCCTGCCCATATAAGGGAGCTGCGCCATCTTGATCGCTCTCTTGGGTTGCTGATTCTGGATGAGGTAGGACCTCCGCAGCTTACAAGACAATCTACTAGGCCAAAACCTTGCGGCCTCAGCCTATAACATAGCGGATACACTAAGCAATTCCCCGCTACTCACAAGATCACTGGACCTAAACGCACCCTTAAATCCAGCGGATCTATGCTACAAAATCTCTGAGAAGCTAAATTAAGCTTATCTGATCCCAACCAACTGTCAAGCGCTGCTCAGCTATATCTATAGAGACTCTGTTATCTGGACTGTTACTATTGCTGCATGTACAGAAATTCTTCAGTAAAAGTTCCTGCAAGTTTTCAGTTAACAGTGGTTGTGGACAATCCTTTATTTCTGCATCACCTATTGCTCTTGGGAAGGGTGGCAAGAGGCCAAAAAACGTATGCGGTTACAGTACGGTTTTTAAACCGGAGACAAAATCGTCAACCATGGTTTTGACTCCGGTTTAAGAACCGTACTGCAACCGCATACGTTTTTTTTAACATGGACTTCAATGGGAAACGCACATGTATACTGTTCCATACAGGAAAAACCTATGCGTTTTTACTTTGCACATGCGCATTTGAATCCTAAAGTCCCCACCCAAGACCCCTCCCATTAAAAATGGACAACATTTTCAAAAACGTATGGGTTTTTTTTCTATAAAAACTGACGGAACTGTATGCATTTTTAAAAACAGTATACTGTTTAAAAACGCATACGGTTTACTTTTTTCCATACTGTTCTTTCAGTTTTTTTGCCATACGGTTTTCTTTAGAAAAACTGATTGAAAACAGTATGGCAAGAACGTAGTGTGAACCCAGCCTTAGGCTGGGTTCACATTACATTTTAGGCAATAAGGAACCGTATATACAGCTGGGGGAGTGAAAACTGTGCGCTCGGTTTTCGCTCCCCCCACCCCAGCCGTATATGGTCCTGTATTGCCTAAAACGTAATGTGAACCTAGCCTTACTCTGGCGGAAAGCAAGTTTTTTCAAATCAACTGGTGCCAGAAAGTTAAACAGATTTGTAAATCTTAATTCTTCCATTACTTATCAGCTGCTGTATGCTCCAAAGGAAGTTGTATTTATTTCTGGAGTTCATTTCAGTCTGACCACACTGCTCTCTGCTGACACCTCTGTCCGTATCAGGAACTGTCCAGAGTACAAGCAAATCCCCATAGCAAACCTCTCCTGATGTGGACAGTTCCTAACATGGACAGAGGTGTCAGCAGAGAGCACTGTGGTCAGACAAAAAAGTTATTCAAATAGAAAAGCACCTCTGTAATATACAGCAGCTGAAAAGTATTGGAAGTATTAAAATTTTTAAATACAAGTAATTTACAAATCTGTTTAACTTTCTGACACTAGTAGATTTGAAAAAGATTTGTTTTCCACCGGAGTACCCCTTTAAGTGAATAGGGCAAGTAAAAGGCAAAGGACACAGGTAGGGGTCACCTGAGCGTTGGACAGCAAGAAAACAGTACAGAGCAAAATTAGCTTGTTTGTTTTTTTTTTTGTTTGTTTTTTGGGCCGCTAACCCCTTAGGGACTCAGCCCAATTCTGACCATGGTCACTTTATGCATTAATAACTCTGGGATGCTTTTACCTTTTATTCTGATTCCGATATTGTTTTTTCGTGACATATTTTACTTTAACATAGTGGTAAATTTTCATCCTTTCTTGGTGAAAAATCCTAAAATTTCATAAAAATGTAGAAAATTTTGCATTTTTCTAGCTTTGAAACTTTCTGCTTGTAAGGAAAATGGACATTCCAAATAAATTATATATTGATTCACAAATACAATATGTCCACTTTATGTTGGCATCATAAAGTTGACACGTTTTAACTTTTTGAAGACATTATTTGAAGACATTAGAGGGCTTCAATGTATATCAGCAATTTTCTAAATTTTCATGAAACATTCTAAATCTGAATTTAGGGACTAGTTAAGTTTGAAGTAGATTTGAGGGGCCATTCTGTGAGAAATTCCCCATAAATGACCCCATTATAGAAACTGCACCCTTCAAAGGTGAGTGCCCAGCACCAGCTGGCAGCACGTCATCTTCGGTGTTCCGACCACCGCTCCTCTGGTCCCGGGACCTACTGCTATGGTCTATAGGCCATAGCAGTAGATTATGATCCAGTAGATTATGATTATGGGGCAGTAAACAGGCATACAGCCTCCAGCCATACACTATATATGACTGAGGGCTGTATGTATGTGGGGGAACTATACTGCACCTAATGTGGGGAACTATACTGCACCTAATGTGGGGAACTATACTGCACCTAATGTGGGGAACTATACTGCACCTAATGTGGGGAACTATACTGCACCTAATGTGTGGAGCTATACTGCACCTAATGTGGGAAGCTATACTGCACCTAATGTGGGGAGCTATACTGCTCCTAATGTGGGAAACTATACTGCACCTAATGTGTGGAGCTATACTGCTCCTACTGTGGGAAGCTATACTGCACCTAATGTGGGAAGCTATACTGCACCTAATGTGGGGAGCTATACTGCACCTAATGTGGGAAACTATACTGCACCTAATGTGGGGAGCTATACTGCACCTAATGTGTGGAGCTATACTGCTCCTACTGTGGGAAGCTATACTGCACCTAATGTGTGGAGCTATACTGCACCTAATGTGTGGAGCTATACTGCTCCTAATGTGGGGAGCTATGGTGCAGTATAACTCCCCACAATAGGTGCAGTATAGCTCCCCTCATTTGGTGCTGTATAGCTCCCTACATTAGGTGCAGTATAGTTCTCCACATTAGGTGCAGTATAGCTCCAAGCTATACTGCACCTAATGTGGAGAACTATACTGCACCTAATGTGGAGAACTATACTGCACCTATTGTGGGGGAACTATACTGCACCTAATGTGGGGAGAACTATACTGCACCTAATGTGGGGAACTATATTGCACCTAATGTGGGGAGCTTTACTGCACCTAATGTGGGGAACTATACTGCACCTAAAGTGGGGGAACTGTACTGCACCTAATGTGGGGAAACTGTACTGCACCTACTGTGGGGGAACTGTACTGCACCTAATATGGGGCAACTATACTGCACCTAATGTGGGGGGAACTGTGCTGCACCTAATGTGGGGGGAACTGTACTGCACCTAATGTGGGGGGAACTGTACTGCACCTATTGTGGGGGGAACTGTACTGTACCTAATGTGGGGGGAACTGTACTGCACCTAATGTGGGGGAACCGTACTGCACCAATTGTGGGGGAAACTTTACTGCACCTATTGTGGGGGAACTGTACTTCCAACCTAATGTGGGGGAACTGTACTACCAACTTAATGTGGGGGAACTGTACTGCCAACCTAATGTGGGGGTACTATACAAAAATATAAAATTGTACTATTCTGATCCCTATAACTCTTTTATTTTTCTGTATATTGGGATGTATGAGGGTCATTTTATGCACTTTGATTTGTAGTTTTTATCGGTAAAATTTTTGTTTTGATTGGACTTTACAATAGTTTTTTAGATATTTTTTATGGTATTTGAAGTGACCAAAAATGTGCAAATCTGGTTAGTGCACTATTATGACTTTTGGGGCCCCTCTTTTGATTTTTCCTAGGGCCACGCTAAGCCTAAAACCGGCCCTGTTCACAGGAATAGCACTAGTGAGGGAGAAAATTCTAAATCTTCATTTTTTACACTCGCATGTTCTTGTAGAGTCATTTATTTTTAATTTTTACAAGGTGTAAAAGGAGAGAAATCCCACCAAAATTTGTAACCAAATTTCTCTCGAGTAAGGACATAACTCATAAAGGGATGTAAAGTGCTCTGTGGGTGCACTAGAGGGCTCAGAAGGGGAAGGAGAGACAATGGAATTTTGGAGCATTCACACCCCACTGGCGTTTGACAGATCTTTGGAACAGTAGACTGTGCAAATGAAAAAGAAAATTTTTCATTTTCATAGACCACTGTTCCAAAAATCTGTCATACACCTGTAGGGCGTAAATACTCACTATACATTATGTGAGGGGTGTAGTTTTCAAAATGTGGTCACATGTGGGGGGGGGGGGGAGGGTGCATTGTTCTGGCACCATGGGGGCTTTGTGAACACACATGACCTTCAATTCCGGACAAATTTTCTCTCCAAGCCCAATGGCGTCCCTTCTCTTCTGAGCATTGTAGTGCGCCTGCAGAGCACTTTACATCAACATATGGGGTATGTTCTTACTCAGAATAAATGGGGTTACACATTTTGGGGGGCTTTTTTTCCTATTTTCCTTTGTGAACACCAGCACTTTAGTGAAAAATGTTGCAAACTTTAACGACCTGTTAAGGCTCACTATACCCCTTGTTATGTAGCGTGAGGAGTGTAGTTTCCAAATTGTTTGCGTTTATGTCAGAACTGCTGTAAAATGACATATTTAGGCCTCAAACGGACATGGTGTGCTCTCATTCCTGAGCCCCGTTGTGCACCAGCAGAGCACTTTGTCTCCACATATGGGGTATTTTTGTACTCGGGAGAAATTGCGCTACAAATTTTGGGGGTCTTTTTTTCCTTTTACCTCCTGTGAAAATAAAAAGTATGGGGCAACACCAGCATGCTAGTGTAAAAAAAAATTCTTTTTTTACAATAACATTCTGGTGTAAACCCCAACTTTACCTTTTCATAAGGGGTAAAAGGAGAACAAGCCCCCCAAAATTTGTAATGCAATTTCTCCAGAGTACGGAAATACCCCATATGTTACCTTGAAATACGACAGGGCTCCAAAATGAGAGAGCGCCAAGCGCTCCCAGCATGCCCTTTCACTGTCCGTGCATGCTGGGGGTTACAGTTATGCAACAGCTGGAGGCGCACTAGTTGCAAAACACTGAGAGCTTGTTACTTAACTCAGTGTTTTGCAACAAGTGTGCCTCCAGCCGTTGCAAAGCTACAACTCCCAGCATGTACGGTCTATCAGTGCATGCTGGGAGTTGTAGTTTTGCAACAGCTGGAGGCACACTGGTTGCGAAACACTGAGTTAAGTAACAAACTCTCAGTGTTTTGCAACCATTATGCCTTCAGCTGTTGCAAAAGCTACAAATCTCTGCATGCAGTGACAGTCGAAGGGCATGCTGGGACTTGTAGTTATGCAACAGCTGGAGGCATAGTACTTAAACTCCCAGAATGCCCTTTGGCTGCCTGTGTATGGTGGGGGTTGTAGTAAGGCAACAGCTGGAGAAACACTGGTTGCAAAACACTGGGATTTGTTACTTAACTCAGTGTTTCGCATCCAGTGTGCCTCCAGCTGTTGCAAAACTACAACTCCCAGAATGTACTGTCTATCAGTGCATGCTGGGAGTTGTAGTTTGCAACAGCTGGAGGCACACTGGTTCTGAAATACTGAGTTAGGTAAAAAAAAAACTCTGTGTTTCGCAACCATTGTGCCTTCACCTGTTGCAAAACTACAACTCTCAGCATGCACTTACAGCTGAAGGGCATGCTGGGACTTGTAATTATGCAACAGCTAGAGGCACACTACTGCAACTCCCAGCATGCCCTTTGACTGTCAGGGCATGCTGGGGGTTGTAGTTATGCAACAGCAGGAAGCCCACTTTTTCAAAGAATAAATGTGCCTCCAGCTGTTGCATAACTACAACCCCCAGCATGCACAAACTACCAAAGGGCATGCTGGGAGTTGTAGTTGTGCTTTCTGCTGTTACATAGTTATATAGTTAGTACGGTTGAAAAAAGACATACGTCCATCAAGTTCAAACAGGGAATTGAAGGGTAGGGGTGTGGCGCGATATTGGGGAAGGGATGGGATTTTATATTTCTTCATAAGCATTCATGTTATTTTGTTCCAGGAATGTATCTAACCCTGTTTTAAAGTTGTTAATTTTTCCTGCTGTGACCAGTTCCTGAGGTAGACTGTTCCATAAGTTCACAGTTCTTATGGTAAATAAGGCGTGTCGCCCCTTGAGACTAAACCTTTTCTTCTCCAGACGGAGGGAGTGCCCCCTCGTCCTTTGGGGGGGGGGGGGGGGTTTAACCTGGAACAGTTTTTCTCCATATTTTTTGTATGGGCCATTAATATACTACTTATATACATTTATCATATCCCCCCTTAAACGTCTCTTCTCAAGAATGAGAACAACTCCCAGCATGCCCTTTTGTGCATGCTGGGGTTTGTTGCTAAGCAACAGCAGGAGGCCAGCCTTACCTCCTGCTGCTATGCATGCCGGATCCTCCTGCCGCCGCCGCCACTGACTCCGCTCCTGGAGCCCCGATCCTGCCACCGATGCTGGGGGCCCCAGGCTCAGGTACTTACTCCCAGCACCTGCTCTCGCAATCCCGAATAGGGGTGGAGTGGGTGCCGTTAGGGACACCCCCACAGCAGGAGTCCTGATTCAATAGCCGGTAACGGCCGACGAATCAGGACGATTGTGAGGTGGCACCAGTGCCACCTCACTCCTGCTGCTAATGGGTGATAGGTGCCGTCTCGGACAGCACATATCACCCTTTTTTTTCCAGGTCACTGAGACCCGATTGACCCGGAATTGCAGCAAATTGCCAATCTGAATTGATCTCAGAACCACCTCTGGCGTTGATACGGGATGCCTGCTGAATGATTTCAACAGGCATCCCGGTCTGGTCCCCGCCCGGCGAGCGGCGGGGACCGTAATTCCCACAGGCGTACAAGTACGCCTTAACCCCTTAATGACCAAGCCCATTTTCACCTCAAGGACCAGGCCAAATTTATTTTTGCGTTTTCGTTTTTTCTCCTCGCCTCCTAAAATCCATAACTCCTTTATATTTCCATGTACAGACCAGGGCTTGTTTTTTGCGTGACCAATTGTACTTTGTAATGAAACCTCTCATTTTACCATAAAATGTACGGCAAACCACTTGAGGGCTGTCTATATTCCTGCTGAGGCAGTCTATATTCCAGGAGTGCCGATTGTCATCCAGCTGATCAAGACTTTGTGAATACCCCAGGATTTGACAATTAGTCGCTCTAAACCAAACACACTTCCACCAAAATGTTGGCCTTTTAGATCCCCGGATCAACTTTGATTGCAAGATCTAAAGGGTTAATGTGGTGCATTGGTGTGATAGTTGCTACCTGGTATTAGAGGAAACTCCTGGATGCTTTTAGCAGCCATTTCTCACTATCTCTGAATTGAGCGCAGCTCCTGTACTCGCTATGAAGACAGCTCAAAATGATGTACATGTATGTATTTCTTTCTAAACTTGTAGGACACACTTCCACCCTAAGCTCCGAATGCTGGGTGAAGGCTTCCATGTTCACGCCCGCCCCCTGTGACATCACGCCACGTCCCACCCCCTCAATGCAAGTCTACGGGAGGGGGCATGACGGCCTTCAGGCCCCCTTCCCATAGACTTTCATTGAGGGGGCGGGGCGTGACTTTACAAGGGAGCGGGCATGAACACGGAGCCCGCACCCAGCATTCGGAACTCAATGTTCTGGACGCTGGGGAGCGGAGTAACCCTTTAACATATCTTCTCAGAAGAGAGGCTCCTCTGGTGGGTTCTTAGCTCTGTACATGCATGTCAACCCCTTACTGCTCACAGCCATACCTGGCACAATGCAGCCACAATACTAATAACATTATAAAACTTTATTAAACTGAGAAAAAAAAACTATTTAAACATAAAAAGCACATATAATATTAGGCACTTGTCAGCAACCACGGGTGATCACTCAATGGCCTGCAGTAGCCAATTGATCCGGCCTTGACCTCTGATATCATGGATACCGCCTGTGGCATAAATTACCTCAGGCAACAATATATATTATTAAAAAAAAAAAAAAAACAATATGTGGCTTCTGATACCTTTCCAGCAGCTTCTAACCTGCTAAAGGAACAGTATATATAAAAAAAAAACTAACATTGGCAATATTAAAATGCAATATTCACATACATACCAGGCAACATGAGTATCCTTATAAATAAAATGCTTCCACCAGTCCCATGGCAATAGCATAGGTGCCTCAAAGGCCTTCCACCTTCCCAAAATGGCATTCTGCAATTAATTTGGATGGAATATAAGCAATCTCATAAATTAGACTAAAGAATTTAACATTTTTCATGATTTTCAAACTATCAGATTGATCCACATTTACCCTTCCTTAGGGTACGTTCACACGGGCGGATTTATTTGCGGGGTTCCCGCTGTGTATTTGAAAGGGGGCGGGCTCCTCCTTTCAAATACGCAGCCCTCCCCCTTTCATATACGCAGCGGGAAACACGCAAATAAATCCGCCCGTGTGAACGTACCCTTATAGGGTAAAACTGAAAAAAACCTTCCTATGAAGATATATTAGAGAGCAGTACACTGGAGTTTAAGCTGCTTTCTCTAATTCCACAAGTAATGGTTTTCCCTGACAGAAGTCAGATGCTGGGAATGTATTTTAAATGTTACTCAATAAATGCTCTGGGGTAGGAAAGAATGTGAAAAGGTAGAAATGAACATTTAAAATATAAAAAAAAAACATTTATTGCTTCCAGGCGACTGTTGTTCTATTGTTCAAAATGTATCAAATCATTGTATTTTTTTAAAGGAAAATATAAAATAAAAAAATAAAAAAATAATAATAATAACATAAAACTGAAATCAGGTTTTATTATGTAACATTTCTTAGAATATTCTAGGATTCATGCTAGCCACTAGAGCAATGATATAAATGGGGTGCCACATATCTCCAGACAGGAAAAATTTTTTAAGGAGTATTCCTATCTAAATATTTTTGAGCAAAAAATTTCATAAAAGCGTGATAGGACCCATAACCTACAGCAGTGGTCTCAAACTGTAGACCTCCAAATGTTGCAAAACTTCAACTCCCAGCATGCCCGGATAGCCTTTGGCTGTCTGAGCATGCTGGAAGTTTTGCAACATCTGGAGCAGGGCTCAAGTCCTGCAGGAATGCGTGGGAACTAAGTTCCTGCACTTTTTACACAGCAGGAACCCAATTAAGAGGGTAGAATGTGGACTGCTGTCCAGCACATTATCCTAGCCTAGTCTATATCTAAGTGCAGTAGAGAACAAGTACACCAGATTGTGAAAACACTAACATGGGCCTCTCCACTCCTACACTATAACTGAAAAAGGCTTCTAGCAAGGTCTAGTATAGCCTGGCTTTCACATCAGAATTCTTCAGATGTGCACCCCGCAGTTGGGAACTGTAGCATCAGGGAGACAAGTAATATTTTCCTACCTCTGAGCTCTGCTGTGATTAAGCAACAACTACAGCCGGTATAAAGTAGTAAGGAGTAAAGGAGAAGGTCCCTAGGATAAGACACACACGTTATTTGGGAAACCCTACTCAAGCCATAGCTAATCCTGCCTTAAATTACAGTAAGTACACTGTGCCTTCATTTTAGGTTATTTCTTTTGACTACCAGTAAACTTGACTCTGAGTTGTTTTACAGTTACACCTGTATCTGACTTTTCTTTATGCATATGACTAGAGATGAGCGAATCGAAGCTGACAAACCCGAATTCGTTACGAATTTCATGAAATATTCGATTTGCAACTAATGCGAATATCGCCGCGATTCTATCGCGCAAATCGCTTCATTAAGCTCAATTTACTGCGGTCCAGGCTCCAGGGCATCTAAAATGGCGTATCCACATGTCAAGGAGGGAAGAAAAGGAGGGAAGGGAAGTAGGCGGGATGACTCTGAATCACATGCAGGATCCAGCCTATAAGCAGTCAGTCACCCCTGTGATGTCACAGCCCTATATATTCGGCAGCCATTTTGCAGCTCGTCATATCATACATTACACTGCATAGAGATAGGATGGACGTCACTGTGTGTGTGTTACACAGAAAAGCTCATTCAGGCAGCGTTTCACATCCTAGTCACATTAGCGTTCTGGTGGACAGAGAGCAGTGTTTTTTCCACTGAAAAGGATTTTTACTGCAGCCATTAACCTCCCAGTCACTTTCTTCAGCATTGTATTACAGAGCAGGGCAGATAGCTGTGTGTTGCCTCATACATTTCAACAAGCTGCATCGACTTCATAAACCTTAGCAGAGGAGGCAGAAATAATTTTTCAGCGCAATTCTGTGTCTTTGTTCCACAACAAATCATCTTCTGGTTATACTAGTCTGTAGACGGTATAATACCCAGCAGTCCATTCCTAGTAGTCTTAACAGAGTTCAATTTTGTGTTGAGTGCAAAGCTTTTTTGTGCTGCAGCACTGTTGTGTACTGCTGGTGTTGTGCAAAATTAAGCGTACTGTACCGCATTTTTCTGCCCTCATAAGTGCACATACCTACATCTAAGTAGTGTACTATTTTGAACCTGGTAATCTGTCAAGGTCCTAGATACTGTTAAAGTCCAGGCAAAAGTAATCACCGGCTGATGTTTTACAAAAATACATATTTTTAAGCATACTGTAGTGCATTTTTCTGCCCTCATACATGCATAGCACATACCTACATCTCTAAGTGGTGTACTAATTTTTACCTGCTAATCTGTAGTGGGCCTACATACTGTGAAAGTCCAGGCAAAAGTAATCACCGGCTGGTGTTTTACTAAAATATGTTTTTTTTAAGCGTACTGTAAAGCATTTTTTTTTCCATCATAAGTGCATACCACACACGTACATCTAAGTAGTGTACTATTTTGTACCTATTAATCTGTCAAGGGCCTAGATACTGTGAAAGTCCAGGCAAAAGTAATCACCGGCTGGTGTTTTAAAAAAATACGTATTTTTAAGCGTACTGTAGTGCATTTTTCTGCCCTCATGCTTGCATACCACATACCTACATCTCTAAGTAGTGTACTATTTTTTACCTGCTAATCTGTTGTGGGACTACATACTGTGAAAGTCCAGGCAAAAGTAATTACTGGCTGGTGTTTTACTAAAATATGTTTTTTTAAGCGTACTGTAAAGCATTTTTCTGCCCTCATAAGTGCATACCTGATACCACATACCTACACCTAAGTAGTGTACTATTTTGTACCTGTTAATCTGTCAAGGACCTATATACTGTGAAAGGAAAGCTAATAGTACACACCTGCTGCTGTTTTAAGCGTAGTGAAGCATATTGTACTACCCTGATACAAGCAATAAGTATGTCAGGCAGAGTAGTGCCAGGATGTGCACAGTGGAGTTGCAGAGGCCCAAATTCATCAGGTGCAGGCAGAGGTTGCAGCAGAGTAGGGGTGTGTGGCAGCCGGAGTCGCAGCGAGAGGTCTAAGCTCCCGGTGTCAGCAAGCAGTCGTGTCTCGACTAGCAACCCAGCAGCTGTGATTGATTGGTTCACTCAGTCATCCACTTCATCCCAAGTGACATCCGACGTCAACAGTCGGTGGGTTCCTCAGACTCAACCCTCACTTGGCATGGCCCTCATGCTGCTGCTGCCACCTCAAGGCTCTGTCATTGTGCTGCTCCATGGTCTCTTCATGCTAATGCTACCACATCCAGGCTCTGTCATTGTGCCGCCATATGGTCTCCTCATGCTGATGCTGCCACCTTCAGACTCTCTCATTGTGCTGCTCTATGGTCTCCTCATGCTAACGCTACCTCCTCCACGCTCTGTCATTGTGCTTCCATATGGTCTCCTTATGCTGATGCAACCACCTCCAGGCTCTGTCATAGTGTCGCCATATGGTCTCCTCATGCTTATGCTGCCACCTCCAAGCTCACTAATTGTGCTGTTCTATGGTCTCCTCATACTGATGCTGCCACCTCCAGGCTTTCTCATTGTGCTGCTTTATGTTCTCCTCATGCTGATGCTACCGCCTCCACGCTCTGTCATTGTTCTACCATATGGTCTCCTCATGCTGATGCTACCACCTCCAGGCACTGTCATTGTGCCGCCATATGGTCTCCTCATGCTGATGCTGCCACCTCCAGGCTCTGTCATTGTACTGTTCTATGTTCTCGTCATGCTGATGCTACCGCCTCCAAGCTCTGTCATTGTGCTACTCTATGGTGTCCTCATGCTGATGCTACCACCTCCAGACTCTTTCATTGTGCTACCATGGATACTGCAAAACATAATTAAGGCGCATTAGGGTCACTTTCAGGACTCCTGAGGCTGCTGCTGCTGCCACCTCCAGGCTGTCTCATTCAGCCATTATATGGTATCCGCATGCTTCAGCCTTCTCCAGGCTGTGACATTCAGCCACTATATGGTCTCTTCATACTTCAGCCAAATCCAGGCTGTGACATTCAGCCACTATATGGTCTCCTCATACTGATGCCACCTCCAGGCTCTGTCATTGTGCTGCCATGTGACATGTGACTCCTTGTTAAATTTGGTCCTTTGTACCCAGATGCCGGGGCCTGGGACACTGAAACTTGGGAGTTAAAATTTCAATTTCAAAATCCTCAATTTCAATATCTTAAATTTAAATTTAAAAATCTAAAATTTTAATGGTCTCCTCAGGCTTCAGCCAACTCCAGGCTGTGCCATTCAGACACTATATGGTCTCCTCATGATTCAGCCACCTCCAGGCTGTGTCATCCAGCCAATAAATGGTTTACTGATGATGCTGGGCCTGGGCCTAAACATTTTTATGGTAGCACTAGCTACCATAAATCTTCAATTTAAATTTCAAATTTATCTTTTAATCTTAGGGATTGTGAACCCTAGTGTCTACTCATGCTGCTGCCAGCTCCAGGCTGTGTCATTAAGCAAATATGGTCTCCTCATGCTGCCAACACCTCCACGCTGTGTCATTTAGCCATTATATGGTCTCCTCATGCTTCAGCCACCTCCAGACTGTGCCATTCGGCCATTATATGGTCTCCTCATGCTTCAGCCACCTCCAGACTGTGCCATTCAGCCACTATATGGTCTCCTCATTATTCAGCCACCTCCAGGCTGTGTCATTCAGCCAATATATGGTTTACTGATGCTGCTGGGCCAGGGCCTGGGCCTAACAAATTTTATGGTTGCATTAGCTAACATAAATCACCAATTTAAATTTCAAAATTAATCTTTTAATCTTAGGGATTGTAAATCCCTACTGTTTACTCATGCTGCTGCCAGCTCCAGGCTGTGTCATTCAGCCACTATTTGGTCTCCTCATGCTGCCAACACCTCCATGCTGTGTCATTCAGCCACTATATGGTCTCCTCATGCTGCCAACACCTCCACACTGTGTCAGTCAGCCACTATATGGTATCCTCATAATGATGCCACCTCCAGGTTCTGTCATTGTGCCACTCTGCGGCAGTGATTCTAATAGCGATACTTGTAATCTGCATGTCATACTTAATAACAGTATTATTTCACTACCCCAGCACACTCCATAAACAGTTTAGAACAAAGCAAAGTGTTCTACACCCCTGTTGAGGCTCTCTGAAGGCCAGTAATAGACATTTTTAATATAGATTCACCGCAAATAAATTCGACCCAAAACAAAAAATGTAAAAAAAATTTGGTGAATGGTCCGAATCAAATTTTTGAAAAGTTCTCTCATCTCTACATGTGACCAACAAGGGCACCCCTTACACCATCAGATAGGATGCAGACCTGTGGCAGATCCCCCGAGATTGTTGCCCCCGCCCCCTAGCATGGTGGAGCCGAAGCTGTAAGCTCCCGTTCCACCATTCACTAACCTTTCACACACGCTGTGAGTGCACAGCATGTGAGCTGCGGGCACGCGATGACGTCACATCATCGCGCCGGCGCCTGGAGATCCAGTCCCTGCGGCCTGCATACTGTAAGTAACAAGAGTATGCTCAGGGCCCAGGGGATTAGGGGGACAGAATATGTGCCACTGTTAGGGGCCCTATATCGTACAGGAGGAGGGGGAGGGGGATTTAAAAACTTGGGGGGGGGGGGCAGAGAAAAGGGAATATTTAATGAGGGGCTGCAGGGCAAAGCACAGGGGGCATTATATGTGAAGAGCACATGACAGGGGGGGGCTGTCCTGTGCCTTTCACATATAATGCCCCCTGTGCTGTGCCACACATATAAATTATATGTGTGGGGCACAGCACAGGGGGCATTATATGTGTGGGGCACATCACATATATAATGCCCCCTGTGCTGTGCCCCTCACATATATTGCCCCCTGTGCGGTGCCCCTCACATATATTGCCCCCTGTGCTGTGCCACACACATATAATGCCCCCTGTGCTGTGCCCCACACATATAATGCCCCCTGTGCTGTGCCCCTCACATATAATGCCTCATCATGCGCCCCTCATATATAATGCCCCCATCATGCGCCCCTCACATATAATGCCCTCTGTGCTGTGCCCCTCACATATAATGCTCCTGTCATGTGCCCCTCACATATAATGCCCCCTGTGCTGTGCCCTTCACATATAATGCCCCCATTCTTTGCCCCTCACATATAAGGCCCCCATCATGCGCCCCTCATATATAATGCCCCTTGTGCTGTGCCCTTCACATATAATGCCCCCATCATGCGTCCCTCACATATAATGCCCCCTGTGCTGTGCCCCTCCCATATAATGCTCCTGTCATGTGCCCCAAACATATAATGCCCCCTGTGCTGTGCCCCTCACATATAATGCCCCCTGAAGGGACAGGACTCCTCACTATAGAGAAGATGTCACCTATAGTCACTGATATCATTGTGTATCCTCATTGTGTCCCAATAGAGCTGGAGTCACTTGGAAGTTCTGCAGTTATGATGGGTGAAACAACAACTCCCAGCATCCCCTTACCACTGCTTAGGTCAAACTGGGAGCTGTAGTTTTAAATGGTAAAAACTTCTTTAGCACTTTCCCATTCTGTGGCAATTGGTATATTTGATTATGAGCACGGCCTAAGAGTCTTAAACAAGGTTAGGACTGTATGATACATTTAATAATATTGTAATTTCCGTAATCTTATTTTCTGTCCGCCAACACAAAATACTCTAAAAGTGTCCCTCCCGAGTGTAGACTTTAGATGCGCCCCTGATGCAGACAGGGAAATCCGTTAGGGAAATACAAATACCACAACATTCAGTGCAACCCCTCATCTTTGTACCTTCTCAAGAAGTGTCAGGGGTTCTTGTGGAAACCCTCTAACCATTGTGACCATAGTGACCCAAATCATGACCAGCATGAGGACTACTACCCGCAAAAGTTCACAGTTCTTCCTCCATTGTTCCATATGTGCGCCCTCTGGTCTGGCACAATTTAAAGAGGTACTCTCGTGGAAAGAAAATGTTTTCAAGTCAATTGGTGCCAGAAAGTTATACAGGTTTGTAAATGATTTCTATTTAAAAATCTTCCAGTACTTATCAGCTGCTGTATTCTCCAGAGAAAGTTGTGTAGTTATTTCTAGTCTGATCACAGTGCTCTCTGCTGACACCTCTGTCCATGTCAGGAACTGTCCAGTGCAGGAGACGTTTGCTATGGGGAATTACTCCTACTCTGGACAGTTTCTGCCACAGACAGAGGTCTCAGTAGAGAGCACTGTGGTCAGACTGGAAAGAAATACACAACTTCCTCTGGAGAATACAGCAGCTGATAAGTACTGGAAGGATTACGATTTTTAAATAGAAGAAATTTACAAATCTGTTTAACTTTCTGGCACCAGGTCATTTGAAACAATAAATAAATAAATGTTTCCCACCGGAGTACTCCTTTAAGTTATATCCTGGTGATCACTGTAGAGCTGTGTTTTCTAACCAGGCTGCCTTCAGCTGTTTAAAAACTACAACTCCCAACATGCCCGGACAGCCTAAGGCTGTCCGGGCATGCTGGGAGCTGTTGTTTTGCAACAGCTGGAGGCATCCTGGTTGGGAGGAAGAATGTATTTAACCTTCAATAATTTAGACCCCTTCCCTGACGTCCACCACCCTATGACTTATACATTAGGTTCAGTAAGTGTCTCTAAGCTATCTCTGCAAATCTGTTCCGATCAATTTCTTATTAGACTGAGGAAAATTATATGTTTAATCTAAGTTATATTTGGTTTTATGCGAATGTAAAAAAAAATTTCATATGTCGGGAATTATCAGAAACAAGCAGGATTACTTTCCAGGAAAAGGGATTTCGGGTATGACGGTCAGAATTACCGTTCTGTTGCGGGGTCAGCTCCTACAGAGTTCTTAAAGTGGAGATTTAGAACCTATAAAATATAAAGCATAGACAGCTTAAAGAAAAATATAATAGATGCTTCTTGTAGAACCGTCTGCATCTGATTTATAGGGATATTTGTTAATCTCTGGTGGGCCATTTATTTCATACTGTAGCAGCTCAGCCCTGTCTGGCCAGTAAAAATGACAGGAAATGTTTATCCCAATATCAGTGCCGAGCAGTTTCTTATTTTCTGGTGCTCTTTGCTTTATCTGACAGAGATTAAATGTTAGCCAGCAGGTCAATTGATCCACAGTTTGTCTTAAATTTTCCTTGCTGGACGGCCATAAATCAAGAGCGGAGCAAAGGCAGAGGCTGATATGTTCCGACACAAAACTGGTCTCAGCCTTCTGTCTTAAATATTTATCTTAAGTTGTGTACATACCTTATAGCAACTGGAAGGAGATGCAGACAGCACAATTTATTTCCTAAAGCAATAAAGGGTTATTCCAGTGGAAAACTCTTTTTCTTTATTTATTCATTTAATTTTAAATCAACTGGTGCCAGAAAATTAAACAGATTTATAAATTACTTCTATAAAAAAAACATGTAATCCTTCCAGTTGTCACGATGCCGGCTGGCAGGTAGTGGATCCTCTGTGCCAGAGAGGGATTGGCGTGGACCGTGCTAGTGGATCGGTTCTAAGTCACTACTGGTTTTCACCAGAGCCCGCCGCAAAGCGGGATGGTCTTGCTGCGGCGGTAGTGACCAGGTCGTATCCACTAGCAACGGCTCAACCTCTCTGGCTGCTGAAGATAGGCGCGGTACAAGGGAGTAGACAGAAGCAAGGTCGGACGTAGCAGAAGGTCGGGGCAGGCAGCAAGGATCGTAGTCAGGGGCAACGGCAGGAGGTCTGGAACACAGGCTAGGAACATACAAGGAAACGCTTTCACTGGCACGATGGCAACAAGATCCGGCAAGGAAGTGCAGGGGAAGTGAGGTGATATAGGGAAGTGCACAGGTGATCAGACTAATTGGAACCACTGCGCCAATCAGCGGCGCAGTGGCCCTTTAAATCGCAAAGACCCGGCGCGCGCGCGCCCTAAGGAGCGGGGCCGCGCGCGCCGGGACAGGACCGACGGGGAGCGAGTCAGGTACGGGAGCCGGGGTGCGCATCGCGAGCGGGCGCTACCCGCATCGCGAATCGCATCCCGGCTGGAGGCGGCATCGCAGCGCCCCGGGTCAGTGGATCTGACCGGAGCGCTGCAGTGAGGAGAGTGTAGCGAGCGCTCCGGGGAGGAGCGGGGACCCGGAGCGCTCGGCGTAACAGTACCCCCCCCCTTGGGTCTCCCCCTCTTCTTAGAGCCTGAGAACCTGAGGAGCAGACTTTTGTCTAGGATATTGTCCTCAGGTTCCCAGGATCTCTCTTCTGGACCACAACCCTCCCAATCCACTAAAAAAAAGGTTTTCCCTCTGACCTTTTTGGATGCCAGAATTTCTTTGACGGAGAAGATGTCCGAGGAGCCGGAAACAGGAGTGGGAGGAACAGATTTGGGAGAGAAACGGTTGATGATAAGTGGTTTAAGAAGAGAAACGTGAAAGGCATTAGGAATACGAAGAGAAGGAGGAAGAAGAAGTTTGTAAGAGACAGGATTAATCTGGCACAAAATTTTGAAAGGACCAAGATAGCGTGGTCCCAACTTGTAGCTAGGGACACGGAAGCGGACATATTTAGCGGAGAGCCATACCTTGTCTCCAGGAGAAAAAATGGGAGGAGCTCTTCTTTTCTTATCCGCGAACTTCTTCATGCGTGATGAAGCCTGTAAGAGAGAATTTTGGGTCTCTCTCCATATGATGGAAAGGTCACGAGAAATTTCATCCACAGCGGGCAGACCAGAGGGCAACGGGGTAGGGAGGGGGGGAAGAGGGTGACGGCCGTACACCACGAAAAATGGGGATTTGGAGGAAGATTCAGAGACTCTGAAGTTATACGAGAATTCGGCCCATGGAAGAAGATCTGCCCAGTCATCCTGGCGGGAGGAAACAAAATGTCGTAAATAATCACCCAAGACCTGGTTAACTCTTTCTACTTGTCCATTGGATTGAGGATGATATGCAGAAGAAAAATTTAATTTAATCTTGAGTTGTTTACAGAGAGCCCTCCAGAATTTAGACACGAATTGGACGCCTCTATCCGAGACGATCTGCGTAGGCAACCCGTGAAGACGAAAAATGTGTACAAAAAATTGTTTAGCCAACTGAGGCGCTGAAGGAAGACCAGGAAGAGGGATGAAATGTGCCATTTTGGAGAATCGACCAAGGCTGTTCGGGGACAGGCAGAGGATGAAGAAAACCAGCGGGCTTCTGGCGAGGAGTCTTATCCCGGGCACAGATAGTGCAGGCTCGCACAAAGTCCACAACATCCGTCTCCAGAGTCGGCCACCAATAGAAGCGAGAGATGAGTTGCACAGATTTCTTGATGCCCGCATGACCTGCGAGATGGGAGGAGTGACCCCATTTGAGGATTCCGAGGCGTTGGCGTGGAGAAACAAAGGTCTTTCCTGGAGGAGTTTGCCTGATGGAGGCTGGAGAAGTGGAAATCAGGCAGTCAGGAGGAATGATGTGTTGCGGAGAGAGTTCAACTTCAGAAGCATCCGAGGAACGAGAGAGAGCATCGGCCCTAATGTTCTTATCGGCAGGCCGAAAGTGAATTTCAAAATTAAATCGGGCAAAGAACAGAGACCACCTGGCCTGGCGAGGATTCAGCCGTTGGGCAGACTGGAGGTAGGAGAGGTTCTTGTGATCGGTGTAAATAATAACTGGAAATCTTGATCCCTCCAGCAGATGCCTCCATTCCTCAAGTGCTAATTTAATGGCTAGAAGCTCTCGATCCCCGATGGAGTAGTTCCTCTCCGCCGGAGAGAAGGTCCTAGAAAAAAAACCACAAGTAACAGCATGCCCGGAAGAATTTTTTTGTAGAAGGACAGCTCCAGCTCCCACTGAGGAGGCATCAACCTCCAATAAGAAGGGTTTGGAAGGGTCAGGTCTGGAGAGCACGGGAGCCGAAGAAAAGGCAGACTTGAGCCGTTTAAAGGCGTCTTCCGCTTGAGGAGGCCAAGACTTGGGATCGGCATTTTTTTTGGTTAAAGCCACGATAGGAGCCACAACGGTAGAAAAATGTGGAATAAATTGCCTGTAATAATTGGCGAACCACAAAAAGCGTTGAATAGCACGGAGTCCGGAGGGGCGTGGCCAATCTAAGACGGCAGAGAGTTTGTCTGGATCCATTTGTAGTCCCTGGCCAGAGACCAAGTATCCTAGGAAAGGAAGAGATTGGCATTCAAACAGACATTTCTCTATCTTGGCATAAAGTTGATTGTCACGAAGTCTCTGAAGAACCATACGGACATGCTGGCGGTGTTCTTCTAGATTGGCAGAAAAAATCAGGATATCGTCCAGATATACAACAACACAGGAGTATAAAAGATCACGAAAAATTTCATTAACAAAGTCTTGGAAGACGGCAGGGGCGTTGCACAGGCCAAAGGGCATGACCAGATACTCAAAGTGTCCATCTCTGGTGTTAAATGCCGTTTTCCACTCATCCCCCTCTCTGATGCGGATGAGATTATAAGCACCTCTTAAGTCCAGTTTGGTAAAGATGTGGGCACCTTGGAGGCGATCAAAGAGTTCAGAGATGAGGGGTAGGGGGTAGCGGTTCTTAACCGTGATTTTATTAAGACCGCGGTAGTCAATGCAAGGACGTAGGGAGCCATCTTTTTTGGACACAAAGAAAAATCCGGCTCCGGCAGGAGAGGAGGATTTACGGATAAAGCCCTTTTTTAAATTTTCCTGGACGTATTCAGACATGGCAAGAGTCTCTGGGGCGGATAGAGGATAAATTCTGCCCCGGGTGGAGTAGTGCCCGGGAGGAGGTCGATAGGACAATCATAAGGCCTGTGAGGAGGTAGAGTCTCAGCTTGTTTTTTGCAAAAAACATCCGCAAAGTCCATATAGGCCTTAGGGAGACCGGTTACAGGAGGAACCACAGAGTCACGGCAAGGGTTACTGGGAACCGGTTTTAGGCAGTCCTTGGAACTAGAGGGCCCTCAACTCTTGATCTCCCCAGTGGACCAATCCAGGGTTGGGGAATGAAGTTGAAGCCAGGGAAGTCCAAGGAGAATTTCAGAAGTGCAATTGGGGAGGACCAACAGTTCAATCCTCTCGTGGTGAGATCCGATGCACATTAGAAGGGGCTCCGTGCGGAAACGTATGGTACAGTCCAATCTTTCATTGTTTACACAATTGATGTAGAGGGGTCTGGCGAGACTGGTCACTGGGATGTTGAACCTGTTGACGAGAGAGGCCAAAATAAAATTTCCTGCAGATCCGGAGTCCAAGAAGGCCACAGCAGAGAAGGAGAAGGCAGAGGCAGACATCCGCACAGGCACAGTAAGACGTGGAGAAGCAGAGTAGACATCAAGGACTGTCTCACCTTTGTGCGGAGTCAGCGTACGTCTTTCCAGGCGGGGAGGACGGATAGGACAATCCTTCAGGAAGTGTTCGGTACTAGCACAGTACAGGCAGAGATTCTCCATGCGGCGTCGTGTCCTCTCTTGAGGTGTCAGGCGAGACCGGTCGACCTGCATAGCCTCCACGGCGGGAGGCACAGGAACAGATTGCAGGGGACCAGAGGAGAGAGGAGCCGGGGAGAAGAAACGCCTCGTGCGAACACTGTCCATATCCTGGCGGAGCTCCTGACGCCTTTCGGAAAAACGCATGTCAATGCGAGTGGCTAGGTGAATGAGTTCATGTAGATTAGCAGGGATTTCTCGTGCGGCCAGAACATCTTTAATGTTGCTGGATAGGCCTTTTTTAAAGGTCGCGCAGAGGGCCTCATTATTCCAGGATAATTCTGAAGCAAGAGTACGGAATTGTACGGCATACTCGCCAACGGAAGAATTACCCTGGACCAGGTTCAACAGGGCAGTCTCAGCAGAAGAGGCTCGGGCAGGTTCCTCAAAGACACTTCGGATTTCCGAGAAGAAGGAGTGTACAGAGGCAGTGACGGGGTCATTGCGGTCCCAGAGCGGTGTGGCCCAAGACAGGGCTTTTCCAGACAGAAGGCTGACTACGAAAGCCACCTTAGACCTTTCAGTGGGAAACTGGTCCGACATCATCTCCAAGTGCAGGGAGCATTGGGAATGAAAGCCACGGCAAAACTTAGAGTCCCCATCAAATTTATCCGGCAAGGATAGGCGTAAACCAGAAGCGGCCACTCGCTGCGGAGGAGGTGCAGGAGCTGGCGGAGGAGATGATTGCTGAAGCTGTGGTAGTAACTGCTGTAGCATAACGGTCAGTTGAGACAGCTGTTGGCCTTGTTGCGCTATCTGTTGTGACTGCTGGGCGACCACCGTGGTGAGGTCAGCGACAACTGGCAGAGGAACTTCAGCGGGATCCATGGCCGGATCTACTGTCACGATGCCGGCTGGCAGGTAGTGGATCCTCTGTGCCAGAGAGGGATTGGCGTGGACCGTGCTAGTGGATCGGTTCTAAGTCACTACTGGTTTTCACCAGAGCCCGCCGCAAAGCGGGATGGTCTTGCTGCGGCGGTAGTGACCAGGTCGTATCCACTAGCAACGGCTCAACCTCTCTGGCTGCTGAAGATAGGCGCGGTACAAGGGAGTAGACAGAAGCAAGGTCGGACGTAGCAGAAGGTCGGGGCAGGCAGCAAGGATCGTAGTCAGGGGCAACGGCAGGAGGTCTGGAACACAGGCTAGGAACATACAAGGAAACGCTTTCACTGGCACGATGGCAACAAGATCCGGCAAGGAAGTGCAGGGGAAGTGAGGTGATATAGGGAAGTGCACAGGTGATCAGACTAATTGGAACCACTGCGCCAATCAGCGGCGCAGTGGCCCTTTAAATCGCAAAGACCCGGCGCGCGCGCGCCCTAAGGAGCGGGGCCGCGCGCGCCGGGACAGGACCGACGGGGAGCGAGTCAGGTACGGGAGCCGGGGTGCGCATCGCGAGCGGGCGCTACCCGCATCGCGAATCGCATCCCGGCTGGAGGCGGCATCGCAGCGCCCCGGGTCAGTGGATCTGACCGGAGCGCTGCAGTGAGGAGAGTGTAGCGAGCGCTCCGGGGAGGAGCGGGGACCCGGAGCGCTCGGCGTAACACCAGTACTTAACAGCTGATGTATACTCCAGAGGAAGTTGTGTTGTTCTTTCCAGTCTGACCAAACAGGGCTCTCTGCTGACACCTCTGTCTGTGTCAGGAACTGTCCAGAGTAGGAGCAAATCCCCATAGCAAATCTCTCCTACTCTAGACAGTTCCTGACATGATCAGAGGTGTCAGCAGAGAGCACTGAAAAGAAATTCAAAAATAAAGGAACTTCGTCTGCAGTATACAGCAGCTGATAAGTACTGGAAGAATTAAGATATTTAAATAGAAGTCATTTACAAATTGGTTTAACTTTCTGGCACCAGTCGATTAAAAAAAAAATAGTTTTCCACTAGAGTACCCCTTTAAAACCCACAGTAGATGAATATTCAAGGAGTCCAAGAAGAAACAGAGGCCACCCATGCCCATTAGAGATAGCCATAAAGAATTTGGCTTTATATCTATTTTAGACAAACATGAAGAAACCTACAGTTGCAAGTAGTTATACCTACCCAGAGGTGTTACACGCAGATGCTTGCCCCCCCCCCCCTCCAATGGAAAATATGTAATAGGGCCGCAAAGTAATAAGGCTTAATTTATAGTATTCATCCCCTTATATAGTAAAGAGAGACTTCATGGAAGCCTAAGCTTCCACTGCTTAAATTAAACTGCCTCCGATGTACCCTCTACTCCTATGCCCTGGCCAAACCAATAAGCATTGGCATATTGAGTACTACAAACTAAGGTTTAAGATTTATGTTTAAACAGAAAGGCTGTTCACCCGCACAAAACCTTAAAATAATGGGTTATAGTGCAGGTGAACAGCATTAAGAAGAGTGGTCACTTACTCTAAATGGTAAAGTATTTGCAGAGTTTTGCCCAATTGCGCTGCTGTGTGCAATGGAGGCAGGGATCCGGCTCGCCATGCTCCCCTGCCTCTTTAATATTCAGAAGTCTGCCCACCCGTGTGTTGCATACGCAAATGTCTTCACTCCCACGTCACTAGGACATGAGAGCCTTTCAGCTTGTGAGCACTCTGTTCTCTTCTTGCACACTGCTAATCTTCCTAAACACATTGCATAGGATGATTGTTTCTTGCTCTCCGTCACCAGGTTTCACTTCTAGACAATGCAGATGCAGTGATGCATGTAGGTCGCCCGGAGATCCAGGGCACCTGGCTTAAAATACAGGGTTGGGTCTCAGGTGCTTGATGCTAGCAATGGGCATACTTATTTCTTAGTGGTGTCACCCAGGCGTGGTCTGCAACTCCCTCCCCCCCCCCCTTAGCAATGTCACTGCTTTATACAGCTATGTCGATAAAAAAATAAGAAAAAGTTTTCCTCTCTTATTACTAACTGTAACACTCACGTTTCAGTAGACTGGAACACAGATGATAGTGAATCCGGGAAGGGAGCGGAGTCTAAGGTGCCGCTGGTTTTCACCAGAGCCCGCCGCAAAGCGGGATGGACTTGCTGTGACAGGCGGCACCCAAGTCGCTACCCCTGGCACGGCTCGACCACACAGGCGGCTGAGGAGATTCGAGGCACAGGTGGGATTAGGCAACTCGTGGTCTGGATAGCAGGAGGTCAGGGCAGGCGTCACAGTAGCGTAGTCAGGAACGTAGCAAATGCTCAGTAGGCAGGCGGCAAAGGAACAAGGTCAGGTCACGGAGCAAAGGTATGATACATGGCAAGGCAATACTCAGGAATGCTTTCTCTAAATCTCTAGGGCAGTGATGGCGAACCTTTTTGAGCCTGAGTGCCCAAACTTTAATGCACACCAACTTTTTTTTCCCTCAAAGTACCAGCACAGCAATTAAATCAGAATACTGAAGTTTAAGTTTAGAAAAAACAACTTAGGTAATCAGTATGTTCCTCCACATTAGGTTATACGTCCCCCACATTAGGTAGGCAGTATAGTTTCCACACATTAGGTTGGTAGTATAGTTCCCCCACATTAGGTTGTAGTTTCCCCACATTAGGTTAGCAGTAGAGTTTCCACACATTAGGTTGGCAGTATAGTTCCCCCACATTAGGTTGGCAGTATAGTTTCCCCACATTAGTTTGTAGTTCCCCCACATTAGGTTGGCAGTATAGTTCCCCCACATTAGGTTGGCAGTATAGTTCCCCCGCATTAGGTTGGCAGTATAGTTCCCCCTCAATAAGTTGTAGTTCCCCCACATTAGGTAGGCAGTGTGTTCCCTCACATTAGGTTGCATTTCCCCCACATTAGGTTGCAGTTCCCTCACATTAGATTGTAGTTCCCCCACATTAGATTGTAGTTCCCCCACATTAGGTAGGCAGTATAGTTCCCCCACATTAGGTAGGCAGCATAGTTCCCCCAAATTAGGTTGTAGTTCCCCCACATTAGGTTAGCAGTATGTTCCCCCACATTAGGTTGCAGGTCCCCCACATTAGGTAGGCAGTATAGTTCCCCCACATTAAGTAGGCAGTATAGTTTTCCCACATTAGGTTGCAGGTCCCCCACATTAGGTAGGCAGTATAGTCCCACCCACATTAGGTTGGCAGTATAGTTCTCCCACATTAGGTTGTAGTTCCCCCACATTAGGTTGGCAGTATGTTCCCCACATAAGGTTGCAGTTCCCCCACATTGGGTGGGCAGTATGTTCCCCGACATTAGGTTAACAGTATGTTCCCCCACATTAGGTTGGCAGTATGTTCCCCCACCGACATGCAGCCTTCAGCAATATGTAGTGTATGGCTGGAGGCTGTATGTCTGTGTACTGCCTCACAGTGCTCCGTCCACCGCTCCACCAGCCAGGGGTCACGACCTACTGTTATGGCAACAGGCCATAGCAGTAGGTCTCGAGACCGGAGTAGTGGTGGTCGGAGCATCGAAACTGAAGTGTAGCTGGTAACTTACCATGCCGGCCAGTGCGCGTCCTCCTCCTCGATGCTCCGCTCGCCCGTTCCTATGGGCACACGCACGGGACGTCAGTGACGTCTCTGCATGCGCTACCTCCCGGTGGCCCCTGCATTTTTAAAGTTGACGCGGGGCCGCAGAAAGGTAACCAGGACATCCTTGTGTCCCGAAAAGATCTTTCGGGAAACAGGGATGTCCCGGTTTGCCCCACCTGGCCCACTATGGCCGCGAGCCCATAGAGGGGGCTCAGCGTGCCACCTGTGGCACGCGTACCATAGGTTCGCCATCACTGTTCTAGGGGGTCATTTATGAATACACGCAACTTTGTTTTTTTTTTTCATCTGTGTGGCATAGTGTACGCCAGGCGTAGCTGATCCTCCTTTATCAGGGGGTCTGAGCTTTTTGATAAACCTAGGGGAAAAAAGAAAATGCAAAAGAAGCAAAAGGCCTATAAAAATACACAAAGGGGGAGATTTATGAAAGCCTGCGCTGAAGAAAGGTTGGCCAGTTGCTCATATCAACCAATCAGATCGCTTCTTTCAGTTTTCAGAGGCATTTTTAAAAATTATAGAAGCAATATGATTGGTTTCTATGGGTAACTGCTCCACTTTTCCTCTGCACGGGTTTTGATAAATCTCCCCTTTGTTTGTTGGGAAAAATGCCACAAAGACAGAATCTTGAGAGTAAAAAACAAAGGGGGCAGTTTTTTTTTGTTTTTTTTTTTTGGGGGGGGGAATAAAAGCTCCAAACAAAAATTGTGTCTGTTCCTAGGCTTAGGCTAGACTTAGGCAAGTTATGTGTGGAGTTTTTCAAAATCCACATTGTTTTAATTTTGGCTTTATTTATGTCTAGCAAAACTACAACTCTCAGAATGCTCTGATGGCATGCCCTGATGACGGCATGCTGGGAGTTGCAGTTTTGCAACAGCTGGAGAGCCATTGGGATCACTGATACCGTATTTCAAAATTGGCCCATGCTGCCGATCCTTAAAGGGGTACTCTGCCCCTAGACATCTTATCCCCTATCCAAAGGATAGGGGATAAGATGTCAGATCGCCGCAGTCCCGCTGCTGGGGACCCCCGGGATCCCCGCTGCGGCACCCCGCTATCATTACAGCACAGAGCGAGTTCGCTCTGTGCGTAATGACGGACAATACAGGGGACGGAGCAGCGTGATGTCATGGCTCCGCCCCTCGTGACATCACGGCCTGTCCCCTTAATGCAAGTCTATGGCAGGGGGCGTAACGATTGCCAAGCCCCCTCCCATAGACTTGTATTGAAAGGGGCGGGCAGTGATGTCACGAGGGGGCGGAGCCGTGACGTAACGATGCTCCGGCCCATGTATTGCCCTTCATTACGTACAGAGCGAACTCGCTCTGTGCTGTAATGATAGCGCAGTGCCGCAGTGGCGATCCCGGGGCTCCCCAGCAATGGGACCCTGGCGATCTGACATCTTATCCCCTATCCTTTAGATAGGGGATAAGATGTTTAGGGGCGGAGTACCCCTTTAATGGGATACTCCGGTGGTTAAGATTTTTTTGCTATATTGCATCTTCTTTTAATGATCATGTTTTTTGCAATTGACATGTATTATATGTTTGTGTAGCATGTGTCTTTTTTCTTACCTGTTTGTGGGCCAGGAAGTTCTGTAGTTCTGTGTTGGATCTACTGTTGTCCACATGTTAGGATTAGGCTGTGGACAACATGTCATGGCTTTTTTTTTTCTCTGTTCTTTCAGAACTGCATGGAAGAGAAAAGCCACGCCCCCTCATCTCCTCCTCCTGGAGGACGCAGGTCTGCATGAGAGAAAGAAGCCAGAGCAGGGGGAGAGAGAGGACGTACACAGCTCCTCATCTCCCCTCTCCCTGCTCTGTTTTCTGAGGACGCAGGTCTGCACTGAAAGAAGACAGAAAAGATAAGAGCGTTATCTGAAGGGGAGGACAACAAAGTGCACCGCCTGGGGATGTATAGACGGCAGGGGAATAAATCTCAGACTGGGGGTGATTTCTATGTGTGAACAGGGGGGGGGGGGACTCCTGAATGACACATGCTGGGAGTTGTAGTCCCTGTTATGTGTGTGTATGCTATTGTTTACAAAACAGTGTGCCTCCAGCTGTTGCAAAACTACAACTCCCAGCATGCCTGGACACAGCTTTTGGCTGTCCGGGCATGCTGGTAGTAGTAGTTTTGCAACACCTGGAGGCACCCTAGTTGGGAAACACTGGTGTACGCCCTATAGAGGTGTGGTGAACTACAATCCCCAGGAGACTACAGAGGCAGCATGCTGGTGTTATACCACAGACTGAAGACTCCTGAATGACACATGCTGGGAGATGTAGTCCCTTTTGTGTGTGTATGCCAGTGTATCCCAACCAGGGCTGATTATATTAGTGTGCTGTGTATAAGGAGGCCGACCCGGGAAAATGGTAGGGTGGGTAAAGGGTGGAACAAACAGGGAAAAAAAAGGAGCCGCCCCAAACCAGCAAGCCATGTGGCATGCTGGGGTTTGTAGTTTTCAGCACAGCAAGAAACAGGATAGGAAAACAAAGTGGGGGATAAAAAGACAACAAAGAACGGAAATAGAGTTGCCTAAACAACAAGAATAAAAATGAAACAAAACAAACAGGGTAAGTCAAAAACGGAAAAACATGTTGACCACTGGAGTACTCCTTTAAAAGAGTAGCCTAGTGAATAATAACTTATCCCCTATCCTTTGGATATAGGATAAGTTATAGATCGCGAGGGGTCCGAGCGCCGGGACCGAGCCAGGAAGCTGTGGCAGGCACACCCCCTCCATGTATCTCTATGGGGTACATGTAAGGGGCGCTTTGGCCGGCACTCCGTGTGGTGGTCGTCACGCCCCCTTCCAGCAGACTGCCAGGACGTATGAAAAGTGACATCCTTCCTCTCCGCGGGGCAACGTCAGGGGTGTCACTCGTTAGACATCCCGGCAGCCAGCACTGCTCATTGAGCCTGCTAGAGCCACACTGATCTGTGTAAGAAACCTATGGGCCCAGGCTGTTGAGGACCCAAAATGACATTGCATATACTGAGTGTCTGCTTAGGAGAAACAAATATATTGCACCCCAAAGAGAGTAGCACAATTTTAATAAAAAATTGCAGAAACAGTCATGCACAATATGTTATAAAGCTAGCTTGATTATAGCCAATCAGAGAGCAGCACTGCCCATAGAGGACTCCCAAAGGTGACCGAAAGGCCCTCCCAGTGCCAGTGACTCTGAGCCGCCACTAAATGAGCTGGAAGATCATCACCAACAAGTTTGAGTCAATAGAGTAATATGAAACGCCAGACGCCTGTGGTGTTTTTTTCATCCTTTTATGGCTTTTTTAGGTTCCTTAAAATAAATTGTTTATCACCGGAGCACCCCTTTAAAACTAGTTATGATGTCTTATGCTTAGGCCATCAATTTCAGTGAGTTGCAATACCAGGCACAGCCACTACTAAAAATACAGAGCTGTGCCTTCCACCTAAAAAGGTCAGCACACCAACGTGTTTCTGACAATACACTGTCTGTATTTATGGACAATAATGTTTTTTTGTACAAAGTTGTTTGAAAACCAAAAAGGACATACCCTAAAAATTCCTAAATAGCGTATTTTTTGTAACTTTTTATATCAGGAAAAAAGGAATAAAAAGCGATCAAAAAATCTGATCAATACAAAAAATGGACAGTTAAAAACTTCAGATCATGGCGCAAAAATTGAGCCCTAATACCACCCTGTACGCGGAAAAATAAAAACGTTATAGGGGTCAGAAAATGACAATTTTAAACGCATACATTTTTCTGCACGTAGTTATGATTTTTTCCAGAAGTACGACAAAATCAAACCTATATAAGTAGGGTATCATTTTAACCATATGGACCTACAGAATAAAGATAAGGTGTCATTTTTACCGAAACATGTACAGCGTAGAAATGGAAGCCCCCAAAAATTCAAAAATAGCATTTATTCTTCAATTTTGTTGCACAATTATTTTTTTTTCCATTTCGCCGTAGATTTTTGGGTATAAATAACTGATGTCATTACAAAGTAGAATTGGTGGCACAAAAAATAAGCCATCATATGGATTTTTAGTTGCAAAATTGAAAGAATTATGATTTTTTTTTAAAGGTGAGGAGGAAAAAACAAAAGTGCAAAAACAGAAAATCATGTATGGCGGGGGAGATTTATTAAACCTGTGTAGAAGAAAAGTGGTGCTGTTGACCATAGCAACCAATCAGACTGCTTCTTTTGCCTTTTTTTTTTTTTTAAATGAAAGAAACGATTTGATTGGTTGCTATGGGCAACTGCTCCACTCCTCCTCTACACAGGTTTTGATAAATCTCCTCCGGTGTTTTTTCATGAAATCTTGGTGTTTTTCTTCCCAATTTTTCACTAAAAAATCCTTGATAGTCACATGATAAAAGGATCACATGATTTGTAATGAGAAAAACGCAGGGAAAAAACCTAAAGAAACAAAACGCCTATAAAACGCCTGTGTCTCTAGGGGGTCATTCTAGGGCAGTGATAGTGAACCTTTTTGAGCCCGAGTGCCCAAACCTTAATGCACGCCAACTTTTTTTCCCTCAAAGTGCCAGCACAGCAATTAAATCAGAATACTGAGGTTTAAGTTTAGAAAAAACAACTTAGGTAGGCAGTATGTTCCCCCACATTAGGTTGCAGTTCCCCCACATTAGGTAGGCAGTATGTTCCCCCACATTAGGTTGTAGTTCCCCCACATTAGGTTGTATTTCCCCCACATTAGGTAAGCAGTATAGTTCCCCCACATTAGATTGGCAGTATGTTCCCCCACATTAGGTTGTAGTTCCCCCACAGTAGGTTGGCAGTATGTTCCCCACATTAGGTTGCAGTTCCCCCACATTAGGTTGCAGTTCTCCCACATTAGATTGTAGTTCCCCCACATTAGGTAGGCAGTATAGTTCCCCCACATTAGGTTGCAGTTCCCCCACATTAGGTTGTAGTTTCCCCACATTAGGTTGCAGTTCCCCCACATTAGGTAGGCAGTATGTTCCCCCACATTAGGTTGTAGTTCCCCCACATTAGGTTGTATTTCCTCCACATTAGGTAAGCAGTATAGTTCCCCCACATTAGATTGGCAGTATGTTCCCCCACATTAGGTTGTAGTTCCCCCACAGTAGGTTGGCAGTATGTTCCCCACATTAGGTTGCAATTCCCCCACATTAGGTTGCAGTTCTCCCACATTAGATTGTAGTTCCCCCACATTAGGTAGGCAGTATAGTTCCCCCACATTGGGTTGCAGTTCCCCCACATTAGGTTGTAGTTCCCCCACATTAGGTTGCAGTTCCCCCACATTAGGTGCCGTATAGTTCCCCCACAGTCATACAGCCTTCAGCCATATACAGTGTATGGCTGGAGGCTATATGTCTGTGTACTGACTCACAGTGCTCCGTCCTCCGCTTCTGGTCAGGGGTCACGACCTACTGCTATGGCAACAGGCCATAGCAGTAGGTCCCGGGACAGGAGGATCAGTTTGTCGGAGCATCGAAGCTCAAGTGTAGCTGGTAACTTACCATGCCGGCCAGCACACATCCTCCTCCTTGATGCTCTGCTCTTCTGTACCTATGGGCGCACGCACGGGATGTCAGTGACGTCCCTGCATGTGCTACCTCCCGGCGGCCCCTGCATTTTTAAAGTTAACGCGGGGTCGTAGAAAGGTAACTGGGACATCCTTGTGTCCCGAAAAGATCTTTCGGGACACATGGATGTCCCGGTTTGCCCCCCCTGGCGAATTATGGCCGCGTGCCCACAGAGGGGGCTCGGCATGCCACCTGTCGCATGCATGCCATAGATTCCCCATCACTGCTCTAGGGCAACAAAGATCCGGCAGGGAAGTGTGGGAGGTGGAGGAATTTATCAATGAGCCACAGGTGTTACTTCACTAATGGGAGCACTGGCCCTTTAAATCTTAAAGCTCTGGTGTGCATGCGCCCTAGGGGATGGGGCCACGAGCGTCAGAGCAGAGAGGCAGAGGCAGGGCAGGAGAAGCACTAGGTGAGTGACAGGCTGGGATTCGCATGCGGGGGCGTCCCGCGATTCGAATCCCAGCCCCGCCGGCAGCAGCAGGTAAAGGGACCAGCATGTGCGGCTGGAGCGCATAATGTAACAGTATCCCCCCTTTTACGATTCAGAAAACTCCTGAGCAGGTCATGGTCCAGGATATTCTCCTCAGGCTCCCAAGATCTCTCCTCAGGACCGTAACCCTCCCAGTCGACCAGAAAAATTTGTTTACCTCTCATGGTTTCAGTGGCAAGAATCTCTTCAACTTTGTAAACGTGAGAAGAGACGGAGACAGGTGTGGGGACAAGATTCTTTTGAGAAAACCGGTTTATGACAAGAGGCTTGTGGAGAGAGACGTGGAAGGAATTGAGAATACGTAACATAGCAGGTAGACGGAGTTTGTAGGAGACAGGAGACATTTTTTGTAGAATCTGGAAGGGACCAAGGTAGCGATGACCAAGCTTGTAACAGGGTATCTTGAAGCGGATGTACTTGGATGATAGCCACACCATGTCACCAGGAGAGAAGGATGGAGGAGGTCTTCTACTCTTATCAGCTTGTGTGAAGAAGCCTGGGATAAAGACTGTAGGGTCTGTTGCCAGAAGTCACATACCAGCTCATTAACCGCAGGCACACCGGAGGAAACTGGGAGAGGAAGAGGAGAACGGAGATGGAATCCTTAGACAATAAAAATGGAGATGACCTAGTGGACTCGGAATCCTTATGATTATATGAGAATTCAGCCCAGGAGAGAAGGTCAACCCAATCGTTTTGGCAAGCTGAAACAAAATGCCGAAGATAAGTCTCAAGAATTTGATTAACACTCGAGGAGAAGACCAGATTGATGTCCAGACAGTTACAAAGGGCTTGCCAAAACTTAGAGACAAACTGCACACCACATAGTAACATAGTATCATAGTTACTAAGGTTGAAAAAGACAAGAGTCCATCAAGTTCAACATATATTCCTAATGAGTCCCTGCTGAGTTGATCCAGAGGAAGGCAAAAAAAAACATACTAGAGGTAAAAATTCCTTCCCGACTCCAAATATGGCAGTAAGAATAAATCCCTGGATCAAAGTTCTGTCCCTATAAATCTAGTATACATAACCAGCGATGTAATTACTCTCCAAAAATGCATCCAGACCACAATCCTAAACGATATGTTGAGGAAGACCATGTAAGCGAAAGACATGCAATAAGAAGTACTTCGCCAGCTGGGGGGCAAAAGGAAGACCTGGTAGAGGAATGAAATAAGCCATCTTGGAAAACCGATCTTCATCGACCCAAATGTCATTATGAGATGGTGGCAAATCGATGATTAAATCCATGGAGATATGGGACCAGGGAGTCTCCGGAATGGGTAAAGGCTGTAAGAGTCCTGCAGGTCTCTGTCGAGGAGTTTTGTCACAGGTACAAGTTTCACAGGAACGAACAAAATCAGAAACATCACGTTCAAGATGGGGTCACTAGGAGTGACTTTAGATTAGAAGTAGAGTCTTGCGTATACCAGGATGACCTGCTGTCAAGGAAGAATTACCCTATTTCAGTACCTTGCGTCTCAATCTGGCGTGCACAAAGGATTTTCCCAGAGGAACTTGATGGATTTAGCGGCAGGAATCAAACGGTCTAGAGGAATAATATGCCTAGGAATGGAGTCCAAACCAATGACGTCTGAGGACCTGGAGAGAGCATCTTCCCTCATGTTCTTATCTGCCGGATGGAAGTGGATGAAGAAGTTGAACCTAGAAAAGAACAGTGACCACCTTGCCTGGCGGGGGTTGAAACGCTGAGCTGCCTGAAGGTATAGAATATTCTTATTGTCAGAGTAGATGCTGACCGGATAAGAAGAACCTTCCAATAAATGTTGCCATTCCTCCAAGCTAGCTTGATAGCAAGGAGTTCACAATCTCCAATGGAGTAATTCCTCTCAGCAGGACAGAAGGTCTTGGAATAGAACCCACAAGTTACAGTCTTGCCCTTGGCATTTTTCTGAGTAAGAAGGGCACTCGCTCCAATAGATGAGGCATCAAACTCCAAAGCAAAGGGCCTCTCTGGATCAGGTGTTGTAAGCACAGAAGCAGAGGCAAATGCAGACTTTAAATGGAAGAAGGCCTCTTCAGCCTCTTGAGGCCAAGACTTAGGATTGGATGCCTTCTTAGTGAGAACAATGATTGGAGCAACCAAGGATGAAAAATGTGAGATAAATTGACGATAATAGTTAGAAAATCCCAGAAAGTGTTGGATAGCACATAGGTCTGAAGGACGAGGCCAATCCAATACTGCAGAAAATTTATCTGGATCCATCTGCAGGCCCCAATGAGAGACAATGTAGCCAAGAAATGGAAGACTAGACTTCTCGAACGGGCATTTCTCCAGTTTGGCGTAGAGATGATTCTTCCGTAGTCGCTGAAGAAGTTGGAAGAGAAGATCATGATGTCATCTAGGTATACGACAACACAGGTGTAGAGAAGATCACGAAAGATATCATTGACAAACTCTTGAAAAACGGTTGGAGCATTGCAGAGACAAACAGGCATTCCGAGATACTCAAAATGTCCGTCACGAGTATTGAAGGCCGTTTTCCATTCATCTTCCTTGTGGATACAAATGAGGTTATACACTCCACCTAAGTCCAACTTGCAGAAGACCTTGGCACCATGTAGATGGTCAAAATTTCTGAGATAAGAGGTAGTGGGTAACGGTTCTTGACCGTGGTTTTGTTAAGTCAATCCATGGATGGATTGAGCCATCCTTCTTCCCTACAAAGAAGAAACCATCTCCAGCAGGAAAAGAGGACTTACGGATATATCCCTTTTGGAGATTCTCCTGGATATACTCAGCCAAAGCTTTGGTCTCAGGGTCCGATAGAGGGTATATCCTTCCACGAGGAGGAGTGGTACAAGGCAGAAGATCTATAGGGCAGTCGTCAGGACGATGTGGAGGCAGAGACTCAGCCTGTCCCATGCATAATATGTCAGAGAAATTTTGATACGGTGGCGGCAGGCCAGGTAAAGGAGGAAGACAAGAAACAACTTTAGGCTGAACTGGTTGGAGGCAAAGATTTTGACAGGATTGTCCCCAACAAATTATTTCTCCAGTTTTCCAATCCAGTTGCGGAGAATGGCGTTGCAGCCAAGGAAGGCCAAGAAGAATCTCTGAAGTACAGTGTGGCAGAACATAGAATTCAATCTTTTCTTTATGCAATACTCCCACTTGTATGATGAGAGATTCTCTATGGAAGTGAACCATACAGTCCAGATTTTGACCATTAACAGAGGAGATGAACAAGGGCTTGGAAAGATGATACTTGTGGACCAAAGAAGCATCAATAAAGTCACCTGCTGATCCAGGATCCAAAAATGTTGTAGTGCTGAAGGAAGATTTGGCTGAAGCGAAGACTTGTACAGAAATAGTTAAGCGTGGAGAAGTAGTATTCACGCCCAGGGATGCCTCTCCCACGTACCCTAGGTGCAGGCGTTTCCTGGACTCTGTGGGCGAACAGCACAGTCCTCCGGGCTAGCACAATACAAGCACAAATTCTCACTGCATTGTAGTGACCTCTCCTGTTGCGTAAAACGAAAACAATCCACTTGTATAGCCTCTTCGGCAAGAGGTGCAGGAAACTGAAGAGGTGGATGTTGAAACACGGGTGCCAGGCGAGGATATCCCTGTGTTTAGGCAGGTTCCCTCTCTAAGCGAGGTTCCTCCTGTCTCTCAGCAAAACGCACATCAATGCGTGTGGCAAAGTGGATAAGTTCAGTCTAAGAAAATGGAGGATCACGTGCTGCGAGGGCATCTTTAATCCTGTTTGACAGTCCTTTTTTGAATGTGGCACACAAGGCCTCATTATTCCATGCAAGTTCCGAGGCTAGAGTGCAGAATTGAACCGCGTAGTCACCAACGGAAGAATTCCCTTGACAGAGGTTCAGCAAAGCAGTCTCAGCAGAAGAGGCACGTGCGGGTTCCTTAAAGACATTGCGAAATTCTGCCAAGAAAGCCGACAAATTGGAGGATATCGGATCACCATGGTCCCAATGGGGTGTAGCCCAGGCAAGGGCTTTTCCAAACAGTTGACTAATGACAAAGCCACCTTCCCACGTTCTGTCGGAAACTGTTCAGAAATGAGCTTAAAGTGCATGGAGCACTGTGTAACAAAGCCTCTGCATGACTTGGAATCACATCATACTTAGAAGGTAAAGGCAGACGTAGCTAGGAGCCAGAAGACACTGCATGAACTGGTGGTGGGAGTGGGCCAGGTTGCGGTAGCTGCTGCTGTTGATGCTGCAAGGCCAATTGCTGTTGCATCATAGCAGACAGTTGAGTAAGTTGCTGCGCCTGTCGTGCCAGTTACTGAGACTGACATACCACAACAGAGGGAAGATCCGCAACTTCAGGCAGGGGTACCTCAGCCGGATCCTTCTGTAATACTCACGTTTCAGTAGACTGGAACACAGATGATAGTGGATCTGCTGGACCTGTGTGGTAGATGACTTGGACCATACCAGGGAGTCTAAGATGCCGCTGGTTTTCACCAGAGCCTGTCGCAAAGCGGGATGGACTTGCTGCGGCAGGCGGCAACCAGGTCGCTACCCCTGGCACGGCTCGACCACACAAGGCGGCTGAGGAGATTCTAGGCACAGGAGGGATTAGGCAACTTGTGGTCTATGACCGTCTATGTGCAATATTAAGAAACAAGAAAAATAAAGCCTGAAGAGTCTTCCTGAGAACAGTGAGTTTTTGCATTTTATTACTCACAAAACAAATACTGTTTAATGTTGCTGTGCTGCAAGCATTTGAATAGCCCTACACACGTGTTTAAATCAGATTATTGATCTGCAGCAATTTTCAAAATTTTCATGGAAATTTCAAAATCAGAATTTTTCAGGGACCAGTTAAGTTTAAACTGGATTTGAGGGGCCTTTCTGTGAGAAATACGCTATAAATGACCCCATTATAGAAACCACGTCGCTCAAAGTTTTCAAAATGACATTCAAAAAGTGTGTTAACCCTTTAGGTGTTTCACAAGAATTGCAGCAAAGTGGAGGACAAAAATCTAAATCTGTGTTTTTTACACTAACATGTTCTTGTAGCCCCATTTTTTTCCATTTTTAAAAGTGGTAAAAGGAGAAAAAGCCCGCCCAAAATTTGTAGCCCATTTTCTCTTGAGTACGTAAATACCTAATATGTTGACATAAAGTGCTCTGTGGGCTCACAACATGGCTCAAGAGGGAAAGAGCAACTGTAGGATTAAAAAAAAAATTTGCTGTCATGGCTTTTGGGGGCCATGTTTCATTTAGGAAGCCCCCATGCAACCAGAACAGTAAAAAAAAAACACATGGCATACTATTTTGGAAAATACACCCCTCAAGGAACGTAACAAGGTGTATAGTGAGCCTTAACACCTCACAGGTGTTTGACGACTTTGTCTAGAAGTTGGACGTGAAAATGGAAATTTTGATTTTTAACACTAAAATGATGGTGTTACCCCAAATGTTTCTTTTTCACAAGGGATAATAGGAGAAAATGAACCCCAGAATTTGAAGCCCAATTTCTCCTGATTAAGAAAATGCCCCATATGTGGACGTTAAGTGCTCTGCTGGCACACTACAGTGCTCAGAAGAGAAGGAGCAAAATTTGGCATTTGAAATCGAATTTTGCTGAAATGGTTTTTCGGGGGCATGTTGCATTTAGAAAGTCCCCAGGGTGCCAGAACAGCAAAAATCCCCCTAAATGGCATACTATTGTGGAAACTAAAGCCCTCAAGGAACATAACAAGGGGTATAGTGAACCTTAACACCTCACAGGTGTTTGATGACTTTGCATTGAAGTTGAACGTGAAAATGGAAAATTAGATTTTTCATTTTCTCTGACCACTGTTCAAAAAATCTGTCAGACACCTGTGAGGTGTAAATGCTCACTGTACCCCTTAATAAAGTCTGTGAGGGGTGTTGTTTCCAAAATGGGGTCACATGTAGGGGGGTTCCACTGTTCTGGCACTATGGGGGCTTTGTAAACACACATGACCTTCAATTCCAGACACATTCTCTCTCCAAAAGCCCAAAGGCGCTCCTTCTCTTCTGAGCATTGTAGTTTGTCCGTAGAGCACTTTACGTCCACACATGGGGTATTTATATACTCATAAATAAATGGGGTTTCAAATTTTGTGGGGCTTTTTTCCTATTACCCTATGTGAAAATGAAAATTTTTGGATAAAACCAGCCTTTTAGTGAAGAAAAAAATTTTTTTTCATTATCACGTCCAACTTTAACTAAAATTCATCAAACACCTGTGGTGTGTTAAAGCTCACTATACCCCTTGTTACATGAAAAGATGAACTACTTAATACAACTATTCATTCGCACCTGCTACACTTACTAACCATCTCTTCTCACCGAGCGCACTGCAAACCTGTTGCTTCTACTACCAGAATCTAGCTACAACTAATACAACAAGGGTCCGATACCTGCACGGGTGTTTGCCGACACCACGGACCGTTCATATGGGAGTCTCCTGCTGGAGCCCTTTACATGCCTAGGCTTACACACCGGAACCATTACAGCTAGCACAGGACTCGCATACATCGGCCCGTCGCAGTACGGGACCAGCGGCTATGGTGAGATTTAACCATTTATCCATCTAGAGACAGTGGACAGTTTACTTCACATTAGTTCTCAAAAGAGTGACTTTTGTTATTACCATCATAAGTGCCGGACTATTAGTCCATTCCGGACTATCGACATTTGCTGCTTAAAATCTGCAGATAAATTTACAATATTTTTCTAATGCTGTCATTAGGGCCCAATGACAGTTGATGTTAATATTGCCATTGCTATGATAATTTTATTTATAATTTTATATTACTAGCAATTGTTGTTTTAATAAATCTTGCATTTTTCAAAACTATGTGTCTCCAATAATCATTCATAGTGTACCCAAAAGGGTGGTATTCTTGAGGTGTGGTTAATTTTTGTCTTAGTTTTTTCACCCAATTTGATCGGTGGGGATCGATCTTTTAACCACATTGACCTTGAATACCTGGTTGTGAGCTGCACACACATTCTCTTCTTTTGTTCCTAATTTACAAATCTGTTTAACTTTCTGGCACCAGTTGCTTAAAAAGAAAAAAGTTTTCCACCGGAGTACCCCTTTAACCCCTTAAGGACTGGGGTTTTTTCCGTTTTTGCATTTTCGTTTTTTGCTCCTTGCCTTTAAAAAATCTTAACTCTTTCAATTTTGCACCTAAAAATCCATATGATGGCTTATTTTTTGCGCCACCAATTCTACTTTGTAATTACGTCAGTCATTTTGCCCAAAAATCTACGGTGAAACAGAAAAAAAAATCATTGTGCGACAAAATTGAAAAAAAACCTCTGTTTTGTAACTTTTGGGGGCTTCCGTTTCTACGTAGTAAGTTTTTCGGTAAAAATGACACCTTATTTTTATTCTGTAGGTCCATACGATTAAAATGATACCCTACTTATATAGGTTTGATTTTGTCAGACTTCTGGAAAAAAATCATAACTACATGCAGGAAAATTAATACGTTTAAAATTGTCATCTTCTGACCCTTATAACTTTTTTATTTTTCTGTGTATGGGGCGGTATGGGGGCTCATTTTTTGCGCCGTGATCTGAAGTTTTTAACGGTATCATTTTTTCATTGATAGGACTTATTGATCGCTTTTTATTCATTTTTAAATCATATAAAAAGTGACCAAAAATGCACTATTTTGGACTTTGGAATTTTTTTCCCCGCACGCCATTGACCAAGCGGTTTAATTAATTATATATTTTTATAATTCGGACATTTCCGCACGCGGTGATACCATATATGTTTATTTTTATTTACACTGTTTTTTTTTTATTGGAAAAGGGGGGTGATTCAAACTTTTAATAGGGGAGGAGTTAAATGATCTTTATTCACTTTTTTTTATATATTACCTTTGTTATAGGGACCTATAACACTGCACACACTGATCTTCATCATTGATCACTGGTTTCTCATAAGAAACCAATGATCAACGATTCTGCCGCATGACTGCTCAGGCCTGGATCTCAGGTAGGGACCCTCCCGTTGTCCTGTCAGCCGCGGCTATCCCGAACAGCCAGAATGAGCTAGCCGGCAACTTTCACTATTAGCCGCGCGACTTCACTATGACGCCGGGCCCGCCGTGATATGGCGCTGGGTTACTGTGTAACCCCGTGTTATATCAGGAGAGCAGGACCAAGGATGTACCTGTACGTCCTTGGTCCTTAAGGGGTTAATAGTTCATTCGTTTTATATAGTTTTCTAACTTTTGCTGGAAATTTAAACCTCAAAGGGATTTAATGTGATCGTCATAAGTCCAGTTATTTCAATATCCTTTTTTATTATTTACTTACCCATGGTAATTTATTAAGAAGGATAGGGAGCCATAGGGGGCTATAATATGCAATCTTTTGATTGCATATACTAATCAATGCTATGCCACAGCATAGCATTTATCAGTATCATCGCTGTTCTCCTGCTTCAGCCTGCATGGCAGACTGGGAGCAGCAGAGCACCAATCGGATGGTGAAGAGGCAGGTAAGGACACTCCTGCCATCCTCTCAGCTGATCAGGACATCACTGTTTCACTGCAATGTTCCCAATCAGCTCAGCTGAGTTGCCGGGACACTTTTACTTTTGGTTTGGACACCACGATCAACTTTGATTGCTGCATCTAAAGAGTTAAGGCCTGCCATCGGCCCGATCGGCGGTGCCCGTCATAACCCTGGGTCCTGGCTGCTGATAGCAGTCGGGTCCCATGGAGTTTGAAGCATGCTCAGCTCATGAGCATGCTTCAAACCCGCTAACGGGACCAGGGCATAGAGGTACGCCCTTGGTCCTTAAGTACCAGGACGCAATAGGTTAAACAGATTTGTATATTACTTCAATTAAACAATCTTAACCCTTCCATTACTTATCAGCCGCTGCATGTTCCAGAGGAAGTTGTGTAGTTTGTTCTGTCTGACCACAGTGCTCTCTACTGACACCTATGTCCATGTCAGGAACTGTTCAGAGTAGGAGCAAATGCCCATAGCAAACCTCTTCTGCTCAGGACAGTTCCTGACATGGACAGAGGTGGCAGCAGAGAGCCCTTTGGTCAGACTGAAAAGAACAACCCAACTTCCCCTGGAACATACTGCAGCTGATAAGTACTGGAAGGATTAAGATTTTTTGTAATTTACAAATCCGTTTAACTTTTCTTTTTTTTCAATCAGAGTACCCCTTTAATGCATTATAGCAACCAAAGCTGATACTACTTAGCATTTTTAAAATGTACCTGATCTTTTATAAAATGTAAGACACATCAAATCTTTGGATCAGTCAAGGTCTGAGCACTGCTTCTCCCCAGTAGCTGTGCACACGCTCTTGGTGTAATAGAGTTATGGTATGTGGCCATCTTGGTCTTTAGCTTGATCTTCTGTAGGCTAGTTCTAGCGATCGGTGAGGGTCTAACTACTCAGACTCCAACAAAGCAAAACTTGTCCCTAGACATGTCCCAAGATTTTGTGAAAACTCAACCCTTAAAACTTGCAGGCTATGGATATCTAGATTTTTTTTTTTAACTTCCTCTACTATTGCCTCTACACCAGTGGTTTTCAAGCTGCGGACCTCCAGATGTTGCAAAACTACAACTCCCAGCATGCCAGGACAGCCGTTGGCTGTCCGGGCATGCTGGGAGTTGTAGTTTTGCAACATCTGGAGGTCCGCAGGTTGGAGACCACTGCTCTACACAATCCTCTGTATGTAGGTTTGCCTTTAGAATACATTCTTTATATCATGACTGTAGATTGACCTGTCTCAGCTCTGCTGGAGAGCAGCCATTACATCAGCTTATTAGCAAATATGGCAAGCTATTTTCCATCCTCCTGGTTGGCACTCCAGGACAGGGCCGGATTATCATTGGAGCTTTTGGAGCTCATGCTCCGGGCCCCGCATAGCCAGGAAAGAAAGGCGGCCCGCTCCCTCTGCATCATGCAGGTCCTGGTCGGCAGTAACTTAAAAACAGGGATCTCCACACAGGACATAATGGCAGTGACTGATCAAGACCTGCTTTGTACCTTCTGAATGCTGGAGGGGACGATTTCTTTGAGGACCTGTGGTGATGTCACGATCATGTGACTTGGGGGGTGGTGCTAAAGTTCCTGGTGTAGACAGAAGAGTAGTGTGGTGAGTTCTTCCTGCAATCTGTTGGTGAGAAGTCACTGTATACAGCAGTGTTTCCTAACCAGGGTGCCTTTAGCTGTTGCAAAACTACAACTCCCAGCAGGCTTATAAGACACTAATATACAGTTGCTCCACAGCTGCAGTCACTATTCTGCTGGTGAGGTCACTGTGTACATCGGTGTTTCCAAACCAGGGTCCTTCCAAGTGTTGCACAACTACAACTCCCAAAGGTTGTTTAGGCATGCTGGGAGGTATAGTTTTGCGACATCTGGATGCTGGTGAGGTCACTGTGTACAAACATTACATTACTTACCATGTACTGATCCTGAGTTATATCCTGTATTATACTCTAGAGCTATAATCACTATTCTGCTGGTGGGGTCACTGTGTACATACATTATTAGTTATTCTGTACTGATCCGGAGTTATATCCTGTATTATACTCCAGACCTGTACTCACTATTCTGCTGGTTGGGTCACTGTGTACATACATAGTAATATAGTTCATGAGGTCAAAAAAAGACCAGAGTCCATCAAGTTCATCCTATATCCTAATGAGTTCCTACTGAGTTGATCCAGAGGAAGGCAAAATACCCTCATACTAGAGGTAAAAATTCATTCCCGACTCCAAATATGACATCAGAATAATTCCTGGATCAACGTTCTGTCCCTATAAATCTAGAATCCATAACCTATAATGTTATTACTCTCCAAAAATGCATCCAGACCCCTTTTATTTTTTTTTACAGAGTTCACCATGACCACAGTCTCACTGCTCTTACAGTAAAGAACCCCCATCTGTGGTGGTGTAGAAACCTTCTTTCTTCTAAACATAGAGGATTCCCCCTTGTTATAGATACAGTCCTGGGAATAAATAGATCATGGGAGAGATCTCTGTACTGTCCCCTGATATATTTATACATAGTTATTAGGTCGCCCCAAAGCCTTCTTTTTTCTAAACGAAATAACCCTAATTCGTGGGCATCTATGCCCCTATTGATGCACCCATTATATTACTTATTGGGGGTTGATGTCAGTGAGTACTTAGTGGTGATATTGGGGGTGATGTCACCATTGAAATCAGGGGGTGATATCTGAGCATTCAGTGGTATGTCGGGGGGTGATGTCAGTCAGTGGTGAGATTAGGAGACGACCGTGAATGTTGCAAATGTATAATAAATACCAAAGTCTAGAATTGCCATAAAAAAAATTAATAAAAATCGATCAAAAATTCCCATCTAAACAAAAATGATACCAATAAAAAATACAGATCATGGCACGAAAAATCCCTCATATAGCTGTGTATATGGAAAAATAAAATTGTTCTAGGGTTCAGCATGGGAAAATTTTATGCATATTTATTTTCTCAAAAAAAGTAGAAAAATATAACAAAACCTTCATTAATTGTGTAGCGTTGTAATCATATGGACCTACAGAATGAAGATAATGGGCCTGATTTACTAAGAGTGGAGTGTTTATTCTAGAGTGATTTCAATATCACTCGTCTTTTTTTTTTCAGGCTTATTCACTATTCTGTTGCACATTTGTTTTGTTTTTCTGTCGCACGTTTTTTTGTGTCGCACTAGTCAATTGTGTCGCACAAACTCCGAGCTAAAGAAATTAGTTTTGTGAGTCAATATGGTTTAGACTTGTTTGTTTAAAAATGTTTCCATGAATCAAAAGTATTCATGTGTTATCATTTTTCAAACATTACAATAATTATCCTTGTTTATAAGCTTGGGTGTTAAATTGATTTAAACCTAATATTGCAAATGTGTTAAAAAGAAAAAAGAAAAAGAAAAAAAAAACATTAACTATCACAAAACCATTCTTTATTTTATTCATAAAAGTGTTGAACTGTCCAAAATGTTTTCAGGTTATAAAACAAGTTACTTTCACACAAAACACAATGGAAAACAGTCCCTTGTTACAAATCACTCAATTTTTGGAATTTCGCACGGCCTCTTGGCTGTCGGTTTTTGTGTGAGGCAAAATCACACTTTTTCTCGAGTGATTTTGGAAGTACTCCCAGTATTTTTTTTTTGTTTTTGGCGGTAAAACACCCATTTTTGCATAAAACACGCCCATTTCAGAGTGAAAAAAACACTCCGAGTGTTTTCTAAAGTGTTGGTTGTCCGACTAAAATTTGGTCACATAAATAGTCGCACAGACGTTGCGACTAAAATTCAGGCGCAATAACCGAGAAAAAGAGTTGGTTGGACTTTAGTAAATGAGGGCCAATATGTCATTTTAACTGTAAAGTATATTGCGTAGAAACACCCCCAAAAACTTAGCAAAATTGCGTTATTTTGCTACATTTTTTTATGAATTTAAAAATGTATTTATTGTATGTGGGCGGGGCATCTATATGGCTGTGGGTGCATGGGGGGCCCTATGATTTGTCAGTCCACCCCTGCTAGCCGGCAACAAGTCTCAGTGGGAGGGGAGAGGGGACTGTCTTGAGGGGGTTGTTTGGGGGGCCCCATTATACTGAAGTGCTCTGTGTTCAAGGCAGCCTTAATCTGGCCCTGCTCAAGGATGCCTTATAATGGAGGTGTAATGGTGGCTGGTCATATCCAATATGTACTACACAGCCTCTTATGGTAAAAGGTTCCCTGTAAAATGGTCATCACAGTCAGCAGAACCTGATAATACTAAAGAACACTAGGTTGAACTCAATGTTTATATAAGGTAAGTGAATGTTACCTCAAACAGCAGTGGAGACACTTCTCAGACAGAGAAGGAGACAGACAGAAGTCAGTGCATTCCAAAGAATACAGATTAAAATCAAATAACTGTACAAAATATTGTACTCCTAAGTTATAGGTAGTATAAGTTTAAAGGGGTACTCCGGTGGTTAATTTTTTTGACTATGTTGCATCTTCTTTGTAAGTTTTGTATTTTTGCAATATACATGTGTTATATATTTTGGCAGCATGTGTGTGTTTTGCTTACCTGTTTGTTGGGCAGGAAGTTTTGTAGTTCAGAGGGTTTTCTTTTACTGTCGTCCACAGTTCTGAGTCTGCTGTGGACAAGATGTCAGGGCTTTTTTTTTTCTCTCTGTCTGCATAAGAGAAAAAAGCCATACCCCCTCATCTCCCTCCTCCCGGAGGTCTCCATGAGAAGCCATGTGTTGTAGTTCGTGCCTTGGGGCTGAATTGGATTTGGCTCCAAGGGTCACACGACCAGTTAAAATCTGCAGACCATGCATCTGGGACACAAAATGTCCGAGACACAAAATGGCTGAGACCATGCAGACTAGTGAATACAATATATATTCACACAGACCGCAGATATTTAACTAGCTGTATCACCGGAGACCAAATGCATTCATAAACACCCCACAGACCAACCTATTTAGGAATTTTGGAAGAGTTATATCCTAATATCCAATGCACAAATTAACACTACACATCCAAACACTGGCAGAAATAAAGATGTTTAATACACAGTTAACTAAACACACTCTAACTAAGAGAGAGAGAGAGAAGAGAAAAGATATTGCTAATACCTAGAAGTTTAAATCCGCAATGTAAGGAAACACATATACTACATTTATAGTAGAAATCCTGTAATTGGCTATATGGGTGGATTTTCCTTAAAAGATACAACTATACTAAATGAACCACACAGAGAATATAATACTGAAATACTTAGCTTCGGGGACCCTTTACAGCAAGTATGATGAACAAAGACAGGCATGGGAGTAGGCTGCAGTCCTTTGTTTCAGGATTCAGGCCCAAACAGGAAGTTGAATGGCCAGGTGTGTTGGTATCCAGCCCCGCAATAGAAAGCGAGCTTGGCCCCCTTTGAATGGCCTTTTTATTAGATGTTCTCCGCCCCCAGCCAGCCCCCAGGTGGTCTGTCTAATGTTACAAAAGCCCCTGTAATCTGACTAGTAGACCCCAGGTAAGAGACTCCATTTGCCATTGTTCAAACTCCATGCGGCTTTCTGGCTTTAGGAACACAAAATATAGCAAATAAAATGTATGTCATTTTCATGTCCATAACACCATGGTACACAGCTCCTCATCTCCCCTCCAGCTGCACTGCTTCTGAGGAAGCAGGTCTGCACAGGAGAAGCCATAGTGCACAGCTCCTCCCCTCCCCCTGCACTGCTTCTGAGGACGCAGGTATCTGCACAGGAGAAGGAACACAGATAAGATAAGTGTGTCATCTGAAGGGGAAGGATGACAAGGTGCACGGGCTGGGGATGTATGGACTGCAGGGTAATAAATCTCATATGGGTAATGATCTCTATATGTGAAGGGGGGGACTCCTGAATGACACATGCTGGGAGTTGAACACTGGAGTACCCCTTTAATAAACAATAAGATTGTGATAGATTTATATGTGTGTATATATAAATTTTATATACTGTATATGTAAAATGCCCATTTAGGATGAAGACTCCACATTTCTGTTACTTGTCCACTCCTCCCCCATCTGCTTTCCCCCATCTGCTCTCTCTCATATCACCCCTCCCATCGTGTGAAGACTTTGAACAAAGAAAGCCCACGAAGCTGTGCAGGAAAGGCATAGTAGGGGGGTGGGAACTTATGTTAATGACAAAGGTAATATAAGCTTGAACGATTTGAAATAAAGCAGTGTGGAAAGCACAGAGAATGCAGAAGCATCTGAAACCGACAAATGGCTCTGTTTGATTTACTTCGCTATATACATTCTGTATACGGATTTGGCCGGGAGTAAGATAGCTACAAGAGCACTGATAAAAGCCACATCAGTTGTCGTCCAATTTCGTGGGGCCTGGGCTATTTCGTTCATAATCTAGTCGCACTGAATTGGGGAATCATTTTGAACCAAGGGAGATGGCACAGAGGAAGGCAGTGGATCATCTCTGGAAGTACGGTAAGAACACCTTCTTGTACCTAGTCACAGCGCTCCTGTCCCTCCTTTGGATTATCTTGATGCCTTAAGATGACTGGTTTGTGATGAAGAAGAGACAGGTAATAATTCTCGCCCAGAGCCAATTACCCATGTACCTGTCATCATAACGTAGCTATTTACTGCCCGAGTGTGTATGAAATGTGAGTGAGTGAGTAAGCAGGATCCTGTTGGGGAGGAGTTGATTGAGTCAGCCTGGAGAATTGCATTTTTTGGGGTATGAGGTCTCTTGGGGGATTTCCAGGGACTCCCAAAAGTTACAGATTCTCAGGACTCTTTCCTTGGTCGCCTTGGAGGATTGAGTTATTTTGGGTGAGCTGATGATCCGAAGAGAGGGTATCAGTGGAATTTTGGCGCAGGACGCCGATTAAACAGGGATATGTCCTTTGAGGGTGTCACGATTCGGCTTACAGGTTGTGGATCCACTGTGTCAGCGAGGGATTGGCGTGGACCGTGCCGGTGGACCGGTTCTAAGTGGCTACTGGTGTTCACCAGAGCCCGCCGCAAAGCGGGATGGTCTTGCTGCGGCGGTAGCAACCAGGTCGTACCCACTAGCAACGGCTCAACCTCGCTGACTGCTGAGAAGGCGTGGGACAGAAGGACTAGGCAGAGGCAAGGTCAGACGTAGCAGAAGCTCGGGGCAGGCGGCAAGGTTCGTAGTCAATATGGATAGCAGGAGATCAGGTAACACAGGCTTGGACAACACTAAATGCTTTCACTGGCACAAGGCAACAAGATCCGGCAAGGGAGTGCAGGGGAAGTAATGTGATATAGCCAGGGAGCAGGTGGAAGCTAATCAGGCTAATTGGGCCAGGCACCAATCATTGGTGCACTGGCCCTTTAAGTCTCAGAGAGCTGGCGCGCGCGCGCCCTAGAAAGCGGAGCCGCGCGCGCCAGCACATGACAGCCGGGGACTGGGACGGGTAAGTGATTTGGGATGCGATTCGCGAGCGGGCGCATCCCGCTATGCGAATCGCATCCCCGCCGGCAATGTCAGTGCAGAGCTCCCGGTCAGCGGGTCTGACCGGGGCGCTGCAGGGAGAGAAACGCCGTGAGCGCTCCGGGGAGGAGCGTGGACCCGGAGCGCTCGACGTAACAGTACCCCCCCTTAGGTCTCCCCCTTTCTTTGTCCGACAACTGCTTCACATGGGACGAGGACACCGGGAGTGATTGTAGGGTTTCCTCAAAGGCAGGCAGTACAGCAGGAGTGGGAATGGGGAGGGAGGACAGAGGGTGAAGCTTGGCACGGGGCAGGGTGTCACCAGGACGGGGACCATGAGGAGGCAAGGCACAGTCCTGATAAGCCTTGGGGGGACCAGGTGTAGGAGGAGGCACTGAGGCTTGCCTGACGGGACTGGGAGGGGGGGAGAGGCATTTCTTTTGGCAAGCAGAGTCCCAGTTCTTGATCTCCCCGGTGGTCCAGTCAAGGGTGGGAGAATGAAGCTGGAGCCATGGCAGACCGAGGAGAACCTCAGAGGTGCAGTTGGGAAGGACGAAAAATTCAATCATTTCGTGATGGGGTCCAATGCACATTAAGAGGGGTTTTGTGCGGTAACGCACGGTGCAATCCAATCTAATTCCGTTGACCGCGGAAATGTAGAGCGGCTTGACGAGACGGGTCACCAGGATGCAGAATTTATTCACCAAAGAATCCAGAATAAAATTCCCAGAGGCACCAGAGTCCAAGCAGGCCACGGCTGAGAGGGAGGAGTTGGCAGAAGGAGAAATCCGCACGGGCACCATGAGACGTGGAGAAGTAGACTTCGAACCAAGAGATGCCACACCCACGTGAGCTGGGTGCGTGCATGCGTTTCCTAGACGTGGAGGACGAATAGGGCAATCCACCAAGAAATGTTCGGTACTGGCACAGTACAGACAAAGATTTTGTTCCCTACGGCGATTCCTCTCTTCCTGGGTCAGGCGAGACCGATCCACTTGCATGGCCTCCTCGGCGGGAGGCCCAGGCGTAGATTGCAAAGGATACTGTGGGAGAGGTGCCCAGAGATCTAAGTCTTTTTCCTGGCGGAGCTCCTGGTGTCTCTCAGAAAAACGCATGTCAATGCGGGTGGCCAAATGGATAAGTTCTTGCAGGTTGTCAGGAATCTCTCGTGCGGCCAGCACATCCTTGATGTTACTGGATAGGCCTTTTTTAAAGGTCGTGCAGAGAGCCTCGTTATTCCAAGATAATTCGGAAGCGAGAGTACGAAATTGGATGGCGTACTCGCCTACTGAAGAATTACCCTGGACCAGGTTCAGCAGGGCAGTCTCGGCAGAAGAAGCTCGGGCTGGTTCCTCGAAGACACTACGGACTTCAGCGAAGAAGGACTGGACTGTGGCTGTGGCAGGATCATTGTGGTCCCAGAGCGGTGTGGCCCAAGACAAGGCCTTTCCTAAAAGAAGGCTCACTACGAACGCCACCTTAGACCGTTCTGTAGGAAACAGGTCCGACAACATCTCCATATGCAGGGAACATTGAGACAAAAATCCACGGCAGAGTCTAGAGTCCCCATCAAATTTGTCCGGCAGGGTCAAGCGGAGGCTAGGAGCGGCTACTCGCTGCGGAGGAGGTGCAGGAGCTGGCGGAGGAGATGGTTGCTGCTGTAGCAGAGGCAGAAGTTGCTGTAACGTGGCGGTCAACTGCGACAGCTGCTGTCCTTGTTGGGCAATTTGCTGCGATTGCTGAGCGACCACCGTGGTAAGGTCAGCGAGACTTGGCAGCGGCACCTCAGCGGGATCCATGGCCGGACCTACTGTCACAATTCGGCTTACAGGTTGTGGATCCACTGTGTCAGCGAGGGATTGGCGTGGACTGTGCCGGTGGACCGGTTCTAAGTGGCTACTGGTGTTCACCAGAGCCCGCCGCAAAGCGGGATGGTCTTGCTGCGGCGGTAGCAACCAGGTTGTATCCACTAGCAACGGCTCAACCTCGCTGACTGCTGAGAAGGCGTGGGAAAGAAGGACTAGGCAGAGGCAAGGTCAGACGTAGCAGAAGGTCGGGGCAGGCGGCAAGGTTCGTAGTCAATATGGATAGCAGGAGATCAGGTAACAAAGGCTTGGACAACACTAAACACTTTCACTGGCACAAGGCAACAAGATCCGGCAAGGGATTGCAGGGGAAGTGATGTGATATAGCCAGGGAGCAGGTGGAAGCTGATGAGGCTAATTGGGCCAGGCACCAATCATTGGTGCACTGGCCCTTTAAGTCTCAGAGAGCTGGTGCGTGCGCGCCCTAGAGAGCGGAGCCGCGAGCGCCAGCACATGACAGCCGGGGACCGGGACGGGTAAGTGACTTGGGATGCGATTCGCGAGCGGGGGCGTCCCGCTATGCGAATCGCATCCCCGCTGGCAATGTCAGTGCAGAGCTCCCGGTCAGCGGGTCTGACCGGGGCGCTGCAGGGAGAGAAACGCCGTGAGTGCTCCAGGGAGGAGCGAGGACCCGGAGCGCTCGGCGTAACAGAGGGAATTGACTTTTGGGGTAGACTGTCATCTTAGACAGTGTGTCTTAAAATAACATATTTCCAGGGACTCCCCAAAAATAACATATCCTCTGGACCTTGTCCATTATAACTGATGGAATATGTGTTATGTTTTGTTTTTTAATGTGTCCATGGATTATTGTTAAATAAGCTAATTCAGACAAAGAGCGGGCGGGGGGGGGGGGGGGACCTTCCCTTCTTATACTAGATCTAATGTATTAGTGTTTTAAAGATATCTCCTAAAAGTACAGGAGGGTTTTGAAAGGATTTTAGTTGGCAACAGCTGGAGGGGCCACCAGGGTTTGTGGGCTTTTTGGATGAGACAGAGGGGGCTGAAGGGAGCTGCAAGGCTGGGCTGAAAAAAACTGTAACCTGACCTCACTGATAGAATTGCATATGGAGAGGAAGTGGGGGAAGGGAATTGCACAGAGTTAGATAGAAAGAAAATGAAGATTTGATGGAAAACATGTGGTGAGTTCAAAATGGAATTGATAAATTATAGATATTAAGGCAGTTGCAAGTTTGAAATATATTGATGGTTGATAGGATAAGAAGGTTATATATATATATATATATATATATATATATATATATATATATATAGCAGGGTAATATACAACAGTGTGAAAATCGAACTGTCTGTATAATACTATTATTATGGAGCTAAGAATCCGTTATGGAGCTAAGAATCCCTTATGGAGTGTCACCCTAATACTAATCCCTAAAATCATAACCCAGATTTTACCTTTCTTCATCCCATGCCCTTTCTCTCTTTCTTTCTCTATCTCTCTCTTTCTGGAGATAGCCATGAGGCTGCTAGTCTCTGCCACGTGCTTACTCCTATGGAGGCAGCCATGTTACCACACCCAGAAGTGAAGTTCCTCCCCCAGCAGCCATTTTAGCTCATCCAATTAGTTCCCACCTCCACACCCCCAGCAGCCATTTTAGCTCATCCAATTAGTTCCCACCTCCACTCCCTGGCAGCCATTTTAACACACCTAGTCTAGGGAAACATGTATGATAAATTAGGAATACATGGAGTATGACCAGTGAATGGTTTCTGGTGAAGCTGTGTATGTACATGTTTATTTCATAATGATGATATTTTGATGATATTTTATTATTCTCTTAATAAGTTTGCTTTTGCAGGAGTGCAAGATGGATAAAAAAAAAAAAGAAACGAAATGTATAAGGAAATGCAATTAACTGTCTGATTTGATTATATTATAGGAGTAACGAGAGAAGTGTGGCCAAGGAGAATAAAATAAAATGTAAAATAAATTAAAAAGTGATCAATATTTAATTAATGAATATTACTTTAAGCATTTAAAATCAGCTAATGGTTTATTGATTATAAATAATGTGCATTGAAGATGATTTTTCCCAATTTTTGAAAGAGCTCTGTATATTTTTATTCTTTTCCATTTTTTTTGGGTGAGAATGTGGGCCCTGTGTGTGTGATGTATGTTGAGTATTTGTAAATGTTGGTATTGTTACATGTTACATGTGTATGGTATGTCTCCATGTAGGCACTGATTGCTCAAAATTTTTTGAGGAATGACCAAACCGAAAGGAGAACAAAAAGCCAGACTCAAAGGGATGGTGACCAGTGACATTGATGAGTGGGAGGAGAAAGGCGGGGCTTATAGGGAGATTGACAGAACAGCCTTGGTCTAATGAAACATAGTCACATTAAATTGAAGAAACTACAAATCTACTGTTTAAACTTGAATTTGTTATAGTCCTGCATACACAATGTGATATACATATACATTCTACATTGTATTTATTTGAATAACATCAATTTTAAGTGGATAACTTTATAATGATATTTAGCGTAATACGAAGATGCTGATTGTCTTGAACTTATAAGATAAAAAAAATATATATATTTTCAAGAGCCATGATATGATATCAGAGAATCCATGGTTGATGCTGAGTTATAAATGTAAGTTTGTTCTAAGTAATGTAAAGATGTACTACATAAGACAGGATATATGGTGACCACACGCAGAATGAAGTTCTACTGCAATAAACCACTCGATCTGAGCTGGTGGTTCAGAGAAGTAGAGTTGAAGGTATTCACTGAGATGTGTAAGATATCTAAAGGTATGACACAAAGAGTACGGGTACACTTTAATTACCGCCCACAAGTATGGGCCTATTGAAGTAAAAGTGTTCTTGAATCCTTGAGCGAACCAATCTGTAGTTTGTAATTCAAGTGTTCAAAGTCCGAAAGCAGCCAGAGAAAGTGGCCATCGTAAAGATCAGAGACACATGAAGGAAACAGCCACAGAAGCCAAGGGGACTGAATGGTGAAGGAGGCTGCCAAGGCTGTAGTGCTCCTGTTCCCCCACAAAGATGGTACAAAGTGTACAGGTGGATGGGCAATATGGAATTTTCTGGTTAGGTCTCTTGCAGGAACCAGCTCTGCATGCTGAGAGAGACCAATGGAAGAAGAAAGAGGTGGTACAGGGCAAAGATGGCATCCGGAGAGAGTTGGTAAGAAAATGTATGTGCAAGCAGTCTTGTACCCCATGGTAACATATATGACCCCATACACTAAGCAACGGGGAGCTATGTGCATAGTAATGTCTGTACATTGAGTGGCCTCAGGATTCAACAATGCAGAAAGAAGGTTTGTACAGACGTCATCATTTACATCTGACATATGACCTAGGTAAAAACAATAAAGGTACCTAACCAACACACTCCATAAACATCTTACCTGTTTCAGAGAATATGAGTAGACTTCATCTAACTGCCTGGGGTAGGTCAATATCAGTATCTCCTTGTCTAATTGTACTAATCCCTAACCATAGATACAGTAAAGCATACAATTAAGAACCTTTTGTAAAATTGTACCTAGTTCAGATTCTGTAAGTGTCACCCATTTCTTCAAAACCTATGCAGGAAATAAGTGAGGAAAGAGACGATTGCATATGATGATCCCGTGTAGATGTATCTCTGATAACTGTTAAATCTATGTCTGTGCATAACCATGGTTGTTCCAAAGGGAAAGATAATCACAACGGAGGTGACGTTATATGAAGAGACTCAGTAGGTGAACATGTACAAATAGCGGGATGAGTAAATAATAACTATCGTAAAGTATGAGATACTTGGGGATATGACGTTTAGAGTCAAATTAGAAGGGAATTAAACTGGGGAATACACAATTGTCAAGACATGTCTGTCCATACACACTTCCATTACCGAACCAACAAAGGAATCCAAACCACACTTTAGAGGTAAACGTGCAGCCCCTGCTGGGAGTTTTGATCCTTTTGTGTATATTGTGTTAAAGGAGTCCCAAGGGGGCCCCAGATGAGTTTTATAGCTATAGGTCAAGTAAAAAGCCGGAGTTGAGTCAATAATAATCCCATCCCAAATAATCCCAGATTTCCATGAGTAAAATTAATTATATTTATTATAACCAACAAAGATGAATACATTTCTTTGTAAATGCTCTTTAAGGTCAGGCCGAACAACTAAGAGCCACATCCACTAAAATATTCTAAAATGGTACGGCATTAGATATGGGAGGATGTTTGGGAGACTTGTTGCGCATATATCTCAGCCATCTATAACACCAGTGACCCATAGGGACAGCATCTGACTCCATATGTGTAAAGTCTGAGGCTAAGGGGGTCCATGAATAAGCCAAGGGTCGTCTAAAGTACAGTGAAATGTTCGAGAAAACACATTGGGGCAGATGAGTTAGGATGATGAAAATTGGGGAAAGGGAAAATGGTCATTTTAGGGGGGCCTTTGATAGATTTATATGTGTGTATACATAAATTTTATATACTGTATATGTAAAATGCACATTTAGGATGAAGACTCCACATTTATGTTACTTGTCCACTCCTCCCCCATCTGCTTTCCCCCATCTGCTCTCTCTCATATCACCCCTCCCATCATGTGAAGACTTTGAACAAAGAAAGCCCACGAAGCTGTGCAGGAAAGGCATAGTAGGGGGGGTGGGAACTTATGTTAATGACAAAGGTAATATAAGCTTGAACGATTTGAAATAAAGCAGTGTGGAAAGCACAGAGAATCCAGAAGCATCTGAAACCGACAAATGGCTCTGTTTGATTTACTTCGCTATATACATTCTGTACACGGATGTTGCTGGGATTAAGATAGCTACAAGAGCACTGATAAAAGCCACATCAAGATCTGTTCTGAAATTGAGACCAGTTGGATATCGTAAATTACTATTGAGGATCCAAAACACTTCACGGCTGCAGAGATGTAATTCCCTGTAACCGCCTCTTGTAAATAGGGGTGCTATTCACTAGTGCCCCTATTCACAATGTCTAATCCCACCAAAAAAGAGAACATTTAAATTAGAGCAATTACATTGCTTGGCTGCCCCAGATACATTAGAGCCTTTGCTTTTGATATCATAGGGATGTTCAGAAATGTGTTCTTTCAATTTCCTTTTAGTGCTGTCTATATAAAGGAGGTTGCAGAATGTGCATTTAATGCTGTAAACAAAAAAAATCTGCATTATAATTAATAAAAAATGTTATCCAGAAATTCTTATGAGAAATAAAGAACACCAATCTCTACTCTTCTCTAAAACTTTGCTCATTCGTGTAGCCTCTCATACTCAATCTATGATCTATAGTGTTAAATTGGCTGGAGAGATTCTCATTTTCGGAACAGGCCCTTATTGCCCTTAAAGGGGTACTCCACCCCTAGATATGTTATACCCTATCCAAAGAATGGGGGGGATAAAATGTCCGATCACGGGAGGTCACCGCTGGGAGCCCTGCGTTCTTCGAGGTCGTACCTCAGTCATCTGGTGCACAGAGCGAACTCTGCTCTGTGCCACATGATGGGCGACCACAGCCATTATGCACTCTTCATTCATGCCTTTGGTACTTGTCAATGGTCTATGTACTAACCGTCACACCTCCTCCCAGAGACATGAATGGAGGGGGGTGTGGCATGACATCAAGGGGGTAGTCCTTGTGGCCTTGCAATCAGACATCTTATCCCCTATAAAGGGCTTAATGGGCATTATATCGTGATCTCATATAAATAAGATTATCAATATAACGCCCATACATGATAATATGATGGCCAAAAGGGTTGAAATCAGGTAACACATGTGTCTCCTCCCACCATGCCATATATAAGGCTGGGTTCACATCACATTTCTTACATACGGGGACCGGATCCGGCTGGGAGATGGGAAAACCGGGCGCTACCATATGCCAACTGGACCCGGCCCCCATCTCGTTCATTTGAATGAGCCGAACGAAGTCAGATAGTAAGACCATGGGGAAATTGTCGGGGGGGGGGGGGGGAGGCGGCACCCAGGTCCCTACCGTGCCGCCTGCCCTGGCCTTCTGCTATCTGGACTACAAAATGCCTTATCCCTCCTGTGCCTCACATCTCCTCAGCCACCTGTGTGGTCGAGCCGTGCCAGGGGTAGGGACCTGGGTGCCGCCTGCCACAGCAAGTCTATCCCGCTTTGCGCGGGCTCTGGTGAAAACCAGCAGCACCTTAAACTCCGCTCCCTGGTACGGTCTGAGTCATCTGCCACACAGGTCCAGCGTATCCACATCCACCGGTGTTCCTGCCTTCTGTAACGTGAGTGTTACAGCAATAATGACACTATCCTCCTCATATCTCGCCCTAATATCCCAAGAGTAATGTAATGATATACTGGAAGTCCCATAGACTTGCATGAGACTTCAGATTTAACTTATCAGCTGCTGTATGCTGCAGAAGAAGTTAAGTTGTTCTTTTCTGTCTGACCACAGTGTTCTCTGCTGACACCTCTGTTCATGTCAAGAACTACACAGAGCAGGAGAAAATCCTCATAGCAAACCTATCCAGCTCTGGACAGTTCCTGACATGGACAGAGTTGTCAGCAGAGAGCACTGTGGTCAGACTGGAAAGAACAATTCAACTTCTTTGGGAGCATACAGCAGCTGATAAGTACTGGAAGGATAAAGATTTTTAATAGAAGTAATTTACAAATCTCAAGAATAAATTGTATTTGTGTATCGGCGCACATAAAAGGAACACACATATGGGAACAAACTTACTACTGCAGTTGATTAATTAGTATCTGGATGAAATAAGAAGATATTGAGGAGTGAGCTGGTGTTGGTTTCGTTCACTAGGCAGAAAAAATAAATAAAGGAACGGTTTTTAAGTAAATACTCCAGATACTATATCTATGTCATAGAATTGTGTCGATTTGGTAAATACTGTAGCAGGTAGACTTACTTCTATCTTTAGAGTTGAGCTATGATGCAGATAGATGCCGACCCCCCGCCTCGATGACCGTAATTGGCGGAAAACTTCTGTCTCACTCACTACATATATTTATAAGATAATGGTGATTGAGTGATTCGAGTATAATACAATCTGCTTGCATATGCACTGTAATAGTAAAGTAAAAATCTACATATGGTACCATGTAATAAGCACTATGAGTGGTTGAAGGTACCTGTGATCTGAAAGCTGGTTTGCATAGATAGATCCACGGGGCGTTGTTTGTCCTGAGTTGCGGTGAAAGATACCAGTGTGCACGATACAATCCACGGGGCGTTATTCGTCCAAAGGTATAGTGTGGGTACTGAAGCACAGTCCTTCCAGGAGCCCCCAGAGGGACAGTATGACAGGCAGTCCAGATAGACAGCGGGTGAAGGCGCCGGGAGATCTGCTCCGGCCGTGAGCGTCTCACCGGTGCGACCACGCTGTGATAGTTTGCAAGGAGATCTGATTACTGAACGTGACGTCACGATTGCAGCTACAGCAAGGCGCAGGAGCCAAAAGAACCACTAACGCGTTTCGGTCAGTACGCTGACCTTCGTCAGAGATGAAAAGTCACTACTGGGTCCTGGTATTTATGCAAACTATAGATGTTAGTCCGGGCCGGCCCAGTATTCATGTTCGCCTCTCTGGCAACCATACTTTCCTGATTGCCAATTTCTAGTGGGGTCTATGCACCATAACTAATCTTTATGGATAGTGTATTAATCAATATATGTCTCAGACTCCAAATCTAGTATTTGCACATTCATATACGCAATACTTCCGGACCTTGGTTATAGAAAACGCATACAAAACGCAAGCAAAGAATGCACAATGTGAACATGTTCCTATCTAGAAAATTTGTTGCTGAATCAACAAACTGATCGGTTAAGGGAGGTAAAAATATCCTATATATCAATATTGCCACTCTGACACATAACCAGGCTAGCATAAGGGATATTACTTTTAATTTATTAAGTTTATTTATAAAAAATATTTTAATAATATTTAAAAGTATTTGATTTTTAAATGGGACACTTATCAAAAAAATATATATGGTATATATCATAAAAAGGCAAATAATTCCAGATCAATATTTAAACCGTTTGGAGATATTGTGTTTAGATTAAAAATCCAGCGGCTCTCCGTTCTTGACATGTTTGCCATGTGATTTCCACCTCGCCAATGTTTTTTTACTTTTTCTAGTCCAAAAAATGAGGATTGTGCAAAAGACGCATTGTGCTTCTCAACAAAGTGTTTAGAGAGTGGATGGCCCAAAAATTTCCTCTCTATGTTGTAAATATGTTCTCCAATTCGAGTGGACAAAATGCGTTTTGTCCGTCCCACATATATTTTGCGACATGGGCATTGAATGCCATAAATGACATCTTTAGATTTGCAATTTATGTGCGACTTTATAGTGCTTCTAAAAGAGCCATCCCAACTTTCCACTTCACGCAATGGAGTTCTTTTTAATTCAGTTTTTTTGCAACATTTACATGACCGACATGGAAAAAAAAACGTTTTCCTGGAAGAACGTAACCTGGTCTTTACAAGGCTTATTTTTGATAGTCGGTGCCACCCTATTCCCTATGTTGGATGTTTTTTTAAAAATAAAAGTGGGGTGTTTTGGTAGCAATTGTCCCACAGTTCTGTCGCCTTTCAAAATTTCCCAATGTTTTTTTACCATTTTCTTGAATAGATAACTCTGATTATTGTAAGTAGTAATAATTGGTACTTTGATATTTTCGGTAGTCTCTACTGATATTTCCTTCCATTTTTTAGTTAATAAGGTGCTTCAATCCATTTTTTCTACTTGTTCAGCAACTGTAAGTAACATTTCCGTTTCATATCCCTTCTGTATAAAATCATTTTGTAGACTCTCAGCTTCCTTTTTGTATTCGACCACATCCGTACAATTTCTCCGCAATCTGATAAACTGGCTTCTCAGTATATTTCTAAGCCAGCTAGGGAGGTGACAACTACTCAAGTCTATATAGCTATTGCTATCAGTAGTTTTTTTTTAAGTTTTTGTCCTCAATTCGTTGTCTTCTATAAAAACTGTTAGGTCCAAAAAATTTATTTCTGTCCGACTAATAGTGGGCGTGAAGGTAAGATAAAATTTGTTTTTATTCAATTTAGTTAAAAATTCATTTAAAAGGTTTTCCGGACCGTTCACTATAAAAATGATGTCATCGATAAAACGCCTCCAGAGGACCAGATTTGACGCCAGGCCGAATGCTGGGAGGATATTGGATTCCTCCCACAACCCCATATAGAGGTTGGAATATCCCAGCGCAAATCTGGTCCCCATGGCGGTGCCCCACGTCTGGAGATAAAAGTCATCATGGTATAAAAAGTAATTATGTTGGAGTATAAATGAAATGCACTCCCCGATGAACTTGGTTTGTTCTTGGGGCAAGGAGGTGTCCCTGTGCATAAAGTGCTCGGCTGCTTGGCGCCCTTTTTCATGTTCTATTATAGTATATAAGGACGTAACGTCCAGGGTCCCTAAGATATATTCTGGTTTCCAAGTTATCTCTCCGAGTATCTGGAGAATATGGGTCGTGTCCTTCAGGTATGTTGGAAGCTGGACAACATATTTTTGTAGCTGAAGGTCCACATACTTCGACAGGTTGGATGTAAGACAGTCAATCCCTGATATAATAGGGTGTCCCGGGGGCTTGGTGGCAGATTTATGTATTTTGGGAATATGATAAAAAGCTGCAATACGGGGGTGTTTTATCATAATAAAATCTGCTTCTTTTTTATTTATAATCCCACAATTTTTCCCTTTTTGTACCAGTCCCACTAATTTTTTGCTGTATTCCAAAGTGGGGTCACTGGGGAGTTTTTTGTATGTTGTTTCATCCTGTAATAGGCGGAGTGCTTCAGAATGGTAATCTTGGATGTTTTGTACAACTATACTACCGCCTTTGTCCGCCGGTCGGACTATGATGTCATGATTATCTTGTAACGCTCTAATGGCTGTTTGTTCTTTTTTTGTTAAGTTGGATTTATATATTTTATTTCCTTTATCCCTATACCGCCGAATGTCGCGGGTGACCATATTTTCAAAAACTCTAAATGACTCTGAATATTCAGTATAGGGGTGAAATAAGGATTTGTTGCTTAAGCTAGTATGTTGGAATTTCGATGGTTCTACTTCTTTATTCATACTAACAGGGTTCCTAATGAAATATTTTTTTAGGGATAAGTTACGCATACATTTTTTGATGCCAATAAAGGCTTCAAATTTGTTAAACGAATTCGAGGGGGCAAATTTCAAGCCCTTTTGTAATAGGCTAGATTCATCCTTATTCAATATATATTTGCTGAGGTTATATATTTTCTGGGGACTAGAAAAAGTAAAAAAACATTGGCGAGGTGGAAATCTCGTGGCAAACATGTCAAGAACGGAGAGCCGCTGGATTTTTTATCTAAACACAATATCTCCATATGGTTTAAATATTGATCTGGAATTATTTGCCTTTTTATGATATATACCATATATATTTTTTTGATAAGTGTCCCATTTAAAAATCAAATACTTTTAAATATTATTAAAATATTTTTTATAAATAAACTTAATAAATTAAAAGTAATATCCCTTATGCTAGCCTGGTTATGTGTCAGAGTGGCAATATTGATATATAGGATATTTTTACCTCCCTTAACCGATCAGTTTGTTGATTCAGCAACAAATTTTCTAGATAGGAACATGTTCACATTGTGCATTCTTTGCTTGCGTTTTGTATGCGTTTTCTATAACCAAGGTCCGGAAGTATTGCGTATATGAATGTGCAAATACTAGATTTGGAGTCTGAGACATATATTGATTAATACACTATCCATAAAGATTAGTTATGGTGCATAGACCCCACTAGAAATTGGCAATCAGGAAAGTATGGTTGCCAGAGAGGCGAACATGAATACTGGGCCGGCCCGGACTAACATCTATAGTTTGCATAAATACCAGGAGCCAGTAGTGACTTTTCATCTCTGACGAAGGTCAGCATACTGACCGAAACGCGTTAGTGGTTCTTTTGGCTCCTGCGCCTTGCTGTAGCTGCAATCGTGACGTCACGTTCAGTAATCAGATCTCCTTGCAAACTATCACAGCGTGGTCGCACCGGTGAGACGCTCACGGCCGGAGCAGATCTCCCGGCGCCTTCACCCGCTGTCTATCTGGACTGCCTGTCATACTGTCCCTCTGGGGGCTCCTGGAAGGACTGTGCTTCAGTACCCACACTATACCTTTGGACGAATAACGCCCTGTGGATTGTATCGTGCACACTGGTATCTTTCACCGCAACTCAGGACAAACAACGCCCCGTGGATCTATCTATGCAAACCAGCTTTCAGATCACAGGTACCTTCAACCACTCATAGTGCTTATTACATGGTACCATATGTAGATTTTTTACTTTACTATTACAGTGCATATGCAAGCAGATTGTATTATACTCGAATCACTCAATCACCATTATCTTATAAATATATGTAGTGAGTGAGACAGAAGTTTTCCGCCAATTACGGTCATCGAGGCGGGGGGTCGGCATCTATCTGCATCATAGCTCAACTCTAAAGATAGAAGTAAGTCTACCTGCTACAGTATTTACCAAATCGACACAATTCTATGACATAGATATAGTATCTGGAGTATTTACTTAAAAACTGTTCCTTTATTTATTTTTTCTGCCTAGTGAACGAAACCAACACCAGCTCACTCCTCAATATCTTCTTATTTCATCCAGATACTAATAAATCAACTGCAGTAGTAAGTTTGTTCCCATATGTGTGTTCCTTTTATGTGCGTTGATACACAAATACAATTATTCTTGAGCTTATTCCTTTTATTTGGGCCCCAGCCAGGACCCTTATTGTTGTATCTTGGCTGCCTAAAAGGGAACCGTCTCTGCGCCAGTGATTATATACTACATATTAATTTACAAATCTGTTTAACTTTCTGACACCAGTGGATTTGAAAAAAAAAAAGTTTTACACCAGAGTACCCCTTTAACTTAACTCTAAACATTCACAACCGCATCAAATTACTTTTTACCGACACTGCAAAAAGTCCCCTATTTTTACCAACCTGTCCATGAATTCTATGGACAGTTGGCAGCTCTGTTGGTACACCATGAGCAACAGCTAAAATGACTGCGAAGATAATCAGTGAGTGAGGAGTACTGGTATTTTAGAATTTAACAGGGTCACATTTTGTTTTCTCCCATGTATATTAGGAACATAACAGGACGACTTCTGCACGATAATATCTGTATTACATCCTCCAGCAGGTCAATTTAAGTCAACTTGTAGAGATAAAATGCATCCATAAAAAGTGGCCAATATGCTATAGTACACTAATTGGATGGAAAAGCACATTCTGTTCTGAATGAAAGTTAAAGGTCACAGCTTATTTACTGCGTACAACGTGCCTTGGTTTCTATAGCAATTTCCTAATTGATTTGTCCTATTGATCAATTATTTTTCTAGGAAAAAGGTATTGTGCAATGCCGAAATAATGCAGAGTGTTTTAGATGAATTTATCACATTTACATACAGCTTCAAGTGTAATGCATGTAATGTGATTATTAAACCTTGTACAGAAGAACATTGAAATAGTTACCCAAAGCAACTAATTTGATTCCAGCAAAATCAGGATGGGGGCCATACGGATATTTGCTGCACGTCCCAGCTCCTTGCTATGCTTCCTATTCTTCAGGTCGGTATAACTATAGTCTAAAATATGTTAAAACTATTAACATATTTTATTCAGGGGTTGGGTTAGGATTTTAACCAGGTTTCCTATTTGGTGTGATGGATGCCCATAGTATATTGTACTGTGAAAAAAAATTCTACTCTAACAATCAAGTACACCAATTGTCAGGTTAGAATTTTTTTTTATCTTGTGAACAGAAAGCTCCTAGAATGACCTGAACAATAGCAAGTATAGGGCCCAGGCAGGATACACCATGATATCTGTGACTCACAGGTGGCATAATCTCTGTAGTTGTTCCTTTTTTTCTCTCCATACAGCAGTCTGAGGGTGCATATTGTTGTGTGAGATGTGTGCGAGTTGTTCATTTGGAAGCCAGATCCTGGATCTAGAGGAGCAACTGGCAGCAAAATGGCGCATTGACAACTTTTAGAGGAGTCTCCTGCTCACTGAGCAAGCACTCCCCGAGGTAGAAGTGGGGGAGGATGGTGGAACGGAGGTGTAGGACTGTCAGGCAGCTTGCTGGGAAACAGTTAGAAAACGGGGTAGAGGGAAAGGTGTCAGGCAGGCTAGTCCTGAACTGGCACACACCAATAAGTTTGTCCAGTTGGCAGATGAGGGGGATGTCCAGGGTCCACATTACATCTGACTGCCAGGGGGGCGTCTGCTCCAGTAAAGAGGGAAGGAGGAAATAGTGATCATAATATAGTACATTATAACTTGTCCATCAATAAGAGAAGAGCTCAAGGGGCCACAAGAACTATGAACTTTAGGAAGGCAAAGTTTGATCAGCTCAGAGAAGCCCCTAACAATATAAATTGGGATCATGTCCTCAAAAACAAGAATACTGACACTAAGTGGGAAACTTTTAAAAAAATTTAAATTCTCACTGTTAGAGGTATATAACTTATGGGAATAAAAGGGTCAGGAATAGGAGAAAACCAATGTGGATGAATAAAAATGTTAAGGGGGCAATAAATGACACAAAATCATTTAAGCTACTAAAACAGGGTGGCAGTGAAGAAGCATTATGAAACCACAGAGAAAAAATAAAAATATAAAAAAAAGAGATAAAAGCTGCAAAAGTGGAGACAGAAAGACTAAATTGCCACGGAGAGTAAAACTAACCCCAAAATGTTGTTTAACTATATAAAAAGCAAAAAGGGTAAAAAGTGTTGGCGCTTTAAAAAGTAATGAGGGAGAAGTTATAGACGGACATCAGAAAAAAAACATATATATTAAATACATTCTTCTTCACTGTATTCATAGAGGAAAATGAAATGCCAGGTAAAATACAACGAGATAAGGTAAATTCCCCAGTACAGGTCACCTGACTAACCCAGAAAGAAATACAGGTCACCTGACTAACCCAGGAAGAAGTACAGTGCGGCATACAAAAAATCAAAATAGACAAATCACCAGGTCCAGATGGCATTCACCCACCGTTTTCTAAAGGAATTAAGTAATGTAATAGACAGACCCCTATTTCTAATATTCATGGACTGTTCCCCAGGTCTGGCGCATAGCAAATGTAGTGCCAAAATTTAAAAATGGGTCAAAAAGTTACCCTGGGAATTAAAGGCCTGTTAGTTTAACCTCCGTTGTATGTAAATTGTTTGAGGGTTTTCTAAGAGATGCTATTTTGGAGTATCTGAATGAAAATAAATGTATGACCCCATATCAGCATGGCTTTATGAGGGATCGGTCCTGTCAAACTAACCTGATCAGCTTTAACGAGGAGGTGAGCTCCAGACTGGACCAGGGGGAATCGCTGGATGTTGTATATCTTGATTTTACCAAAGCATTTGATACAGTTCCACATAAAAGATTGGTGCATAAAATAAGAATGCTTGGGCTAGGGGGAAATGTGTGCAAAAGTGACTGGCTCAGTGATAGGAAACAGAGGGTGGTTATTAATGGTACATACGCTGATTGGGTGACTATTACTAGTGGGGTACCACAGGGGTCAGTTTTGGGTCCTATTATATTTAATATATTTATTAATCATCATCTTGAGGGATTTATATATGTATAGTAAAGAGTGAAACTTTGCAGATGGCACTAACTTCTGTAAAGTGGTTAACACAATAGAGGATAATGCACTGTGTATAGTAGAAATCACAATAGAGGACAGTGTACTGTGTATAGTAGATAACCCAATAGAAGACAGTGCACTGTTACAAATGTATCTGGATAGGCTGGAGGTTTGGTCTGAGAAGTGGAAGCTGAGGTTCAACATTGAGAAATGTAAGGTTATGCATATGGGGGGGGATCAAGGCTGGGGGTATGTATTAAATGGGAGCACACTGAGAACGACTGACATGGAAAAGGACCTAGGAGTTTTAGTTAACAGTAAATTTACCTGTTGTGACCAGTGTCGGGCAGCTGCTGCCAGGGCAAATAAAATCATGCGATGCATCAAAAGGAACATAGATGCTCACAACAAGGAAATAATTCTACCGCTGTACAAATCACTAGTCAGACCACACATAGAATACTGTGTACAGTACTGGGCACCAGTGTACAAGAAAGATACAGTGGAGCTGGAGAGGTTCAAAGATGGCAACCAGAGTAATACGGCGAATGGGAGGACTACAGTACCCAGAAAGATTATCAGAATTAGGGTTATTTAGTTTAGAAAAAAGAAGGCTTTTGGGAGACTTAATAACTATGTATAAGAATATCAAGGGGCAGTACAGAGCTCTCTCCCATGACCTATGGGGGCATCCTCTACATTTAGAGGAAAGAAGGTTTCTACACAAGCACAGACGGAGGTTCTTTACTGTAAGAGCAGTGAAACTGTGGAATTCTCTCCCAGAAAAAGGTCATGGTGAACTCAGTTTAAGAGTTCAAAAGGGGCCTGGATGCATATTTGGAGAGCAATAACATTACAGGTGACGTGGTGGGAGAATGGAAGACAAATCGCACTCACCCTCTGTAGTTGCAGTAATGACGTTTTTAATTTCCAAGATGTACAACTGGAAATAGGCATGAGATGTGGAGGAGTCCCGAGACAAACAACTAGTTTCACATCTGACGGTGCTTCCTCTGGTTTGTGAACATTACAGGCAGTGGCGTACCTGGGGGGGGGGGGCGCGGGGGGCGGCCCGCCCCGGGTGCCACTCTCAAGGGGGGTGCCAGGGGCGGACTGACGCGCTGCAGTAAAATTAAATTATTATTTTTTTAACACTTTGCCGCCGCCCGCGCTGTTTGCCGCCGCCCGCGCTCTGTGTCTGCCCGCAACCCCCCCCAGAGCCGTGCCCCCATCCCCCCCCCTTTCCTTACCTCCCAGGCAGCCTGCGGCCCTACAGAACCGCTGTGGCTGCCTAGGAGAAGCGTCATCACGTCAGTGATGACGCGTGAGACGTGGTGCCGGCAGAGAGGAGCGCGCTGGAGATGAGCATGCGCCCTCCAGCAGAATGTTGCAGCGCCAGGCCTCCCGCTACTGAGGCCGTACAGGTAACCAGCTCCCCACCTGCATGGCCTCCCTCCCATCACCCACCACCATATAGGTAACCCCCCCACCTGCCTGCCCCCCTTCTACCTCCCCCTTCAACCCCTTTGGCTGTCCGGGCATGCTGTGAGTTGTAGTTTTGCAACAGCTGGAGGCACCCAGATTGGCAAACACTGCCTTAGGGCCTAAGCCAGTGTTTCCCAACCAGGGTACCTCCAGCTGTTGCAAAACTACAACTGCCAGCATGCCCGGACAGCCAAAGGCTCTCCGGGCATGGTGGCAGTTGTAGTTTTGCAACAGCTGGAGGCGTCCAGGTTGGCAAACACTGCCTTAAGGCCTAACCCAGTGTTTGCCAACCAGGGAGCCTCCAGCTGTTGCAACACTACAACTGCCAGCATGCCCGGGGAGCCTTTGGCTGTCTAGGCATGCTGGGAGTTGTATTTTTGCAATAGCTGGAGGCGCCTGGGTTGGCAAACACTGCCTTAAGGCCTAACCCAGTGTTCCCCAACCAGGGAGCCTCCAGCTGTTGCAAAAGTACAACTGCCAGAATGCTCGGAGATCCTTTGGCTGTCTAGGCTTGCTGGGAGTTGTGGTTTTGCAACAGCTGGAGGCGCCCGGGTTGGCAAACACTGCCTTAAGGCCTAACCCAGTGTTTCCCAACCAGGGAGCCTCCAGCTGTTGCAACACTACAACTGCCAGCATGCCCGTAGAGCCTTTGGCTGTCTAGGCTTGCTGGGAGTTGTAGTTTTGCAATAGCTGGAGGCGCCTGGGTTGGCAAACACTGCCTTAAGGCCAAACTCAGTGTTTCCCAACCAGGGAGCCTCCAGCTGTTGCAACACTACAACTGCCAGCATGCCCGGAGAGCCTTTGGCTGTCTAGGCATGCTGGGAGTTGTATTTTTGCAATAGTTGGAGGTGCCTGGGTTGGCAAACACTGCCTTAAGGCCTAACCCAGTGTTCCCCAACCAGGGAGCCTCCAGCTGTTGCAAAAGTACAACTGCCAGCATGCTCGGAGAGCCTTTGGCTGTCTAGGCATGCTGGGAGTTGTAGTTTTGCAACAGCTGGAGGCGCCCGGGTTGGCAAAAACTGCCTTAAGGCCTAACCCAGTGTTTCCCAACCAGGGAGCCTCCAGCTGTTGCAACACTACAACTGCCAGCATGCCCGGAGAGCCTTTGTCTGTCTAAGCTTGCTGGGAGTTGTAGTTTTGCAATAGCTGGAGGCGCCTGGGTTGGCAAACACTGCCTTAAGGCCTAACCCAGTGTTTCCCAACCAGGGAGCCTCCAGCTGTTGCAAAAGTACAACTGCCAGCATGCTCGGAGAGCCTTTGGCTGTCTAGGCATGCTGGGAGTTGTAGTTTTGCAACAGCTGGAGGTGCCCGGGTTGGCAAACACTGCCTTAACCCCTTAAGGACCGGAGGTTTTTCCGTTTTTGCATTTTCGTTTTTTGCTCCTTGCTCCGTTTTTCATAACTCTTTTAAATTTACACCTAAAAATCCATATGATGGCTTATTTTTTGCGCCACCAATTCTACTTTGTAATGACATCAGTCATTTTGCCCAAAAATCTATGGTGAAGCGGGAAAAAAAATCATTGTGCGACAAAATTGAAAAAAAAACGCTGTTTTGTAACTTTTGGGGGCTTCCGTTTCTACGTAGTACATTTTTCGGTAAAAATGACACCTGATATGTATTCTGTAGGTCCATACGATTAAAATGATACCCTACTTATATAGGTTTGATTTTGTCGGACTTCTGGAAAAAATCATAACTACATGCAGGAAAATGAATACGTTTAAAATTGTCATCTTCTGACCCCTATAACTTTTTTATTTTTCCGTGTATGGGGCGGTATGAGGGCTCATTTTTTGCGCCGTGATCTGAAGTTTTTAACGGTACCATTTTTGCATTGATAGGACTTATTGATCACTTTTTATTCATTTTTAAATGATATAAAAAGTGACCAAAAATGCACTATTTTGGACTTTGGAATTTTTTTGCGCGCACGCCATTGACCGAGCGGTTTAATTAATGATATATTTTTATAATTCGGACATTTCCGCACGCGGTTATACCACATATGTTTATTTTAATTTTTATTTACACTGTGTTTTTTTTTTTATTGGAAAAGGGGGGTGATTCAAACTTTTAATAGGGGAGGAGTTAAATGATCTTTATTCACTTTTTTTTTTCACTTTTTTTGTGCAGTGCTATAGCTCCCATAGGGACCTATAACACTGCACACACTGATCTTCTATGTTGATCACTGGTTTCTCATAAGAAACCAGTGATCAACGATTCTGCCGCATGACTGCTCATGCCTGGATCTCAGGCACTGAGCAGTCATTCGGCGATCGGACAGCGAGGAGGCAGGAAGGGGCCCTCCCGCTGTCCTGCCAGCTGTTCGGGATGCCGCGATTAGCCGCGGCTATCCCGAACAGCCCGACTGAGCTAGCCGGGAACTTTCACTTTCACTTTTAGCCGCGCGGCTCAGCTTTGAGCGCGCGGCTAAAGGGTTAATAGCGCGCGGCGCCGCGATCGGCGCTGCGCGCTATTAGAGGCGGGTCCCGGCTTCACTATGACGCCGGGCCCGCCATGATATGACGCGGGGTTACTGTGTAACCCCGCGTTATATCAGAAGAGCAGGACCAAGGACATACCGGTACGTCCTTGGTCCTTAAGGGGTTAAAGTAGTAGTCCAGTGGTGAACCCAGTGGTGAACAACTTATCCCCTATCCTAAGGATAGGGGATAAGTTTGAGATCGTGGGGGGTCCGACCGCTGGGGCCCCCTGCGATCTCCTGTACGGGGCCCCGACAGCCCGCGGGAAGGGGGCGTGTCGACCTCCGCATGAAGCGGTGGCCGACACGCCCCCTCAATACAACTCTATGGCAGAGCCGAAGCGCTGCCTTCGGCAATCTCCGGCTCTACCATAGAGATGTATTGAGGGGGCGTGTTGGCCGCCGCTTCGTGCGGGGGTCGACACCCGCTATCTGGCCGGAGAGCCTGGCCCCCGTACAGAGAGATCGCAGGGGGCACCAGCGGTCGGACCCCCCGCGATCTCAAACTTATCCCCTATCCTTAGGATAGGGGATACGTTTTTCACCACTGGACTACCCCTTTAAGGCCTAACCCAGTGTTTCCCAACCAGGGAGCCTTCAGCTGTTGCAACACTACAACTGCCAGCATGCCCGGAGAGCCTTTGGCTGTCTAGGCTTGCTGGGAGTTGTAGTTTTGCAATAGCTGGAGGCGCCTGGGTTGGCAAACACTGCCTTAAGGCCTAACCCAGTGTTTCCCAACCAGGGAGCCTCCAGCTGTTGCAACACTACAACTGCCAGCATGCCCGGAGAGCCTTTGGCTGTCTAGGCTTGCTGGGAGTTGTAGTTTTGCAATAGCTGGAGCGCCTGGGTTGGCAAACACTGCCTTAGGACCCAGAGTGTTGTATTATACTCCAGAGCTGTACTCACTATTCTGTTGGTGAGATCACTGTGAAACAGAACCACTTTTTTTAGATTTATTATTTTATTATTAAATAGATGTATAGAGGGTGGGGTGTAGCTCTGTATAGGTATATGCAGAGCTACACCCCCCCCTCTTCCCCATAGGTATATGCAGAGCTACCCTCCCTCTTTCCCATAAGTATATGCAGAGCTATACCCCCCCCCTCTTTCCCATATGTATATGCAGAGCTACACCCCCCCTTCCCCATAGGTATATAGTGTAACTCTGCATATACCTATGGGAAAGAGGGGGGGGGGGGTAGCTCTGCATATACCTATGGAAAAGAGGGGCGGGGTAGCTCTGCATATACCTATGGGAAAGAGGGGGGGTAGCTCTGCATATACCTATGGGAAAGAGGGGGGGGAGTGTAACTCTGCATATACCTATGCATATACCTATGGGAAAGAGGGGGGGTGTAACTCTGCATTTACCTATGGGAAAGAGGGGGTTTCCTGGCTACCTACCTGCCCTTTTACTTTGCAGGACACCAAGGAGGGCAGTATTACAGTTTGTGGGCCTATAGATGGGAAGATTGTAGAGGAGGGGAGGGCACTGAATATATGCAGAGTCTGACATGTTTTTCCTGCAGATGTCTTATCCGGACAGAGAAGAAAAGGAAAGAGGACGCCACTGATCAGAAAAGACGTAATTGTGAGTCCCAAAATGTAACTGTAATCGCTTATATGGTATACACGTCCTGTGTACAGCTGATATCTACCGCCATATGGTCCTGTATATAATCACTTATATGGTATACAGATCCTGTGTACAGCTGATATCTATCGCCATATGGTCCTGTATATAATCACTTATATGGTATACAGATCCTGTGTACAGCTGATATCTACCGCCATATGGTCCTGTATATAATCACTTATATTGTATACAGATTTCTTATAGTATACTGGTCTGTATATAGTGGTTTTATTCAGTACAGTATGGCGGTATTATCTAGTTATTGTGTGGTGGTATATATTTACTCCTTATATACCAGTATTATTGGTCATGGAAATTTACTTACGTTAAAGTGTTTCTTACATATATAAATTTTTATTTATTGTGTGTGGGATTTGGGTGGAATAGGAGCGTGGCAGAAGATTGACGAGCTGCAGAGCCTAGCAGGGGCCCTTGCCTTTTTTTTTGGTCCGGGGGCCCCGAGTGTTGTCAGTCCGCCCCTGGGGGGAGGGGAGGGAGGGGGTGTAATTAAGGGGGGTGCGTGTGTGTGGTGGGCGGGGGGGGGGTGCCAAACAAAGGGTCCGCCCCAGGTGCCAAATGCTCTAGGTACGCCCCTGATTACAGGTTAATGATACTAGATTTATAGGGACAGAAAGGTGATTCAGAGATTTATTCTGATGCCATATTTGGAGTCAGGAAGGAATTTTTACCTCTAGAATGAGGGTTTTTTGCCTTCCTCTGGATCAACTCAGCAGGGACTCAATAGTGATATAGTTTGAACTCGATGGACTCTGGTCTTTTTTCAACCTTATGAACTATGTTACTATGTATTACACAAATTGATACTGCCATACCTTCACATGTATTGCTGCCTTTACCACATCCCTATGGCACCACCAATCAAATGTGTTCCTTTTAACGTATATATAAGCATTCCACATAAAATGTTCGAAATAAGGAACATTTCAGCTAAAAAATTCAGCCTGAGCCTCAAAAATGAAAGAAAGCCTTTAAGGTTTTTATACATTTGTTTAGCATTAGAGAAATGTTCGCACAATGTACTTGTTTTTATGTCAGCGCCTTGAGATACAGAAATAGTTGTGAGCTGCATAAGATATTTATTGGCTGTCAAAACATTTAACTAGATTTTTTAAGCCCTTTTATTAAGCCAACCATGCTTGACGCAACAAAAAGGAAGGTGTTTTGCCCTCAATACCTCATCTGCTTGTTTACAGCAATAAACTATGCTAAAAAAAAAAAAAAATACAATAAATCTGCAGTCTGCCTGGGCAGGTAACTTAAATATCCTTGCGTTTTGCAATTTAGTCATCCCTTAAATCATATCAAACCTCTGAGGGTAGCAGCAGCCTCACACAGGTAAATACACTTAATTAATAATCCATTTTTTCTATTTTGTAATGTTTGTTCTTAAACTATAGAGGTAAGAATACTGGTAGGATTTAATGGCCAAAATAATTCAGAATTCTCTGCTGGGGATTAGCCATAGGGACTGCAGAGGAAGCAGTCACACCTGAGCCCTGATACTGGAGGTATGTGCCAAATAGGATACTGGTATTATAAAAAGCAAATGGTAGATGGGGCTTCTGTTGCATATTTCACATTGGGGCCCAGGGGATTCAGATTATATATGTTGTTTATTTAAGGAAACATGCTTTTGCTTAATAGTGTAGCATATACTATGTTCTTGTGTATACCTTTTCCTTACCTGTTTTTACTGATGTTGCAGGGTTGGGATAGGCTCCATTTTGATCCACATTGATCAACAAATCCACATTGATGCGGTTCTCTAATGCAGCCTACATTTCCTATGGATCCTCTGGCTAAGGTTGTGGTGTTTGATCACTTCATATGGTCATCTCTATAAGCTGCTGGTGCTGCTGCTGACTCATTAGTCACATTACATGCAGTTTAGATGCATTTTCTTATTAAAAATTATTTATTAGAGAAATATTGCAAAAGTTATTTGACCTATAATCACGATTGATTCAGTGTGTCACAAAACCTGTGAGTTCTGGCATATCTAGTGTGAATATGTTGCCCTGTACTGCCAGGTTTCCTAGTATTGCACTTTCTTGTATATCGGCATAAAAATGGTAGAGTCATGATGGCCTATTCATAGTGGGCAGGCCTCTGCCTAGAATAGCAGTGAATGCTGGGTACAGTATGAGAATATCAAAAACCAGCCCATTTCTTCCCTTGTTACTGCTGACATATAGGTATATACACCGCCCTGCAATGCATGATAATGTCAGCGGAAGATCAGAAAAAAAGAAGAAAGTCATGTGACCCACAGGAAAACGGTGAAACTGAGAAGTGGACGAAATGTGCATCAATTAGATGACTTAGTTTCATAAATATTGTAAAATGGAAGGCTGTTTTTGTAAGCATAAAACTATGGCTATGTTCACATCTGCGGTGGAGGCTCCATTCAGGGCTTCTGTCACACAATCCATCCAAACTGGACAACAAAAACTGCATGCAGTATATTTTGATCGAGTTAGGTTCCAGTTAAATGATAAACACCAGACAGAAACCAGATGGACCCCAGTAAAGTCAATGGGGTCTGTCAAGCTCTGTTGGTGTCCATCATGCTGTAGACCTGTTCTGCTTTCTATCCCCCAATGGAATATTCGATGGAGGCTCCAAAAAGGGCCCAGACACAGATATGAAGATAGTCTATTATTTCTTTTACATCTCTATTGATTTCTGTAGCCTTCCTGTTTGGTCTAATGTTGTCTTCTATTAGTAAAGGTTCTTCTGTGGACCTGATATTATTAAAAATGCTTTGCCTAGGAAATATTTTAAGTATAGTTCTTCCATATATTCCTTTCAACTTTGTTTGATCTATCCTCAGATATGGTTTGGCCTTTGACATGAAGTCTATATCCTCCTCGATTTTCTGCTTTGTTATCCTCTTTCATGTATTTCAGTTCAAATTGTGAAATTTTCATTGCTTAGCATCACAAAATACATATTGTAGGAAACTGAGGAGAACTCTACAAGTGTTGTGAACAAATAATGCTGACAGATTGGGAAAGCTCAGAAACAGCCGACTGATCAGAAAGGATCAATTATTATCTTGATCCCAAAGAATGGCGTCTTGAATATAGGAGCAAACCAGCTTACAAGTGGGTGAGCAATGGATTGCAGGGAGGCAAGTCTCTGATCCACGAGCAAGAGCAGCTTTTAAATGAATGTGCAAATTTAACATGCAGTTGAACTGTGCCACTAAACAGGGGCTTTCAGGACTTTAGACAAAAACACTGCCTGCATCAGGAAGTCATAGAATAAAAGAAGACCAGCAGGCAGGGCTGCCATCAGAAATTTTGGGGCCCCTTACACAGCTCAGGCATGAGCCCTCTGGACACCCCTCACAGTACCGCCAATTGCGAATATCCTGTTGTGCGTTCTATGACATACAACATGATACCAGTATCAGCATTACAAATCGTGCTGCTACCCCCCGTGCAATTTTATCCGGTTCGCCCTGGATCAACCCCCTATGCTATATCATTTTCCCCCCTCTGATCCCCCCTGCCACTTTATTTCCCCCCTCTGATCCCCCCTGCAACTTTATTCCCCCCCCCCCCTGCCACTTTATTTCTCCACCTCTGATCCCATTCTGCCACCTTACTGACACTAAGCTGTCCGGCAGCCTCAGGTGCAGGGGCTCGGCGTATTAGCGAGCTCCTCTGTGCTGCACTGACTAATGATGTCCTCCCGCACCGCAGATTGAGGTTAGGGGGGGGGGGTCACTCGTCAGAGCCGACAGCCACTGCTGCTCACTTTAAATCAGTGAGCAGTGCCAGCAGATGTACAGAAGCAGGCAGGGGCATGGCTAAAAACCACAGGGCCCTGGTGCAAAAAATTTCAAGACCACCACAGATGAATCCATACCGTCCCCCAAAAAAATATATGAGGTGAGGGTGCGATGAGGGAAGATGTTATTACCCTAGGGGCAGATGGCATTTACCCATTGTATTTGTGATGCCAGGGCGGGGTTTTACCTCTACACCACCCGAAGGTATGGCCGCTGGATCCTGGGCTAGGCACGGGGCAAATAATTACTCCAACGCCAAGCTACGGAACAACGGCAGATTTACTAAGGCAGACAGATGGAATAGTCTTTCCAGCTCAGTTAGGCCCAAGGAAATGACCAGTGACTTCAGAGACTTTAGGTCTTGCTGGGACTTGTAGTGGACCTGGACAATTTGCTGCTGGCCCACGATGACTTTATACAGACTGATCTTGACTGACTTGACTAGACACCCCGCATGTAGCTTACCAGGTTTTGACTTTCACCTGTGGGGCACTGGGTTGGTAGAAGTGTGGCTGCGTGGTAGGCCTTGGGTCTCCTCAGGACACCAGACACTTTCTCAGGACTTGACTGTTCCTCAGTAGAGAACAGACTGACTAGCTCCCAAAGTTTATATGGGAGAGACTCTAGAGGGGTCCTATAGGTCACCCTATAAGTCACCTGATCACTGGTACCGTCCTTGGTTACAACACTTAGTAACAACATTTAAAGGTACATAACATCATATATACATTAGAAAATACAAGGCACCTTTTATAACACATAGCTTAAGGGAGGACTCAGGGGACACTGCAATAGAGTCCACCAGACAGGGACAGCCAGGGTACAGGGGTGCAACTCCGGTACTGGACACAATTTAACCCAGATAAGTCTGGGACCACGTTAATTAATTAATCACAATTGCTCCAGGGTACAAAGACCTGAGCACTAAGGTACCATTCAGGACTAACTACCTAAAATTTTACTTTTATTGTATATGAATTAAAATTAAACCTCGTGATTAGTGCTGTTAAAATAGACAACCCTATATCTTATACAGTACTAGATCAAGGATTTCTGGCAGTATCTACCAAGGTGGGGCCCTATATATTGTGCTCCAAAGGAATGCCACATACAGTGTAGCACCAATTATTGGCAGTGTGTGTTGTTTCACTTTCACACATGGAGGGGCATGAAACCCTCTCTTTTTTTCAAATATAGTATTAGGGCTCTTCCACCTCTTGTTGTGTGTTGGTAGATATTATTAGTGGTGCCTGTCGCTACACCACTAATATTTTTAGTCCCAGTACCTGCGTAAGATTTCTGTCACTTTATGGGTATATCCACCAAAGGTACATATACAGCGAATGATTTTAGACTCTTCTGGTTGTCTTGCATTCATAAGTAGATCTCTTCTGTCACTTGTTTTCGCTCTATAATAGGCTTTTTTCAGATGTTTTCTTGGATAGTTTTGTTGTCTGAGTCTTCTCAATAGGTCTCTACTCTCAATGTCAAACTGTCTTTCAGTGGAACAATTTCGCTGTGCACGGAGTATTGCCCCACTGGAATGCTGCTTTTTAAGGTGTTTGGATGCCAGCTTTGCCAGTGCAACAATGCATTTGTCAACATGGGTTTCCTACAGATTTTAATCCGAATAGTCCCTGATTCGTCAATAAAGATGGTAAGATCAAGGAAATTATTGATCTGTCACCAAAATCGGAGGTAAACAACATACCTATGTTACAATATATGAAGAGGTGCCTGCGGCACCGCGGTTGTGCTGGATCAGTGAGACAGGGTGCTGCTAGAATTAGCTGTAGTGAAGTGTTGGTGGTGCTTTGATTGCAAAGTAATCCAAGTAGTACAGTTGATAGAGAATAAAAGCACGGCAGCATTAGGCCAACTCACAGCCTACTCCCAGATACCCTCCAGTGTGGCTGAGCACACATACAATGGGAGTAGGGAGGTAGACTACAAGCCCCACCTAAGTTGGCTGATATAGTTGAATGGCCTCACAGGTGCACCTTAATGCTGCCTGGAAGATGTATGTATGTGTGCTCAGCCACACTGGAGGGTATCTGGGAGGAGGCTGTGAGTCGGCCTAATGCTGCCTTAATTGGCCACTGGCCCTTGGTTTTGCTTATCACGCACAGGTAGGTTTAGTGTTAGGTCCCGTGCCACATGAGAAACCTTGGCGTTGGTGTGCAGGCTCAGGTATATCCTTCACATAAGGATATACTGGCTAATGTCTCAATTTTAACATCAGTGTTGAGGGTTAGCCAATGTCATTGTTTACATCTACCACAGTAGTGCACCTAAATTCCTGTATTATTTTAATTGTTACACATCCACACTGTTTATCTGGTGTAGGATTCTATTGTGGAACTTGTAGTCTGCTGCAGGCATCCGCCATTGTATGTATTTTTATGCTGGGGATCGCTCCTAGCAACAGATCACAAGGGCAGAATCTGCTCCCCCAGTATAAATGCACAACTGCATTTGGGGTTGAGCACCTCCAGCCATTTGAGACCATGTCTTTGTTGTTGCTTAAACTTTATACTTGGAGGTGTGTAAACTCCATATGTAATGCACCTTGAACATCTTCCAGGCAGCATTAGGGTAGCACCTGTGAGGCTATGCAACTATATCAGCCAACTTAGGTGGGGCTTGTAGTCTACCTCCCTCCTCCCATTGTATGTGTGCTCAGACACACTGGAGGGTATCTGGGAGGAGGCTGAGTTGGCCTAATGCTGCCGTAATTGCCCACTGGCCCCTGGTTTTGCTTATCACGCACAGGTAGGTTTAGTGTTAGGTCCTGTGCCTTGGCGTTGGTGTGCAGTCTCAGGTATGTCCTTCATATGAGGATATACTGGCTAATGTCTCAATTTTAACATCAGTGTTGAGGGTTAGCCAATGTCATTGTTTACATCTACCACAGTAGTGCACCTAAATTCCTGTATTATTTTAGATTGGAATTAATAAGGCAACTATCCGGTTTGATTTTCTCTATCTCTGAGGTGACAAGTTGGACAAGGGTCTCTATGTTATTATATTGAGAGAACAGAGGCGTCATCTTGGACTTAGATATTAAGTCGGTGAAGGGTGCTTCAAAAGCTATCTCCCCACATTCACTCTCTAACATTGGCTCTTGGAGGGCATGTCTAGCCATCTCTTCACGTTGAAGTTGCACTCTTCTGTCACTCTCATTTTGTTGGTGCCATTTGTGCAAGGCCTATTTCCTCGCAAATAAATTAATATCTTTTATCCAATTGAATCCATCGAATCTAGGTACTGGAGTAAAGGATAATCCTTTACTTAATAATGACACTTCGCCCTTATTCAGAATGTGTGTTTTATTTTTTTTTACAATAATGGGTAGAGGAGCCTGTAGGCCCCACCGGTAAAAAAATTTTGTGGTGTAGCCGACAGGCACCACTAATAATATCTACCAACACACAATAAGAGGTGGAAGAGCCCTAAGACTATATTTGAAAAAAGAGAGGGTTTCATGCCCCTCCATGTGTGAAAAGAACAGTGAAACAAAACACACTGCCAATAATTGGTGCTACACTGTATGTGGCATTCCTTTGGAGCACAATATATAGGGCCCCACCTTGGTAGATACTGCCAGAAATCCTTGATCTAGTACTGTATACGATATAGGGTCATCTATTTTAACAGCACTAATCACCAGGTTTAATTTTAATTCATATACTATAAAAGTGAAATTTTAGGTATTTAGTCTTGAATGGTACCTTAGTGCTCCGGTCTTTGTACCCTGGAGCAATTGTGATTAATTAATTAATTAATGTGGTCCCAGACTTACCTGGGTTAAATTGTGTTTAGTTTATTATAGAGATTTAGTTCCTGGAGCGATAACCCATAGGACATGTGCACCACAACATGGCTGGCTTCCTCACACAAAAAGTGAGTCTCGAAGGTTTAGCGGCAGAAGCCATATAAGTTTTCTCGACAGAAAATTTACCTTTAAATCAAGTGGACATTCAGCTAGCTTTTAAAAATCTGGCTAAGACATATAAATAATGGCCCTCATTTACTAAGAATGGAGTGTAGGTTTCTTTGTAGGTTTCAATTCCCTACAATTTATTTTCCACGGTATTTACTAAGGTTTCCCTACCTTTTCCACTTTCCCTACACTTTGCTTTTTTTACACATGCTCTGATCTGTCTGGTTTTCCTCAGCTCAAATCCACCACATTTTATGTGGAAACCTTAGTAAATATGTTGGGTTTTTGTCTGGAACACGCCCCTTTTCGGAGATCATGCCCCCTTTCCCCGGCGGCCACGCACCTTTTTCGACGCAATGCAACAGAATCTGGCGCACAACCTGACAAAACATGTCGGGTTTGCAATAGTAAATGAGGGCCAATATATCAGATCTTGGTGGGAGGTCAGGAGTCTGGAAACCTATTAACAGCAGAAAATAGTTTATAGGGGACTTAGGATCCCAATTATTCCTAACTCGCATAGAGAGGATAGTGGGTTTATTCAAGGGTGGGAACAACTATTAATGGAAAATTCTCTACGGATGATCGATTACCTAGCAGGGTACAATAGGCAATTTCTTGTATCCACTAACATCCAACTTGAGAATCAGCTTAAAGATATACAGGGTGGGCCATTTATATGGATACACCTTAATAAAATGGGAAAGGTTGGTGATATTAACTTCCTGTTTGTGGCACATTAGTATATGTGAGGGGGGGGGGGGGAATTTTCAAGATGGTTGGTGACCATGGCGGCCATTTTGAAGTTGGCCATTTTGAATCCAACTTTAGTATTTTTAATAGTAAGAGGGTCACGTGACACATTAAACTTATTGGGAATTTCACAAGAAAAACAATGATGTGCTTGGTTTTAACATAACTTTATTCTTTCATGAGTTATTTACAAGTTTCTGACCACTTATAAAATGTGTTCAATGTGCTGCTCATTGTGTTGGATTGTCAATGCAACCCTCTTCTCCCACTCTTCACACACTGATAGCAACACTGCAGGAGAAATGCTAGCACAGGCTTTCAGTATCCGTAGTTTCAGGTGCTGCACATCTCGTATCTTCACAGCATAGACAATTGCCTTCAGATGACCCCAAAGATAAAAGTCTAAGGGGGCCAGATCGGGAGACCTTGGGGGCCATTCAACTGGCCCACGACGACCAATCCACTTTCCAGGAAACTGTTCATCTAGAACCTGACACCCATAATGTGGTGGTGCACCATCTTGCTGGAAAAACTCAGGGAACATGCCAGTTTCAGTGCATAAAGAGGGAAACACATCATCATGTAGCAATTTTGCATATCCAGTGGCCTTGAGGTTTCCATTGATGAAGAATGGCTCCACTCTCTTTGTACCCCATATACCACACCATACCATCAATTTTTGTGTTCCAACAGTCGTGGAGGGATCTATCCAATGTGGGTTAGTGTCAGACCAACAGCGGGGGTTTTGTTTGTTAATTTCACCATTCACATAAAAGTTTGCCTCATCACTAAACAAAATCTTCTGCGTAAACTGAGGGTCCTGTTTCAATTTTGTTTTGCCGATTCTGCAGCACCTGAAACTATGGATACTGGAAGCCTGTGCTAGCATTTCTCCTGCGGTGTTGCTATCAGTGTGTGAAGAGGGGGAGAAGAGGGTTGCATTGACAATCCAACACAATGGGCAGCACATTGAACACATTTTATAGGTGGTCAAAAACTTGTAAATATCTCATGAAAGAATAAAGTCACATTACAACCAAGCACGTCATTGTTTTTCTTGTGAAATTCCCAATAAGTTTGATGTTTCACATGACCCTCTTCCTATTGAAAAAAACTAAAGTTGGAGATTCAAAATGGCCGCCATGGTCACCAACCATCTTGAAAAGTCCCCCCCCCCCCCCCCCTCACATATACTAATGTGCCACAAACAGGAAGTTAATATCACCAACCATTCCAATTTTATTAAGGTGTATCCATATAAATGGCCCACCCTGTACAGTCATTTGTGGGTCATCCACAGTATAGTAACCTGGAAAGTAAACTACAGAAACACATTGACTTGTTCAAAAACGAGCTAAAAGAAAAAAAGCATCGTTGTTACGTTATGCGCTCCACTAATAATATCTACCAACACACAATAAGAGGTGGAAGAGCCCTAAGACTATATTTGAAAAAAAGAGAGGGTTTCATGCCCCTCCATGTGTGAAAAGGAAAGTGTGAAAAAAACAAGGGTCCACGTACCGCTAAAAGGTCATTTTCTTAACACCATCAAAATTAAAAATGTGTATATGAGGTATCAGGAGGAAAACACAAGTAAGCACAGAGGCCACAACACACATGGAATTCAGAGATAAGGGGGAGATTTATCAACTCCTGTACAGAAGGAAAGTGGATCAATTGTAGAACGCTTCGTTAAATTTTCAGAGGCCTAGGTTAGGGGACTGCAGCGCTCCGTATCTCTGCTGCGTATCTCCGCTGCGGCGGCATTTGTACCAAGCACTGGCGTTGCTGTTTAGCAGATGTGGTTCGACACTCCATGCTCGTTTGCTGGTCTTACCGGGTCATCGGTGTGTTCAGGTTTCCGGTGCGTGGTTTGCAGCATGGCCTGGTAATGTATTCAGTTTGTGGTCCAACAGGGACGCCGTCATTCGCTGTATTGGTACCTTTCATGGGTATACCCATAAAGTGACAGGAATCTTACGCAGGTACTGGCACTTACTTACTATGGACAAGGATCTAGCAAATGTTCTGGGGATGAAACTTATTTTATTTAATTTTTTTAAGAGCTGAGGCAAGTGCTCTCTATTACCCAAAGTGCAAGAAAAAGTGCATTGTTCATACAGTTATGTTAGTTACACAATTCTTACGCTCATGACATTATGTGGTGCATATTCTCATGATACTGTGCGGTTCATGATCATAGTACACGTACTGTTAATCCATTTAGGGTTTTTCACCATCCGGACGCTTGTGGCATTCATACTGGCTCACCGCACTTTTCATAGGCTTATGGCATTTATACTTTCATACGCTCATGGCATTTATTCTTCTCATATGCTCATGGCACGCATACTGTTTATTAGCCCACATAATTTTTGCTGTTCACATGCTCAGGCCATTATTAAACATGCTTGTGGCATTGATACTGTTTTCACGCTCATGGCAATTATATTGTTCATGCCCTTATGTTATTTACACAATTCATACGCTCATGATACTATGCAGTTCAAATGTTCATAGTACCCATACTGTTTATATATGTAGGGATTTTTCACTGTCCATGCGCTCGTGGCATTTACAATGTCCTTATGCTCATGACAATCATACTAACCATACACTCACAGCTTGCATACTGTCTTACACTCATGGCATTTATAGTGTTCACTCACTTGTGGCATCTATGGTTCATACACTCTTAGCATTTAATCTGGTCAGATACTCTTGCCATTTATACTGTTCATGTCATGGTAGTCATATTGGTATATGATTATGTTATTCACAAGCAAATCATGACACATAGGTGGTTGTTTACCTTTCATAACTGCCACAGCTGCAGGGGATGCACTCCATAATTGTTGTTACTGACACATGTTCAGAGCGACAACATAATCGACACTAAGGCGGTTGTATACCTGTCATACCTGCCAGGACTGCAGGGGACTTCATTGCATAGTTGTTGTTACTGACACATCTTCGGAGCAACAACTTTATGACACTTAGGTGGTCGTATACCCGTTGTACCTGCCACTTCTGCAGGGGGATGCACTGCGCAGTTGTTACGGACACGTCTACAGAGTGACAAAATCACAACGCTTAGGCGGTTGTTACCCATTATGCCTGCCACATCTGCAGGGGGAGGCACCATCCAAGTTATTGTTACTGACACATCTTCAGAGCAATAGTATAACGACACATAGGTGGTTGTTTTTCCCGTTATGCCTGCCTCGTTGGCAGGGGGAGGCACCACACAGGTTATTGTTACTGACACGTCTTCAGAGCAATAACATTACAACACATGGTTGTTTGCCCGTTATGCCTGCCATGTCTGCAGGGGGAGGCACCACGCAGGTTATTGTTACTGACACATCTTCAGAGCAATACCATTACGACACATAGGTGGTTGTTTACCCATTATGCCTGCCTCGTCTGCAGGGGGAGGCACCACGCAGGTTATTGTTACTGACACGTCCTCAGAACAATATCTTTAAAACACATAGGGGGTTGCATACCCTTCGTACCTGCCACGTCTGCAGGGGGATGCATCATACAATTGTTGTTACTGACATGTTGCAGAGCAACAGCATCATGGCACACAGGTGGTCGTATTCCCTTCATACCTGCCACACCTGCAGTGGGAGGCACTGCATAGCTATTGTTACTGTCATGCTTTCAGAAAAATAGTTTTATGACATATAGATAGTTGCAAAAAAAATGATGGTAATGCAAGTCCTGTCACGTGTACAGGCACAATGGTTACGAAAGACCGGGATCTCACAAAGACCTACAGGTACGAGGGGTACGCAAGTGACTGTCTTGTTTACCAGCACGATGCAAGGAAGGTATCGCTCACTCGCGGCAGGACATCACCCCGGAGACCAGTTATAAGTCAGAGGCTCGCCAGTTTAAGGCGTGGTTAGTATCCAGGTAAGGGGCTATTCGAGTGTAGTAGATGGTGCAAAAGACTGTCAGGTTGATACGCACAATGTTTGCTCATAGACCTGGCCAGTCATCAGGCAGGATGTTTACCTTTAGACCTGGCCCATTCACAAGCACGATGGTTATGCATGGATTGGTCACCCGCAGTGGGCCATTACTCCTGAGACCACTTGGTTTGTAGTTTAGGGTATGGCTGTTGGAACAGTTCGGGTAATCTTCAGGTAAGTTTTTTGAGCCTAGCACTGGTTACAGGTAACATGAAAATCATGGTCAAGGTCTGTCATGTGGTCCAGTTATTCGTATGGCTTCAAGCAGGTTATGCCACATGCAGATTCCATTAGCACCCTGGTCCTGCGACTGCACGTACCAATGATGGATTGAATTACTATACTCAAGTAGGTAACACCTTATTTAGATATTCCCTCGCACTCAGCGTCAGATGGCAGTATTGGGTCGCAGCTACCAGTGGAAGTTTTAACAGGGGCTGCTGCAGAGGCCCGGGCCCCTTACTGGGGTACTGGCTGTACCCCCCTTATGGCGGCCCTGCCAGTAGGTGACCAGACCATCGGAAGGACAGAAAAGCTTCCAGGAGCAGTTTGATAGATAAGTATTGTTTTTTTTATATTACCCCTATTGGGACCATACTACTATATAGGGGCACCGACAGATGTGTATATTTTTATTTTGTAAATCATTTTGAAACCCAAGTAATATTTTGCTCCAATTTTAAATAATCATCTGATAAAATCATAATTAATATAATTTTTCCTGTGACAACACTGAAGAAATTATATTCTGCTACCATGCTGTTTCTTAATCTCATTGGACCTCAGTTCCAGTAATCCCTGTCCTTAGTCTGCTTGTCTTCAGCAAACTGTTTCTGGGCTTTCTTGTGCCTCATGTTTAGAAGAGGCTTCCTTCTGGGATGACAGCCATGCAGACCAATTCCAATTAGGTGCAGCGTGCAGCGTATGGTCTGAGCACTGACAGGCTGACCCATTCAACCTCTGCAGCAGTGCTGGCAGCACTCGTACATCGATTTTACAAAGACAACATCTGGATATGACGCTGAGCACTGAACTTCTTTGGTTACCATGGTAAGGCCTGTTCTGAGTGAAACCTGTTCTTTGAAACTGCTGTATGGTCTTGCCCACAGTGCTGCAGCTCATGTATTTGACAATCTTCTTATAGCCTAAGCCATTTATATGTAAAGCAACAATACTTTCTTTTTTAGTTCCTCAGAGAGTTCTTTGCCATGAGGTGCCTTGTTGAACTTCCAGTATTATAGTGTGAAAGTGAAAACCTCTCCTGCTCCACACTCACACCTGAGACCTTGTACCACTAACAAACAAGTTCATAGGTACATAGTTAGTATGGTTGAAAAAAGACATACGTCCATCAAGTCCAACCAGGGGATTGAAGGGAAGGATGTAAGGGGATAAGGGAAAGGGATGTAGTTTTATAATTCTGCATAAGCATTAATGTTATTTTGTTCCAGGAATGTATCTAACCCTGCTTTAAAGCTGTTAATTGTTCCTGCTGTGACCAGTTCCTGAGGTAGACCCTTCCATAAGTTAGCCCCTTTAGACTAAACCTTTTCTTCTCCAGACGGAGGGAGTGCCCCCTCGTCCTTTGGGGGGGTTTAACCTGGAACAGTTTTTCTCCATATTTTTTGTATGGGCCATTTATATACTTATATACGTTTGTTACGCCTAGCGCTCCGGGTCCCCGCTCCTCCCCGGAGCGCTCACGGCGCCTTTCTCCCTGCAGCTCCCCGGTCAGCGCTGACCGGCAGCGCTGCCCTGTCATGGCCGTTGGGGATGCGATTCGCACAGCGGGACGCGCCCGCTCGCGAATCGCATCCCAGGTCACTTACCCGTTCCCGTCTCCTGCGGTCATGTGCTGGCGCGCGCGGCTCCGCTCTCTAGGGCGCGCGCGCGCCAGCTCCCTGAGACTTAAAGGGCCAGTGCACCAATGATTGGTGCCTGGCCCAATTAGCTTAATTGGTTCCCATCTGTTTCCTGGCTATATATAGTCTCCTCCCTTGCACTTCCTTGCCGGATCTTGTTGCCCTAGAGCCTAGTGAAAGCGTTTTTGTGTGTTTATACCCTGTGTACCAGAACTTTGCTATCTCCCCTGACTACGAACCTTGCCGCCTGCCCCCGACCTTCTGCTACGTCCGACTTTGCTTCTGCCTACTCCCTTGTACCTCGCCTATCTTCAGCAGCCAGAGAGGTGAGCCGTTGCTAGTGGATACGACCTGGTCACTACCGCCGCAGCAAGACCATCCCGCTTTGCGGCGGGCTCTGGTGAAAACCTGTAGTGTCTTAGAACCGGTCCACTAGCACGGTCCTCGCTATCCCTCTCTGGCACAGAGGATCCACCTCCTGCCAGCCGGCATCGTGACAGTAGATCCGGCCATGGATCCCGCTGAAGTTCCTCTGCCTGTTGTCGCCGACCTCCCCACACTGGTCGCCCAGCAAGCCCGACAGATAGCCCAACAAGATCACCAGCTGTCGTACTTGACCACCATGACTCAGCAACTCCAGTCGCAGCTACAGCAGATTCAGTCTCAGCTACAGCAGCAGCAACCATCTCCTCCGCCAGCTCCTGCACCTCTTCCGCAGCGAGTGGCCACTCCTAGCCTCCGCCTGTCTTTGCCGGACAAATTTAATGGGGACTCTAAGTTTTGCCGTGGCTTTCTTTCCCAATGTTCCCTGCATCTGGAGATGATGTCGGATCAGTTTCCTACTGAAAGGTCTAAGGTGGCTTTCGTAGTCAGCCTTCTGTCTGGAAAAGCCCTGTCATGGGCCACACCGCTCTGGGACCGTGATGACCCCGTCACTGCCTCTGTACACTCCTTCTTCTCGGAAATTCGAAGTGTCTTTGAGGAACCTGCCCGAGCCTCTTCTGCTGAGACTGCCCTGCTGAACCTGGTCCAGGGTAATTCCTCCGTTGGCGAGTACGCCATACAATTCCGTACTCTTGCTTCTGAACTTTCCTGGAATAATGAGGCTCTCTGCGCGACCTTTAAAAAAGGCCTATCCAGCAACATTAAAGATGTTCTGGCCGCACGAGAGACTCCTGCTAGCCTGCATGAACTCATTCATCTAGCCACTCGCATTGACATGCGTTTTTCTGAGAGGCATCAAGAGCTCCGCCAGGAAAAAGACTTAGATCTCTGGCCACCTCTCCCACAGTCTCCACTGCAATCTGTGCCTAGGCCTCCCGCCGAGGAGGCCATGCAAGTGGATCGGTCTCGCCTGACCCTGGAAGAGAGGAATCGCCGTAAGGAAGAGAATCTTTGTTTGTACTGTGCCAGTACTGAACATTTTCTGGTGGATTGCCCAATCCGTCCTCCACGTCTGGGAAACGCACGCTCACACTCAGCTCTCGTGGGTGTGGCGTCTCTTGATGCCAAGTCGGCTTCTCCACGTCTCACGGTACCTGTTCGGATTTCCACTTCAGCCAGCTCTCCCCTCTCAGCCGTGGCCTGTCTGGACTCTGGAGCTTCTGGGAATTTTGTTCGGGAGTCCTTTGTGAATAAATTCCATATTCCGGTGACCCGTCTTGTCAAGCCACTCCGCATCTCCGCGGTCAACGGAGCCAGGTTGGACTGTACCATACGTTTCCGCACGGAGCCCCTTCTTATGAGCATCGGATCTCATCACGAGAGGATTGAACTTTTGGTCCTCCCCAATTGCACCTCGGAAATTCTCCTTGGACTTCCCTGGCTTCAACTTCATTCCCCAACCCTGGATTGGTCCACTGGGGAGATCAAGAGTTGGGGGTCCTCTTGTGCCAAGAACTGTCTAAAACCGGTTCCCAGTAACCCTTGCCGTAACTCTGTGGTTCCTCCTGTATCCGGTCCCCCTAAGGTCATTAAGGACTCTGCCTGCCACAGGAAATGCCCCTCCCCCCCTCCCAGGCAAGCTTCTGTGTCCCCTCATGGCCCTCGTCCTGGTGTCACACTGCCCCGTGCCAGGTCTCGCCCTCTGCCCTCTCTCCCCATTCCTACTCCTGCGGTTCTGCCTGCCGTTGAGGAATCCCTCCTTCCTTTCCCGTGTCCTCATCCCAGGGGAGGCAGTTACCCGATAAAGAGAAGGGGAGACCTAAGGGGGGGGGTACTGTTACGCCTAGCGCTCCGGGTCCCCGCTCCTCCCCGGAGCGCTCACGGCGCCTTTCTCCCTGCAGCTCCCCGGTCAGCGCTGACCGGGAGCGCTGCCCTGTCATGGCCGTTGGGGATGCGATTCGCACAGCGGGACGCGCCCGCTCGCGAATCGCATCCCAGGTCACTTACCCGTTCCCGTCTCCTGCGGTCATGTGCTGGCGCGCGCGGCTCCGCTCTCTAGGGCGCGCGCGCGCCAGCTCCCTGAGACTTAAAGGGCCAGTGCACCAATGATTGGTGCCTGGCCCAATTAGCTTAATTGGTTCCCATCTGTTTCCTGGCTATATATAGTCTCCTCCCTTGCACTTCCTTGCCGGATCTTGTTGCCCTAGAGCCTAGTGAAAGCGTTTTTGTGTGTTTATACCCTGTGTACCAGAACTTTGCTATCTCCCCTGACTACGAACCTTGCCGCCTGCCCCCGACCTTCTGCTACGTCCGACTTTGCTTCTGCCTACTCCCTTGTACCTCGCCTATCTTCAGCAGCCAGAGAGGTGAGCCGTTGCTAGTGGATACGACCTGGTCACTACCGCCGCAGCAAGACCATCCCGCTTTGCGGCGGGCTCTGGTGAAAACCTGTAGTGTCTTAGAACCGGTCCACTAGCACGGTCCTCGCTATCCCTCTCTGGCACAGAGGATCCACCTCCTGCCAGCCGGCATCGTGACAACGTTTATCATATCCCCCCTTAAACGTCTCTTCTCAAGACTAAACAATTGTAACTCCTTTAATCGCTCCTCATAGCTAAGATGTTCCATGCCCCATATTAGTTTAGTCGCTCGTCTCTGCACCCTTTCCAACTCCGCAGTGTCCCTTTTATGAACAGGCGACCAAAACTGAACAGCATATTCCAGGTGAGGCCGTACCAATGCTTTATAAAGGGGGAGTATTATGTCCCTGCCCCTCGAGTCCATGCCTCTTTTTATACATGACAATATCCTGCCGGCTTTGGAAGCAGCAGCCTGACATTGCATGCTATTTTGTAGTCTGTGATCTACAAGTACACCCAGATCCTTCTCTACCAGTGACTCTGCCAGTTTAATCCCCCCTAAGAGATACGACGCATGCAGGTTATTAGTACCCAGATGCATAACTTTACATTTATCCACATTGAACCTCATTTGCCAAGTGGATGCCCAGACACTTAGTCTATCCAAGTCATCTTGCAACCTATACACATCCTCTATAGACTGTACCGTGCTACAAAGCTTGGTGTCATCTGCAAAGATAGAAACAGAGCTGTTAATACCATCCTCTATATCATTGATAAATAAATTAAACAGCAGCGGGCCCAGTACTGAACCTTGGGGTACACCACTAATAACCGGGGACCAATCAGAGTACGAATCATTTACCACCACTCTCTGGGTACGATCCATGAGTCAGTGTTCAATCCAGTTACAAACTAAAGTTTCCAAGCCCAAGGACCTTAACTTACCTGTCAGACGTCTGTGAGGGACAGTATCAAACGCTTTGGCAAAATCCAGAAACACTATATCCACAGCCATTCCTCTGTCAAGGCTTCTACTCACCTCTTCATAAAAGCAAATTAGATTGGTTTGACAACTTCTATCCTTAGTAAACCCATGCTGGCTATCACTTATAATACTATTATCCCCTATGTATTCCTGTATGTAATCCCTGTCAGACTTCTGTGAGGGACAGTATCAAACGCTTTGGCAAAATCCAGAAACACTATATCCACAGCCATTCCTCTGTCAAGGCTTCTACTCACCTCTTCATAAAAGCAAATTAGATTGGTTTGACAACTTCTATCCTTAGTAAACCCATGCTGGCTATCACTTATAATACTATTATCCCCTATGTATTCCTGTATGTAATCCCTTATAAGTCCTTCAAACAATTTACCCACAATGCACGTTAGACTTACCGGTCTATAATTGCCTGGCGAAGACCTAGAGCCCTTCTTGAAGATTGGTACCACATTAGCCTTGCGCCAGTCCCTTGGCACAATACCAGACACCAGAGAATCTCTAAATATCATGAACAAGGGTACAGATATTACTGAACTTACCTCTCTAAGAACTCTTGGGTGTAGTCCATCCGGCCCTGAAGATTTGCTTACATTTACTTTACTTAACTTACCTTGTACCATCTCTACATTAAGCCAGTTCAATACATTATATGATGTGTTACCAGCACTGACCTGGCCAATGTCAGCTCCTTCTTCCATAGTATATACAGAACTAAAGAACCCATTCAGTAGCTCCGCCTTCTCTTAATCGCCCGTGACAACCTCCCCATTATCATTATTAAGGGGTCCTACATGCTCCGTCCTTGTTTTTTTTGTATTTATATATCTAAAAAAATATTTAGGATTAGTTTTGCTTTCTTCGGCCACCTGTCTCTCATTTTGAATTTTTGCTGTTTTTATTACATTTTTACAGATTTTATTAAGCTCCTTGTACTGTTTAAATGTTATAGCTGACCCATCAGATTTGTATTTTTTGAAGGCTATTTTTTTGTTGTTTATTGCTCTTTTAACCTCATTTGTCAGCCATGTAGGATTTAGTTTTAATCGTTTATATTTGTTCCCCTTTGGTATATATTTAGCTGTATAGTTATTTAGAGTTGATTTAAAGATGTCCCATTTACCTTCTGTATCAGCATTCGAGAACACCTCCCCCCAGTCTATGTCCTGTAGTGCAGCCCTCAACCCAGGGAAGTTTGTCTTTTTAAAGTTATATGTTTTTGCTTTCCCCGTCTGTCTTTGTTTTCTACATTTTAAGTCAAAAGTAACTATATTGTGGTCGCTATTACCAAGGTTTTCCCTCACAGTTACATTACCAACCAGCTCTGTGTTGTTGGAAATGATCAGATCCAACAAGGCATCACTTCTTGTTGGGTCCTCCACAAACTGGCCCATAAAATTATCCTGCAATAAATTTAGGAATTTTCTCCCCTTTGTAGTTTTAGCCAACCCCCGGCCCCAATCTATATCTGGATAGTTAAAATTTCCCATTATTACCACTGTACCTGCCCGGGCGGTCCTCTCTATTTGTTTATACAGCCGACCTTCTATCTCTTCAGTGATATTAGGGGGTCTGTAGATTACACCAAATATTATTTTTTCAGTATTTCCCTCCTTTTGTAATTCTACCCACAGTGATGTTACGCCTAGCGCTCCGGGTCCCCGCTCCTCCCCGGAGCGCTCACGGCGTCTTTCTCCCTGCAGCTCCCCGGTCAGTCCCGCTGACCGGGAGCGCTGCACTGTCATGGCCGTTGGGGATGCGATTCGCACAGCGGGACGCGCCCGCTCGCGAATCGCATCCCAGGTCACTTACCCGTTCCCGTCCCCTGCTGTCATGTGCTGGCGCGCGCGGCTCCGCTCTCTAGGGCGCGCGCGCGCCAGCTCCCTGAGACTTAAAAGGCCAGTGCACCAATGATTGGTGCCTGGCCCAATTAGCTTGATTGGCTTCCATCTGCTCCCTGCCTTTATCTGACCTCCTCCCATGCACTTCCTGGCCGGATCTTGTTGCCCTTGTGCCTAGTGAAAGCGTTTTGTGTGTCTAAAGCCTGTGTACCAGAACTTCTGCTATCACCCTGACTACGAACCTTGCCGCCTGCCCCCGACCTTCTGCTACGTCCGACCTTGCTTCTGTCTACTCCCTTGTACCTCGCCTATCATCAGCAGTCAGAGAGGTAAGCCGTTGCTAGTGGATACGACCTGGTCACTACCGCCGCAGCAAGACCATCCCGCTTTGCGGCGGGCTCTGGTGAAAACCAGTAGTGACTTAGAACCGGTCCACTAGCGCGGTCCTCGCCAATCCCTCTCTGGCACAGAGGATCCACTATCTGCCAGCCGGCATCGTGAGAGTAGATCCGGCCATGGATCCCGCTGAGGTCCCTCTGCCTTATATCTCTGATATCACCACGGTGATCGCCCAGCAATCCCGACAGATCGCCCATCTAACCCACCAGCTGTCGGAAATGTCCACCATTGTGCACCAACTTCAGTCGCAACTTCAGCAGCAATCATCTCCTCCGCCAGCTCCTGCACCCCTTCCGCAGCGAGTGGCCACTCCTAGCCTCCGCCTGTCCTTGCCGGACAAATTTAATGGGGACTCTAAGTTTTGCCGTGGCTTTCTTTCGCAATGTTCCCTGCACATGGAGATGATGTCGGACCAGTTTCCTACTGAAAGGTCTAAGGTGGCTTTCGTAGTCAGCCTTCTGTCTGGAAAAGCCCTGTCATGGGCCACACCGCTCTGGGACCGCAATGACCCCGTCACTGCCTCTGTACACTCCTTCTTCTCGGAAATTCGTAGTGTCTTTGAGGAACCTGCCCGAGCCTCTTCTGCTGAGACTGCCCTGCTGAACCTGGTCCAGGGTAATTCTTCCGTTGGCGAGTACGCCATACAATTCCGTACTCTTGCTTCTGAACTATCCTGGAATAATGAGGCCCTCTGCGCGACCTTTAAAAAAGGCCTATCCAGCAACATTAAAGATGTTCTGGCCGCACGAGAAACTCCTGCTAACCTGCATGAACTCATTCATCTAGCCACTCGCATTGACATGCGTTTTTCTGAGAGACATCAAGAGCTCCGCCAGGAAAAAGACTTAGATCTCTGGACACCTCTCCCACAGTCTCCACTGCAATCTGCGCCTAGGCCTCCCGCCGAGGAAGCCATGCAAGTGGATCGGTCTCGCCTGACCCTGGAAGAGAGGAATCGCCGTAAGGAAGAGAATCTTTGTCTGTACTGTGCCAGTACCGAGCATTTCTTGGTGGATTGCCCTATCCGTCCTCCACGCCTGGGAAACGTACGCACGCACCCAGCTCACGTGGGTGTGGCGTCTCTTGGCTCTAAGTCTGCTTCTCCACGTCTCACGGTGCCTGTACGGATTTCTTCTTCAGCCAGCTCTTCCCTCTCAGCCGTGGCCTGCCTGGACTCTGGTGCCTCTGGGAATTTTATTCGGGAGTCCTTGGCGAATAAATTCCGCATCCCGGTGACCCGTCTTGTCAAGCCACTCCACATTTCCGCGGTCAACGGAGCCAGGTTGGATTGCACCGTGCGTTTCCGCACGAAGCCCCTCCTAATGTGCATCGGACCTCATCATGAGAAAATTGAGTTTTTGGTCCTCCCCAATTGCACTTCTGAAGTTCTCCTTGGACTACCCTGGCTTCTACACCATTCCCCAACCCTGGACTGGTCCACTGGGGAGATCAAGAGTTGGGGTCCCTCTTGTTCCAAGGACTGCCTTAAACCGGTTCCCAGTACTCCCTGCCGTGACCCTGTGGTTCCTCCTGTATCCGGTCTCCCTAAGGTCGTTAGGGACTCTGCCTGCCACAGAAAATGCCTCTCCCCCCCTCCCAGTCCACTCAGGCAAGCCTCGGTGCCTCCTCATGGCCCTCGTCCTGGTGTCACACTGCCCCGTGCCAGGCCTCGCCCTCTGCCCTCCCTCCCCATTCCCACTCCTGCTGTACTGCCTGCCATTGAGGAAACCATCCATTCCTTCCCGGTGTCCTCATCCCAGGGGAGGCAGTCACCGGACAAAAAAAAGGGGAGACCTAAGGGGGGGGGTACTGTTACGCCTAGCGCTCCGGGTCCCCGCTCCTCCCCGGAGCGCTCACGGCGTCTTTCTCCCTGCAGCTCCCCGGTCAGTCCCGCTGACCGGGAGCGCTGCACTGTCATGGCCGTTGGGGATGCGATTCGCACAGCGGGACGCGCCCGCTCGCGAATCGCATCCCAGGTCACTTACCCGTTCCCGTCCCCTGCTGTCATGTGCTGGCGCGCGCGGCTCCGCTCTCTAGGGCGCGCGCGCGCCAGCTCCCTGAGACTTAAAGGGCCAGTGCACCAATGATTGGTGCCTGGCCCAATTAGCTTGATTGGCTTCCATCTGCTCCCTGCCTTTATCTGACCTCCTCCCATGCACTTCCTGGCCGGATCTTGTTGCCCTTGTGCCTAGTGAAAGCGTTTTGTGTGTCTAAAGCCTGTGTACCAGAACTTCTGCTATCACCCTGACTACGAACCTTGCCGCCTGCCCCCGACCTTCTGCTACGTCCGACCTTGCTTCTGTCTACTCCCTTGTACCTCGCCTATCATCAGCAGTCAGAGAGGTAAGCCGTTGCTAGTGGATACGACCTGGTCACTACCGCCGCAGCAAGACCATCCCGCTTTGCGGCGGGCTCTGGTGAAAACCAGTAGTGACTTAGAACCGGTCCAATAGCGCGGTCCTCGCCAATCCCTCTCTGGCACAGAGGATCCACTACCTGCCAGCCGGCATCGTGACAAGTGATTCCACATCCTCAGAATCATCACACACTATGGCATCGTTCACACTGACTTTCATACCACTTCTTACATACAGACAACTCCACCACCTTTTCTGTTCATTCTATCCTTGCGAAACAATGTAAACCCCTGCAGATTAACAGCCCAGTCATGCGAGGAGTCCAGCCATGTCTCAGTGACCCCAACTATATCAATATGTTCCTCCAGTATCAAGGCCTCAAGCTCCCCCATTTTATTTGCTAGGCTTCTGGCATTTGTGAACATACACTTTACATTTCCATTAAGTTTTACACATATAATCTCACTAATGGGATTTTCAGAGTTATTGGGGTTAATGTCATTTTTTGAGTTATAAGGGCTAATTGTACTATTTAAGTTATTGGGGCTAATGGGATTTTTTGAGTTATTGGGTCTAACGTTATTATTTAAGTTATTGGGGCTAATGGGATTTTTTGCGTTATTGCGTCTAACGTTGTTATTTAAGTTATTGGGGCTAACGGTATTTTTTAAGTTAATGGGGCTTATTGTAGTTATCGAGTTATTGGGGCTAATGGAATTTTTTGAATTATTGGGATTACAATTTTTCGGGCTACATTTATTTTTACAGCTGGTTTGTAACGCATGAATCTCCTTATCCACTGCTCTTAACCTCCCCCCACAGGACTCCTCTCCACCCGCCATTATGTCCTGACCCCTCTCTAACCTATCCATCCCACTGTCTGCTTTCTTTGCTTTATTATCCTCCCCCCACTCACCTAGTTTAAATACTCAGCCACCCCTTCCAGGATTCTCTCCCCCAGCACAGCAGACCCCCTTCCATTCAGGTGCAAATTATCCGTAGAATAGAGTTTGTACCCCAATGAAAAGTCATCCCAGTGCTCTAAAAACCCAAACCCTTCCCCCTCACACCACGACTTAAGCCATGCATTTAACTCCCTAAGCTCCCGCTGTCTTTCCTGCGATGCGCATGGCACAGGAAGTATTCCAGAGAACACAACCTTAGAGGTCCTTCCCTTCAGCTTGGCACTGTCAGTTCCTCGACACTGAAGAGATAGGAGAGGCTAATTGGGTCCCATTTGGGGTGTACTCACTTTTGTCGCCAAGGTTTAGACATGAATGACTGTGTAGAGTTATTTTGAGGGGACACAAAATAAAACACTGTTATACAGGCTGTGCACTACTTTACATTGTACCAGCGTGTCATTTCTTCAGTGTCGTCACACGGAAAGATATAATAAAATATTTACAAACGTGAGGGGTGAACTCAGCTATGTGAGATATTATATATAATGTAAAACTCATGTTATGTTTTGTTAGCTAGGCTTGCATTGAGGGGGCGGGGCATGACATCACAAGGGGGCGGAGTCATGGCATCATGATACTCCAGCCCCATGGTCGTGAGTCTTTAGACACAGAGAGATCATTGCTCCGTGCAGCTGAGACAGGTGGGTGCTGCATGAGAGATTGCGGGGGTCCCCAGCGGCCATAGGGGATAAGATGTCTTAGGGCCGGATTACCCCTTTAAACAATAGAGAAAAAAAGGATGCAGTGATGCGTTCAAGCAAAAAAGGAGTATATTGTAGAAGAAAGGAACGCAAATGTATTCATTTATCCTTAAAATGAAATGATAGGATCCGTCTTATTATTTAACGCCAATACCTCATACATTTTACCTTATTCTCCATATCGCTCAGGTAGAGTCTTCTGCACAGATCTTGCACATCACACAGCACCTTATAATGGAGATATTTTGCCCCTAAGGCCATGTTCACTCCGCCAATTCCGTGCAGAAAACACAGGTGGATATTCCACACATTTTAATGATCTAGCAGGTGCTAGGACCGTTTAAAAATGCGCCACCTTATAGACGGCAAATTCTTTCTGTGGACGCTGGAATCAGGATTTCTGTGGCAGAAACATTCTGCGGTGTTCACAGTGCAACAGTATCCTATTGAAATCAGTGGGACTGTGCTGCAGCTGAATGTCCGTGCAGAATATTCCTGCGAATTTCCATGTGGAAATTCTGCCATATGAACATACCCTTTAAAGTGGTTATCCAGGAAGAGAAAAACCAGAGCTGATTTAAAAAACAGCACCGCCACTGGTTGTGTGTGTTATTGCAACTGAGTTCCATTGAAGTGAATGAAGCCAAGTTGTAATACCACACACAACCTGAGGACAGGTGTGGTGCTGTATTTGAAAGAAATGTGCCTTCTTTCTTTCTTCCTGGATAACCTGTTTATTATATACAGTAAAGCTTCTTTGAGGAGACGACCCAAAACTGTATTGAAAAGTGGTCTCAGTCATCTCAAAGATAATGGCCACCATTCATAATGTATTGTGGAATTAAAATCTGTCACATGAAATCTAGTCTGAACAGGGGGGAGGAGCTTTCTTTAAAGAAGTGGTCTTCTTCTTTACCTTTTTAGTGCGTCTTGGTGGTTATTGCTACCATACGCTTCATAGACAAAAAAGTAAAAAAGTTATAAGGGACAGATTCAGAGCTTTTTTTTTTATTGTTCTTTTTTTTTATTTATGTCTAAATTAGGTATAGCTGTAATTGTACTGATCTGCAGAATGAAGATAAGAGATCAGTTTTACTACACAGATAACAGTGGAAAAAAACCTCAAAATTTGCAAAATAAATTATTTTTTTACACTTTTAGCCCACAAATATTTTTTTTTCAGTTTCTCAGTACATTTTATGGAAGGATGTCTTTAAAAAAACATGTAAAAAAATAAAAAAAAAAGACCCTCGTGTGGCTCTGCATGTGAAAAAAGTATGAAAAGAAAATAGTGGTTAGAGATGACCAAACTTTTTTAAATGTTCCGTTCTGCTGGTTCGCCGAACTCTGGCAAAAAGTTCTGGTTCTGACCAACCTAGTTCTGTCTGAATCTGTACTTCACCGATAGCCAAAAAATGTGTGTATAAACACTGCTTAAGGGTACATTCACACGAGCGGATCCCCAGTGCGTATTTCGCTGCCGATCCGCCGCTGAAGGACCGCCGCTATGAGCAGACACACTGCGATGCACAAGTCGCGTGCACATGCGCAGTATACCAGAACATCACGGCTGCTCTCAGCCTAGCTCAGGGCACAGGGGGAGCAGCAATGATGTGTGTGAGTACACCGCGCATGCGCGGCAATTTGCACATCGCAGCAGTGTGTTTGCTCGTAGCGGCGTATTGCCGCTCTGAACAGGCACATCTAAAGGCACCCTGTAGGAGTCCTTCAGCGGCAGTTCTGCAGCGTAAAATACGCTGTGGATCCGCTTGTCTGAACGTACTCTAAGACTCCTAAAGGCCCTGTATAAGGTTTCCACTTGGGGAACTTCAGGAGGAGAAGTATAAGTCCTTCCTTTATATGTCCTTCTCCTTTTGAATACACTTCTGGCTTTGGCTCAAAAACTGCAGTGGCAGAATTACAAAAACTGCCAGAACAAAAAACGCGTGGAAACTTAGCCTAACACTGTCTAAGAGCTACCAACCCTGTATAACACTGTTAGGTCCCCTAGGAGTTTATCTATATCCTTCTGAACTGTTTTTAAAACAAAGTTCAAGGGGTACTCCAGTGGAAAATACATTTATAAAACCAACTGGTGCCAGAAAGTTAAAAAGATTTGTAAATTACCCTCAGAGATGAGCCAGAGTGACGGCCTCCTCACCCAATCAGCCCTCCCATGATCAGACACTTTTCCCTGATCCTCTGGATATAGAAGGTTTTCGCCTTGAGTTACTCCTTTAACCTCTTAAGGACCCAGGGCGTACTTCTACGTCCTGAGTCCGCTCCGTTCTATAACACACCTCTAACAACGGCCGGGACCAGTGGCTAATAGCGTGCGGCACTGATTGGTGTGCCGCGCGCTATTAACCCTTTAGACGCCGCTTTCAAAGTTGAATGCCGCATCGAAAGTGAAAGTAATATTAAAGAAGGAAGAAAGAAATGGTCCGGCACTGTTCTATTAAGGTATGCAGCAGCAGGTGTGGCACAGGTGGCTCAGGAGTTTCTGATGAATAGCGTTAGGTGCGGTGGTGCAGAATCCAATAGTGTATAAAAATATCAACGAAAAGAAAGACACAGACCGCACTCACCATCCATCGGCGTTTATTCCATGTGACCAGACATAACAGGCTTAGGTGTGGGTGGAGGCGGGGGTGACCGGTATTAAAAAGCTGTTCGGGATCGCCGCAGTGAAATCGCAGCATCCAGAACAGCTGTAGGATAGCAGGAGGGTCCCTTACCTTGCCTCCTGGTGTACGATCGCCGAATGACTGCTCAGTGCCTGAGATCCAGGCATGAGCAGTCAAGCGGCAGAATCATTGATCAATGGTTTCCTATGAGAAACCATTGATCAATGTAAAAGATCAGTGTGTGCAGTGTTATAGCCCCCTATGGGAGCTATAACATTGCAAAAATTTTTTTTACTAAAGATCATTTAACCCCTTCCCTAATAAAAGTTTGAATCACCCCCCCCCCCCCTTTTCCCCATTTAAAAAAACTGTGTAAATAAAAATAAACATATGTGGTGTTGCTGTGAGCGGAAAATGTCAGAATTATAAAGATATTTCATTAATTAATCGCACGGTCAATGACGTACGTGCCAAAAATAGCGTATTTTCGTCACTTTTTATATCATGAAAAAATTTATAAAATGTGATCAATAAGTCTCATCAATACAAAAAATGTTACCAATAAAACTTCAGATCACGGCACAAAAAATGAGCCCTCATACCGCACCATAGGCAGAAAAGTAAAAAAGTTATAGGGTTCAGAAGATGCCAATTTTAAACGCATATATTTTCCTGCATGTAGTTATGATTTTTTTCAGAAGTATGACTAAATCAAACTTATATAAGTAGGGTATGATTTTAATAGTATGGACCTACAAAATAAAGAGAAGGTGTCATTTTTAGCAAAAAATTTATTGTGTAGAAATGGAAGCCCCCAAAAGTTACAAAATGGTGTTTTTATTTTTATTTATTTTGTCTCACAATGATTTTTTTTTCCGTTTCGCCGTAGATTTTGGGGTAAAATGACTGACGTCAGTACAAAGTAGAATTGGTGGAGCAAAAAATAAGCCATCATATGGATTTTTAGGTGCAAAATTAAGAGTTATGATTTTTTTAAAGGTAAGGAGGAAAAAACGAAAATTTTAAAATGGAAAAACCCCGGGTCCTTAAGGGGTTAAAGGAGTACTTCAGTGGACAATATTTTTTTTAAATCAACTGGTGACAGATTTGTAAATTACGTCTAATAAAAAATCTTAATCCTTCCAGTACTTATCAGCTGCTGTATCACTCCCATCATTACTTCAACGTTTCCATTATTATAATTACTGCCTAGGGTCTAAAAATTATCTGTCTCTCAGTATAGCTCATTTACAGCTTATTAACACTTTTAAGAGAAAAGAGCATTTGCTACTGATGCATTTGAAAAGTCTTTATTATAATTAACAAATAATCATCTAAATACAGGGAAAAAAGATTCCCATTTTGGGGTTTAGAAACTAGAAAATCTTTCACACTTACAGGGGTTATCCACCATAAGGTGATTTTAGTACGTACCTGCCAGACAGTAATGGACATGCTTAGGAGGGTTTCCGTGCTTGTCTTGGGGCTAAATGGCTATGCTGTGAGATTACCATAACGATGTGGTTATCTTTTTGTGAAATGGCTTTTTCTTGTTGTAGTTCGTTCTCTTCAACTAACAGTCCCATAATTCCTTGTTTGTAAGTGTGAGACACTATATTATGAACTACATACAACGCTCCCTGCTGCTTTACTACAATTATTATATATGTGGGGGTTCTACTCTTATCTGTGTTGTTAACTGCTTAGTGTCCCTCAAAGAGATCTTCACCTAACAACTGCTATCTATAAAATGGCTGCTGAAACTGTGTGCATAGTCTTTTAAAGTGGCTTTCACATCACCACAATACTGCCTCCTGAATAGCCAGGAGAGCTGTATGTCACAGTCCCTGTAAAATTGGTGGAAAATGAAATGGAGCTATAATATAGCCCAATAAACTTTTATGAGCACTGTAGTACTCAGAAATGGTAAGGTGCCATAAAACAACATCAAAATCAAACTGCCCCGGGTTTACTATAGCATTGACTATGTTAGACATAAAAAATGATGGAATCTCTACAATAGTTGACAGGCCACGGCTAAGCAGAAATGGAAAAACAGATTGGTTTTAGTTTAAAAAAGAATTCAGGCCGGGACATTGTCTAAGGCAGTGTTTTATAACCAGGGTGCCTCCAACAGTTGCAAAACAGCAACTTCCAGCATGCCCGGCCAGCCAACGGCTGTCCGGGCATGCTAGAAGTTGTAGTTTTGCAACAGCCGAAGGCACCCTGGTTTGGAAAACACTGGTCTACAGAGAGAAGCAGAACTGAGTCGAACAACAAAAACATCAAGAGAAATTGCAAATTAAAATAAAGATGATTGTTTTATATATATATATATATATATATATATATATATACATATATACTGTATATATATTTTAAAATTTCTTTATTTTCTTTCTTTTTCTTAAAAAAATAAAATAAAAATATTTTATTTGGATAATCCTTTGGATAGGGTATAAGATGTTTTCAGTGGAGTACCCTTTTAATGTCTCTGCTTAATGCATGGATGCGCAGGGTCTTCCAGAAAAAAAGAATGTTTTTTTCAACTGATCTCTGACCTGGCTAATAGAGAAGGCTCATGAACAGAAAATTCTCTCTTTTCACTTTGGATTCCTATGTATGATATTTGATTTCTAAACCAGACAACTACATACCTGACATGTATTTGGATAATCTTGCTTTTAAAAGTGCTTACAGTTCTAATATCTCATTAGAGGAAAATGCTACTTAAAAAAATCTCAATCCTTCCAGTACTTTTTAGAGGCTGTATACTACAGAGGAAATTCTTTTGTTTTTGGATTTCTCTTCTGCCACGACCACAGTGCTCTCTGCTGACCTCTGCTGTCCATTTTAGGAACTGTCCAGAGCAGCATATATTTGCTATGGGGATTTTCTCCTGCTCTGGACAGTTCCTAAAATGGACAGCAGAGGTCAGCAGAGTGCACTGTGGTCATGGCAGAAGACAAATCCAAAAAGAAAAGCATTTCCTCTGTAGTATACAGAACCTAAAAAGTACTGGAAGGATTAAGATTTTTTAATAGAAGTAATTTAAAAATCTGTTTAACTTTCTGGCATCAGTTTATTTTTAAAAAAAAGTTTTCCACCGGAGTACCTCTTTAAAAATTACAAAATTCTATGGTCCATGAAGCTGCTGTAAAGTATACAGTATTGCTGAATGCAGTTAAAAAAAAACAGTTCAGGCAAAATAGAGACCCGCATAATCGTGAACATAAAATTAAAGAAATCCACAATCAGGAAATAAAAACTGAAGAAGAAGAAAATAATAATGTGTGTTAGGTATCTAGTTTGAATTAGGACAACATTGGGTGATACAGTGTATTCTACACATATTAAAAGAAGAATGTAACACAGAGGCGGATAAGTACTGGGTACTTAGGTTGGAATTTCTCCGACCTAAGAAATACACCCAGTTGATTATCTATCTTGCTCCTACAGTGCACCAGAATGGGAATCTCCCCCTTGAGTATCTGTAAATAAATTTATATGCACAGAGCAACACAACACAGAAAATATATTATTATGATTATTATTTTCTAGCTTCTATACATACAATAACTTTCATCATTTGTTCCCCCATGTTATATCCCCTGAAGATCCCACTATTTGGTGGGAGAAATGCATAGGAACTATTTCTCCTAGACAAAAGTCCCCTGTATGCACTAACATTGACTTTTGGGAGTAGATGATCCCTGGTGGGACTTGGCTGTTGTTTGAATCGAGTGTTATCAGCGCTCAATAGTCTCCACTTTTCTTTATTGCATTTGATAATGACTTTGGAGTGGACTCTCTATGGCCAGTTTTGTGACCCTGCTGTTTTGAGAAGCTTTTACTCTGCTGACTACAGGACTTTCAGTACAGGTTATAGTATAAGTTATGTTTATATAATGTGATTCTGTGCAATGATCTGTTTAACAATTATCAAATGTGAGTAAATTCAAGATTGGATGAACAATATGAAAACGTCACATACAACGATTGAGGGAAAAGAGGGAAGTGACACCTGTCTACATATTTGTCTCATATCTTAACAGAGTTTAAGCAAAGAATTTTACAGTAATTAATGCTCTGATTTACTCTGATTAATGTGACACAGAGCTCATTTCTATGGAAGCACAGATGTGTTGAATATAGTGTTGCTCGCGAATATTCGCAATGCAAATTTTATTTGAGAATATCGCATATTCGCGAATTCGCGAATATTCGCGAATATAGCACTATATATTCGCAATTACGAGTATTTTTTTTTCTTTTTCTTTTTTTCACAGTACACATCACAGTGATCATCCCTCTCTGCTTCCAGCTTGTGTGGTGTAAAGAAGGCTCTAATACTACTGTGTGAGACTGGCGTACGAATTTTCGCATATGTGAAAATTTGCATATGCTAATTTTCACATATGCGAAAATAAAACGCAAATATTACGAATATAGCGTATATATGACGAATATTCGTCCATATATTCGCGAAATATCGCGAATTCGAACATGGCCTATGCCGCCCAATACTAGTTAAATACAAGCATTTCTGCTGTAGAAAACTGCCTCCAGGGGGAGCAAACAGTATTAAGGCCTACACTGCTCCCACGGAATCATTACAATTACACACTTATTTTGCAACCTTGTTCTTCAGATATGTATGCATTTTATTCACCTATGATCTCTTTGCTGGTCAGCATGCACGTCACAAGTCCATTTATTGTCTATGGAATCACTGGAAATAGCTGATCAAAAGAGTCAGGGGGTCATTCTGGAGTTTTTTCTATTTTATGAATATCATTTTAATGCATACAGATTTTATTTAACATACAAAAGTTCCCCCGATCTTGCTCCAAACAACAATCCCTACCTTATTGGACAAACTGCCCAAAACAACAGCCCTCAACACTTAGTTTAGAAACACAAGAGCAGATTAGGTACCAAATTAGCAAACAAGGGGTTATTCAGTGACAATGCAGTACACAAACAGAAACATAATCCGAGCAAGCAAGGGTAAAACCAGGAGGGTACTATGAAATGAGCAGGAAATAGAGTAATCAGGGAAAAAACAATAGTTAGGTCACGTTAGGTTAGATAAGCATACAAGGGTACAGGAATGTTAGTGAAAGGATGTAACTACAAACATGAAAATCAAACTACCAAAGCCATGAACTACCATAGACATGAGGAGGGGGTGTGATGTCACAACCACGGCCACCCGAAACATGCATTCTGTACATAAACGTCCTAAACGGTGGGGTGCTGAGCCAGAGATTGCTGGGGGGGGGGGGGGGTCCCAAAGGCCAGATCCTTTGGATAGGGGCTAAGATGTTTAGGGGTGGAATACCCTTTTAAGGCCATGCACCTACCTTAAACAACCTCTCTCTGGCCTCCAGTTTATTGACATTTCTCCATTGGGCAGACCCCAAGTCCAGCCACTCTTATGGGACAATCACAGGTCAACTTGACCCTACATGCAAACAATCTAAACTTGCATACATGGCACCAAAATATTCGTTTTTATCAAATACTTTCAGCCCCTCCTATCAGTGTCCTGTCATTATACACATGCCAGAAGAACTGTGAATTTATGGAACAGTCTACCTAAGGAACTGATCACAACAGGAGCAGTTGAGGGTTTCAAAACTGGGTTAGATACATTACAAGAACAAAATAACATTAATGGATATGCAGAAATATAGAATCCCTTCTTTTCATTCACCCATACCCCTTCCCTTTACCTCCTTGGTTAAACTTGATGGACCTGTTTCTTTACCATAATAACAATGTAATTAGAGATGAGCGAATCAAAGCTGACGAACCCGAATTTGTTACGAATTTCAGAAAATATTTGATTCGCAACGAATGCAAATATCAATATTCTATTGTGCGAATTGCTTCATTAAACTCCATTTTGTGCTGTGCAGGCTCCATCTAAAATGGCGGATCCAAATGTCAGTACATGAGGCAAGGAACGCTGGGAAGGCAGGAAGGCAAGCTGGGAAGGGAAGTAGGCGAGATGACCCTGAATCACATGCAGGATGCAGCCTATCAGCAGCCAGTCACCCCTGTGATGTCTCAGCCCTATATAATCGGCAGCCATATTCCGGCTCCTCACTTCATTACAATACACTGCAGAAGGATCATAGGATGCAGAGCCTGTGTGTGTGTTACAGCAGAGGCCTGTGTGTGTGTGGTACAGCAGAGAAAAGTACATTCTAGCAGCGTTTAACATCCTCCTAGTCACATCAGCGTTCTCGTGGATGGAGAGCATTGTTTTTTTTCATTGAAAAGGATTTTTACTGCAGCTGCAGCCATTAACCTCCCAGTCACTTTCTTAGGCATAGTATTACAGAGAGGGGCACATAGCTGTGTGTTGCCTCATACATTTCAACAAGCTGCCTCAACTTTATAAACCTTAGCAGAGGAGGCAGGAATAATTTTTCAGCGTGATTCGGGGTCTTTGTTTCACAACAAATCATCTGCTGGTTATACTAGTCTGGAGATGGTATAATACCGAGCAGTCCATTCCTAATAGTCTTTGACAAAGTGCAATTTTGTGTTTAATACACAGCTTTTTTGGCTGCAGCACTGTTGTGTACTGCTGGTGTTTTACAAAAATATGTTTTTTAAGGGTACTGTAGCGCATTTTTCTGCCCTCATCAGTGCATACCGCATATGTACATCTAAGTAGTGTACTAATTTGTACCTGTTAATCTGTCAAGGGCCTACATACTGTGAAAGTCCAGGCAAAAGTACTCACCGGCTGGTGTTGTACTCAAATACTTTTTTTAAGTATACTGTAGAGCATTTTTCTGCCCTCATCAGTGCATAACACATACCTACATCTAATAGTGTACTATTTTGTACCTGTTAATCTGTCAAGGGCCTAGATACTGTGAAAGGCCAGCCAAAAGTACACACCTGCTGCTGTTCTAGACAAATACTGTTTTAAGCACAGCCACAACCCCAACTTGGACATGTCACACCTCTTCCTCCTCCATGCTCTCAGGCCATCGGTTCTGTGACAGTGTGTGACTCCACCTCCTCATACTCCACCGTGTCCTCAGCCTCCACTGCCCAGACAAGTCTCAGTGGCCCTTCAGCATACAATGTGTGCAGGGCAGGGTGGTGTCACACTGTTCACATAGTTTGCCTTGGCGAAAAGAATCACACGGGAGGAACTGCTAAAAGCCATTCTTAAAGAAATCGGAGCATGGCTTACTCCTCGAAAACTGGAAATTGAAACCATGGTGACTGACAACCGGAAGAACTTCTTTTATGTGCTGCAACTGGGAAGGCTGACTCATGCGCCCTGCATGGCACACTTGTTCAATCTGGTTGTGAAGCAGTTCCTGAAATGTTTCCCCCATTTGCAAGACATCCTAATAATGGAAAGGAAACTTTGCATACACTTCAGCCACTCATACACCGCATAGCACACCCTCCTTGAGCTGCAGCGTCAGAAAGGTATCCCCCAACATAGTCTGATTTGTGACGTTTCCACACACTGGAATTCCACCCTCCATATGTTGGAATGACTGTACGAACAGAGAAAACCCATCACCGATTTCTTGCTGATCCAAGCGGATAGGGGTACTCCCCTGTGTAACTTCAATGTGAACCAGTGGCAGCTCATACGTGACACCTGCCATTTGCTCAGGCCCTTTGAGGAAGCCACATTATTAGTAAGTAGCCAGGATTACGGAATGAACAACATAATTCCACTGCTTTATTTCTTACAACACGTGTTCAATCCAGTGAACTTCGTAGACGGTAGGGATTTGTCTGGCACTGACAGGATCAAAGAGGCTTCAGGTCGGCAGGTTCAGGTAAAAAAGCTTTATTCAGCTAGGATGCAATGCGTTTCACTGCGCAAGCGCACCTTCCAATACCTGAGGAAGCTGCGCTTGCGCAGTGAAACGCGTTGCATCCTAGCTGAATAAAGCTTTTTTACCTGAACCTGCCGACCTGAAGCCTCTTGGATCCTGTCAGCGCCAGACAAATCCCTACCATCTACGAAGTTCACTGGATTGTACAAGTTTTCAAGGGATGGCTGCAGACGGATAACCTGATCCTCTACTGAACACGCGCTAACCATTGTTGTGTATGCCGGTACACAACCAGAGCAGGTAAGAGACCACCTGTTTCCCCGTCCCTGCCCAGCATTAGCACGTGTGATCCTCCACAGGGAGCACCTCTGCTTTGTGTTTTTAGGCTTACAACACATGTTGGAAATGATGGCTGGTCAGGGCACTGGAGACGTGGCACCTACATCTCACGGCCACATGAGCCCTGTGGGGGCTGAACTGGAGGAGGAGGGGGAGGGGCACAGTGGAGCACAGTTTAGGTTTTGCCAAATGGGTGATTTTTCTAGTGATCACAGGAGAGGAGGAGCAGGAGCAGCCAGAGGAGTTAGAGGGTTATGAGGGAGGTGAGACAGAGGACCCAGACTCACCGTGGCAGTGTGCAGTGGAGATGGAGGCAGGGAGTCCCTCCGAGTCACTTGCACAAATGGCACGATGCATGCGCACTTGCTTACGTAGTGACAGCCGAATTGTCACCATTCGGCTGCCGGATGACTTCTAAATCTCCACCTTATTGGACTCTTGCTACCACCACAATATAGGGGCCTTTTTTACACCCACTGAGAGGGAGGACAAAATGACCAACTACAGAGGCATCCTATGTAGTCAGTTGGTCAATGCCTATCAGCACCATAGTCCATCCTCTCGCAGATCTGAATCGGGGGCCCCCTGCGCTCACCTTCTACTGCCATGGCTGCTGGGGAGGGGTGGGGTGGCAGGAGCAGTACCAGCTCCATCAGCAGCAACCTGAGTGTATAGTTGCTGATGAGTAGCTTTCTTCACCCGCATAGTGAAGTAACTAATCAGCAGCAAGTAGACCTGGAGCAGGACCTGAACCAGCAGGTGGTGGCATATCATGACATGCCCATGCCAACACACCTTGAAGATCCGCTCGACTTCTGGGCAGCCAAACTTGATTTGTGGCCACAACTAGCAGAGTTTGCCCTGGAAAAGCTGTCCTGCCCGGCCAGTAGTGTGCCATCAGAGTGAGTGTTAAGTGTGGCTGGGGCCATAGTCACCCCAAGGAGATCTCGTCTGTCCACAAAAAATGTGGAGAGACTGACCTTTGTGAAGATGAATCAGGCATGGATCAGCCAGGATTTCCACCCATCAATGTCTGCATGAGAGTAGATTGACCATGGTGCCACACCAACACTTCACAAATATGGATAGTGCCAAACAGATTTAAGGCACTGCTCCCCAGTTAAACATACCTCCGCATCAGACCTTTTTTCACCCACCTTCGTCATCGGGTACTGGTATTGCCACTGTTACGCCGAGCGCTCCGGGTCCCCGCTCCTCCCCGGAGCGCTCGCTTCACTCCCTCCGCTGCAGCGCTCCGGTCACGTCCTCTGACCCGGGGCGCTGCGATCCTGCTGCCAGCCGGGATGCAATTCGCGATGCGGGTAGCGCCCGCTCGCGATGCGCACCCCGGCTCCCCTACCTGACTCGCTCCCCGTCTGTTCTGTCCCGGCGCGCGCGGCCCCGCTCCCTAGGGCGCGCGCGCGCCGGGTCTCTGCGATTTAAAGGGCCACTGCGCCGCTGATTGGCGCAGTGGTTCCAATTAGGGTTTTCACCTGTGCACTTCCCTATATTACCTCACTTCCCTTGCACTCCCTTGCCGGATCTTGTTGCCTTAGTGCCAGTGAAAGCGTTCCTTGTGTGTTCCTTGCCTGTGTTTCCAGACCTTCTGCCGTTGCCCCTGACTACGATCCTTGCTGCCTGCCCCGACCTTCTGCTACGTCCGACCTTGCTTCTGCCTACTCCCTTGTACCGCGCCTATCTTCAGCAGCCAGAGAGGTGAGCCGTTGCTAGTGGATACGACCTGGTCACTACCGCCGCAGCAAGACCATCCCGCTTTGCGGCGGGCTCTGGTGAAAACCAGTAGTGGCTTAGAACCGGTCCACTAGCACGGTCCACGCCAATCCCTCTCTGGCACAGAGGGTCCACTACCTGCCAGCCGGCATCGTGACAGTAGATCCGGCCATGGATCCCGCTGAAGTTCCTCTGCCAGTTGTCGCTGACCTCACCACGGTGGTCGCCCAGCAGTCACAACAGATAGCGCAACAAGGCCAACAGCTGTCTCAACTGACCGTTATGCTACAACAGTTGCTACCACAGCTTCAGCAGTCATCTCCTCCGCCAGCTCCTGCACCTCCTCCGCAGCGAGTGGCCGCTCCTGGGATACGCTTATCCTTGCCGGATAAATTTGATGGGGACTCTAAGTTTTGCCGTGGCTTTCTTTCCCAATGTTCCCTGCATCTGGAGATGATGTCGGACCTGTTTCCCACTGAAAGGTCTAAGGTGGCTTTCGTAGTCAGTCTTCTGTCCGGAAAAGCCCTGTCATGGGCCACACCGCTCTGGGACCGCAATGACCCCGTCACTGCCTCTGTACACTCCTTCTTCTCGGAAATCCGAAGTGTCTTTGAGGAACCTGCCCGAGCCTCTTCTGCTGAGACTGCCCTGTTGAACCTGGTCCAGGGTAATTCTTCCGTTGGCGAGTATGCCGTACAATTCCGTACACTTGCTTCAGAATTGTCCTGGAATAATGAGGCCCTCTGCGCGACCTTCAAAAAAGGCCTATCCAGCAACATTAAAGATGTTCTGGCCGCACGAGAAATTCCTGCTAATCTACATGAACTTATTCACCTAGCCACTCGCATTGACATGCGTTTTTCTGAAAGGCGTCAGGAACTCCGCCAAGATATGGACTCTGTTCGCACGAGGCCTTTCGTCTCCTCGGCTCCTCTCTCCTCTGGTCCCCTGCAATCTGTTCCTGTGCCTCCCGCCGTGGAGGCTATGCAGGTCGACCGGTCTCGCCTGACACCTCAAGAGAGGACACGACGCCGTATGGAGAACCTCTGCCTGTACTGTGCTAGTACCGAACACTTCCTGAGGGATTGTCCTATCCGTCCTCCCCGCCTGGAAAGACGTACGCTGACTCCGCACAAAGGTGAGACAGTCCTTGATGTCTACTCTGCTTCTCCACGTCTTACTGTGCCTGTGCGGATGTCTGCCTCTGCCTTCTCCTTCTCTACAGTGGCCTTCTTGGACTCTGGATCTGCAGGAAATTTTATTTTGGCCTCTCTCGTCAACAGGTTCAACATCCCAGTGACCAGTCTCGCCAGACCCCTCTACATCAATTGTGTAAATAATGAAAGATTGGACTGTACCATACGTTTCCGCACGGAGCCCCTTCTTATGAGCATCGGATCTCATCATGAGAGGATTGAACTTTTGGTCCTCCCCAATTGCACCTCGGAGATTCTCCTTGGACTTCCCTGGCTTCAACTTCATTCCCCAACCCTGGATTGGTCCACTGGGGAGATCAAGAGTTGGGGGTCCTCTTGTTCCAAGAACTGTCTAAAACCGGTTCCCAGTAACCCTTGCCGTAACTCTGTGGTTCCTCCAGTAACCGGTCTCCCTAAGGCCTATATGGACTTCGTGGATGTTTTCTGCAAAAAACAAGCTGAGACTCTACCTCCTCACAGGCCTTATGATTGCCCTATCGACCTCCTCCCGGGTACTACTCCACCCCGGGGCAGAATTTATCCTCTCTCTGCCCCAGAGACTCTTGCCATGTCCGAATACGTCCAGGAGAATCTAAAAAAGGGCTTTATCCGTAAATCCTCCTCTCCTGCCGGAGCCGGATTTTTCTTTGTGTCCAAAAAAGATGGCTCCCTACGTCCTTGCATTGACTACCGCGGTCTTAATAAAATCACGGTTAAGAACCGCTACCCCTTACCCCTCATCTCTGAACTCTTTGATCGCCTCCAAGGTGCCCACATCTTCACTAAATTGGACTTAAGAGGCGCCTATAACCTCATCCGCATCAGAGAGGGGGACGAGTGGAAAACGGCATTTAACACCAGAGATGGACACTTTGAGTATCTGGTCATGCCCTTTGGACTGTGCAATGCCCCTGCCGTCTTCCAAGACTTTGTCAATGAAATTTTTCGTGATCTGTTATACTCCTGTGTTGTGGTATATCTGGACGATATCCTAATTTTTTCTGCCAATCTAGAAGAACACCGCCAGCATGTCCGTATGGTTCTTCAGAGACTTCGTGACAACCAACTCTATGCCAAAATTGAGAAATGTCTGTTTGAATGCCAATCTCTTCCTTTTCTAGGATATTTGGTCTCTGGCCAGGGACTACAGATGGATCCAGACAAACTCTCTGCCGTCTTAAATTGGCCACGCCCCTCCGGACTCCGTGCTATCCAACGCTTTTTGGGGTTCGCCAATTATTACAGGCAATTTATTCCACATTTTTCTACCATTGTGGCTCCTATCGTGGCTTTAACCAAGAAAAATGCTGATCCCAAGTCCTGGCCTCCTCAAGCAGAAGACTCCTTTAAACGACTCAAGTCTGCCTTTTCTTCGGCTCCCGTGCTCTCCAGACCTGACCCTTCCAAACCCTTCCTATTGGAGGTTGATGCCTCCTCAGTAGGAGCTGGAGCTGTTCTTCTACAAAAAAATCCTTCCGGGCATGCTGTCACTTGTGGTTTTTTCTCTAGGACCTTCTCTCCAGCGGAGAGGAACTACTCCATCGGGGATCGAGAGCTTCTAGCCATTAAATTAGCACTTGAGGAATGGAGGCATCTGCTGGAGGGATCAAGATTTCCTGTTATTATCTACACCGACCACAAGAACCTCTCCTACCTCCAGTCGGCCCAACGGCTGAATCCTCGCCAGGCCCGGTGGTCTCTGTTCTTTGCCCGATTTAATTTTGAGATTCACTTTCGTCCTGCCGATAAGAACATTAGGGCCGATGCTCTCTCTCGTTCCTCGGATGCCTCAGAAGTTGATCTCCCTCCGCAACACATCATTCCACCTGACTGCCTGATCTCCACTTCTCCTGCCTCCATCAGGCAGACTCCTCCAGGAAAGACCTTTGTTTCTCCACGCCAACGCCTCGGAATCCTCAAATGGGGTCACTCCTCCCATCTCGCAGGTCATGCGGGCATCAAGAAATCTGTGCAACTCATCTCCCGCTTCTATTGGTGGCCGACTCTGGAGACGGATGTTGGGGACTTTGTGCGAGCCTGCACTATCTGTGCCCGGGATAAGACTCCTCGCCAGAAGCCCGCTGGTTTTCTTCATCCTCTGCCTGTCCCCGAACAGCCTTGGTCTCTGATTGGTATGGATTTTATTACTGATTTACCCCCTTCCCGTGGCAACACCGTTATTTGGGTGGTCGTTGATCGATTCTCCAAAATGGCACATTTCATCCCTCTTCCTGGTCTTCCTTCTGCGCCTCAGTTGGCTAAACAATTTTTTGTACACATTTTTCGTCTTCACGGGTTGCCTACGCAGATTGTCTCGGATAGAGGGGTCCAATTCGTGTCTAAATTCTGGAGGGCTCTCTGTAAACAACTCAAGATTAAATTAAATTTTTCCTCTGCATATCATCCCCAGTCCAATGGACAAGTAGAAAGAATTAACCAGATCCTGGGTGACTATTTGCGACATTTTGTTTCCTCCCGCCAGGATGACTGGGCAGATCTCCTTCCATGGGCCGAATTTTCGTATAACTTCAGGGTCTCTGAATCTTCCTCCAAATCCCCATTTTTCGTGGTGTACGGCCGTCACCCTCTTCCCCCCCTCCCTACCCCCTTGCCCTCTGGTCTGCCCGCTGTGGATGAAATTTCTCGTGACCTTTCCATTATATGGAGAGAGACCCAAAATTCTCTCTTACAGGCTTCTTCACGCATGAAGAGGTTCGCGGATAAGAAAAGAAGAGCTCCCCCTGTTTTTTCCCCTGGAGACAAGGTATGGCTCTCCGCTAAATATGTCCGCTTCCGTGTCCCTAGCTACAAGTTGGGACCACGCTATCTTGGTCCTTTCAAAATTTTGTGTCAAATTAATCCTGTCTCTTATAAACTTCTTCTTCCTCCTTCTCTTCGTATCCCTAATGCCTTTCACGTCTCTCTTCTCAAACCACTCATCCTCAACCGTTTTTCTCCCAAATCTGTTCCTCCCACTCCTGTTTCCGGCTCCTCGGACGTCTTCTCGGTCAAGGAAATTTTGGCTGCCAAAAAGGTCAGAGGGAAAAATTTTTTTTTAGTAGACTGGGAGGGTTGTGGTCCTGAAGAGAGATCCTGGGAACCTGAGGACAACATCCTTGACAAAAGTCTGCTCCTCAGGTTCTCAGGCTCCAAGAAGAGGGGGAGACCCAAGGGGGGGGTACTGTTACGCCGAGCGCTCCGGGTCCCCGCTCCTCCCCGGAGCGCTCGCTTCACTCCCTCCGCTGCAGCGCTCCGGTCACGTCCTCTGACCCGGGGCGCTGCGATCCTGCTGCCAGCCGGGATGCAATTCGCGATGCGGGTAGCGCCCGCTCGCGATGCGCACCCCGGCTCCCCTACCTGACTCGCTCCCCGTCTGTTCTGTCCCGGCGCGCGCGGCCCCGCTCCCTAGGGCGCGCGCGCGCCGGGTCTCTGCGATTTAAAGGGCCACTGCGCCGCTGATTGGCGCAGTGGTTCCAATTAGGGTTTTCACCTGTGCACTTCCCTATATTACCTCACTTCCCTTGCACTCCCTTGCCGGATCTTGTTGCCTTAGTGCCAGTGAAAGCGTTCCTTGTGTGTTCCTTGCCTGTGTTTCCAGACCTTCTGCCGTTGCCCCTGACTACGATCCTTGCTGCCTGCCCCGACCTTCTGCTACGTCCGACCTTGCTTCTGCCTACTCCCTTGTACCGCGCCTATCTTCAGCAGCCAGAGAGGTGAGCCGTTGCTAGTGGATACGACCTGGTCACTACCGCCGCAGCAAGACCATCCCGCTTTGCGGCGGGCTCTGGTGAAAACCAGTAGTGGCTTAGAACCGGTCCACTAGCACGGTCCACGCCAATCCCTCTCTGGCACAGAGGGTCCACTACCTGCCAGCCGGCATCGTGACAGCCACCCACCACACCACTCTGTCATTGGGTCACTATCAGGACTCCTGATGCTGCTGCTGCCACCTCCAGGCTGTCTCATTCAGCCACTATATGGTCTCTTCTCGTGCTTCAGCCAACTCCAGGCTGTGTCATTCAGCCACTATATGGTCTCCTTATCCTTCAGCCACCTCCAGTCTGTGCCATTCATCCAATATATGGTTTACTGATGCTTCAGTCAGCTCCAGTATGTGTCATTCAGCAACTTCATGGTTTAATGATGCTGCTGGGTCTAGGACATTACCAATATATGTTTATGGTAGCACTAGGTACCATAGATCTTCAATGGAAATTTCAAAATTCATCTTTTATTCTTAGCCATTGTGAGGCCCTATTTTCTCCTCATCTGCCGCCATCTCCAGGCTGTGCCATTCAGACACTATATGGACTCCATGCTGCCACAAACTCCAAGCAGTCCTTCAACCACTATATGGTCTCCTCATACTGATGCCACCTCCAGGCTGTCTCATTCAGCCACTATATGGTCTCCTCATGCTTCAGCCAACTCCAGGCTGTGCAATTCAGCCACTATATAGTCTCCTCCTACTGATGCCACATCCAGGCTCTGCCATTGTGCTGCCATGTGACTCCTTGTTAGATTTGGTCCTTTGTACCCACATGCCAGGGCCCGGGACACTAAAACTTGGGAGTTAAAAGTTCAATTTCAAAATCCTTAATTTAAATTTTAAAATCTTAAATTTTAAATTCAAAATCATAAATTTCAATGGTCTCCTCATGCTTCTGCCAACTACAGGCTGTGCCATTCAGACACTATATGGTCTTCTCATGCTCCTTCCAACTCCAGGCTGTGTCATTCAGGCAATATATAGTTTACTGATGCTGCTGGGCCTGGGTCTGGGAATAAAAATTTTGTTATGGTAGCACTAGATACCCCAAATCTTCAGTTTAAATTTCAGAATTCATCTTTTAATCTTAGGGATTTTGAAGCCCTAATGTCTACTTATGCTGCTGCCAACTCCTGGCTGTGCCATTCAGACACTATATGGTCTTCTCATGCTTCAGCCACCTCCAGGCTGTGTCATTCAGCCAATATATGGTTTACTGATGCTGCTGGGCCTTGGCCTGGACCTAAAAAAATTTATGGTAGCACTGGCTACCATAAATCTTCAATTTAAATTTCAAAATTAAAATTTTAATCTTAGGGATTATGAAGCCCTAGTGTCTACTCATACTGATGCCACCTCCAGGCTCTGTCATTGTGCCGCTCTGTGGCAGTGATTCTAAAAGCGATGCCTGTAATCTGGATGTCATACTGAATAACAGTATTATTTCACCACCCCAGCACACTCCATATGTGCTGTAGTCCAGAAATAGCAGTTTTTAATACAGATTCACAGATAATGCATTCGGATCGAAAAATTAGGTAAAGCGGCCAAATTGAATTTTTCAAAAGTTCGCTTATCTCTAAATGCAATTATGCCCAAGTCACCAAGAGCTTTCCTGGAATATGCCTACACTGGGACCACTATTAGCCAACAGCCTAGAAATTAATCATCCCTACTGCTGGCCACCGTGTCAGGGCTTGGCAGTGCCTTTAACAACTTTGGTCCATTAGTCTAGCAACCAAGATCCAAAGGTGTAGAAACATCAACATAACAGTAGAACACATACAGTATGCAACCAGATTTCCCTCTATGACTGAATGGAGGAATTGGGGGATTTGGAGCTCTGTGTGTGAAAAATGTAGCTCTAATTCCTTCTAATAATATATTATGAGAACATGGCAAACAATACCTTTACCACATTTGGTGAGCTCTCATTGTGGGGTGACTTGTTGAATATTTCTTAATCTGACTGCTTGTCAATTGTATCTAATGGGGTACGTGTTACGCCTAGCGCTCCGGGTCCCCGCTCCTCCCCGGAGCGCTCACGGCGTCTTTCTCCCTGCAGCTCCCCGGTCAGTCCCGCTGACCGGGAGCGCTGCACTGTCATGGCCGTTGGGGATGCGATTCGCACAGCGGGACGCGCCCGCTCGCGAATCGCATCCCAGGTCACTTACCCGTTCCCGTCCCCTGCTGTCATGTGCTGGCGCGCGCGGCTCCGCTCTCTAGGGCGCGCGCGCGCCAGCTCCCTGAGACTTAAAGGGCCAGTGCACCAATGATTGGTGCCTGGCCCAATTAGCTTAATTGGCTTCCACCTGGTCCCTGACTATATCTAACCTCCTCCCATGCACTCCCTTGCCGGATCTTGTTGCCCTTGTGCCTAGTGAAAGCGTTTTGTGTGTCTAAAGCCTGTGTACCAGAACTTCTGCTATCCACCCTGACTACGAACCTTGCCGCCTGCCCCCGACCTTCTGCTACGTCCGACCTTGCTTCTGTCTACTCCCTTGTACCTCGCCTATCATCAGCAGTCAGAGAGGTGAGCCGTTGCTAGTGGATACGACCTGGTCACTACCGCCGCAGCAAGACCATCCCGCTTTGCGGCGGGCTCTGGTGAAAACCAGTAGTGACTTAGAACCGGTCCACTAGCGCGGTCCTCGCCAATCCCTCTCTGGCACAGAGGATCCACTACCTGCCAGCCGGCATCGTGACAGTAGATCCGGCCATGGATCCCGCTGAGGTCCCTCTGCCTTATATCTCTGATATCACCACGGTGGTCGCCCAGCAATCCCGACAGATCGCCCATCTAACCCACCAGCTGTCGGAAATGTCCACCATTGTGCACCAACTTCAGTCGCAACTTCAGCAGCAATCATCTCCTCCGCCAGCTCCTGCACCCCTTCCGCAGCGAGTGGCCACTCCTAGCCTCCGCCTGTCCTTGCCGGACAAATTTAATGGGGACTCTAAGTTTTGCCGTGGCTTCCTTTCGCAATGTTCCCTGCACATGGAGATGATGTCGGACCAGTTTCCTACTGAAAGGTCTAAGGTGGCTTTCGTAGTCAGCCTTCTGTCTGGAAAAGCCCTGTCATGGGCCACACCGCTCTGGGACCGCAATGACCCCGTCACTGCCTCTGTACACTCCTTCTTCTCGGAAATTCGAAGTGTCTTTGAGGAACCTGCCCAAGCCTCTTCTGCTGAAACTGCCCTGCTGAACCTGGTCCAGGGTAATTCTTCCGTTGGCGAGTACGCCATACAATTCCGTACTCTTGCTTCTGAACTATCCTGGAATAATGAGGCCCTCTGCGCGACCTTTAAAAAAGGCCTATCCAGCAACATTAAAGATGTTCTGGCCGCACGAGAAACTCCTGCTAACCTGCATGAACTCATTCATCTAGCCACTCGCATTGACATGCGTTTTTCTGAGAGACATCAAGAGCTCCGCCAGGAAAAAGACTTAGATCTCTGGACACCTCTCCCACAGTCTCCACTGCAATCTGCGCCTAGGCCTCCCGCCAAGGAAGCCATGCAAGTGGATCGGTCTCGCCTGACCCTGGAAGAGAGGAATCGCCGTAAGGAAGAGAATCTTTGTCTGTACTGTGCCAGTACCGAACATTTTTTGGTGGATTGCCCTATCCGTCCTCCACGTCTGGGAAACGCACGCTCGCACCCAGCTCTCGTGGGTGTGGCGTCTCTTGATGCTAAGTCGGCTTCTCCACGTCTCACGGTGCCTGTACGGATTTCTACTTCAGCCAGCTCTTCCCTCTCAGCCGTGGCCTGCCTGGACTCTGGTGCTTCTGGGAATTTTATTCGGGAGTCCTTGGTGAATAAATTCCGCATTCCGGTGACCCGTCTTGTCAAGCCACTCCACATTTCCGCGGTCAACGGAGCCAGGTTGGATTGCACCGTGCGTTACCGCACGGAGCCCCTCCTAATGTGCATCGGACCTCATCACGAGAAAATTGAATTTTTTGTCCTTCCCAATTGCACTTCCGAAGTTCTCCTTGGACTACCCTGGCTTCTACACCATTCCCCAACCCTGGACTGGTCCACTGGGGAGATCAAGAGTTGGGGTCCCTCTTGTTCCAAGGACTGCCTTAAACCAGTTCCCAGTACTCCCTGCCGTGACCCTGTGGTTCCTCCTGTATCCGGTCCCCCTAAGGTCGTTAGGGACTCTGCCTGCCACAGAAAATGCCTCTCCCTCCCTCCCAGTCCCTTCAGGCAAGCCTCTGTGTCCCCTCATGGCTCCCGTCCTTGTGTCTCCCTGCCCCGTGCCAAGCTTCACCCTCTGCCCCCCCTCCCCATTCCTACTCCTGCTGTACTGCCTGCCATTGAGGAAACCATCCATTCCTTCCCGGTGTCCTCATCCCAGGGGAGGCAGTCACCGGACAAAAAAAAGGGGAGACCTAAGGGGGGGGGTACTGTTACGCCTAGCGCTCCGGGTCCCCGCTCCTCCCCGGAGCGCTCACGGCGTCTTTCTCCCTGCAGCTCCCCGGTCAGTCCCGCTGACCGGGAGCGCTGCACTGTCATGGCCGTTGGGGATGCGATTCGCACAGCGGGACGCGCCCGCTCGCGAATCGCATCCCAGGTCACTTACCCGTTCCCGTCCCCTGCTGTCATGTGCTGGCGCGCGCGGCTCCGCTCTCTAGGGCGCGCGCGCGCCAGCTCCCTGAGACTTAAAGGGCCAGTGCACCAATGATTGGTGCCTGGCCCAATTAGCTTAATTGGCTTCCACCTGGTCCCTGACTATATCTAACCTCCTCCCATGCACTCCCTTGCCGGATCTTGTTGCCCTTGTGCCTAGTGAAAGCGTTTTGTGTGTCTAAAGCCTGTGTACCAGAACTTCTGCTATCCACCCTGACTACGAACCTTGCCGCCTGCCCCCGACCTTCTGCTACGTCCGACCTTGCTTCTGTCTACTCCCTTGTACCTCGCCTATCATCAGCAGTCAGAGAGGTGAGCCGTTGCTAGTGGATACGACCTGGTCACTACCGCCGCAGCAAGACCATCCCGCTTTGCGGCGGGCTCTGGTGAAAACCAGTAGTGACTTAGAACCGGTCCACTAGCGCGGTCCTCGCCAATCCCTCTCTGGCACAGAGGATCCACTACCTGCCAGCCGGCATCGTGACAGTACGTACAACTTAATGTTTTATTTTCAATGTTAAATTCATGAGTTTAAACAAGGAGAAGCACCTCTAGAGCCACTTTTTGTTCTATTGGAAAGTCTTCAGAACTGAGTGCCATAAATGACCAGTGCCGATATTCCTTGTCAATAGCCCCACACAGCGTCACTGCACACTATATCAGCTTTACGTTACACAGGTGTTCAATGTAGTTTATCTAAACAGGAAATTCTGTTATCTGTCATCACTGCACAGGAAATCCACCGCTACATTTCATTTTGATAAAGAGCGTTGGATTAAATAGGTTGTGTTTTAGCTTCTTTTATAGTCTGTAGTCGACATCTGGATAGCTTAGTGTGCTTCATGACAATATGCCACAATGTAGAAACATCTAGATCAGTGTTTCCCAGCTGTTGCAAAACTACAACTCCCAGATATTAATACTAATCTGAAAAATGATTAAGAACAAAACCTTTTAGGCTGTAATTTTGCTTAGCTTTATTGCCATTCGCTTAGTTTAGAGAAAAGGGTTGGTAGGATACCTTGGAAACACAGGAACTACAAATGTGGGGCTGGTCAGATCCATGGAGGACACTCCTGTATACAGCCATGTTATGTGCGGATTGGAGGCCTGGATGGGACTGGGCGTGACATTAAATAAAGACGTAGGCGGGTATAAACCATAGCGGAATAAACCAAGCTGTGAAGTTCTAGGAAAACTGGAAATGTTCTCAATAGATTGCACGGCCAGTGCTGCTTGTCCTCTCTCAGCTATTGTTGGAGTCACTAGAAAGAAAATAAAATGTATCAATATTAAAAAACATTGAACGATTATTTGAATTGTCAAATATTGTCAGAAGGGATCATTTGTCAATTATTCTTATTTATATGGGTATTTTAGTCTTCCATGATCAGCCATTAAGAAGTTTTAGACGTCAGCTTCAGTATTGGTAAAGTATATATGAAATAGTATCTATGAAACCTAGGGGTACTCTGCCCCTAGACATCTTATCTAGGGGCAGAGAACTGATAAGATGTCTGATTGGGGGGTCCCACCGCTCTGGACCCCTGTTATCTCCCTGCTGCACCCGGTGTTGGTTTAGAACGTCGGGTGCAGCAACGGAGGCTCGTGACATTACGGCCACGCCCTGCTTGTGATGTTACGGCTACGCCCCCACTATGCAAGTCTATGGGAGGGGGCGTGGCAGCCGTAATGCCCCATCCCATAGACTTACATTGGGGGGCGTAGACATGATGTCACGAGCAGGGCGTGACATTATGAGCCCCCACCCCACCTCGGGAGTCATGCAGCACAGAGCAAAGTTCGCTCCATGCACCAGATGTCTGGGGTGCCGCAGCCGAGATCTTGGGGATGAGGCTACAAGGTTTACACATATGGATTTAGGGATATTCTGCCATTCTTCTCTGCAGATCCTCCTAAGCTCTGTCAGGTTAGATGTGGGTAGTGTTGCTCGCAAATATTCGCAATGCAAATTAAATTCACGAATATAGCACTATATATTCGTAATTACGAATATAGTTTTTTTTTTTTTCACAGTACACATCACAGTGATCACCCCTCTCTGCTTCCAGCTTGTGTGGTGTAAAGAAGGCTCTAATACTAACTGTGCGAGACTGGCGCGCAAATTTTTGCATATGTGAAATTTTTGCATATGCGAAATTTTGCATATGCTAATTATCGCATATGCGAATTTTCATTTATGCTAATTTTTGCATATGCTAATTTTCACATATGTAAATTTTCGCATACGCGAATTCGTCCATATATTCGCAATTTCGAATATGGCCTATGTTGCTTAACACTAGATGTGGGCCATCAGTGGGAGACATTTTCAGTTCTCTCCATAGATTTTTCATAGGGTTCCAGGGCTCTGACTTGGCCAATCAAGGACGTTCACAGGGTTGTCCCTAAGCTGCTCCTGTATTGTCTTGGCTGTGTGTTTAGGGTAATTGTCTTGTTGGAAGGTGAACCTTCGACCCAGTCTGAGGTCCAGAGAACTCTGGATCAGTTTTCATTAAGTTTATATCTGTACCTTGCTACATTCAGGTTTCCATCAACCCTGACCAGTCTTCCTGTAGCTGAAAAACACCCGTTCAGCTTGATGTTGCAACCACTGTGTGTCACTGTAGCAATAATATGAGAAAGGTGATGAGCAGCGCCTGGTTTCCTACAGACATGACACTTAGAATTTGGTGGAGTTCTTCAGTGATGATTGACCTTATAGAACTTCCTTCAATCTTTACACAGGATCTTATGAGCCAGAGTGAGCATTGGATTCATGGTCACCTCTCTTACCAATGCCCTTCTCCCCTGACTACTTACCGTATATACTCGAGTATAAGCCAAGTTTTTCAGCACGATTTTTCGTGCTGAAAACACCCCCCTCGGCCTATACTCGAGTGAACTCTCCGCCTGTTCAGTGGTCTTCAACCTGCGGACCTCCAGATGTTGCAAAACTACAACTGCCAGCATGTCCGGACAGCCATTGGCTGTCCGGGCATGCTGGGAGTTGTAGTTTTGAAACATCTGGAGGTCCGCAGGTTGAAGACCACTGCGGCCTTCGTCATCATCCAGCCCCCCTCTTTTGTTTTGTACTCACCTCACTTCCCCTCGGTGGGAAGGAAGGGTGAGCTGGTCCGGGCCATCTATGCGGCAGGGATCGTCCGGTGGGGAGGGATAGTTTTTCCGGGCTGTCCATCTTCACCGGGGGGCCTCTTCTTCGCGCTTCGGGCCCGGCTCCGGACTAGTGACGTTGCCTTGACGATGACGCACAGGGACTGTTACGCCGAGCGCTCCGGGTCCCCGCTCCTCCCCGGAGCGCTCGCTTCACTCCCTCCGCTGCAGCGCTCCGGTCACGTCCTCTGACCCGGGGCGCTGCGATCCTGCTGCCAGCCGGGATGCGATTCGCGATGCGGGTAGCGCCCGCTCGCGATGCGCACCCCGGCTCCCCTACCTGACTCGCTCCCCGTCTGTTCTGTCCCGGCGCGCGCGGCCCCGCTCCCTAGGGCGCGCGCGCGCCGGGTCTCTGCGATTTAAAGGGCCACTGCGCCGCTGATTGGCGCAGTGGTTCCAATTAGGGTTTTCACCTGTGCACTTCCCTATATTACCTCACTTCCCTTGCACTCCCTTGCCGGATCTTGTTGCCTTAGTGCCAGTGAAAGCGTTCCTTGTGTGTTCCTTGCCTGTGTTTCCAGACCTTCTGCCGTTGCCCCTGACTACGATCCTTGCTGCCTGCCCCGACCTTCTGCTACGTCCGACCTTGCTTCTGCCTACTCCCTTGTACCGCGCCTATCTTCAGCAGCCAGAGAGGTGAGCCGTTGCTAGTGGATACGACCTGGTCACTACCGCCGCAGCAAGACCATCCCGCTTTGCGGCGGGCTCTGGTGAAAACCAGTAGTGGCTTAGAACCGGTCCACTAGCACGGTCCACGCCAATCCCTCTCTGGCACAGAGGGTCCACTACCTGCCAGCCGGCATCGTGACAGTAGATCCGGCCATGGATCCCGCTGAAGTTCCTCTGCCAGTTGTCGCTGACCTCACCACGGTGGTCGCCCAGCAGTCACAACAGATAGCGCAACAAGGCCAACAGCTGTCTCAACTGACCGTTATGCTACAACAGTTGCTACCACAGCTTCAGCAGTCATCTCCTCCGCCAGCTCCTGCACCTCCTCCGCAGCGAGTGGCCGCTCCTGGGATACGCTTATCCTTGCCGGATAAATTTGATGGGGACTCTAAGTTTTGCCGTGGCTTTCTTTCCCAATGTTCCCTGCATCTGGAGATGATGTCGGACCTGTTTCCCACTGAAAGGTCTAAGGTGGCTTTCGTAGTCAGTCTTCTGTCCGGAAAAGCCCTGTCATGGGCCACACCGCTCTGGGACCGCAATGACCCCGTCACTGCCTCTGTACACTCCTTCTTCTCGGAAATCCGAAGTGTCTTTGAGGAACCTGCCCGAGCCTCTTCTGCTGAGACTGCCCTGTTGAACCTGGTCCAGGGTAATTCTTCCGTTGGCGAGTATGCCGTACAATTCCGTACACTTGCTTCAGAATTGTCCTGGAATAATGAGGCCCTCTGCGCGACCTTCAAAAAAGGCCTATCCAGCAACATTAAAGATGTTCTGGCCGCACGAGAAATTCCTGCTAATCTACATGAACTTATTCACCTAGCCACTCGCATTGACATGCGTTTTTCTGAAAGGCGTCAGGAACTCCGCCAAGATATGGACTCTGTTCGCACGAGGCGTTTCGTCTCCTCGGCTCCTCTCTCCTCTGGTCCCCTGCAATCTGTTCCTGTGCCTCCCGCCGTGGAGGCTATGCAGGTCGACCGGTCTCGCCTGACACCTCAAGAGAGGACACGACGCCGTATGGAGAACCTCTGCCTGTACTGTGCTAGTACCGAACACTTCCTGAGGGATTGTCCTATCCGTCCTCCCCGCCTGGAAAGACGTACGCTGACTCCGCACAAAGGTGAGACAGTCCTTGATGTCTACTCTGCTTCTCCACGTCTTACTGTGCCTGTGCGGATGTCTGCCTCTGCCTTCTCCTTCTCTACAGTGGCCTTCTTGGACTCTGGATCTGCAGGAAATTTTATTTTGGCCTCTCTCGTCAACAGGTTCAACATCCCAGTGACCAGTCTCGCCAGACCCCTCTACATCAATTGTGTAAATAATGAAAGACTGGACTGTACCATACGTTTCCGCACGGAGCCCCTTCTTATGAGCATCGGATCTCATCATGAGAGGATTGAACTTTTGGTCCTCCCCAATTGCACCTCGGAGATTCTTCTTGGACTTCCCTGGCTTCAACTTCATTCCCCAACCCTGGATTGGTCCACTGGGGAGATCAAGAGTTGGGGGTCCTCTTGTTCCAAGAACTGTCTAAAACCGGTTCCCAGTAACCCTTGCCGTAACTCTGTGGTTCCTCCAGTAACCGGTCTCCCTAAGGCCTATATGGACTTCGCGGATGTTTTCTGCAAAAAACAAGCTGAGACTCTACCTCCTCACAGGCCTTATGATTGCCCTATCGACCTCCTCCCGGGTACTACTCCACCCCGGGGCAGAATTTATCCTCTCTCTGCCCCAGAGACTCTTGCCATGTCCGAATACGTCCAGGAGAATCTAAAAAAGGGCTTTATCCGTAAATCCTCCTCTCCTGCCGGAGCCGGATTTTTCTTTGTGTCCAAAAAAGATGGCTCCCTACGTCCTTGCATTGACTACCGCGGTCTTAATAAAATCACGGTTAAGAACCGCTACCCCTTACCCCTCATCTCTGAACTCTTTGATCGCCTCCAAGGTGCCCACATCTTCACTAAATTGGACTTAAGAGGCGCCTATAACCTCATCCGCATCAGAGAGGGGGACGAGTGGAAAACGGCATTTAACACCAGAGATGGACACTTTGAGTATCTGGTCATGCCCTTTGGACTGTGCAATGCCCCTGCCGTCTTCCAAGACTTTGTCAATGAAATTTTTCGTGATCTGTTATACTCCTGTGTTGTGGTATATCTGGACGATATCCTAATTTTTTCTGCCAATCTAGAAGAACACCGCCAGCATGTCCGTATGGTTCTTCAGAGACTTCGTGACAACCAACTCTATGCCAAAATTGAGAAATGTCTGTTTGAATGCCAATCTCTTCCTTTTCTAGGATATTTGGTCTCTGGCCAGGGACTACAGATGGATCCAGACAAACTCTCTGCCGTCTTAAATTGGCCACGCCCCTCCGGACTCCGTGCTATCCAACGCTTTTTGGGGTTCGCCAATTATTACAGGCAATTTATTCCACATTTTTCTACCATTGTGGCTCCTATCGTGGCTTTAACCAAGAAAAATGCTGATCCCAAGTCCTGGCCTCCTCAAGCAGAAGACTCCTTTAAACGACTCAAGTCTGCCTTTTCTTCGGCTCCCGTGCTCTCCAGACCTGACCCTTCCAAACCCTTCCTATTGGAGGTTGATGCCTCCTCAGTAGGAGCTGGAGCTGTTCTTCTACAAAAAAATCCTTCCGGGCATGCTGTCACTTGTGGTTTTTTCTCTAGGACCTTCTCTCCAGCGGAGAGGAACTACTCCATCGGGGATCGAGAGCTTCTAGCCATTAAATTAGCACTTGAGGAATGGAGGCATCTGCTGGAGGGATCAAGATTTCCTGTTATTATCTACACCGACCACAAGAACCTCTCCTACCTCCAGTCGGCCCAACGGCTGAATCCTCGCCAGGCCCGGTGGTCTCTGTTCTTTGCCCGATTTAATTTTGAGATTCACTTTCGTCCTGCCGATAAGAACATTAGGGCCGATGCTCTCTCTCGTTCCTCGGATGCCTCAGAAGTTGATCTCCCTCCGCAACACATCATTCCACCTGACTGCCTGATCTCCACTTCTCCTGCCTCCATCAGGCAGACTCCTCCAGGAAAGACCTTTGTTTCTCCACGCCAACGCCTCGGAATCCTCAAATGGGGTCACTCCTCCCATCTCGCAGGTCATGCGGGCATCAAGAAATCTGTGCAACTCATCTCCCGCTTCTATTGGTGGCCGACTCTGGAGACGGATGTTGGGGACTTTGTGCGAGCCTGCACTATCTGTGCCCGGGATAAGACTCCTCGCCAGAAGCCCGCTGGTTTTCTTCATCCTCTGCCTGTCCCCGAACAGCCTTGGTCTCTGATTGGTATGGATTTTATTACTGATTTACCCCCTTCCCGTGGCAACACCGTTATTTGGGTGGTCGTTGATCGATTCTCCAAAATGGCACATTTCATCCCTCTTCCTGGTCTTCCTTCTGCGCCTCAGTTGGCTAAACAATTTTTTGTACACATTTTTCGTCTTCACGGGTTGCCTACGCAGATTGTCTCGGATAGAGGGGTCCAATTCGTGTCTAAATTCTGGAGGGCTCTCTGTAAACAACTCAAGATTAAATTAAATTTTTCCTCTGCATATCATCCCCAGTCCAATGGACAAGTAGAAAGAATTAACCAGATCCTGGGTGATTATTTGCGACATTTTGTTTCCTCCCGCCAGGATGACTGGGCAGATCTCCTTCCATGGGCCGAATTTTCGTATAACTTCAGGGTCTCTGAATCTTCCTCCAAATCCCCATTTTTCGTGGTGTACGGCCGTCACCCTCTTCCCCCCCTCCCTACCCCCTTGCCCTCTGGTCTGCCCGCTGTGGATGAAATTTCTCGTGACCTTTCCATTATATGGAGAGAGACCCAAAATTCTCTCTTACAGGCTTCTTCACGCATGAAGAGGTTCGCGGATAAGAAAAGAAGAGCTCCCCCCGTTTTTTCCCCTGGAGACAAGGTATGGCTCTCCGCTAAATATGTCCGCTTCCGTGTCCCTAGCTACAAGTTGGGACCACGCTATCTTGGTCCTTTCAAAATTTTGTGTCAAATTAATCCTGTCTCTTATAAACTTCTTCTTCCTCCTTCTCTTCGTATCCCTAATGCCTTTCACGTCTCTCTTCTCAAACCACTCATCCTCAACCGTTTTTCTCCCAAATCTGTTCCTCCCACTCCTGTTTCCGGCTCCTCGGACGTCTTCTCGGTCAAGGAAATTTTGGCTGCCAAAAAGGTCAGAGGGAAAAATTTTTTTTTAGTAGACTGGGAGGGTTGTGGTCCTGAAGAGAGATCCTGGGAACCTGAGGACAACATCCTTGACAAAAGTCTGCTCCTCAGGTTCTCAGGCTCCAAGAAGAGGGGGAGACCCAAGGGGGGGGGTACTGTTACGCCGAGCGCTCCGGGTCCCCGCTCCTCCCCGGAGCGCTCGCTTCACTCCCTCCGCTGCAGCGCTCCGGTCACGTCCTCTGACCCGGGGCGCTGCGATCCTGCTGCCAGCCGGGATGCGATTCGCGATGCGGGTAGCGCCCGCTCGCGATGCGCACCCCGGCTCCCCTACCTGACTCGCTCCCCGTCTGTTCTGTCCCGGCGCGCGCGGCCCCGCTCCCTAGGGCGCGCGCGCGCCGGGTCTCTGCGATTTAAAGGGCCACTGCGCCGCTGATTGGCGCAGTGGTTCCAATTAGGGTTTTCACCTGTGCACTTCCCTATATTACCTCACTTCCCTTGCACTCCCTTGCCGGATCTTGTTGCCTTAGTGCCAGTGAAAGCGTTCCTTGTGTGTTCCTTGCCTGTGTTTCCAGACCTTCTGCCGTTGCCCCTGACTACGATCCTTGCTGCCTGCCCCGACCTTCTGCTACGTCCGACCTTGCTTCTGCCTACTCCCTTGTACCGCGCCTATCTTCAGCAGCCAGAGAGGTGAGCCGTTGCTAGTGGATACGACCTGGTCACTACCGCCGCAGCAAGACCATCCCGCTTTGCGGCGGGCTCTGGTGAAAACCAGTAGTGGCTTAGAACCGGTCCACTAGCACGGTCCACGCCAATCCCTCTCTGGCACAGAGGGTCCACTACCTGCCAGCCGGCATCGTGACAGGGACATTGCGCATGAACATCCCTGTGTGTCGTCTTCAAGGCAACGTCACTAGTCCGGGGCTGGGCCCGAAGCACAGAGAAGATGGACTGCCCGGAACAACTATCCCTCCCCACGGATGGTCCCTGCAGCATAGATGGCCCGGACCAGCTCACCCTTCCTTCCCACCAAGGGGAGGTGAGGTGAGTACTAAACAAAGGGGGGGGGGGCTGGATGATGACGAAGGCAGCAGTGGTCTTCAACCTGCGGACCTCCAGATGTTTCAAAACTACAACTCCCAGCATGCCCGGGCATGCTGGGAGTTGTAGTTTTGAAACATCTGGAGGTCCGCAGTTTGAAGACCACTGGACTGACAGGCGGTGATGATGAAGAGGGGGGGTGGGATGATGACAGGGGGATGATGACAGGCGGTGATGATGAGGGGGGGTGGGATGATGACAGGCGGTGATGATGAAGAGGGGGGTGTGGGATGATGACAGGGGGATGATGAAGGGGGGTGTGGGATGATGACAAGGGGATGATGACAGGCGGGGATGATGACAGAGTAATGATGAAGGGGGGATGATGACAGGCGGTGATGATGAAGGGGGGATGATGACAGGGTGATGACGACGGGGGTGTTAATGACGGGGGTCTGGATGATGACAGGGGGGGATGATCTATTTCCCACCCTAGGCTTATAGTCGAGTCAATAACTTTTCCTGGGTTTTTGGGGTGAAATTAGGGGCCTCGGCTTATATTCGGGTCAGCTTATACTCGAGTATATATGGTAGCTTGGTAGGGCAGCCAGCTTTAGGAAAAGTGATGGAACTGTGCAATTGGGAACTTTCAATGCAGAAAATCATTTTATGTACCCTTCCCCAGATTTGTGCCTCCACAAAATATCTAAAATTCTGTTTTCGCTTATTGTGGGGTATTGGGTGCAAATTAAAAGGGAGAAACTTGATTTTTTTTTTACTTTAGCACACACATATCCCTATTACACATAAGTAGAAGTGGACTCTGGCTGTGCACTATATGGCAGAATCCATAACAAAAATTATCCTATGTTAGTTGCGCGTTAGCCTAGTGTGTGTATAATTTTGGTCAAATTGCTTCTTCTCTTTGTGCCACAGCTCAAAGCTTAGGCACTTTTAATACGAATCATTGCTCCCTAAATGGCACCAATTTTCTTAATGAACTTCAAAAAGTCCCTGTAAGGCTCGTTCCATGTAAAAAAAAAAAAAAAAACATGTTTCCATAAAAGTATAACAAACAATTATTAGACTTTCCAGTCTGTTCTCATAACTAAACTGTGAACTCTTGTTCCTGTCCTCCGGCAACTATTTCATAATCTAACATTTCAAGTCGACTCTCTAGATTCATGTGAAAATGTCCTTAATTAATTTCCATAGTGCCCCGTGGAGCAAGTATCTAAACTGACTGGAAAGTCTGTCCTAAAACTCTGCCAGGCCTTTCTGCATACTAAATATTTATAATGTATCCACTTAGCTACTTTTACTCTGGAGAGAGTAAGACTATCCATTTAAATCATTACAAACAAAGCATGGTATCCTTTCCCTATCATTCGGAGAGGAATACATGATTACAGGCTGCCTTTGATTCTGTAAGGTGGCTTTTGTAGTATAGAATACCCGGGATCTTGTAGACAAGACATTACAAATAATGCAACTAAGCCGGCTCTGATGAAGTCAAATTGCAGCTTTTGATGGAAAACTTGAAAAATAAAAACCCGTCGATTGGTACAGATGTGATCCCCAAAGAGCTCGTAACTCACTGACTTCTGAGAATGTGCATAGAAATGTCTCTGATTATATAGAAGAGAAATATTCCAGAATATGATGTAAATAGTATTTCATCTGCTCTTCATTTCCAGAGTCTGTGATTCTTGTATGGCTGCCAGAATGAATTTTGGGTGCTAAAGTTTTGTTTACGCAACATAATGTTTTTTGCTTTGCATACTTTGTAAAAGACCTGCAGCCATTCACATGATGAATGGGAAATGTTACTGCCAGTGATGTTTGCAGTAACGATATTATATTGTCTCCACATTCTTGGCACAACTCTATTTACTACTCGTTCTAAGACACAGGTCACCCGAGGCTCATAGCGGCATTGTTTAGGCATAAAGCGGTGTATGTCTTCTTATGTGTAAAGGATTTGACAGCTGATACATTTTTATACGTTGGGAAGGTTTCAGGCAATACACATTATGGCCTATCAAGTGAATAGATCTGAGCTGCAGTAAGATAAATATATAGTTGTGCCATTGTGTATGGAAAAAACTGCAAAATGACCCCTTTTTTATGATTATTTGGGACCTTGAAAGGTCTTTGACAACACAATGATGGCCTCTTCTAAGAGAACTGTAATTGGTATTCATGGAAAATATATTAACGTCACGCCCCCTCCAATAGACTTGCATTGAGGGGGCGGGGTGTGACATCACATGGGGGCAGAGTCGTAATGTCCCGATACTCCTGCCCCGTGGTCGTCACTCTTCACACTCGAAGCCTCCAGCGCTGCACAGAGCTCACAAAGGTGGGTGCGGAATGACAGATTGCGGGGGTCCCCAGTGGAGGGACCCCTGCGATCAGACATCTTATCCCCTATCCAAAGCATAGGGGATAAAATGTATTAGGGCTGGAGTACCCCTTTAAAGCAAATCTGACACCTTGTTTACCCGCACTGAACCCAATAAACAGGACAATAGTGCTGGTCAACCAAAATAAAAAGAGGTATAACTCACCCTGATGGGTGGTCCGGTTACAGAGATCAAGGCTGTATACTGGAACCATTGCTAATGTCCCCTGCACAATGGAGGCAGGAGCTCGTATACAGTGCTTCCCTGCCTCCACCTCCTTCTGCTCCCATATGCCCACCCACCTTGATCTCACATGAGCAAAGGGTCTATGAATATTTATGAGGTGGGAGGTTATTTGAGATCAGAGGCAGGAAAGCTCTGTATACCGGCTAAAGCCTCCTTTCCGCAGGGAGGGGGGCTAGCAATGGTGCCTGTATACAACCTGGTTTGCAGGAACCGTACATGGATGGGGTGATTTATACCTGTTTTTAATCATGTTGACCCGCACTGTAACCCTGTTAATTGGGTTTAGTGCGGGTGATCAAGGTGTCATATGCACTTTAAAATACCCATACATATTCGATAGCTGTTGGACAGACATTTATGCAGCTAACGCCTATCTCTTCACATTTGGTTCCACCAAACTTTCATGAAAAGGAGAAAGCTGTTGTCAGACTCATCTCATGATAGCTTATCTTTCCAAGCGCTTAAAGATTGGGCCTTGTCTCATTCACATTAGACAGTTAAAAAAAACTATACTTTCTTACCCCAGATTCCCAGGTCCCACTGTAGTTCCCTTTTGTAGTGCTTTCTTTCCAGGGCTCCAATGCTCTTCTCACTGCTTTTGAGACATTAAAGGGGTACTCTGCCCCTAGATATCTTATCCCCTATCCAAAGAATACGGGATAAGGTGTCTGATTGGCCACACACACACACATACACAACCCCCACACACCCCCTGTGCGCCATCTCCGTGCAGCACCCAGCGTTCTGAACATTATGTTCAGAATTCTTGGTGCAGGCGGCCGTGACATCACACCATCACCCTGAGGCTGGACCCGTGCAATCAAACATCTTATCCCCATCCTTTGAATATGGGATAAGATGTCTAGGGGTAGATTACCCCTTTAAAGGACCTAAGTGCTCAGTCAGTTACTGTTTTAGATAAGAAACTACTGCAGCCAGGGATTTGCTGAGCAGGAAGGTCCTGTTTAGCTTAAAATCAGGCAGAAAAGACAAGCACCTGGGGACAAGAAGGAGCAGCAACAGGAGCTGATGCGGTACCTGCAGTGGACTGGGGGTAGGTAAGAATAACTTTTTCTTACCAACCCTAACTCCAGCAGTAATCTGTGAGAAAGCCTGACAGTAAGTGTGAAATTTCCCTGCAGAACCACCACACAAGAAATTTAGTCTTTTGGCCATTGCAACATGTTTCCAAAACAGTTGCCTAGGTCTGATATTTTAGGAAATTTTCTATCCATAGACCATCTGTAGAAAAGTGTGTGTGTGAGGGGGTCAACAGCTAAGTATCACTGTTGGGATGTGGTCAATATAGCGGTTTTTGGTGTCCATTGTCAACTACATGCTAGTAGTAAAAATACATTAAAGGGGTTATCCAGGATTAGAAAAACAGAGCTGATTTCTTCTAAAAACAGCACATCATCTGTCCTTAGGTTGTATGCGACACTGCAGTTCAATTCTATTGAAGATATAATACCACAAACAACCTGAGGACAGGTGTGGTGCTGGTTTTGGAAGAAATTTGCTCTGTTTTCATATTCCTAGATAACCTCTTAAAAAACAGAACTTTCAACTGACGGCCTCTGGAAATGCAGGTCCACTCATAAGTAGTGTTGAGCGGCATAGGCCATATTCGAATTCACGAATATTCGCGAATATATGGACGAATATTCGTCATATATTCGCGTATATTCGCATATTCGTTATATTCTCGTTTTATTTTCGCGTATGCGAAAATACGCGTATACGAAAATTAACATATGTGCAAATTCGCATATGCGAAAAGTAGCATATGCTAATTTTCGCATATGCGAATTGTCGCACGCCAGTCTCACACAGTAGTATTAGAGCCTTCTTTACACCACACAAGCTGGAAGCAGAGAGGGGTGATCACTGTGATGTGTACTGTGAAGAAAAATAAAAATAAAAAACGAATATTCGTAATTACTAATATATAGCGCTATATTCGCGAAATTCACGAATTCGCGAATTTGCGATATTCGCGAATAATATTCGAATTGCGAATATTCGCGAGCAACACTACTCATAAGTATAGTAAAGCCATTTTATGTACGATGCTCAAAAAATTATGACAGTTCCTAGTCAACTTAGTTTGCACAAAACATGTCCTGTACCAAATAAATACTTTTAATATTAAACATGACCTCACCTGAATTGAAGAATGGGTTTGTGCTCTGATATGGCCGGTGTTGCACAACAGACAAAGGACCTGTGTTCATTACAGGTTGAATACATTTCTTGAGAGATGCTTCCGGTACTATTGCCGGCAGTTTTGGACATGCCAGACACATTTTGATAGACTTGTTAGGAATTTTGGTCTTGGATGTAATGCTTGTATTAATGGTAAATTGGGAAGAAGAAGATCCTCGTGGTGCTGGCACAGAGTTGCTATCAGTTACTGAAATGTCTTTTTGTTGAGGATAAAAGCCATTCTGTGCAGACATAGACAGTGATGCCACAAGTGTCGGTAGAACATCTGCCCAAGTGATGTTATCCTGTATTGGGGATGTGACTGGATTCTTTACATCCCACATGTTAGTTGGTAATTTCTGACTTTTGTCGCGTCTATATTCCTTGCAGTCACTTTTCTTTTTGGTACTATGCGATATTGTGTTTTCACTCACTAGTCTAAAGGATGGGTTGAGCATATTGGATGATATTGCCTGTTGTTTTCTCTCTCCTGTATCTTTTTGGTTTTTTGGAATACCTGGTTGGGGCTCTATTTCATTAAAATCTAGGCAAAAAAATAAATAAAAAACAAGTTTTAAAGACAATTTCTTATATTAGATGTAAATTCAGATTAATACAGAAGATCCAGTTCCACAGGGTCAGGATTATAACTATGGGGGTGAAGAGATTGGGGATGTTTCTGAGGCCTAGACCATACAGGGGTTCACAAGGTCCTTTTGCTCAATGTTGCAGTGTGCATTAGGGCCAAGGGGTTTCAGGTTATGCCTCTATGCAGGGTCCACTTGCTCACATATAGGCAATAAAACATCCTTCTGTTAATGAGAGACCTGACACTGCCGTTAGACTGTCAGTGCCATGGTCTTAAAACCCAAGGTTTGGTTGCACATGTTTCCACTGTATAGTTCACCTATGGTATTACTAATATATAGCAAACTATTGTACATATAATACAATAAAATATTTTATACTGGGAGACAAGGGTGGGAATACCATGTTGGGTATACATATGGTGTGTGATCTATAATGCTTTATGATTGGAGAACCAGGGGCCCATATACTGTTTTTGCACAGGGACCCAATACTGTCTATCTATGCCCCGCTTTAGAGTACTTAAAGGGGAACTCCGGTGGAATTTTTTTTATTTTTTTATTTTTTTTAAATCAACTGGTGCCAAAAAGTTAAACAGATTAGTAAATTACTTCTATTTAAAAATTTATTGTCACGATTCGGCTGGCTGGAGGTGGATCCTCTGTGCCAGAGAGGGATTGGCGTGGACCGTGCTAGTGGACCGGTTCTAAGTTACTACTGGTATTCACCAGAGCCCGCCGCAAAGCGGGATGGTCTTGCAGCGGCGGTAGTAACCAGGTCGTATCCACTAGCAACGGCTCAACCTCTCTGACTGCTGAAGATAGGCGCGGTACAAGGGAGTAGACAAGAGCAAGGTCGGACGTAGCAGAAGGTCGGGGCAGGCAGCAAGGATCGTAGTCAGGGGCAACGGCAGGAGGTCTGGAACACAGGCTAGGAACACACAAGGAAACGCTTTCACTGGCACGATGGCAACAAGATCCGGCGAGGGAGTGCAGGGGAAGTGAGGTATACATAGGGAGTGCACAGGTGAACACACTAATTAGAACAACTGCGCCAATCAGGGGCGCAGTGGCCCTTTAAATCGCAGAGACCCGGCGCGCGCGCGCCCTAGGGAGCGGGGCCGCGCGCGCCGGGACAGGACCGACGGAGAGCGAGTCAGGTACGGGAGCCGGGGTGCGCATCGCGAGCGGGCGCCACCCGCATCGCGAATCGCATCCCGGCTGGAGGCGGTATCGCAGCGCACCCGGTCAGTGGATCTGACCGGGGCGCTGCAGTAGCGAGGATGTTGCGAGCGCTCCGGGGAGGAGCGGGGACCCGGAGCGCTCGGCGTAACATTTATTTTCTGTCTGACCACAGTGCTCTCAGCTGACACCTCTATCCATGTCAGGAACTGTCCAGAGCAGGAGAGATTTGCTATGAGGATTTGCTCCTGCTCCAGACAGTTCCTAATAGAGCTGGGCGGTATGACCAAAAATGTGTATCACGTTTTTTTTGTAAATTATGGTGGTTCCATGGTATTTAACAGTATTTACCCCCCCCCCCCCCCCCCCCCATCATCATGTGACCCATGGGCGCTGCTTCTTTTCTCCGCGCTGTACTGTACTATCCTGTGCCCGGGCTGCAAAAATAAACAAAATAAACTTTAACTCACCTTCCTACGTTCCCCCATTACCGGCTTCACGGTCCAGCGATGCGAGCCTCATGCTGCTTCCGGCCGGCTCCTTACATGACAGTGCGCTCAGCCTATCACCGGCCAAGGAGGGACATCGCTGCAGCCGGTGATAGGCTGTATGCTATGTGGCATTCCCATCCCCAGGAAGCAGCAAGAGCAGCGGAGGGACCGTAGGAAGGTGAGTTGGCCCGTGGGTCACATATGATTAGTTGCCTGATGTGGGGACAGCGCGCTATGGCTGATAATTCATTAATTCGAGGGGGAGGGAGGGGCCCAACCGGTATTGCGGTATAGGAAAAATTCTTATCGTGCAGGAAAATAATTTCAGTATTCAGTATGAACCGCTATACCGCCCAGCACTAGTTCCTAACATGGACAGAGGTGTCAGCAGAGAGCACTGTGGTCAGACAGTAAAGAAATTCAAAAAGAAAAGAACTTCCTCTGTAGTATATCTGTAGTATGCAGCAGCTGATAAGTACTAGAAGGATTAGGATGTTTTAACAGAAGTAATTTACAAATCTGTTTAACTTTATGGCACCGGTTGATTTAAAAACAAATATTTTCCACTGGAGAACTCCTTTAAAGGAGTTACTCGAGGCAAAAACCTCCTATATCCAGAGGATCAGGGAAAAGTGTCTAATCATGGGAGGTCTGATTGGCTGAGGAGGCCGTCACTCTGGCTCATCTCTGAGGGTGGAGGCCAGAGCACTCAGGTGACTGATGGGTAGAGTGACAAGAGCCGTGCAGTCAGACACTTATCCCCAATCCTGAAACATACATCTGCATTTCTAGCATTGTGTGCATGGAATAAACCTTTTACGTCTAATCAAATTACCTGTATTTTCTGGGTTTAATCCAAAACATAGAATTTCTAGCTGGGTTTAACAAAATTTAAATTTTTAGCATCGTGAGTAAATATGGAATAGGTAATTTATGCCAAATTACCTATATGTTCTGGGTTTAATTAAACACACAGCATTTCTTACTGGGTTTAACATAAATCCTCATAGCTTGCGTTGAGAATGAACGTGAAATAGGACTTTTACACGAAATTACCTGTATTTTCTGGGTTTAGTCATATACATAGGATTTCTAGCTGGGTTTAACATAAATCCACATTTCTAGCACTGAGAGTAAATGTGGAATAGAACTTTGCGCCTAATTAGCCATATTTTTTGGCTTTAACCTCTGAAGGAAAAAGCCCATTTTCAATTTCTGAAAATGTGTACCTGCACAAAATGTTTCAAATGCTCTGTGAACATTTAATAAAGTTGGTGCTCCTACACATTACCAGCACACACAAAAAAAGGTGTAGAAAAAGGTTTCACTTACACCTACAATAATAAATGCCGGCCAATATGTCTACTTTCTGTTTATGTGTGTTTTTACTTTTGGAAGTCATCAGAAGGCTTCAAAGTTCAGCAGCAATTTTTCAATTTTTCACAATTTTCTAAATCTGAATTTTTCAGGGACCAGATTTGAAGTCGATTTGAAGGGCCTTTATATTAGACATACTCCATAAATGTATTATATAAAAACTGCACCCCTCAAAGTATTCAAAATGACATTCAGAAAGTGTGTTAACCCTTTAGGTGTTTCACAGGAATAGCAGCAAAGTGAAGGAGAAAATTCAAAATCTTCATTTTTTACACTCGCATGTTTTTGTAGACCCCATCTTTGAATTTTTACAAGAGGTAAAATGAGAGAAATCCCCCCCTAAATTTGTACCCCAATTCCTCTCGAGTAAGGAAATACCTTATATGTTGATGTAAAGTGGTCTGTGGATGCACTTGAGGGCTCAGAAGGGAAGGATCAACAATGGGATTTTGGAGAGTGAATTTTGCTGAAATGGTTTTTGGGGGGCATGTCGCATTTAGGAAGCCCCTATGGTGCCAAAACAAAAAAAACACATGGCATACTATTTTGGAAACAACACCCCTCAAGGAACATAACAAGGGGTACAGTGAGCCTTAACACCCCAAAGAACAGCGAAACCTCTCCCCCACACACACATGTGACACCATTTTGGAAACTAGACCCTTCAAAGAATATAACACAAGCTTCAGTGAGGTCTTATACCCCACAGGTGTTAGGAACAGTGGCTCGTAAATATGGGAAAAAGTAGATTTTACCATAAAATCTCTTTCTCGGAGGTTCCATTGTGGGACACCGAGACAGTGGGTATATCTTGCTGCCACTAGGAGGCTGACACTAGTCATACAAAAAGAAAATTGTCCCCTCCTGGCAGGATATACCCCACCTACTGACCTTGAGCTAATCCGTTTAGTCCCAAAGCAGTAGGAGAGGACCTACAGAGAAAGAAAGAAACCAGCAGGTGTCTGAGGAACCAGACAAAAAAGGAACTAAAAACCAACCCCTCGGACAGAAAACCGAACCATAGCAACAAACACAATGAGTGGGTGCTGTGTCCTCCGAAAAAGAGATTTTACGGTAAGCATAAAAAAAATCTTTTCTCGGTCGGCTCCACTGGGGGACACAGAGACCATGGGACATACCAAAGCAGTACCCGGGATGGGAAAAATACCCAACTCAGAATCAGGCAGAAGACTGAGCCACAGCCGCCTGCAATACTTTGCGACCCAAACCAGAGTCAGCTGACGCAAACGTGTGCACTTGGTAGAATTTAGTGAAAGTGTGCAAGGACGACCAGGTGGCAGCCTTACAGACTTGCAAGGCCGAAGCCCTATTGCGGAGCACCAAGAAGCCCCAATGGAATGCGTGGAATGCGCAGTCACCCAAGAAGGTGGGACCTTCCCTTTACGATGGTATGATTCCGAGATGGCAGAATGAATCCACTGCGAAATGGTCGCCTTGGAAGCCGGAAGACACCTTGCGACCACCCTCCGGAATCACAAAGAAGGATTCACCTTGCTGAAAGGAAGAGGTGACAGAAAGATAGATCCGGACAGCTCACACAACGTCCAGACTATGAAGGGAACGCTCCTTAGCGTTGGATGGAGCTGGACAAAATGAAGGAAGAACGATCTCCTCGTTCATGTGAAAGGGGGAACCACCTTTGGCAAGAAGGAGGGAGGCGGACAAAAACCACCTTGTCCCGATGAAGGACCAAGAAGGGAGAGCAACAAGAGAGAGCCGCCAGCTCTGAGACCCTCCTAATGGAGGTAATTGCGATGAGGAAGGGGACCTTCCATGAAAGGATGCTAAGAGAGGCGTCCCGGAGAGGTTCAAACGGAGCCTCCCTCAAAGTGCTAAGCACCAGGTTGAGATCCCAGGGAGGAGTGGGAGACCTGAATGGCGGCGCCGCATGGGCCATGCCCCGCAGGAAGGTGCGGACATGAGAATTGGAAGGCAAAGGTTGCTGAAACAGGATAGAAAGAGCAGACACTTGACCTTTAAGAGAGCTGAGTGCCAAGCGCTGATCCAGACCGGATTGCAAAAAGGCTAGAAGGCGCTGAAAGGAAAAAACGACCGGGGAGACGGCCTGAGCCTCACACCACCGGAAATAAGCCCGCCAAGTGCGGTGGTAAATCCTAGTGGAAGAAGGCTTCCGAGCCCAAAGCACAGTGCAAAGCATAGTTTCAACCGCCACGCAAACAAATGCAGCGACAGTAAACTGGGATTGCAGAGAGGACCCTGGGAGAGCAGATTGGGGCAAACTGGAAGACGCAGGGGTACATCGGTGACCAGCCGAATTATGCCGGCGTACCACATGTGCCTGGACCAGTCTGGAGCCACCAGAATGGAGGGAATGCCCTCCTGCTTGAGTTTCCTCAGAACCCTGGGCAGGAGAGGGAGAGGCGGAAAGAGGTAAGGAAGAGGGAAGGATGACCAGGGGATGACAAGTGCATCCACTCCTAGAGTCAGAGAGTCTCCTGACTTCGCGACAAAGCAAGAAACTTGTCTGTTGTGGCGAGATGTGAAGAGATCCACGTCTGGGGTCCGCCAAAGATCGCAGATCTGCACAAACGTCTCCGGATGGAGAGACCACTCCCCCAGAACCGCAGAGGAGTGGCTGAGTAAGTCCGCTTCCCAATTCTCCACACCTGGAATGTATATTGCACAGAGGGCGGGAACTCAAGTCTCGGCCCAAAGCAAAATCTTGGAGACCTCCTTCATCGCCGAGCAACTGCACGTGCCGCCCTGGAGATTAATATATGCCATCTATCTGATGGCATTGTCTGATTGGACACGAACAGGATGACCCTGTAGGAGGATATCCCAGTGGAGGAAGCTAAGAAAGATGTCACGGAGCTCCAGAAGATTGTTGGGAAGGTGAGCCTTCTGAGGGGACCAGCGACCCTGGACTATCAGGTCCTGAAACACACTTCCCCAACCCAAGAGCCTCGCATCGGTCATGACGACCTGCCAGTGGAGGGTAAGAAACAACTGCCCCTGGAGGAGGGGAGAGGGGAGTCACCACCGAAGAGACCGACGAACGGAGGGGGGGGGGGAAGAAGAATCAGGCGATCCAGGGTAGATGGCGACTTGGCATCACTGCCCCCATGACTTTGGGGAAAACCCTGGGAGCCGTAGCTAGGACAAAAGGAAGAGCCACAAACTGAAAGTGACCTGCAGGCACAGTGAAGCGGAGGAAACGTTGATGGGTGGGGAAAATGGGGATGTGCAGATAGGCATCCTGGATATCAACTGAAGAAAGAAATTCCCCCTGGTCCATGGAAGCCACCATGGAGGGAAGGGACTCCATGCGAAAATGAAGAAGCCGCAAATGGATGAGTAGCTTGAGGTCCAAAAAGGGCGGGCTTGGCTCTCTTTCTTGGGGGCGACAAAGAGATTCGAGTAGAACCCCGAAAAACGCTCCCCTGGAGGAACTGGCACAATCACTCCCTGTGCGAGGAGGGTACTTAAAGCGACCTGAAAGGCCGCCACCAAAGAAGGGGAACGAGGAGGGCGGCATTGGAAGAAACTATCCTGGGGAAAGATAGCAAACTCTATCCAGTAACCATCGGATATGATGTCCCGGACCCAGGAGTGCAGAACTTTCACTAGCCAAACATCCCGGAAAACACTCTCTCACCCGAGAAGAGGACATGGGTGGTTACCGGACATGGCCGCGAAACCGCCAGAACGGTTGTCTGACTTCCAGGAAGGACTTGCCTTGAAAGAAGGGGCTTTCCGAGATTGGGAGTGCACCTGCTTGGTAGGGCGACCTGATGGAAAGGACTAAAAAGGCAGAAAGGAAGCCAACTTAAGATGGGGACCGGAATGGCAAGGTTTGTTCTGCGGTAGCAGAGAACTTTTACCCCCAGACGCTTAGGAAATCATTTCATCTAGGAGTTTCCCAAAGAGCCGAGTACCAGAGAAAGGCAACTCTGTTAGAGATTTCTTTGAAGCAGCATCTGCATCCCACACCTTCAGCCACATGGGGCGACGAATCGCAAACAAGTTACCTGAGGCAAAGGCTGTGCATTGGGCTGACTCCAAAGCCGCCGAACATAAGAAATCCCTGAAGCCCAAACCGAAACTGCCTTGGACACCCAAGTGGAAGCGAAGGTGGGTAGCAAGGACAAACCTGCCGCTTCAAAGGCAAATTTCGCCAAGTTCTCGATCTTCTTGTCTGCCGGATCCTTAAAGGATGCTGCGTCTGCCAGAGGCAGGGTAGTATATTTGGACAGACAAGAAACTGGAGGATCTACTGCAGGTGGCGCTGTCCACTTGGAAACCAGATCCGGAGGAAAGTAAAATTGAACTTGAATCTTCTTGGTTCCCTGAAAAACGTTTGTCCGGATGCTTCCAAACCGTGTCCAGTAAGGCGTCAAATTCAGCATGAGAACTGAAAGCCTTGGGGGAACGCCGAGAGCAGCGAAAAGAAACTTCTGGATCAGGATCCAAAGTTCTTGGGTCTTACAGATGAAAAGTGTCCAACCCGTCATCCACAACTTCCCTTGGAAAGTGGGAGTGTGCAGTGGTAGCCTTAGACTGAGAGTGTGAGACCTAGAATGAGGAGTCGGGGACCTGGAATGGTCTCCGGGGGAGCGGCCCCTAGGGTGGGAGCGCTTCCGGTGAGCTAGTGAAGAGGAGCGTGACCTATGGGAAGAATGTCTATCCCGAACACGCAACTCCAGAGAAAAGCCTGGCGAAATTACTTTACGGCGCTTTTAGAGCACTGGGAATGGGGGTCAGGAGAGACAGAGGGGACTCTCTGCGGTTTGTGCGCAGGAAAGTCCGAAGCCACTGATCTGGAGACCCTAGCCAGGTCGGAGATCGACTGGGAAAGGGAGAAAACCCACTCTGGGGCAGGGGAGGACACCGCGTGTTCCTGAGGGACATCCTGAGAAATAGGCACAGGGGGAATGGAGTGCGTGGTGGAGCAGGAGGGACAGGTGGATTCAGTGGAACTACAAGGCATTTTGGTCTTGCAGCCCACACAGGAATAGTAGGCAACCAAGGCTGCAGTTGCCTGTCTGGGGGGGGGGGGGTTCGGGTCTGGGGTCAGACATAGGTGCTAGTAAGAAATAGACAGCCAAGAAAATGGATCAATCTCACCCAGGTCCTGTGTCCCCTGGCTGGTGTTGAAGAAATAGGCTGCAGCTGTTCTGTGTCCTGGGGCTGGGGCTGAGGAAGCAGGCAGCAGCAGAGGAGAACCTGCACACTGAGCAGGAAGGGAGAAGAGGGAGGTGCCAGTTGCACTGGTCAGGGGACTCAGGGACCTAGATGGCACCCCATTGAAGCGAGAGGAGGAGGCCCCCAGAAGATGACTGGCGGGGAAAAGGAGGGTAGGGCCAGTGTGCCCGTGGAGCGGGTAGTGGGCGGAGCTAAGTCCTGGAACAGGCCACAGCCGCCACCTCAATTAATTCCCTCCCCGCCGCACGCAAAAGTGAAAGTAAAAAGGACTGGCGGAGTGGCCGCAGCACAGAAGGTAGGGACCACGGTCAGCATGCAGGAACACACATGTGGAGGACTGGGCTGCTGTAACACTAACTCCCGACATGACATGCGCCAAAAAAGTAAGTGGCGGCGGGAGGGGGAATAGGGGATAGAGCTGCCCCAGTAACCCTGACTATCCCGGAGGCTGAGAGTCCCAGAGGCCCAGACATGTCCCAGAATTTAATAAAAGATAGGGAAACACTATCGCTTAGAGTCAGTAGGCAGGGTATATCCTGCCAGTAGGAGCCGATTTTCTTTTTGTATGCCTAGTGCCAGCCTCCTAGTGGCAGCAAGATATACCCACGGTCTCTGTGTCCCCCCAATGGAGCCGACCGAGAAATTAGATATTTTTTTACACTAAAATGCTGTTGTAACCCCAAATTTAGCAGTTTCAAAAGGGGTAAAAGGAACTAACCTTCAAGCCTAATTTCTCCCGAGTATGGAAATACCCCATATGTGGATGTAAAGTACTCTGCGGGCGCACTACAGGCCTCAGAAAGGAAGGAGCAACATTGGTCTTTTGGAGAGAGGATTTGGCTGGAATAAAAGTCGGGGGCCATGTCGTGTTTAACAAGCCCCCATGGCACCAGAATAGTGGAAACCCCACACATGTGACACCATTTTGGAAACTAAACCCCTCAAGGAACATAACAAGAGCTTCAGTGAGGTTGTATACCCCACAGATGTTTGCAACAGTTGGTCGTAAATATGGAAAATTTTATTTTTTTACCTTCAAAATGCTGTTGTAACTCCAAATTTAGCAATTTCAAAAGGGGTAAAAGGAAAAAAGCCCCCCCTAACTTTCAAGCCTAATTTCTCTCGAGTATGGAAATACCCCATATGCGGATGTAAAGTCCTCTGAGGGCACACTACAGACCTCAGAAAGCAGGGAGCGACATCTTATGGAGAGAGGATTTGGCTGGAATAAAAGTCGGGGGCCATGTCGTGTTTAACAAGCCCCCATGGTGCCAGAACAGTTGAATCCCCCCACATGTGACACCATTTTGAAAACTAAACCCCTCAAGGAATGTTACAAGAGCTTTAGTGAGCCTTCATACCCCACAGATGTTTGCAACAGAGGGCCCTAAATATGAAAAATTAGATTTTTTTTACACTAAAATGCTGGTGTAACCCCATATTTAGAATTTTTTAACTTTGTAACCCAATTTCTTCTAAGTGAGGAAATACCCCATATGTGGTCATTAGCAGCTTTTTGGCCACATGGTAGGACTGAGAAGGGAAGTAGCATCCTGTGGATTTTAGGACATAGAGTAATTTTACCTTGAATTATTTTTAGGCTCCACTGCATGCAAGCCAAGGATTTGAACTTGCAAATTATGTAATACCCCCATAAGTGAGCTCATTTCTGATTATTGAGATTATAGGGGATTTTGGTTGAATTTTTTATAAAAGGAACAGGAATCTTTTGTGAAGCACGTCTGTATTTATAGCACTGTTGATCCTGTTTTAGAAATACTGTGAAATACTTTTCATCTTAAACTAAAAAAAAAAAGCATCAATTAAAATTAATGTCACTAACTTTGTATTCCTGTAAATACGACAATATCATGCTAATTACACAGCTGACCAAAAACTGTGTCAAGCCATAAAAAAAACTACTGTGCTGAAGTGAAGGGCAATACATTTTGGACATGGAGGGAAAAAAAATTGAACTTGTTCCCTCGATAAAAGAACAGCAACACTGCTACATAATTTATTTTATTTTTGGTTATACGGGACTGGTTGTACGTTTTTCTGGCCCCATTAATCCCTATATAAGGGACAAATGTGCCAGTTGACATCGGCACACTATAACAGATTCCTGACCGGCAAGGTAGGAACCGAAATGTGTGCAAAACAACCAATCACCTGCAAACATGGCAATGTCAAACACCACACGTCGACAGAAAAGGATACTATTCGGTATTATCAGGTATTGCAAAATGCCTAAAAAATGGCACAAAACCATGAACAAGCCCATACTGTATTGACCATGTCTCAGATATCCTCCAAACATAAAGAACTATGCCCATATCACCTGTTCGAACAATGAAGATAACAGCTTTATACGACATGACATAGATTCAGGCTCTGCAGCTACTCTTCTGCATGCGCAGGGGGCTCATCACTCTCAGAGGATGAGTATGAGGATGCAGATAAAAGTATTAATTCCTCTTTGCCGTCACTAGCGCTGTCTTTATCAGCGAATATCATAGTGAAGGCCTCTTTTGCACTGTAATACCATTGTGCCATGTTTTTTTTACTATGACACGAATCTGATAACTAAAAAATCGGATCAGATAACTGACTGCACAAACTTACAATTTTATTTTTTGTGTTTATAATTTTACACTTTTTTTTTCTGGGGGGGGGGGGGGGGGTTACTTCAAATGACGGATGACACGGACCAAATATCTGACAGCACGGATCAGATGACTGAACCTGATCTGATAACTAACCGCTGAATCCTGGGCTAGGCACAGGGGCAATAATGACAATGGTAGCTTTACTGAGTGACAGATGGAACAGTCTATACAGTTCAGCCAGGCCCACAGAGGTGACCAGTGGCTTCAAAGACCTTAAGGGCTTGCTGGGACTTGCAGTAGTTTTGGACAATTTTAGTGCAAACCACTCTGACTTGACAATAGATAACTGTGACTGACTTGACTTGAGACTGACAATGCTGTGTTTGTAGCTTACTTGTAGACTTGAGGCCTCCTATGTACTCCAGACGCACTCTAGGACTTGACTGCACTGCAAGAGAGAAAGAAGAGACTCCTCCCAGGACTTTTATAGGGGAAACTCTGGTGGGGTCCCATAGGCCACCCTTAAGTCACATGGTCACTGATACCTCCTGGGTTACACTCACATGGCAACTCACATGACAACTGTTGATCACATGTTAACCTCTCTTAAAGTAATCACACTTTCTATATGCATTATACAACATAACACATGGCAAACAATATATACATAAGGGGACAGGTGTAAGGGGGCCCAGGGGACACTGTACGGAGGCTGCCTGACAGGGCAGCAAGGGTACGGGGGCACAACTCCCGTACTGGGCCACCCCACCTGTCCCCTACACACATATATATATATATATATATATATATATATATATAGCCTGGAGGATGTAGGGTATGGGGAGTGTAGCTGTGCGGTGATTAAAGGGTGCTTGTTAACCCTTGCTATTCGTGACGCCAGGGTGAGGACTCCTCAGTAATGCTTGTCCTACCGCCACCCTTCCCAAGTGCGATAGGTATAACTTTTACTGAAGATTTTCTGCAAACTTCATAAACGGAACAGTCTCTATGCATACAACTGCTTTCTTTGGAGATTGACAAAGGTTGGGACTTTAACAATTTAGAGTCTTTAAGTATTATGCACTGTTCCACTGGATTTAGGGGATTTAGTTGCGGTCCAGTAGTCACGCTAGCATTAGCGTCGGTAGTTTAGAACTCACGGTTTTAGTTCAGCTGTGGCCGGTAGGGGATAGGGGATAAGATGTTAGGAGCGGATAAGATGCTAGGCGCTCTGTGGGTGCACCAGAGGGCTCAGAAGGGAAGGAGCAACAATGGGAGTAAATTTTTCTGAAATGGTTCTGAAAAAAAACCCACAAGGCATACTATTTTGGAAACTACACCCCTCAAGGAACGTAACAAGGGGTACAGTGAGCCTTAGGTTGGATATGTAAATGAAAAAAAAATTCCCCAAATTTTACATTTTTACAAGGGGTAATAGGAAAAAATGCCCCCCCCCCCCAAATGTGTAACCCCATCTCTTCTGAGTATGGAAATACCCCATGTGTAGTCGTCAAGTGCTCTGCGGGCGCACTACAATGCTCAAGAGAAGGAGTCCCATTTGGCTTATGGAAAGCAAATTTAGCTGAAATGGTTTTTGGGGGGCATATCACATTTAGGAAGCCCCTTTGGTGCCAGAACAGCAAAAAAAGCCCCATATGGCACATTATTTGGGAAACAGCACCCCTCAAGGAATGTAACATGGGGTACAGTGAGTCTTTAAACACCACAGGTGTTTGACAAATTTCCGCTAAAGTTGGATGTGAAAATTAAAAAATGTATATTTTTTCACTAAAATACTGGTGCTATTCTTCAAACACCTGTGGGGTTTTAAGGCTCACTATACCCCTTTTTACATTCTGTGACGGGTGTAGTTTCCAAAATGGGGTCACATGTGGGTGTTGTTTTTTTTTGCGCTTATGTCAGAACCGCTGTAACGATCAGCCACCCCTGTACAAATCACCTCAAATCTACATAGTGCGCTCTCACTACTGAGCCCTGCTGTACGCCCGCAGAGTATTTTACGTCAACATATCGGGTATCTCCGTACCTGCTTTACAAATTTTGGGGGTCTTTTTTTCCTTTTACTTCTTGTGAAAATGAAAAGTATGGGGCAACACCAGCATGTTAGTGCAAAAAATTTCTTTTTTTACAATAACATGTTGGTGTAGACCCCAACTTTACCTTTTCATGAGGGGTAAAAGGAGAAAAAGCCCACCAAATTTGTTAGGCAATTTCTCCCGAGTACGGAAATACCCCATATGTGGCCCTAAACTGTTGCCTTGAAATAAGACAGGGCTCCGAGATGAGAGAGCACCATGCACATTTGAGGCCTAAATTAGGGATTTGCATAGGGACGGACCCAGATGCAAGAATTACACTTGCCTCCGATACCAAAATTACCCTACGGCAGGGTGCCTCAAGCTGTTGCAAAAAATGGCTGTCCGGCAACACTGGGAGTTGTTGTTTTGCTTTTTTTGTTTTAGAAACAGTGCCGTACCAGATGTTTTTATTTTATTGGGGGGGGGAAGGTGGGGGGGGGGGGGTAAATGTGTAGGGGTATATGTATATGTAGTGATTTACTTTTTCTTTTGTGTTAGTGTAGTGTAGTGTTCTTAGGGTGCATTCACACGGGCAGAGGTTTACAGCGAGTTTCCCGCTGGGAGTTCGAGCTGCAGCGGAAAATTTGCTGCATCTCAAACTTGCAGCGAGAAACTCACAAAAAAAACCCGCCCGTGTTTACATTCACATGGGGGGGGGGGGGGGGAGAGCAAACATTCAGCTGTTGCAAAACGACAACTTCCATTATGCCTTTTGGATGTCCGTGCATGCTGGGTGTTGTAGTTATGCAACAGCTGAAGGCACACTGGTTGCAAAACACTGAGAGTTTATTACTTAACTTAGTGTGCCTCCGGCTGTTGCAAAAGTACAACTCCTAGCATGTACAGACAGCCAAAGGGCACTCTGGGAGTTGTAGTTTGCAACAGCTGGAGGCACACTGGTTGCGAAACACTGAGTTAGGTAACAAACTCTGTGTTTCGCAACCAGTGTTCCTTCAGCTGTTTAAAAACTATAACTCTCAGCATGCAGTGACAACTGAAGGACACGCTGGGACTTGTAGTTATGCAACAGCTGGAGGCATACTACTAACACTCTCATCATGCCCTTTGGCTGTCCGTGCATGCTGGGGGTTGTAGTTATGCAACAGCTGGAGGCCCACTGGTTGCAAAACACTGAGAGTTTGTTACTTAACTCAGTGTTTCCCAACCTGTGTGCCTCCAGCTGTTGCAAAACTACAACTCCCAGCATGCATGGTCTGTCAGTGCATGCTGGGAGTTATAGTTTTGCAACAGCTGGAGGCACACAGGTTGGGAAAACAGACAATGTTTCCCAACCAGTGTGCCTCCAGTTGTTGCAAAACTACAGCTCCCAGCATGCCCAGACAGCCGAAGGGCATGTTGGGAGTTGTAGTTATGCAACAACTGGAGGAGAACAGTTTGGAGACCACTGTGTAGTGGTGTCCAAACTGTAGCGCTGCAGATGTTGCAAAACTCCAACTCCAAGCACTCAGACTGCCCAGGCATGCTGGGAGTTGTAGTTCGGCAATATCTGAAGGGCCAGATGTTGCCGAACTACAATCTCCCAGCATGCCTGGGCAGTCTGGGCATGCTTGGAGTTGTAGTTTTGGAACATCTGGAGTGCTACAGTTTGGGCACCACTGTATAGTGGTCTTCAAACTGTACTCTTCCAGATGTTGCAAAACTACAACTCCAAGCACTCAAACTGCCCAGGCATGCTGGGAGTTGTAGTTCAGCAACATCTGAAGGGCCAGATGTTACAGAACTACAACTCCCAGAATGCCTGGGCAGTCTGAGCATGCTTGGAGTTGTAGTTTTGCAACATCTGGAGGGCTGCATCTTGGGCACCACTGTATAGTGATCCCCAAACTGTGGCCCTCCAGATGTTGCAAAACTACAACTCCCAGCATGCCCAGACAGCCTTTGGCTGTCTGGGCATGCTGGGGGTTGTAGTTTGGAAACTCCTAGAAGGCAGCAGTGAAGATCACATACCACTAATCTTCACTGCTGCCTCCACCGCTGCTGCCGATCCCGGCGCTGCCTGTCGCCGGTCCTGCTGAGATCGTCGGTCCCTCACCGCTCCGGCACCTGCCGCCATCTTCCTGCCCCAAACTGCCATTGGTCGGTCAGTCCTAACCCCTGTCACCTCGCTCCTATCATTCCTATTTTCCAGGCTATCAGGTCACCACAGACCCGATAAACCCGGAATCACCTCAAATCGCTGATCTGAATTGATCGGCGATTGCAGACATGGGGGGGGGGGGGGGGCTCAGGATCCCCCCAGGCATTGTCACGGGATGCCTGCTGAATGATTTCAGCAGGCATCCCGGTCCGGTCCCCGCCCGGCGAGCTGCGGGGACCGGATATACTCAGGGCATACAGGTATGCCTTGAGTCCTTAAGTGGTTAAACAGGGATCAATTTATGTGGTGGGCAGGGCACTAAAAATGTAGCCGACAATTAGAAAAATTTAATGTGTGTGTTTTTCACTTTTTTTTCTTTATTTTTAATATTTTTTAGGTAGCACTACTACTCCCAGCAAGGAACACATTGTTCCATGATGGGAGTAAAATTGAAGAGAGAAGGAAAAAAGGAAAAGGACAAGACAAGAGGCGCTATCTAAGTGCCGTTATCAAATTATACAAGGGTTACAAGGATGAGGTATAAATGGCCTCTCACCTTGGATGGTTGCGCTGCAGGCACAACACTGGTTAGCGCATGTAAGTGTATAATACACTATCGATGTTTGTTCCTTGGCTGCCGTGCATCAGTCCCGATTGTCAGGTGGCGGCGTTGGAGGATAAGAGCTGATGCGGTGTCTGGGAGTTGAAATCCCTGATACCGCAGGTAAAAAGATGGATGGAGCTGTTGGCGCCTCAGGATGATCCGTCCATATCTCAAATGACAAGGATAGGCATATAATGGTAAAATCCTTTTTCTTTAATCAGTAGAAAGACTAGGCGTTTCGCGAGGGGTCCCTCGCTTCATCAGGTCATATAAATGGACATGCATTCATTCTATTTATACATACATTAATTTAAAAAAAATGCAGGAGAAAAAATACGTCAGTGTGACGTATTTCCGATACCGGAAGTGATTTACCAAAAAGGAAAAAAAGTAAACAATGTAACAAATGAATAAAGAAGATATTTTTACAGGAATAACTCCATAACATTAATCATGTCTCGTTGCTTTATACACTAGAATATACGTGATATGTGGGAGGATGTGTTCTAGAGGCACATTTAATATATTTGTATGATGTCACATGATGAATCCGCCGTCTGATGCGGTGAGTCGTGATTTTATAAAATCTATCATCTCTGTGTGAAATGTATGAATGTGGTTTTATTGATTTCTGTTTTATTGTTCGTTCATTTGTAAACTTTGTTATGGTGAGCGCTTGTTCGGCTGTTCTTTTGTCTTTATTTACTTCAGAAGCGTGATGGAGCGTGTGAGCCTGGATGCTCATTGGTTGTCCCGTTGTTTATGTTGAGCGTGGAACCTGAGTGGAAATTGGTTTATTTATATGGCCCACGTGGCTGGGTGATGATTGGTTCGCTCAGAATAATGTGTCTGAGCGATACCCGTTGGTTTCTTTTTGCAAGTCAGAGGCGTGTATTCTCTTGTTCAGGATTATAGGTACGCTATAGGTATTTATTAGCTTTCTTTTTCTGGTATTAGAAAAAAGGATTCTGATATTGTAGTTTTATCCTATGTTTCGTAACTTATTAATCCAAGCAAAAATATAAAAAATTCCTTTGTGCTTTTAAAATATGATGATTCTCTCATTAGTGAGAAATGAAGATTCGTATATACTTGGTTGTCAGATAAAAAAAAGGAGTTCATATATATCATTATTTGTCAATAAATATAAATAAATAATAAATAGATAGTAAGTAATAGATATAATGGTTATAAATAAATAAATGAATATATAAATAGATGGATAAGAAGATATATAAAGGATGTATAAAATATTCAGTATATATGTGTGGGAGAATCCGTAGATTATAAGGTGCACAGTTGTTACAGAGTGCAAAATGAATAAAATGTCTGGATATACAGTGCAGATATTTTTGGGAAGGGAAATTTTGAATGGTGATTAGTGGATCAGCTCAGTTGCTCCATTAAGCCCTCTCGGGGTTAAAGTGCCGAGTTGGAAGATCCAGAACATCTCACGTTTTACAAGTTCTTCAAATCTGTTTGAAAAATCTTCAATGACTTGGTCAATGGGGTAGATTTGTATTGGATCTTTTTGTCCTGCATGTTTGTCCTGGCAGTGACGAGAGATACTGTGTAAACGATATCCTTTCTTGATATTGGCCCTATGGTTGTTTAGTCTGTAGTGCATGATGGGAGTAGTAGTTCCTGTACTAATAGACAGATCGCCCCGGGTGTCACTCCTTACACCTGATGCGATTGCCCATAATATAGCAGAGATGTGGAGTGGCTCTCTACAGCGCTCGCATCTCTGCACTATACTCTGGGATGGCCAGTGATGTGAATAGAAATTCAACTCACTCATTCATATTTTCCGCCCAGAGTGGTGATTGGCCAGATGGTTGCAGCCAATCACAGCTCTCAGAGGGAAATATGAATAAGTGAGTGGCTGGCCGGAGTACAGAACAGAGATGTGAGCACAAGAGAAAGACGCTCTCAGGGATGAAGGATGATCGCAGCGGGTGTCAGGAGTGATACCTGATGTGATCTGTCCTTAACTGCAGGTACTACTGCTCCCAACATGGAGCACACTCTGCTCCATGCTGGGAGCTGTAGTACCTGCATTAATAGACAGATTGCAGCGAGTGTCACTCCTGACATCCACTGTGATCCTCCTGTATAATGTATAGATGTGGCCGGCCTCCTATGGTCTCCTGCACTGACATATATATACACATATTCATATTTCTCACAGAGAGTTGAGATTGGCTGGAACCATCTGGCCAATCACAGCTCTCTGCGGGAAATATGAATATGTGTATATATAGGGCAGTGCAGGGGACCATAGAAAAGCGGCCAGCCGCAAATATTATACAGGAGGATCACAACGTGTGTTAGAAGTACAGGTACTACTCCCATCATGGTACAGTGTGTTCCATGCTGGAAGTAGTAGTACTACCTAAAAAATAAAGAAAAAAAAGTGAAAAACACACACACTACTTTTTTTTACTATTGTCGGCTACATTTTTAGTTCCCTGCCCGCCCACATAAATTGATCCCTGTTTTAAAAATGTATTTAAATTCGTTATAAAAAATATACATTTCATTAGATACAATTTTTTACATCACTACTGTATCTTTTTTATTTATTGTTTTTTTAATGGTACATTATGACATTTTATTAAAAAAAGGTATCTCCATCACTTTTTTGGATCACTAAAGTCCAAAAAAGAATAAAAAAAACTTCTTCAAAAACACCAAATTTAAAGCCCACATATAATTTTTCTTAGGTTTTTTTTTTTTTACTGCCATAGACTTCTATGGGAGAAAAATGCCATAAATTCAGGGACAAAAATGCCATAGGCTCAACATGCTGTGACTTTGCAAAACTGCCAAGAAGCTGAAAAATGCCAAAAAAGAGTGAAAAAACACCAAAAGGATAAAAAAAAAAAACGCCAAACTGAAATTGTAAAAATAATTTTGCAATTTCTCATTGATTTACAGCTAACATCTGGCCGCAGCGTTTTTTCAATGAGGGCCGTTTTGAAGTTTTTTTTTGGGGGGGTAAACGCACACACAAAAAGAGTAGAAGAGGAGAGTATGTATAAAAGAAGAAAACAACCACAAGAGGACATAGTTTGAGAGCAAAGGTTTATAAGTAATATGAGGAAGTATTACTTTACTGTGAGAGTAGCGGATACATGGAATAGCCTTTCTGCAGAAGTGGTAGCTGCTAATACAGTGAAGGAGTTTAAGCAAGGAGTAGCAAACCTGTGCTACTCCCAAAAATGGAGAGTTCTTGGAACGCTCTGAAAAAGCCGTTGTGTCTTCCGATTCCTCTGTGTGCATTTTAACACTGGCAGGCATCTGCCAACAAAAAGGGAAATTTTATGCACCTTTATTTTAGTGTGAAAAAGCATACAAAATCAACTAGTGCAGTGTGTTTTTAAACAAACTGTTAGTTACTATGAGTTACAGCATGCTGTAATAACTTTGACATTAACTTGGCCTTAAACTACTTTAACCCCTTCTTGCAGAATGACGCGAACGTCACATTATGCTGGTAGTTTGCGCATCATGACGTTTATATGTCATCCAGTTAACCCGGCAATGCGCGGCATGGCATGGGTTATCTGGCAGAAGTCCCGCTGTTGCCAGCGGGGGACAACTTCTGCAAGCCCCACCAGGACAATCTGTGGATGGTCCTGGTCAGCAATCACTGTGATTGGTCCCTGTGGACCAATCACAGTGCCTCAGCTAACTGGGGGGGTAAACTTCATCTTCCCCGCTCTGCCCACCCCTAGAAATTGGGCAAAGCGGGGAAAGAGGTTCCCAAGAGCTGCGGAGGGGGGGGGGTACATACCTGGCACCGGCACGACGGTGGGGACTGGGAACCGGTGGCAGGCTCAAGTGTAGGAGGCAGCAGAGGCAGGCAAGTGGAGGAGGCAGTGGCGGCGGCATCAGAGGCAGCAGTGAAGATCGCTGTAAAGTGATCTTCACTGCTGATTCTAGGAGTTTCAAGACTACAACTCCCAGCATGCCAAGACAGCCTTTGGCTGTCCAGGCATGCTGGGAGTTGTAGTTTTGCAACATTTGTAGGGCCACAGTTTGGAGACCACTGAGCAGTGGTCTCCGATCTGTGCTCTTCCAGATATTGTAAAACTACAACTCTCAGCATGCCCAGACAGTCCAGGCATGCTGAAAGTTGTAGTTCTGTAACACCTGGCCCTTCAGATGTTGCCAAACTACAGCTCCCAGCATGCCTGGGCAGTCTGAGCATGCTTGGAGTTGAAGTTTTGCAACATCTGGAGGGCTACAGTTGGGACACCACTACACAGTGGTCTCCAAACTGTTCTCCTCCAGTTGTTGCAAAACTACAACTCCCAGCATACCTTTCGGCTGTCTGGGCATGCTGGGAGTTGTAGTTTTGCAACAACTGTAGGCACACTGGTTGGGAAACATTGTCTGTTTCCTAACTCAGTGTTTCCCAACCCGTGTGCCTCCAGCTGTTGCAAAACTATAACTACCAGCATGCACTGACATACCATGCATGCTGGGAGTTGTAGTTTTGTGACAGCTGGAGACACATGGGTTGGGAAACACTGAGTTGAGTAACAAACTCTCAGTGTTTTGCAACCAGTGGGTCTCCAGCTGTTGCATAACTACAACCCCCAGCATGCACGAACAGCCTAAGGGCATGCTGGGAGTTGTAGTTCTGCACGGAGTATAGTGCAGAGATGCGAGGGCTGTATAGAGCCACTCCACATCTCTGCAATAGATAGGACGATAGCATTGGATGTCAGGAGTGATACCCGCTGTGATCTGTCCTTAACTTTAGGTACTACTACTTCCAACATGGAGCACACTCTGCTCCATGTTGGGAGCAGTAGTACCTCCAGTTAAGGAAAGATCACAGCAGATGTCGCACCTGACACCCGCTGTGATCCTCTTGTATAATATATAGATATGGCCAGCCGCTCTTCTATGGTCCCCTGCAATAATGTATATATGCACCTATTCATATTTCCTACAGAGAGTTGTGATTGGCTGGAACCATCTGGCCAATCACAGCTCTCTGAGGGAAATATGAATAGGTGTATATATACGGCAGTGCAGGGACCATAGAAGAACGGCCAGCTGCATCTATAAATTATACAGAAGGATCGCAATGGACCCCGGGCAATCTGTCAATTAGTACAGGTACTACTACTCCAATCATGGAACAGTGTGTTCCATGCTGGGAGTAGTGGTACTACCTTAAAAAATTTAAAACATAAAGAAAAAAAAGTGAAAAACATGCAAACACAAAATTTTTATTAATGTCGACTAAAAAAAAATTATAACATTTTGTTATAAAAAAAGATAAATTTTGTTAGATACAATCTTTTCCTTCACTACTGTATTTTTATACATTTTTTAATGGTACCCTATGAAATTTTATTAAAAAAGGTATCTCCATCAATTTTTTTGGATCGCTAAAGTCCAAAAAAGAATAAAAACCAGCAGCAAAAACTCCAAAGTTAAAACCCACATGTTTTTCTTGGCATTTTTTCACTCCCATCGACTTCTTTGGGAGAGAAACGCCACAATTTCAGGGGAAAAAATGCCAAGGAGCTAAAAAAAAGGAGTGAAAAAACGCCAAAAGGATAAAAAAAAACGCCAAACTGAAAAACGCCAAGTGGAAAAATAATTTTGCTATATTACATATTGTATATGTAAATCAATATATAATTTATTTGTTATGTCTATTTTTCTCACAAGCAGAGAGCTTCAAAGTTAGAAAAATGCTAAATTTTCTATTTTTTCATGAAATTTTTGAATTTTTCACCAAGAAATTATGCAAGTATCTACAAAAATTTACCACTATCATAAAGTAGAATATGTCACGAAAAAACAGTCTCGGAATCAAATTCATCAGTTAAAGCATCCCAGATTTATTAATTCTTTTAAAGTGACAGTGGTCAGATGTGCAAAAAATGCTCTGGTCCTTAACCCCTTAAGGACTGAGCGATTTCACGTTTTTGCATTTTTCATTTTTTCCTCCTTGCCTTTAAAAAATCATAACCCTTTCAATTTTACACCTAAAAATCTGTATTATGGCTTATTTTTTGCGCCACCAATTATACTTTACAGTGACATTAGTAATTTTACCGAAAAATCCACGGCGAAATGGAAAAAAAATTCATTGTGCGACAAACTTGAAGAAAAAATGCCATTTTGTAAATTTTGGGGGCTTCCGTTTCTACGCAATACATATTTCGGTAAAAGTGACACCTTATCTTTATTCAGTAGGTCCATACGGTTAAAATGATACCCTATTTGTATAGGTTTGATTGTGCATTACTTCAGAAAAAAATCATAAATACATGCAGGAAAATTTATACGTTTAAAATTGTCATTTTATGAGCCCTATAACTTTTTTATTTTTCAGCATTCAGGGGGCTATGAAGTTTTTAGTGGTTCTGATCAGACTTTTTGATCACTTTTTATTCACTTTTATGTGGTATAAAAAGTTATCAAAAATGCGCTATTTTGGACTTTGGAATTTTTTTGCGCGTTCGCCATTGAACGTGCGGTGTAAAAAGCGGTATATTTTTATAATTCGGACATTTCCGCACGCGGTGATACCACATATGTGTATCTTTATTTACACTGTTTTATTTTGTTACTAGGAAATGCCGGGTGATTCAAACTTTTAATTCAGAAGGGAATACCTGAAAGGGTTAACTTTTTTTTTACACTTTTTTTTTTGCAAGCTGATAGGTGTCATAGAGCCCTATCAGCTTGCAATGGCTGATTTCATTCACAGACTGCTGCATTGCCGTTGCATGGCAACAATCAGTGAAATCGGTGATTGATTGCTCCTGCCTGTAACTCAGGCTGGGAGTAATCAATCGGAGCCCGGACACCACCAGAGAAGGTAAGAGACCTTCTTCACTTCGGGTGACTGATCGGGGCCTTGCGATTTTATCGCAATGACACCGATCAGCCCGACTAAGAAGCCGGGAAGCATTTAGTTTCACTTTCAATGCGGCTTTGAGCGCCGCATCTGAAGGGTTAATATCGCGTGGCCGAACGATCGCGGCCACTCGCTATTAGCCGCGGGTACCAGCTGTGAATAGGCGCTGTGACCATCCCGCTATGACGCGGTCCCGCCGGGACCCCGCGTTGTAGACAGGGACCGGACTTAGGACGTACTCATACGTCCTAAGTCTTTAAGAGGTTAAGGCCAAAATGACCTCGTCCTTAAGGGGTGCTTAAGGGGTTAAAACTATTTGAATACATTCATAGGAGACCCTAGCAGTGTAAGGCTGCTTTCACACTATAAAGTTCACCCGTTAATAAACGGTCGTTATATTGTATTGTTAACGGACGTTTAATAACGGGTGAATTAAGGGACGCTAATGGCTGAATAATGTCTGTCCAAATAACGGGCATATTCATCCGTTAAGACCCGTTATAACATCCGTCATGTACGGATGTTTTAACACCTCTGCCTACAGACTCCCACAGCCAGGACTACTACTACTCTCATCATGGAACAGACTTGTTTCCATGATGAGAGTAGTAATTTCCCGGCTGCGGGAGTCTGCTGGTGACTGGGGAGGTTACATTAGTGTTTGTACTACTAACCCCATCATGAAACAGAGTGTCTTCCATGATGGGGGTTGTAGTACAGGGGCTGAGGGATTGATCGCACCGGGTCTCACTTCTGACACCCGATCCGATCAGAAGTTATTAAGCATTGGAGCGGGCGGCATGCTCTGCAACCCTGCGATGTACACAATGTATTTTTTACTTTCATTTTTAAATTGTCCATTTTAAAAACCCCGCCGGGAGCCCTGAATGGCCGGTACTGAGGAGCCAATCAGGGATCCCAGTGGGGTTTTTAAAATGGACAATGTGAGGGGACATATGTATATTTAAAGTGATGTGGGGGGCTTAGAGCACTATATATCTAGTCCCCCAGTGCATTAATAAAAATATGACCCCCGCCAGCGCATTCATATGTGTATATCTATACCTCCGCCAGCGCATAATGTGACCCCGCCGGCGCATTTGTCTTAATTTTCCATTGCAGCGCTATATGTGAATGATATATCTATCAGAATGCATCCAGCAGCCGCAGGCCAGATGATCCTGATAGATATACCATTCATTCATAACGCCGGCGGCTGCATATGTATATAGATGTGCTGGGGGGGGGCAGACATATAGCGTTATCTGCCCCCCACAGTGCTTCTAAATACATATGCAGCCACAGTTCTATGAATGAATAGTATATCTGTCAGCATCATCGGCCGGGCAGCTGCTGGATGCTGACATATGTGATATCTGTCAGCAGCGCATCTAGCAGATGCCCGGCCGATGATGCTGACAGATATACTATTCATTCGTAGAGCTTAGGCCGGCGGCAGCTGGATGCGTTCTGATAGATATACCATTCACATATAGTGCTGGAATGGAAAATTAAGACAAATGCGCTGGCGGGGTCAAATAAGCGCTGGTGGGGGGTATAGATGTATACATATAAATGCGCTGGCGGGGTCATATTTTTATAAATGCGCTGTCAGGAGGCATATTATAAATGCGCAGGGGGCAAGATATATAGCGCTCTATGCCCCCCCCCCCCTGCAGCGCTATATATTTTGCCCCCCCCCTCAACACTTTTAATATACATATGTCCCCCTCAGATTGTCCATTTTAAAAACCCCGCTGGGATCCCTGAATGGCTCCTCAGTACCGACCATTCAGGGCTCCTAGTGGGGAATTTAAAAATGAAAGTAAAAAATACATTGTGATCGCAGGATTGCGGAGCATGCCGCCTGCTCCCCTGCTTAATAACTTCTGATCGTATCGGGTGTCAGAAGTGAGACCCAGTGCGATCAATCCCTCAGCCCCTGTACTACAACCTCCATCATGGAACAGAGCCTGTTCCATGATGGGGGTAGTAGTACAAACACTAATGTAACCTCCCCAGCCACCGGCAGACTCCTGCAGTGGGGAATTACTACTCCCATCATGGAAACAAGATTGTTCCATGATGGGAGTAGTAGTAGTCCCTCAGCACTGCAGGAGTCTGCTGATGTCACCTCTTCTGAGCATGCTAAGTAAAAATAACGTTCCTTATTATAACGGGCATTAACGGGTGTATTTACTAACGTCCCTTAGCCATAGACTTCAATGTTAAAAATAACATCCGTTAATTTACCCGTTTCTTGTGACGGGCGAAAAATTTGTGCATGTCCCGTTATTTCTCCCGCCACAACTAACGTCCGTTAGTCATGACGGGCTATAACGGGTGATAACGGGTAAACAAAAAAAAACATTGACTTGAATGGGGTTGTTTAAGGAGCATCAATATTTAATTTTTCAAACGTACGTTTATTAACGGGAGAACTTCATAGTGTAAAAGCAGCCTTATACAGGACTTTAGAGCTCTTAGGCAGTGTTATACATGAGTTTTGAGGATTATTGCATTGCCGATTCATACAGAACTTGTTCGCCGTGAACCAAACTTTTTCCAAACGTTCTGCAACTGCTCCAAAACAAACTTTTGAAAAGCTCGCTCAATTCTAATATTAACATATGGGTAATATGTCCATAGGATCCCATCATGTGTTTGGTGAATAATATCCTGACAAATGTCAGCATGAGTTCTTTTTCAGTCTTTGCAATAAAAGCAAATACATGATAAAATTCCACTGAATGTGAAGATTGATGGATGGTCTCAGGGACATAGTAAACCTGGCCTTCGGAAAGACGATTATAAGGCACAGTGTACACATAGTTATTATTATTTACAGTATGTCCTCTGCCTCACCTTAATTTTTTTTTTTTACTTTACTGCACTGAAATCCAAATCAGACTGACAGCATTAATATGACTGCTACAATGTTTGGACCAACTTAAATAATCATATAGGGGTTTGCATTAGTCAGCATTTCCTTAAAGGGTTACTCCGATGCCCAGCGTCCAGAACATTGAGTTGCAAACGCTGTGTGCGGGCTTCCGTGTTCACACCCGCCCCCTTGTGACATAACGGCCTGCCCCCTCAATGAAAGTCTATAGCAGTGATCTCCAACCTGTGGACCTCCACATGTTGCAAAACTACAACTCCCAGCATGCCCGGACAGCCAACGGCTGTCCGGGCATGTTGGGAATTGTAGTTTTGCAACTTCTGGAGGTCCGCGGGTTGAAGACCGCTGGTATATAGGAAGGGGGGCGTGACGGCCGTCATGTCCCCTCCCATATACTTGCATTGAGGGGGCGGGACATGACGTCACATGATTGGGGTGCGATGCCATGAGGGGGCAGATACTGGGTAGTGGAGTAACCCTTTTAATATAATAATGTTATAAAAGTCACTTTCTTTACAGCCAAGAGCAATCTGAATGTAACTTGCTGATCCAAGACAAATTTAAAATTCCTTCACATGGATTCATATTAATGTCTACTGCAATTTGTATTATCTTAATGCTAGGGATGTACGAAAACAGCAGCAATCCTCTGTGTAAGAACAGTATGTGGCTTTTGAATAGCTCTTTTAAAGGGGTATTCCAGGCAAAACCTTTTTTATATATATATCACCTGGCTCTGGAAAGTTAAACAGATTTGTAAATTACTTCTATTAAAAAATATGAATCCTTCCAATAGTTATTAGCTTCTGAAGTTTTCTGTCTAACTGCTCAATGATGATGTCACGTCCCGGGAGCTGTGCATGATGGGAGAATATCCCCATAGGAACTGGACAGCTCCCGGGACGTGAGTCATCAGAGAGCAGTTAGACAGAAAACAACCACTCAACTTCAGAAGCTAATAACTATTGGAAGGATTAAGATTTTTTAATAGAAGTAATTTACAAATCTGTTTAACTTTCCTGAGCCAGTTGATATGTAAAAAAAGTTTTGGCCTGGAATACCCCTTTAAGAGCATGACCCCGAATATTGACATAGCCAACACCAAGATGATCAGGAGAACTGATAGTGTAGTCCTGCGAAAGTACATACACGAGCAGAGACTCCTGTCAGAGGTAGCAGTCCCTACTTCCATACACTGAGCAGAGATGCATACAGTATTGTATGCACTGGTGCTCTTTTTTTTTAGTTCATGTGAGGGGCAGTTAGTTTAGGGAAGGAAGTGAGTGAGGGTCGATGCATACAACATCCACCGGGCCACCATACACATTTACATAATGCCCAGGCAAGGTACATATCTGAAAAATGTCATAATTAGTAAAAAAAAAAAGGACCTAAAAGGATCATTTAATATAGCTTATTCCCAAACTCAAGGTTACCAAGGTGCCATGTGACACCACATGTAATACCAACTACTGCTGCATGTTATGAACTGTAAGGGCAGGGTCACACAGGGCGCATCCGCAGCGCATTTCACGCTGCGGATGCGCTGGTAGCAGTCACAAAGGGACTGCACAGCGCGCTCTCAGCTGCCGCCGGGAGCTCGCTCTGTAGTCACTCTGTGACTGCCATCGGCACATCCACAGTGTGAAATGCGCTGTGGATCCACCCTGTGTGACCCTGCCCTAAAGCAAAAGTAGCCAAGCAACCTGCCTTTTTTCTAACATCACTTAGGGCTCTGCAGCTATTGGCTAAAAATGCTTTACTCAGACATCCTGCTCCTCCCACACTGCGCATGCATTATACTGTTTTTTAGCTTCTATCCCGTTTTCTGCTCTATATGCATAAGGAAGTAGCTCAAAGGTGAAAAAACTACAAACAACAGATAGCCTCACAATGTAACATCCTACATATTACTTCGACATGATGAAGTGGTTGGTTACATATAGAATGTAAATAAATGATGTGGAAACACAAAGACCAGAAATATAGGTACAGACTGTAAAATATAGCAGTATAGCTGGTTATAAGACAAAAAAAAATAGTACTGTTATGGGTTACTTTTTGTTACTTTATGCTAAATAGAAATAATAGTTAGGTAACTACTTTTATCTTTTTATGATCAAGGACAAAACAATTAACTTTGCTCCTAGGCGGCATCGTAGGAAAATAAAGATAGCCTATACACATAATAATGTCAGTAGTTATTTGCTTATTTATTATGTTTGGAACAGTATTTGCATAATGCAGAATAATTTAATTCCTGCAGTGCTACAGGCTTATTATCAGTATGGGAGTTAATACTTCGAACAATGGACCATTTTGCCAATAGCTGTGTTGTGCTGACATTCGAATAACAACACATCATATTTATAGTTATATCGTTAGCGCCTTCAGACAGGTCCTTATTTACCCAGTATGAAAATGTATCGAAATAGCGATCTGTAAACACAATTCTCTTCAATTTTACAGCACGGTACTACAAATAGTGGGAGTGGTAAATATAATAAAAATAATACAGAATTGCCAGTGAAGAATGTCAACTACTCAAGCAGGGCTCATGATCCCCAAAATAATTTAATATTTATACAAAAGCCTAATACAGGCTATACAGGTGTGAACAGGAGTGGGTTAATGGAATAATATACCCCCTTCTAAATATTTTAGACTTTTGTCACTCAACTTCTCATGAACACTAAACAGAAAATATATATTTGTATTGTTTCCAACTTTCCATATAGCCGAGAGGCTATGTCTCGATCTGCATTGATCGTAGCAAATCTTATATTGTTTTATCAGTCTGTATATTGATCTTTGTAATTCAATACAGTTTTGGTCAGAGCTTGAAGATATTCATTTTTTCACTACATTCCACAAGTAATCCTCTCACATAGCTCTGGCTGTGTAACTCTTATTATTTACTATGGTTCAATTAAAGGGGTATTCCAGGATTTTTTTTTATTTGACTATGCTACAGGGGTTGTAAAGCTAGTGTCGTTCATAATATAGTGTCTGTACCTGTGTGTGACGGTTTTCTCACAATTCTTCTGTGATTTTCACCCCACTATTTATTTTTAACAGCATACAAAATGACTGTTGTCTCAGATTTTTCCCAGCTTGCAATGCGGCCGAGACCTGACTCACTAGTCAGCTGATGACAGGCAGCCTGTCTGCTTCAATGGGTGAAGATCAACTGCAACTAATGCAACAGCTGTAGGCACCCTGATTAAAAACCACAGGTCTTTTGTTTCAATGGGTGGGGTGGCTGATGTGTGGGAGGGAGGAAAATGGAATTGTGGGATTTGAAGTCAAAAAAAGAAAAGTCAAACAGGAAATACAAGTTCACAAAAAGCTAGCCATAGTATTATGGTAATCTCACAGCAAAGCCATTTAGACCCTGTCACGATGCCGGCTGGCAGGTAGTGGATCCTCTGTGCCAGAGAGGGATTGGCGTGGACCGTGCTAGTGGACCGGTTCTAAGCCACTACTGGTTTTCACCAGAGCCCGCCGCAAAGCGGGATGGTCTTGCTGCGGCGGTAGTGACCAGGTCGTATCCACTAGCAACGGCTCACCTCTCTGGCTGCTGAAGATAGACGCGGTACAAGGGAGTAGGCAGAAGCAAGGTCGGACGTAGCAGAAGGTCGGGGCAGGCAGCAAGGATCGTAGTCAGGGGCAACGGCAGAAGGTCTGGAAACACAGGCAAGGAACACACAAGGAACGCTTTCACTGGCACTAAGGCAACAAGATCCGGCAAGGGAGTGCAGGGGAAGTGAGGTGATATAGGGAAGTGCACAGGTGAACACACTAATTGGAACCACTGCGCCAATCAGCGGCGCAGTGGCCCTTTAAATCGCAGAGACCCGGCGCGCGCGCGCCCTAGGGAGCGGGGCCGCGCGCGCCGGGACAGGACAGACGGGGAGCGAGTCAGGTACGGGAGCCGGGGTGCGCATCGCGAGCGGGCGCTACCCGCATCGCGAATCGCATCCCGGCTGACAGCGGAATCGCAGCGCCCCGGGTCAGAGGATGTGACCGGAGCGCTGCAGCGAGGAGAGAGAAGCGAGCGCTCCGGGGAGGAGCGGGGACCCGGAGCGCTCGGCGTAACAGTACCCCCCCCCTTGGGTCTCCCCCTCTTCTTAGAGCCTGAGAACCTGAGGAGCAGACTTTTGTCTAGGATGTTGTCCTCAGGTTCCCAGGATCTCTCTTCAGGACCACAACCCTCCCAGTCCACTAAGAAAAAAGTTTTCCCTCTGACCTTTTTGGAGGCTAGGATTTCTTTGACAGAGAAGATGTCCGAGGAGCCGGAAACAGGAGTGGGAGGAACAGATTTGGGAGAAAAACGGTTGAGGATGAGTGGTTTGAGAAGAGAGACGTGAAAGGCATTAGGGATACGAAGAGAAGGAGGAAGAAGAAGTTTATAAGAGACAGGATTGATTTGACACAAAATTTTGAAAGGACCAAGATAGCGTGGTCCCAACTTGTAGCTAGGGACACGGAAGAGGACATATTTAGCGGAGAGCCATACCTTGTCTCCAGGGGAAAAAACGGGAGGAGCTCTTCTTTTCTTATCCGCGAACCTCTTCATGCGTGAAGAGGCCTGTAAGAGAGAATTTTGGGTCTCTCTCCATATAATGGAAAGGTCAGGTCTGGAGAGGACGGGAGCCGAAGAAAAGGCAGACTTGAGTCGTTTAAAGGCGTCTTCTGCTTGAGGAGGCCAGGACTTGGGATCAGCATTTTTTTTGGTTAAAGCCACGATAGGAGCCACAATGGTAGAAAAATGTGGAATAAATTGCCTGTAATAATTGGCGAACCCCAAAAAGCGTTGGATAGCACGGAGTCCGGAGGGGCGTGGCCAATCTAAGACGGCAGAGAGTTTGTCTGGATCCATCTGTAGTCCCTGGCCAGAGACCAAATATCCTAGAAAAGGAAGAGATTGGCATTCAAACAGACATTTCTCAATTTTGGCATAGAGTTGGTTGTCACGAAGTCTCTGAAGAACCATACGGACATGCTGGCGGTGTTCTTCTAGATTGGCAGAAAAAATTAGGATATCGTCCAGATATACAACAACACAGGAGTATAACAGATCACGAAAAATTTCATTGACAAAGTCTTGGAAGACGGCAGGGGCGTTGCACAGTCCAAAGGGCATGACCAGATACTCAAAGTGTCCATCTCTGGTGTTAAATGCCGTTTTCCACTCGTCCCCCTCTCTGATGCGGATGAGGTTATAGGCGCCTCTTAAGTCCAATTTAGTGAAGATGTGGGCACCTTGGAGGCGATCAAAGAGTTCAGAGATGAGGGGTAAGGGGTAGCGGTTCTTAACCGTGATTTTATTAAGACCGCGGTAGTCAATGCAAGGACGTAGGGAGCCATCTTTTTTGGACACAAAGAAAAATCCGGCTCCGGCAGGAGAGGAGGATTTACGGATAAAGCCCTTTTTTAGATTCTCCTGGACGTATTCGGACATGGCAAGAGTCTCTGGGGCAGAGAGAGGATAAATTCTGCCCCGGGGTGGAGTAGTGCCCGGGAGGAGGTCGATAGGGCAATCATAAGGCCTGTGAGGAGGTAGTGTCTCAGCTTGTTTTTTGCAGAAAACATCCGCGAAGTCCATATAGGCCTTAGGGAGACCGGTTACCGGAGGAACCACAGAGTTACGGCAAGGGTTACTGGGAACCGGTTTTAGACAGTTCTTGGAACAAGAGGACCCCCAACTCTTGATCTCCCCAGTGGACCAATCCAGGGTAGGGGAATGAAGTTGAAGCCAGGGAAGTCCAAGGAGAATTTCCGAGGTGCAATTGGGGAGGACCAAAAGTTCAATCCTCTCATGATGAGATCCGATGCTCATAAGAAGGGGCTCCGTGCGGAAACGTATGGTACAGTCCAATCTTTCATTATTTACACAATTGATGTAGAGGGGTCTGGCGAGACTGGTCACCGGGATGTTGAACCTGTTGACGAGAGAGGCCAAAATAAAATTTCCTGCAGATCCAGAGTCCAAGAAGGCCACAGCAGGGAAGGAGAAGGCAGAGGCAGACATCCGCACAGGCACTGTAAGACGTGGAGAAGCAGAGTAGACATCAAGGACTGTCTCACCTTTGTGCGGAGTCAGCGTACGTCTTTCCAGGCGGGGAGGACGGATAGGACAATCCCTCAGGAAGTGTTCGGTACTAGCACAGTACAGGCAGAGGTTCTCCATACGGCGTCGTGTCCTCTCTTGAGGTGTCAGGCGAGACCGGTCGACCTGCATAGCCTCCACGGCGGAAGGCACAGGAACAGATTGCAGGGGACCAGAGGAGAGAGGAGCCGAGGAGAAGAAACGCCTCGTGCGAACAGAGTCCATATCTTGGCGGAGTTCCTGACGCCTTTCGGAAAAACGCATGTCAATGCGAGTGGCTAGGTGAATAAGTTCATGTAGATTAGCAGGAATTTCTCGTGCGGCCAGAACATCTTTAATGTTGCTGGATAGGCCTTTTTTGAAGGTCGCGCAGAGGGCCTCATTATTCCAGGACAATTCTGAAGCAAGAGTACGGAATTGTACGGCATACTCGCCAACGGAAGAATTACCCTGGACCAGGTTCAACAGGGCAGTCTCAGCAGAAGAGGCTCGGGCAGGTTCCTCAAAGACACTTCGGATTTCCGAGAAGAAGGAGTGTACAGAGGCAGTGACGGGGTCATTGCGGTCCCAGAGCGGTGTGGCCCATGACAGGGCTTTTCCGGACAGAAGGCTGACTACGAAAGCCACCTTAGACCTTTCAGTGGGAAACAGGTCCGACATCATCTCCAGATGCAGGGAACATTGGGAAAGAAAGCCACGGCAAAACTTAGAGTCCCCATCAAATTTATCCGGCAAGGATAGGCGTAGCCCAGGAGCGGCCACTCGCTGCGGAGGAGGTGCAGGAGCTGGCGGAGGAGATGACTGCTGAAGCTGTGGTAGTAACTGTTGTAGCATAACGGTCAGTTGAGACAGCTGTTGGCCTTGTTGCGCTATCTGTTGTGACTGCTGGGCGACCACCGTGGTGAGGTCAGCGACAACTGGCAGAGGAACTTCAGCGGGATCCATGGCCGGATCTACTGTCACGATGCCGGCTGGCAGGTAGTGGATCCTCTGTGCCAGAGAGGGATTGGCGTGGACCGTGCTAGTGGACCGGTTCTAAGCCACTACTGGTTTTCACCAGAGCCCGCCGCAAAGCGGGATGGTCTTGCTGCGGCGGTAGTGACCAGGTCGTATCCACTAGCAACGGCTCACCTCTCTGGCTGCTGAAGATAGACGCGGTACAAGGGAGTAGGCAGAAGCAAGGTCGGACGTAGCAGAAGGTCGGGGCAGGCAGCAAGGATCGTAGTCAGGGGCAACGGCAGAAGGTCTGGAAACACAGGCAAGGAACACACAAGGAACGCTTTCACTGGCACTAAGGCAACAAGATCCGGCAAGGGAGTGCAGGGGAAGTGAGGTGATATAGGGAAGTGCACAGGTGAACACACTAATTGGAACCACTGCGCCAATCAGCGGCGCAGTGGCCCTTTAAATCGCAGAGACCCGGCGCGCGCGCGCCCTAGGGAGCGGGGCCGCGCGCGCCGGGACAGGACAGACGGGGAGCGAGTCAGGTACGGGAGCCGGGGTGCGCATCGCGAGCGAGCGCTACCCGCATCGCGAATCGCATCCCGGCTGACAGCGGAATCGCAGCGCCCCGGGTCAGAGGATGTGACCGGAGCGCTGCAGCGAGGAGAGAGAAGCGAGCGCTCCGGGGAGGAGCGGGGACCCGGAGCGCTCGGCGTAACAGACCCAAGACAAGCGCAGATCCTTCCTAAGCATGTCCATTACTGTCTGCCAGGTACGTACTAAAATCACCTTATGGTGGATAACCCCTTTAATTCTCGAATTCAATCTGTAGACCAGGAGCATAAAGCTAAACAGCAGTAAACATTATTCTAGATGAGTTCTAGAGGAGTTTTGCAGTGCATAAAATTGTGGGAGGACACAGAGTAAAAGTGAATATAAATGATTTTTTATAATCCATTTCTATTATCACAAAATAATTTAGTCTAGTCTTTATGTCCTTGGCTATGGGTCAACCATGTAATGCACTAATGTAATGTGTACTAACACTAAATTATTGAATACTAAAACATAACTTTTCTTTACAATTATAGTAAGGTAAAAACTATAAAACGTAGCGCTGATGCACTGGTGAAGTATACTTACCACTGTACCAGAGAATAACTCTCTATCCATCACAACCTTAAAGGCTTAGCCCCAAGGCTAGATGGTAGGATGAGTAGGGCAGTTGCCCTGGAGCTTCTTCCTTCTGGGGACCAAAGTGGGGTATCCACCACCTCAAACTGACAAATTACTTAAACCACTGAATATTATGAACCAGTTTAATTACAATATAATATTACTGAAATAGTATGCATAAATATTGTTAAAAGTATCAACTGCATCCCAGAGACAGTACCAGAATCCTTTATCCTTAAAGGGGTACTCCGGCGGAAAACTTTTTTTTTTTTTTTTTATCAACTGGTGCCAGAAAGTTAAACAGATTTGTAAATTACTTCTATTAAAAAATCTTAATCCTTCCAGTATTTATTAGCTGCTGCATACTACAGAGGAAATTCTTTTCTTTTTGGAACACAGAGCTCTCTGCTGACATCACAAGCACAGTGCTCTCTGCTGACATCTCTGTCCATTTTAGGAACTAACCAGAGCAGCATATTTTGATATGGGGATTTTCTCCTACTCTGGAAGGTTCCTAAAATGGACAGAGATGTCAACATAGAGCACTGTGCTTGTGATGTCAGCAGAGATCTCTGTGTTCCATAAAGAAAATAATTTCCTCTGTAGTATTCAGCAGCTAGTAAGTACTGGAAGGATTAAGTCATTTACAAATCTGTTTAACTTTCTGGCACCAGTTGATTAAAAAAAAATAATAATGTTTTCCACCGGAGTACCCTTTTGAGGATGACAGGATCAGTTTGTTCCCAAAAATGTATTTAAATGGTCAAAAAACTTGCCTCGATGTGATGTGATAAAAAAAACATGGCTCCTTACTAGTGATGAGCGATGGAATTGCCGATGTGGTGAGCCACAGTGAATGGCGGAATCACGGGGTGTAGCGGTGTTGGTGGATGGGGCAGAGGGTATTAACCCCAGGAGCAAGGTGTTATTAACCCCTAATGTTCATGACGCCAGAGTGGTTTTTGGGTATCGGGAACCACCCAAATCCATATCTCCGCTATCCCAATGGCTAAAATGTGAAATGAGTCCACAACCAGGTTATGGTTTAACGGAGGCTTTAGTGAGGTCAGACAATTGTTATAGTCTCTACAGCTCAGCCAGAATCCCAAAGAGGTGGCCAGGAACACAGAAGGACCTCGCAGCTTGCTGGGACCAAATATACTTGTAATGGACTTTAGATCATTGACTTTAGGCTTTATTGGACAGTAGGTAGTGACAGCAGACATAGACTTGACTTACTGGAAGTGATGGTAGATTTGAGGCCTTCAAGATAGCTGGACACTAGCACTGAGACATCTGGTCTTAACTTTACCCCAGTAGAAAGAGAAGAGAAGAGCCAAAAGAGAAAGATTACAGCACCTCCCTTCCTTATAAAGGGTAGCTGACCTAGGAGCCCATAGGTCAAGCTGCGGGTCATGTGTTAAGCTGGTGACTCTCTGGGTAACATAAACCTAACATGTGACATCTCAAAGGTCCTTTAGACAATTAGTCCTCCAAAGGTCCTTAATACTGTCTATACATTAGCATACTGACTATATGCCTATTACAATAAATAACATTGTACTAACAGCAGGGGGAGACACTGCAGGAGAGCCCCCAGGTCACTGAGGGACTCAACCTGACAGGGCCTAAGTGTCGTACAGGACTGTGTTCTGTACTGGGACTTTACAAACTCCCCTATTTAACATAAGTCGCCCTCGATGACAGGTTCTGTCAGGATTGAGGGTCGAAGCGGCCTTGGGGCCGGATGCAGTCCTGGGGCATTTCTGCAAATAAACTTACATTTCCTGGTGGTATTTGATTTGGAAAACCGACAACATAAGAGTCTCTGTATAATTGTCCATACATGCTCTGATGACATTTTTTTTTTTCAACTGAGAACAGGATTAACCTCTTCATGGTTTTTCCATTTTTGCACATTTGTTTTTTCCTCCTTCCCTTTAAAAAAACCATAACTCTTTCAATGTTGCACCTAAAAATCCATATGATGGCTTATTTTTTGCGCTACCAATTCTGCTTTGCAGTGACATCAGTCATTTTACCCAAAAATCTACGGCAAAATGGAAATAAAATTTAAAAATTTAAGAAAAAACACAATTTTGTAAATTTTGGGGACTTTTGTTTCTACACAGTACATTTTTCGGCAAAAAATACACCCTCCCTTTATTCTGTAGGTCCATACAATTAAAATGATACCCTACTTATATAGGTTTGATTTTGTCGTACTTCTGGAGAAAATCATAACTACATGCAGGAAAATGTATATGTTTAAAATTGTCATTTTCTGACCCCTATAACATTTTTATTTTTCCGCGTATGGGTCGGTATGAGGGCTCATTTTTTGCGCCGTGATCTGAAGATTTTTGTATTGATCGGACTTTTTGATTGCTTTTTATTCATTTGTTGATATAAAAAGTGACCAAAAATACGCTATTTTGGACCTTGGAATTTTTTTGGGGCGTACGCCATTTACCGTGCAGTGTAATTAATGATATATTTTTATAATTCGGACATTTCCGCACGCGGTGATACCACATATGTTTATTTTTATTTACACAGTTTTTTTTTTTTCTAATGGGAAAAGGGGGACGATTCTTACTTTTATTAGGGAAGGGGTTAAATGATTTTTATTAACTTTTTTTCCCCCCTTTTTTTTTGCAATGTTATAGCTCCCATAGGGGGCTATAACACTGCACACTGATCTTTTACATTGAGCAATGTTATCCCATTGGATAACATTGCTCAATGACTGCCGCTTGACTGCTCATGCCTGGATCCCAAACTGCCCCCTGAGCTAACCGGCATTTATTAACTTTCACTTTAGATGTGGCGATAAATTTTGAACGCCTCGTCTAAAGGGTTAATAGCGCACGGCACAGCGATCAGTGCCGCACGCTATTAGCCACTGGTCCCGGACATTGCTAGGTGCCGGGCCCGACCCGCTATGACGCGTTATAAAATGGGAGCCGACCCATGACGTACATGTATGTCATGGGTCGGGAAGGGGTTAATAAGGACTATAACTAGTACTGATAACTTTACTTAAGGATCTATAACTATGCATTTGGGGATACTAGACTATGCATAATAATTGACTATACATAGCAACATTTTGACTATGCATGTAATATTCTGTACTAGACTTAAAGGGGTTATCCAGGAAAAAACTTATATATATATATATGGTTTAACGGAGGCTTTAGTGAGGTCAGACAATTGTTATAGTCTCTACAGCTCAGCCAGAATCCCAAAGAGATGGCCAGGAACACAGAAGGACCTCGCAGCTTGCTGGGACCAATTATACTTGTAATGGACTTTAGATCATTGACTTTAGGCTTGACTGGACTGTAGGTAGTGACAGCAGATATAGACTTGTCTTATTGGAAGTGACGGTAGATTTAAGGTCTTCCAGGTAGCTGGACACTAGCACTGAGACATCTGGTCTTGACTGTATCCCAGTAGAAAAGAGAAGAGAAGAGCTAAAAGAGAAAGATAACAGCACCTCCCTTCCTTATAAAGGGGAGCCGACCTAGAAGCCCATAGGTCACGCTGCGGGTCATGTGTTAACTCCTTAATGACGCAGGACGTATATTTACATCCTCCACCGGCTCCCGCAATATGCCGCGGGGTCGCGCGGTGTCCCCGCGTCATATCGGGTCGGTCCCGGCGGCTATCAACGGCCGGGACCCGCAGCTAATACAGGACATCACCGATCGTGGTGATGCCCTGTATTAACCCTTCAGACGCGGCGATCAAAGCTGACCACCGCGTCTGAAGTGAAAGTATCCCGGCTGCTCAGTCGGGCTGTCCGGGACCGCCGCGGTGAAATCGCAGCGTCCCGAACAGCTTACAGGACACTGGGAGGGCCCTTACATGCCTCCTCAGTGTCCAATCGACGAATGACTGCTCCGTGCCTGAGATCCAGGCAGGAGCAGTCAAGTGCCGATAACACTGATCACAGGCGTGTTAATACACACCAGTGATCAGCATGAGAGATCAGTGTGTGCAGTGTTATAGGTCCCAATGGGACCTATAACACTGCAAAAAAAAAGTTAAAAAAAAGTGTTAATAAAGGTAATTTAACCCCTTCCCTAATAAAAGTTTGGATCACCCCCCTTTACCCCCAAAAAAACATAAAGCAGTGTAAATAAAAAAAAAATTAACATATGTGGTATCGCCGCGTGCGTAAATGTCCAAACTATAAAAATATATAATTAATTAAACCGCACGGTCAATGGTGTACACACAAAAAAATTCCAAGCTTATTTTTGGTCACTTTTTATACCATTAAAAAATGAATAAAAAGTGATCAAAAAGTCTGATCAAAACTTCAGATAACGGCACAAAAAATTAGTTCTCAAACCTCCCTGTAGGTGGAAAAATAAAAAAGTTATAGGGGTCAGAATATGACATTTTTAAACGTATAAATTTTCCTGCATGTAGTTATGATTTTTTCCAGAAGTACGACAAAATCAAACCTACATAAATAGGGTATCATTTTAACTTTATGGACCTACAGAATAAAGATAAGGTGTCATTTTTACCAAAATATGCACTGGGTAGAAACGGTAGCCCCCAAAAGTTACAAAATGGCGTTTTTTCTTCGATTTTGTCGCACAATGATTTTTTTTCCGTTTCGCTGTGAATTTTTGGGTAAAATGACTAATGTCACTGCAAAGTAGAATTGGTGACACAAAAAATAAGCCATAATATCTATTTTAATTGAAAGGGTTATGATTTTTAAAAGGTAAGGAGGGAAAAACTAAAGTGCAAAAACTGAAAAACCCTGAGTCCTTAAGGGGTTAAGCTGGTGACTCTCTGGGTAACATAAACATAACATGTGATATCTCAAAGGTCTTTTAGACAATTAAATTAGTCCTCCAAAGGTCCTTTATACTCTCTATACATTAGCATACTGACTATATACCTATTACAATAAATAACATTGTACTAACAGCAGGGGAGACACTGCAGGAGAGACCCCAGGTCACTGAGGGGCTCAACCTGACAGGGCCTAAGTGTAGTACAGGACTATGTTCTGTACTGGGACATTACACCGATATTCGCCAATATTTGCATATTCACATATACGAAATATTCGTGCTCCACACCGACTCACACAGTAAATAATAGCCTTCTTTGGACCACAAGCTGGAAGCAGGGAGGGATGATAACTTTTTTTTTACACAGTACACATTGTTATGATGTGTATTGTGAAGAAAAAAAAACAGAAACTATTATTTGTCATTGCCACTATATATCGCTATATTCTAAATACTTGCGAAATCGCGAAGTGCTGATATTCGTGGTAAAATTCGCATTTCGAATATTCACGCTCAACACTACTCCTTACACCAGAAAAAATTTCTTATAAAGTCTAGGCCACTAGGTGTTTCCTTTATCTGCAATCTACTGCCCACTGCCTGTTGTTAGGGGAAATCCATCTCTAATAACAGGAACAGCAAGACGGAACACAGAAACTAGTGGTGGGGCTTAACATGTGCTCTGCGCAGGAAAGACTAAGAAAGATCCTGAGAATGCCAGGGCTGTGTATCTGCAAGCTGAACCAGCCTCCCTGCTAAAGATGATTCTTACACTGTAAGGGCTTCCTTCTTATCTTTTACCATCCGTATAGATTAGGGCAACTGTCCCTTGTGTAAATGCCAGTGTGCATTCTGCTTTATGTACACAGTGCTGCAATGTAATCTCCCCATTCCCCACTCCTTTTAGTCTTCAGGTAGAGACTGTTTTTTCTTAATCCTGCTCTAGACCGTTCCCGATAAATTTCTGCTCACAACCGCCTGCTTCTGCAACGTGTGTGTTCTACTCCCACAACATGTGTGCCCAATCCCGACCGCTCTTGCAAAATGTGTGTCCTATTCCACTGACTTCTGCAAATATTCTGTCACAGCTTCCTAAAAGGTACCTACTGCCTAGTTATAAAGTGATAGAGGTCCAGGCCGCTTAACACTATTCACCAGCTTTCCCAAGTTCCTAAATGGCACATCTGCTTTGTACCGCAACCAACATGGGTGCCAGTAATTACATGGACAATTATATGAGTTGTTAAGTGTGCCTGTGCATAAGCTGATACAGCTATAAACAGATATGCCAGGAGATATGCAAGGTGAGAATGTGTCACCTAGTTTTTCTATGCTCCTGAATGGCATATCTGCTTCTAGTTGTATCCCTTTCTGCACAGGCACACTTAGCATAATTTTCATCCAGGTCACCCGCACTATAACTCTGTGTACTAGAATTAGTGTGGGTGAACCAGTTTTCCTTTAAAGGGGTACTGCAGCCAAAATTAACTTATCCCCTATACACAGGATAGGGGATAAGTAGCTGATCATGGGGGTCTGACTGCTGGGACCCCGCGCGATCTCCGGAACAGGACCCGGCTCTGAGTGTGGAGCGCATGGGATAGACGGCATGCGCTTCAAGGATTTCTATGGGAGCTTTGAGGAGACCCAAGTCAAGTACTCAGGCATCATTGGTGATACCATAGAAATGAATGGAGAGTGTGCCTTATAGCGGTAGACGACACGTGCTCTGCACTGAGCCAGACGGATTCCCATTCTGGAGATCACAGGGGGTCCTAGAGATTGTACCCCCCCCGCGATCACCTACTTATCCCCTATCCTGTGTATCCCCTATCCTGTGGATAGGGGATAATTTAATTTTGGCTGCAGTAACCTTTTAAGGGACCTAACAGGCTCCCTTTTAAAATGTACCTCAGAGTTTATTTGTTTTTGTCCATATAATGCACTTTCACCTGGGGGCTTTTCTCTGCCCTACTGGCCTTGATAAATTGTTCTCCCTCTGTACCCAGGAAAAGATCTATAAATCAAGGCTGGTGGGGTAGGTAGACACCACTGAGGACCACCCTGAGGGCTGGTGGTTCAGGCATCATGAAAAGAGTATAAAAGTCACCAAATTCCCACGTATGACAATTTTTACCTAAAGTTGCAAAATGTTCTATTAGACTTTGCAGTTTAAGGTATAGTTACTGTTATGGTTTAGTTCTCTTCTAAAGAATGTTAGCCCAGGGAGTCACTAGCTAAAGGAGTCTGCTTCTTTATTAGCGATGAAGAAATTAAATGGCGAACTCTAACTGCAGATATAAATCACATTTCACTGTTTCAAGTATCAGCAGAGGTGGCAATTACGAGCTAAATAAAGAAGAGTTCAGATCTTTTACCTCATTCTCCATATTAATTATTATTGAGGATGAAGTCTAGTGGGCTATAACTTCCCGTCCAATGGAAGCTAAACCCGAAATTAACCTTTTTAAGTATTATGCCAAGAGACCTTGATTGAAAAAAAGCTATGCAAGGTCACTCACTGATACAGCTAAGGAATAAGGAACTAGAATTTGTATAATAATGGGGCCTGACTAAACATAAGTTGGTTTCATTTCATATTTGTATTCATTTGTATAGTATATGCATTGGCAATGCCAGATTATCATTGAAGCTGTTGTAGCCCCAGCTCCAGGCCCTGCATTCCTTAGTGAACAGGGGGGCCCACTACATGGTAAAGACTTGCCGATCCCAAGATCGCTGAGCAAGGCAAGTTCTGGGCATGGCCAGGTCAACGTAGGGGCTGATGGAGCTGTAGCTCCAGGCCCCTGCCACAAAATAAGCCAACCCAGGCCCAGACTAACAATCCTCCTGCTCACACAGTTATGGTAATATATTTAATTACCATTGCTAATGAGCAGGAGCCATGAAAATACTGTGTGTGCGGTACTACATGATACACAGTCCTGAGTTGGACTTTATATCCTGCATTCTATCTTTCCAGAGGAATGATAATTTCTCTGCCTCCTGGGCTTTACATGGTTCAACTCCCGACCTGAGATTTCAGGAGTCCAAGGAGTCCAGTCCTGCATTAGCTCCAGCTCCAATGACTGACACCAGGAAAAAGCACACACAATGCTTACCAAATCCCCCATCACCCCCACCTAACCTATCTCATACCACAACATACCTCCCTTGTCCAAAAACTTACAAAACAATAATTACTTAAAAATTACAAACCATAATAGCATTACAATAGAATAACAAAAAGAAAAATAACATGGTCCAGGTTCAGTGACATTTAAGCCCTTTCCCTTATATAATGAGGGGGGTGGAAGCTATGGTGGCATGCACTAGCCCTTCACCAGGATCAGAGGATGGCAGGACAGGTACCATAACTAAAATTTTAAAGCTAACCCTCTCAACTTTCCCTAACTACTTTCTAACAATATCCATGGCCAACTGACCCTATGAACTCCACCTTCAGACACCGTGCATTCCACATGTGGTACCTAACCACTAAGCTCTCTAGTGCTCCAATATTGGCCAATCAAGTTCTTAAATGCCCCATACACCCACTCATGACAGGTAAGGCTGCCTAGTTGTCCAGCCAATGGAGAAACCCACACTGTTGTAGACCCCAATATTAAAGTAAATACAGACAGGTAGTGCAGGTGACACTGATGACAATGATACTTACCTGGTCCCGTTCCATGCTCTGGTTCTTCTGTAATCTTCCGCCGTATGTTCTGTTCCGGGGCCAACTTGTAGCATGGGTGGAGCTTTGTCACATCACCGCTAATGACGTCATGAAGCTCCGCCCATACTCCATGTCGGCACAAGTACTGAACATTTGGCAGAAGATTGCAGAAGGACCAGAGCACGAAACAGGACCAAGTAAGTACCGTTATAATCAGTGTCACCTGCACTACCTGTATGTACCAACAGGTTAGTGCAGGTGAAACTGATGACAGATTTCCTTTAAAGGGACAGTGAAGCAGGAAGTGGCCCATGCTTTCCAGCGTGTTCCCATACTCCTCCTGGACACATCCCGTTTCATTGGATTTTTGGGAAAATGTGATTTCCTGCATCTGCTATATAACCCATGAATTAGGTTTGAAATCCTGCCTTATTTCTCTTTATAGGAGTTCAGCCTTTATTTTTACAGCACACAAAACACATTTAGCAAACAAAAAAAAAAAGAAATCACAAGTATTGGGATTCCAAGCACTATAGGAAGAAGAAAGGGTATTTAGTGCTTCAATTATGCAGTTTAAAGGTGTGATGTATTGTTATTAACCACTTTGCATACATTCACACATGCATATTTTGCTGCAGATCTTTTGCTACTGATTTTTATACCCATTGATTTCAATAATTTTAAAATTCAGCAGCAGAAAATCTGCAGCAAAATATGTATGGATGAATAGGGATTCCTTTGCAAATTGTACATTGCATTTATGTTGTGTGTAAATAGCTTCAGTCTGTTTTGACCAAGCCCCTGTCACGGTCCGGGCTGGCGGCAGGTGAGGATACTGGAGGTGGATCCTCTGTGCCAGAGAGGCGATGATGTGGGCCGTACCGGGGGATCGGTTCTAAGGAGTTACTGGTTTTCACCAGAGCCCGCTGCAAAGCGGGATGGACTTGCTGCGGCGGTAACTCCCAGGTCGTATCCCCTGATAGCGACTCGACCTCTTTGGCAGCTGAGACTGGCGCGGTACACAAGGACAAGGCTAAGGCAAGGTCAGATGGAGCAGAAGGTCAGGGCAGGCGGCAATGGTTCGTAGTCAGAGGCAACAGCAAAGGGTCTGGATACTAAGGCTAGGGATTCACACAGAACGCTTTCTCAGGGCACTAGGGCAACAAGATCCGGCAAGGACAGGAAGGGGAAGTGGGTTTTTCTATGTTTTACACTGATTGGACCAGGCACCAATTAGTGGTGCACTGGCCCTTTAAATTTTAGTAAGCCGGCGCGCGCGCGCGCCCTAGGGAGCGGGGCCACGCGCACCGGGAAGAAGCAGCCATAGGCGTGCAGTGAATGACATGGGACGCGATCCGAGAGCGGGCACGTGCCGTCCCGCGGATCGTGTCCCCTCCGGTGACAGGGGAGCAGCGCTCGCGGTCAGCGGCGCTGACCGGAGCGCTGCATACAGAGGAACGCCGCAAGAGCTCCTGGGAGGCAGCGGGACCCGGAGCGCTCGGCGTTACAGCCCCCTTTTTCAAATCTGAAATGTCTCTTTAAGGGTATGTTAACACTGCAGAATTTGTACAGAATGTCTGCACGGAATATTCTGCATGGAAATTCCACTGCAGCAGAGTACCATTGATTTCAATGGGATTTTGCTGCACTGTTCACATGGCAAAATTTCCGCTGTTCACATCTGCTGCGGAAATTCTGATTTCAGCGACCGCAGTAAGAATAGTTATGTTCATTCTTTCTCCACAAGGAAATGCATGGCTGTCTGTCGGGAACAAAAGCAGGACACCGCGGGAGCGCTGGAGCTAAGTGAAGGTTTATTTTTTTATATCCAACACAATGGGCATAGTTACAAACACCCTGCCCTCCGCTAAATAAATAAACCCTTTAAAAACAACCTATGGACCAGAGACGTGCTGAGCAACTGAGTTTTCATGCACTAAAAATGGTTGTGTCCCCTTTGAACTTCATGCCAACACTAATAATAAACATGGAAATGTTCTTTTTAATGCCCTTAGGTAACCATTACCATGCATGACATGCTGGCCTGAGAATACAGAGTATATCTGCACCTGGATTGTTCATTTCATTATATTACCTCATCTTTTCAGTTTGTGGTGTAACCACAGGTACAGGATGGCACATGCAGGAAATACAAGCAACCAAGGCGGCTTTCTCACATATGTCTCCCATTATAGCTGCTTTAAAAGGGGTACTCCACTGGAAAACTTTTTTTTTTTTTTTTTTAATCAACTGATGCCAGAAGGTTAAACAGATTTGCAATTTATTTCTATTTAAAAATCTTAATCCTTCAAGCACTTATCAGCTGCTGTATGCTCCACAGGAAGTTCTTTTCTTTTTGAATTTCTTTTCTGTCTGACCACAGTGCTATCTTCCGACACCTCTGTCTGTCTCAGGAAATGTCCAGAGCAGGATGGGTTTGTTATGGGGATTTGCTCCTACTCTGCACAGTCCCTAAAATGAACAGAGGTGTCAGCAGAGAGCCCTGTGGTCAGGCAGAAAGGAAATTCCAAAAGAAAAGAACTTCCTCTATAGTATATTGTAGCTAAGTACTGGAAGGATTAAGATTTTTTAATAGAAATAATATAAAAATCTGTTTAACTGTCTGGCATCAGTTGATTTAAAAAATAAAATAAAAAATGTTTTCCAGCGGAGCACCCCTTTAAATGTAATTCTGTTGGGGAAAAAACAATAAAAGGTTCAGAAGTTTAATTATTGAAAGGTTTTTTAACCCCATTTTACTCAGGAAACGTTTAACTATGTCAAAGTAGGAAAGTTCTATTGCCATGGTGGTGTGTCACAGTCATGGTGCAGGTACAGCTGGTTCCATAACCTGTGGGTTTTAGTGGCATTATAACACTAACATGCAGTTCTAACAGTGAGGCTATGTTCACATGGCAGAATTTCTGTGCAGAATTCGGCAGATGAATTCCGCACAGACATTCCACATCAGCAGATTCCCATTGATTTGAATGGGATTCTGCTGCATCGTGCACACGGCGGAATTTCCGCAGTAGATGTTTCTGCTGTGGAAATCCAGATTCTGTAGTCTACAGAAAGAATAGACTTGCCTAATCTTTGCAGAATCCGCACAAAAAAGCATTGCCGTCTATGAGACGGTGCTTTTCTGAGCGATCATAGCCCCGGCATGTTTGGAGATCTGGAGATAACTCTGATCCCAGCTGTTTAACTTTTTAATAGTGACAGCAGCACCTGGGCTACTCCCCATGTAAGCCCATCAATATCCCTGTGACAAAGTGCCAATGGGTTAACATGGACATAGGGTTCCATTAGCGGGTTCAAGACCACGTTCACACGACAAAGTTTCCGTACGGAAAAATTTACTGCACTTCATGTACAATGGGATTCCGCTGTTCTATTCAGACAGTGGAATTTATGCTGTGAAAATTCAGCATTCCGCAAAACTATAATTCCAATCCCATAATTTTGCAAAATTGTGGGCAGAATCTCAGGGAACCTAATGGCGCTTGAATTTTGTCAGAATTCTGTGTTTAGAGAACATCAGAATTCCACCACAATTCTGGAAGAATTGGTGCGAAATAGCAAAAAATTCCACTATGTAAACAAGGTATAAGGGTGCTCTTACATGCAGTGCTACAGACATAGCCAATTTAATGTTAGTTTGACCCAACACATCATGTTATCTAAACCTAGTACAGTGCTTCCCAACCAGCATGCTGGGAGTTGTAGTTTTGTAACAGCTGGAGGCACATTGGTTGGGAAACACTGGCCTAGTATGTAGAGGCTATGACTAAAGTTGTACCTTCAAGGGGTACACCGAAAGAAAATAATACATTTTCAAATCAACTGGTGCCAGAAAGATTTGTGAATAATTTCTATGTAAAAATCTTAATCCTTCCAGTGATTATCAGCTGTTGTATGCTCCAGAGGAAGTTGTGTATTTCTTTCCAGTATGATTACAGTGCTCTCTACTGCCACCTCTGTCCATGTCAGGAATTATCCAGAGCATGAGTATATCCCTATAGCAAGCCTCTCCTGGCTCAGACAGTTCCTGACATGGACAGAGGTGGCAGCAGAGAGCACTATGGTCAGACTGGAAATAACTACTCAACTTCCTGTGGAGCATACAGCAGCTGATAAGTACTGGAAGGATTAACCAGTTGATTTGAAAACATGTTTTTTTTTTTCTCTGGAGTACCCCTTCAAGGCAGTTATACCAAATCTGGGAACATTTTTAACAGTTTTCCACTCCTTTTTCAACCCCGCCGTTTCCAATAGAAAATTTTTTTTTTCATACCAATATTCAGCAGTTTACCCACGCTGCTTGTGAAAAAAATGTCACTATGTTAATTGTAACAATCTCATCTTAATACAGTGATACAGAGCCTGAATATATAAGTAAAATCTAATTACCTCTGCAGATTATCATACCTGCCTTCAGAGGATCCGGAGGGGACACCACCACATCTAAAGGAACAGGTGCTGCTCGTTGATCTTCAGAGCTTGCGTGTAATAATTGGGCCTTATCGTCACAAATCATTAAATCCTACAAAGTGTAAAAGTAAGTACAGCTGTAAAATCGAGCAATTATATCCGGGAAATACAGTACAAACAGAGCTGATGGCACAAAGACACTAAGTCCGCTTTTTTACTGTATTTAGTTTTAACTCTATAATGGCCTTGTTCTATGAATTGCTTAATAAAAGGTGATATCAAGCCAAAAGTGGTCAAAATAAAAACAGCCCTTGAAAATCCATCAGCCCCTGAGCTGCTTAGAGAGAGCTGAGCAGGTCAAACGGTTAGAGAACCAGTGAATATAGATGAGGAAGGTGTGTGTGCCTCAGCCAATCAGGGACAATCCAATCCACACACGTTACACTAAAGAGCTGCTCTCTCAGTTGAGGAGAAGGGAGTGTCATTTTGCAAACGGGTGCCAACTGTCATCATGTGTGCTAAGAACTACTGGACTTCCTCCCTGGAGAAAAAGCTGAGAGAAATAGGGTATGTGCTTAGCAAAGATTACACTTGTATATTACAGAGTTATATAACTTTAAAGGGGTTATCCAGGAAAAAAAAACTTTTTATATATATCAACTGGCTCCAGAAAGTTAAACAAATTTGTAAATTACTGTCACGATGCCGGCTGGCAGGAGGTGGATCCTCTGTGCCTGAGAGGGATTGGCGTGGACCGTGCTAGTGGACCGGTTCTAAGTCACTACTGGTGTTCACCAGAGCCCGCCGCAAAGCGGGATGGTCTTGCTGCGGCGGTAGTGACCAGGTCGTATCCACTAGCAACGGCTCAACCTCTCTGACTGCTGAAGATAGGCACGGTACAAGGGAGTAGACAGAAGCAAGGTCGGACGTAGCAGAAGGTCGGGGCAGGCAGCAAGGATCGTAGTCAATAAGGTAATAGCAGGAGGTCAAGTACACAGTATGGACAAACACAGTAACGCTTTCACTAGGCTCTAAGGCAACAAGATCCGGCAGGGGAGTGCAGGGGCAGAGATCAGATATAGTCTGGGAGCAGGTGGAAGCTAATTGGGCCAGGCACCAATCATTGGTGCACTGGCCCTTTAAGTCTCAGGGAGCTGGCGCGCGCGCGCCCTAGAGAGCGGAGCCGCGCGCGCCAGCACATGACAGCAGGGGACTGGAACGGGTAAGTGACCTGGGATGCGATTCGCGAGCGGGCGCGTCCCGCTGTGCGAATCGCATCCCCGATGGCCATGACAGTGCAGCGCTCCCGGTCAGCGGGACCGACCGGGGCGCTGCGGAGAGAGAGACGCCGTAAGCGCTCCGGGGAGGAGCGGGGACCCGGAGCGCTAGGCGTAACAGTACCCCCCCCCTTAGGTCTCCCCTTCTCTTTGTCCGGTAACTGCCTCCCCTGGGATGAGGACACCGGGAAAGAATGGAGGGATTCTTCAACGGCAGGCAGTACAGCAGGAGTGGGAATGGGGAGGGAGGGCAGAGGGCGAGGCCTGGCACGGGGCAGTGTGACACCAGGACGGGGGCCATGAGGAGGCACCGAGGCTTGCCTGACTGGACTGGGAGGGGGGGAGAGGCACTTCTTATGGCAGGCAGAGTCCATAAAGACCTTAGGGAGACCGGATACAGGGGGAACCACAGGGTCACGGCAGGGAGTACTGGGAACCGGTTTAAGGCAGTCCTTGAAACAAGAGGTACCCCAGCTCTTGATCTCCCCTGTGGACCAATCCAGGGTTGGGGAATGGTGTTGAAGCCAAGGTAGTCCAAGGAGAATTTCGGAAGTGCAATTGGAGAGGACCAAAAACTCAATTTTTTCGTGATGAGGTCCGATGCACATTAGGAGGGGCTCCGTGCGGTAACGCACGGTGCAATCCAACCTGACTCCGTTGACCGCGGAAATGTAGAGTGGCTTGACGAGACGGGTCACCGGGATGCGGAATTTATTCACCAAGGACTCCCGAATAAAATTCCCAGAGGCACCAGAGTCCAGGCAGGCCACGGCTGAGAGGGAGGAGTTGGCTGAAGGAGAAATCCGCACGGGCACCGTGAGACGTGGAGAAGCCGACTTTGAATCAAGAGACGCCACACCCACGAGAGCTGGGTGCGAGCGTGCGTTTCCCAGACGTGGAGGACGGATAGGGCAATCCACCAAGAAATGTTCGGTACTGGCACAGTACAGACAAAGATTTTCTTCCCTACGGCGATTCCTCTCCTCCTGGGTCAGGCGAGACCGATCCACTTGCATGGCCTCCTCAGCGGGAGGCCTAGGCGTAGATTGCAACGGAGACTGTGGGAGAGGTGCCCAGAGATCTAAGTCTTTTTCCTGGCGGAGCTCTTGATGTCTCTCAGAAAAACGCATGTCAATGCGAGTGGCTAGATGAATGAGTTCATGCAGGTTAGCAGGAATTTCTCGTGCGGCCAGAACATCTTTAATGTTGCTGGATAGGCCTTTTTTAAAGGTCGCGCAGAGGGCCTCATTATTCCAGGATAGTTCAGAAGCAAGAGTACGGAATTGTATGGCGTACTCGCCAACGGAAGAATTACCCTGGACCAGGTTCAGCAGGGCAGTCTCAGCAGAAGAGGCTCGGGCAGGTTCCTCAAAGACACTTCGAATTTCCGAGAAGAAGGAGTGTACAGAGGCAGTGGCGGGGTCATCGCGGTCCCAGAGCGGTGTGGCCCATGACAGGGCTTTTCCAGACAGAAGGCTGACTACGAAAGCCACCTTAGACCTTTCAGTAGGAAACTGGTCCGACATCATCTCCAAGTGCAGGGAACATTGCGAAAGAAAGCCACGGCAAAACTTAGAGTCCCCATCAAATTTGTCCGGCAGGGACAAGCGGAGGCTAGGAGTGGCCACTCGCTGCGGAAGGGGTGCAGGAGCTGGCGGAGGAGATGGTTGCTGCTGTAGCAGAGGCAGAAGTTGCGACTGAAGTTGCTGCACCATGGTGGACACTTCCGACAGCTGGTGGGTTAGATGGGCGATCTGTCGGGATTGCTGGGCGACCACCGTGGTGAGATCAGAGATAGCTGGCAGGGGAACCTCAGCGGGATCCATGGCCGGTTCTACTGTCACGATGCCGGCTGGCAGGAGGTGGATCCTCTGTGCCTGAGAGGGATTGGCGTGGACCGTGCTAGTGGACCGGTTCTAAGTCACTACTGGTGTTCACCAGAGCCCGCCGCAAAGCGGGATGGTCTTGCTGCGGCGGTAGTGACCAGATCGTATCCACTAGCAACGGCTCAACCTCTCTGACTGCTGAAGATAGGCACGGTACAAGGGAGTAGACAGAAGCAAGGTCGGACGTAGCAGAAGGTCGGGGCAGGCAGCAAGGATCGTAGTCAATAAGGTAATAGCAGGAGGTCAAGTACACAGTATGGACAAACACAGTAACGCTTTCACTAGGCTCTAAGGCAACAAGATCCGGCAGGGGAGTGCAGGGGCAGAGATCAGATATAGTCTGGGAGCAGGTGGAAGCCAATTAAGCTAATTGGGCCAGGCACCAATCATTGGTGCACTGGCCCTTTAAGTCTCAGGGAGCTGGCGCGCGCGCGCGCCCTAGAGAGCGGAGCCGCGTGCGCCAGCACATGACAGCAGGGGACCGGAACGGGTAAGTGACCTGGGATGCGATTCGCGAGCGGGCGCGTCCCGCTGTGCGAATCGCATCCCCGACGGCCATGACAGTGCAGCGCTCCCGGTCAGCGGGACCGACCGGGGCGCTGCGGAGAGAGAGACGCCGTAAGCGCTCCGGGGAGGAGCGGGGACCCGGAGCGCTAGGCGTAACAATTACTTATATTAAACAATCTTAATCCTTTCAGTACTTATGAGCTAATGAAGTTGAGTTGATCTTTTCTGTCTAAGTGCTCTCTAATGACACGTGTCTCGGGAACCGCCCAGTTCAAAAGCAAATCCCCATAGCAAACCTCTTCTACTCTGTGCAGTTCCTGAGACAAGCAGAGATGTCAGCAGAGAGCACTGTTGCCAAACAGAAAACAACAACTCAACTTCAGCAGATGATAATTATTGAAAGGATTAAGATTTTTTAATAGAAGTAATTTACAAATCTGTTTAACTTTCTGGAATCAGTTGATATGAAAAAAAGTTTTTTCATGGAATACCCCTTTAACATGTGCAGCTATATAAAGGCAATTTCATATGGCTGGAGTCCTCCTTTAAGGTAAGAAAAAAAATGTATAATCCAGCAGAATACAGAGTGTACCTCCCACGTGCCTGGTTTTTAAAGGAATAATCTAGTGCAACAGGTTTCAAAATGGACAGAGCTTTACAGGGTTATTCCAAGATTAAAGTTTCGGTGGAAAACAACTTTTTTTTTAAATCAACTGGTGCAGAAAGTTAAACAGATTTGTAAATAACTTCTAGTTAAAAATCGTAATCCTTCCAGTACTCATCAGCTGCTATATGCTCCATACAAAGTTATTTTCTTTTTTAATTTCTTTTCTGTCTGACCACAGTGCTCTCTGCTGACACCTCTTTCCATGTCAAGAACTGTCCAGAGCAAGATAGGTTTGCTATGGGGATTTGCTCCTACTCTGGACAGTTCCTGATACAGACAGAGGTGTCAGGAGAAAGCTCTGTTGTCAGACAGAAAATAAATTTAAAAAGAAAAGAACTTCCTGTGGAGCATACAGCAGCTGATAAGTACTGGAAGAGTTAAGATTTTTCAATATAAATAATTTACAAATCTGTTTAACTTTCTGGCACCAGTTGATAAAAAAAAAGTTGTTTTCCACCAAAGTACTCCTTTATAGGTTATCACCTTAGATCAGAGCTGATCAAACCTCTGGGACCTCTACTAAACATAACAACATAGGTCCCTTGTCTCCTGAGTGAATTAATCAATAGTGTGCATGCTCCATTCCCTCTGTGGGACATCAGAAGATAGCAAAAAGCTGTATTTGACTATCTTCAGAAGCCAATACAGAGTTAATGGAGCAGAGGCTCAGCATGCATGTTACTGCTTCATTAACTATTTTTGTGATCATTGGGGGTCCCAGTGGTTTACCCTAAATATTTAGCTTAAAGGAGAACTACGGGTTTGAAAAATGTATCCCCTATCCTAAGGATAGGGGATAAGTTTCAGATCGCGGGGGTCCAACCGCTGGGGCCCCCCGCGATCTCCTGTACGGGGCCCAGCTCTCTGGTTAGAGAGGGCGTGTTGACCACCGCACGAAGCAGCGGCCGACACGCCCCCTACATACACTGCTATGGGAGAGCCGGAAATTGCCGAAGGCAGCGCTTCGGCTCTCCCATAGCAGTAAATGGAGGGCGCGTGTCAGCCGCCGCCTCGTGCGGTGGTCGACACACACTCTCTATGCAGAGAGCCGGGGCCCCGTACGGGAGATCGCGGGGGGCCCCAGCAGTCGGACCCACCGCGATCTGAAACGTATCCCCTATCCTTAGGATAGGGGATAAAATTTACAATCCCGTAGTTCTCCTTTAATATCTCCTGTTCTGTTTATAGGTGATAACTTATCATTTTGGGATAACCACTTTTATAAAAGTAAACAGTTTTTCTAGATGTTACTAGGGGGATTTCAAATGTCCCATGATATGGATAGATGATAACTAGGTGATTGTGAGGATTCAAGCACTGCAACTTCTCACAAGAACAAAGAACATAGGTCCCTAAGTGAGTGGAGAAGGGTTGTGCATGCTCTGCCTCCACTCCATTCACTCTGTATGGGACTTCCAAAGATGGCCAAGAGCTGAACCCGGCTATCCCCATATAGGGTAGAAAGGAGAAACAGGTAGGAAAAAATGCTATGTACAGAAGAGCTGTGCAGCCAGGGCTAAAGCAATACATTTTCTTTATTGTGGTAAGCACAATACAGTCAGATGAGCTGCTTACATTTGACCCCTCCTACCCCCATCCATTTAGTACCTGATGGGCCCCATGGTGCGCTCTGCTTTACTTTGTTACTTTGCTACTTCTAGAGTTGGGAGGAGGTTGAGCATGTACGCTGTCTCGCTATTTCCTCAGGGGACAAGGGATCTCCATATTCGTGATCGGTTGGAGTCCCTGCATTGGCACCCCCTACCGATCAAGTGGTTATTACCAATCCTGTCAATAAGTAATAACTTTTAATCTTGGGATAGCCCCTTTTAACAAAAGTAAACGTCTTAGGAGGGTTACTAGGTGTTCCTAGGTGGATTTAAAATGTCCGATGAATGGAGGGTCTGGAATGTGACTCAAATCAACAACGGTATATAACGGTAGTGGTCACAAGTAAACTGAGCCTGCAGTGTTAGGTCAACCAAAGGAAATGATTCTGAGAGCCCACTATCGATTTGACCTGAATAGTAGCATGTCCCCTTCAGGCTATATGCTTCATGTAGTTTTCTGTCGGACCCACTACAGTTACCCTTATATCCATGAAGGGCCAGTCTAATACCACATACAATGTATATTATCTTTAATACTACAACAACCAATACATAAAGGGGTGCTCCACCCCTTGACATGTTATCCCCTATCCAAAAGGATAGGGGATAAGATGTCTGATTGCAGGGGTCCCGCCGCTGGGGACCCCCACAATCTTGGCTTCGGCACCCCAGACATTAGATGCACGGAACAAACTTTGCGTGACATCACGGCCATTCCCCGATCACCCCCTACCATAGACTTGCATTGAGGTGGCGTGACCGTGATATCACGATCGGGGCGCGGCTGTGATGTCATGCTCCTCCAGTGCTGAACCCGACGCTCTAAATGAATGGCGGGTGCAGCAGGAAGATTGCCGGAGTCCCTTTGGATAGGGGATATGATGTCTAGGGGCGGAGTACCCCTTTAATCCAATTAAAGGACAATTTTTATTTTATGATTCTACTTATTATATGTCAGCACTTGTTTATTGTCATATCACAACAAATTATGGCTTCATTGGGGATTTCCTCTGCTGCTGCAGACAAAAACAGAATTACCATTTATTTAGCTTGTTGTTATTTTGTATTCGACAACTATCTTCTGGTGCCCTGGATCCATTAGTTTAGATTGCAGTCATTTTATCCTGTGATGCACTCCTGTCCCTTTTTCCCATTTCACTAAATCACTACAGACTTGACTTGCGAAAGTGTCAACTGTATTGTAATTTCTAATAAATATATTTTACGAGACAAAAAAACAATGGTAATATCGTCTTGATGGTCTTTTGCTACAAAAGAACTTCAGACCAGAAAGATTTTAGGATTTAGTGTTTCACAAAATGCATGTGATCGGGGGTTGTCAGCCATCCTTAAAGGGGTATTCCAGGAAAAAACTTTTTTTTATATATCAATTGGCTCCAGAAAGTTAAACAGATTTGTAAATTACTTCTATTAAAAAATCTTAATCCTTTCAGTACTGTACAGTACAGCTTCTGAAGTTAAGGTTGTTCTTTTCTGTCTAAATCCTCTCTGATGACACCTGTCTCTGGAAACGCCCAGTTTAGAAGCAAATCCCCATAGCAAACCTCTTCTAAACAGGGCGTTTCCCAAGACAGGTGTCATCAGAGAGGACTTAGACAGAAAAGAACAACCTTAACTTCAGGAGTTCATAAGTACTGAAAGGATTAAGATTTTTTTAATAGAAGTAATTTACAAATCTGTTTAACTTTCTGGAGCCAGTTGATATATATATAAAAAAGTTTTTTCCTGGAATACCCCTTTAAATTCACAAACAGCTAGTAAATATAGAAGAGATCCTTAGCCCGGCACCCCAGAGTTCAGAACATTTATGTTCACAATGCCGATTTTGAGTGGCTGTAGTCGTGACGTCACACCCCCTTCATTCATGTCCATGGGAGGGCGTGACACCCCCTCCCATAGACATGCATGGAGGGGGAGCGTGATGTCACAACAACGGCCACCCAAAACTGGCGCCGGGGTGCCAGGCCAAAGATTGCGGGGAGTCCCAGCATCCAGACCTACCACAATCAGACATCTTATCCACTATCCTTTGGATAGAGTATAAGATGTCTAGGGGTGGAGTACCCCTTTAACGTGATGGCCATTATTGCCATTTTACAGTTCACTGTAAATGCTGCTAATGTGTATTTATTATCACCTTCATATGTTTAAAATTAATGCTTGTTTGGGTTTGTGATATTTGGCTCTGCATTTCATTGATTCATTGTCAAGTCACGGTTGTAGCAACAAACACTAATCTAGTGGGCAAGAAAGTTATGCAAATTACTTTTATTTAAAAATCATAATCCTTCCAGTAAGTATCAGTTGCTGTATACTACAGAGGAAGTTTTGTAGTTCTTTCCAGTCTGACCACAGTGCTCTCTGCTGCCACCTCTGTCCATGTACAGAACTGTCCAGTGCAGGAGAGGTTTGCTATAAGGATTTGTTTCTACTCTGGACAGTTCCAGAGTAGAAGCGGACAAATTTGGCAGCAGAGAGCACTGTGGTCAGACTGGTAAGGACTACACAACTTCCTCTAGAGCATACAGCAGCGGATAAGTACTGGAAGGATAAGGATTTTTAGATTTTTAGAAGGAATTTACAAATTTGTATAACTTTCTGTTACCAGTTGATTTGAAAACATGTTATTTTTTTCAACTGGAGTACCCCTTTAATGGTTATACCTACATACAACAATTACTTTGTATATAGTTAAAATATAAACACCTACAAAAATAGAAACCAGGTAAAATATAGGAGACATAAGAGTCATCTTTTTTTAGGATTCAGTAGAATATTTTTACTTGGAGCAGAGAGTATGTTAAAAGAACATAGATGAAGGTCTGATCTACCCTTTACAATGAGCCACCATTGTTGCTATAGAAACATGCAATTTGCTTTATTTAGTTATGTTGGAAAGTGAACGGGGAAGAGACTGCTTTGCCTTTTTATTTTATTGACTTCACATTTCACTTGCCCTAGAAATCTCTCATGGTTTACTGCCAAACTATGCCTAGAACCCTTTGTAGATAAGATTCTGTAAGAACATCTTTCCTCTTGATTAATGTTTATATAAAGGTGACCTACCTTCGAAAACTTTACATATAGTTATTAATTTATCTGGTTTTTGCTTAGTAAGCATGCATAGCTATACTTTTCTCCCCTAGCATTGGGATTACAGACTATGATCAGAGCAGGAAACTAAAGGCTAAAATGATGATGGTATTTTCATAAAGGGCCCTGGGTGCTGTCAAACTAAAAGAATAAAGCATACTTACCTGCCTTGCACCCCTGCTGCTGCAGTCCTGCTGGCTCTCGGTCCCCAGCCCTCTTGACTTCTTCCTGCCTCCTTTTTGTGGCCACAATGCAGGAACTGCCAACAACAGTGACCACATCACAGGAAGAAGTCAAGAGGGCTGGGGATGAGTAGCAGGTAGGACTGCAGTGGTGGAGGAGCAGGGAAAGTGAGTATGCACTTATTTATTTTGGGAGCATTCGGGGCCCTTTCTAAAAAAATATGTTAGCTCCTGGATAATTCTAGTAACCCATTCCATCTGCCCCATGTAAATTAACAGAACAGATCAGGAAGGTAGGAAACAAACTCAGTAACTGTGTTCACTCCATACACATCTACAGCCAACACCTGCCACTAATGGCTGACATCAGTATAATCAATACTTTTAAATAGTGATTGCTGCATTTAGGAGGTGTCCACCCTTTGAGACCTTTTATTGGCACCCCTGCTACACAGTCACAGGGAGACAATCTATTACTATGGCAGTCTTCTCCCATGTATGGTGGATATGCTTGTACAACCTACTTTGGGCATGCTATACTAGCAGAGCTTACAGATCACAGATTTAGCAGATCAATGCAATGTAATAGCAACGTAATGCAAATTGATCTGTAAAGCAAAAAAAAAAAATCATTACTTATTAAAGTCCACTAGGGGACAATCATTTCAGCAGGCGGAAAAATACGGGTGAAACTTAAAAATCAATCTCATTGCCAGAAACTAGCAAAACTCATGTGATCAGACAGGCTGCCTGACATTCCATCTTGAAAGTTCAATAGACGTGAGTGAGTTTAGAAACTAGTTGAAGGTCCGTGTGTTCACACCCTGTCCGATTGCTAGATAAAATAGTGTATTCTCTTCCCATTCTAAACCACGTGACTGATATAATGCAAGTCTACAGAACCATCTCAGTCCATAGACAGAGAGCAGAGAGAGTAGTGCACGGCAGCGTGCTGCTCTCCTTGATCATTCTACTGATTGGTCAGGGTCTAAACACTCTGACCGTGAAAAACTTTGCATGTTAAAAGTTTTTTCTCTGACAGGTACACTTTAAAGAATATTCACCATCAACACCCTATTCCAAATTATTATGCAAATTCTATTTAAGTGTCACAAAGATTAAATATTTAGTTTTTCAGTGTAACTCATGGGTGGCATTGTGTCTCGGCTCTTTTGATCACTAATAACAATCTCAGACACCTGTGATAATTAGATTGCCAGGTGAGCCCAATTTAAGGAAAAACTACTAAAGGTGGGTGTTCCACACTATTAAGCAGATCATCATTTTCAAGCAATATGGGGAAGAAAAAGGATCTATCTGCCACCGAAAAGAGTGAAATAGTTCAATGCCTTGGACAAGGTATGAAAACATTAGATATTTCACAAAAATGTAAGCGTGATCATCGCACTATTAAGAGATTTGTGGCTGATTCAGAGCACAGACGGGTTTGTGCAAATAAAGGCAAATTGAAGAAGAATCCTGCCAGATCCATGCATCGGATCAAGAGAGCAGCTGCTAAAAAACCATAACATAGCAGCAAACAGATATTTGAAGCTGCTGGTGCCTCTGGAGTCCCACGTACATCAAGGTGTAGAGTCCTCCAGAGTCTTGCAACTGTGCATAAACCTTTTATTTGGCCACCACTAACCAATGCTCACAAGCAGAAAAGGCTGCATTGGGCAGAAAAATGCATGAAGACTAATTTTCAAACAGTCCTGCTCACTGATGAGTGCCGTGCAACACTGCATGGTTGGTGGACGGCCACCCTGTTGCAACAAGGCTGCGACATCAGCAAGGCGGTGGTGGTGTCATGTTTTTGCCCGTATCATGGGAAGAGAACTGGTCGGCCCCTTTAGGGTCTCCGAAGGTGTCAAGATGAACTCTGCAAACTATGTGGAGTTTCTGACTGACCACTTTCTTCCCTGGTACAGAAGGAAAAACTATGCTTCCCGTAATAAAATCAACTTCATGCATGACAATGCACCATCTTATGCTGCAAAGAATACCTCATCATACAGCATCAATGGCTGCTATAGGGATAAAAGGAGAGAACGTCATGGCCTCCATCCTCCCCTGACCTCAATCCTATTGAGAAACTTTGGAGCATCCTCAAACAAAAGATCTATGAGGGTGGGAGGCAGTTTACATCCAAACAGCAGCTCTGGGAGACTATTCTGACATCTTTCAAACAAATTCAAGCAGAAACTGTCAAAAAACTCACAAGTTCAATGGATGCAAGACTCGTGAAGCTGCTATCAAATAAGGGGTCCTATGTTAAAATGGAACGTGACCTGTTAACATGTTTAAAAAGTTAAAATGTTGTTAAAAGTTTGAAAAAGCTTTTGATTTCAGTTAATATGCTGCAAACACAACAAATGACAATTTTCAGTTCTTTACAACCTATAAAGTGTTTTGAAACTTACTGTGCGTAATAATTTGGAACAGTGCATTGTAAATTTTGTATGTTAAAAAAAAATCCTGTTATCATTAGGAGGTTTGTTCAATAAAATTTTAATTGTACTCTTAATAGTTGAAAACATGAGAATTATGCTGATTGTTATTTACATTAATTATTTAGGTAAATGAGAAAAATACAATTTGCATAATAATTTGGAACAGGGCGTATTTCTTAAGTGCACACAGATCACCAAAAATTTACAGTGTTTGAAGCCATCCCCAGCTTCCATGTACTATGAGCCAAGTAGTTTTAGATATTATTGTTAAAGGGATACTCCGGCCCTGAGACATCTTATCCCCTATCCAAAGGATAGGGCATAAGATGTCTCACTGTGGGGGTCCCACCGCTGGGGACCCCCAGAATCTTTTATTCGCCACCCACCTGTTTGAGCTGCACACCGCAATGCCAGCTCACAAACAGCCGGGTGGCGACCACGGGGCCGGAGAATTGTGATGTCACGACTGACTCCGCCCCCGTGTGACGTCCCCCCCCCGCGCCCCCGCTATGCAAGTCTATGGAAGGGAGCGTGACGGGGGTTACCTCACACGGGGATGGAGTCGTGACGTCATGATTCTCCGGCCCCGTGGTCGCCTCCCGGCTGTTTGTGAGCTGGCACCGTGGCATGCAGCTCAAACAGGTGGGTGGTGAATACAAGATTGCAGGGGTCCCCAGCGGCGGGAGCCCCGCGGTGAGACATCTTATCCCCTATCCTTTGAATAGGGGATAAGATGTCTCAGGGCCAGAGTACCCCATTAAAGGAGTACTGTGGTGCAGGACAAGTTAGCCCCTATCCAAACATGCCCCCTCCATGTATCTCTATGGGAGAGCTGGAGATTCACAAACGCTGCATCACCGGCTCTCTCGTAGACATACATGGAGGAGGTGTGTCGGCCACCGCTTTGTGTGCAGGCTGACACAGCTCCATTGATTGAGAGAGTCTGAACGCCGAGCACTAGATCACGGTGGTCCCAGCATTCAGGCCTCCAGCGATCTGACTCTTATCCTCTATCCCTTGGATAGGGGATAAATAGTTCTGCACCACAGTGTCAGGATTCGGCAGGCTGGTGGTGGATCCTCTGTGTCAGTGAGGGAATTGGCGTGGACCGTACCGGAGGACCGGTTCTAAGTTGCTACTGGTTTATAAATCTCAGAGAGCCGGCGCGCTCGCCCCCTAGGGAGCGGGGCTGCGCGCTCCGGGACTGAGCATACAGAGGACGGGTCAGGTGAGGAGATTGGGATGCGACCCGCGGGCGGGCGCGTCCCGCTACCCGGATTGCATCCCCGCCAGCAGTGACAGTACAGTGGGTCTGACCGGGGCGCTGCAGAGAGGAGAACGCCGCAAGTGCTCCGGGGAGGAGCAGGGACCCGGAGTGCTCGGCGTAACAGTACCCCCCCCCCTTAGGTCTCCCCCTCTTTTTATCTGCATGTCCCTTAATACGAGACGAGGTCAGTGGGAGCGACTCTTGAGTCTCCTTCCAGACAATGGAGAAGTCCCGGGTTACTTCATCTACGGCAGGAACTCCAGAAGAAGTGGGAATGGGGAGGGAGGGCAGAGGGTGAATCTTGCCACGGGGCAGAGTGGTACCAGGAAGGAGGCTATGAGGAGGTAAGATCTCTGCTTGCTTTTTGCAGAAAACATCAGAAAAGTCCTGGTAAGCCTTGGGAGGACCCGTTAAAGGTGGAACCTCAGGGGTTAGACAAGTGGGAACAGATGTGAGGCATCGTTTGTGACAAGAAGGACCCCAATTTTTGATCTCCCCGGTGGTCCAGTCGAGGGTGGGAGCATGACGTTGGAGCCACGGCAGGCCGAGAAGAACTTCAGAGGTGCAGTTAGGCAGAACGAAAAATAAAAAATTTTCATGGTGAAGTCCAATGCTCATGGGCAGGGGTTCAGTGCGGCAGCGCACAGTGCAGCCCAATTTTTCTCCATTAACAGAAGAGATAGAGAGCTGTTTGACGAGACGGGTTACTGGGATACTGAACCTATTAACGAAAGAGGCCAAAATAAAGTTTCCTGCAAAACCTGAGTCCAAGAAGGCCACTGCTGAGAAGGAGGAGTTGGCAGAAGGAGAAATCCGCACAGGTACAGTCAGACGGAGAGGCAGAATTTACACCAAGAGACGCCACTCCCACGTGAACAGGGTGCGTGCGTGCGTTTCCCAGACGCGGAGGATGAATAGGGCAGTCCACTAGGAAATGTTCGGTACTAGCACAGTACAGGCATAAATTTTCATTTCTGCGACGAGACCTCTCTTCTTGGGTCAGGCGAGACCGATCCACTTGCATAGCCTCCTTGACGGGAGGCACAGGAGTAGATTGCAGAGGATTCTGGAAGAGAGGTACCCAGTGATCAAGGTCCTTTTCTTGGCGGAGCTCCTGGCGTCTTTCAGAAAAAGGCATATCAATGCGGGTGGCCAACTGGATAAGCTCAGACAGGGTGGCAGGAATTTCTCTGTAGAGGCAGAAGCTGCTGTAGCATGGCGGTCAACTGCGACAGCTGTTGTCCTTGTTGCGCGATCTGTTGGGATTGCTGGGCGACCACCGCGGTTAGGTCAGAGAGACTTGGCAGCAGCACCTCAGCGGGATCCATGGTCGGATCTACTGTCAGGATTCGGCAGGCTGGTGGTGGATCCTCTGTGTCAGTGAGGGATTGGCGTGGACCATACCGGAGGACCGGTTCTAAGTTGCTACTGGTTTTCACCAGAGCCCGCCGCAAAGCGGGATGGTCTTGCTGCGGCGGTAGCAACCAGGTCGTGTCCACCGGTAGCGGCTCAACCTCACTGACTGCTGAGACTGGCGTGGTACAGGGGGACTAGACAGAGGCGAGGTCAGACGTAGCAGAAGGACAGGGTAGGTGGCAAAGGTTCGTAGTCAAGGGCAACGGCAGAAGTTCTGGAACACTGGAAATGGATACACACAAAAACGCTTTCACTAGGCACTAGGCAACAAGATACGGCCATGACAGGAAGGGGAAGTGAGTTTTTATAGGGAAGGTACAGGTGCAGGACTGATTGGGCCAGGCGCCAATCAATGGCGCACTGGCCCTTTAAATCTCAGAGAGCCGGCGGGCGCGCGCCCTAGGGAGCGGGGCCGCGCGCGCCGGGACTGAGCAGACAGAGGACGGGGCAGGTGAGGAGATTGGGATGCGACCCGCAAGCGGGCGCGTCCCGCTACGCGGATCGCATCCCCACCGGCAGTGACAGTGCAGCGCTCCCGGTCAGCGGGTCTGACCGGGGCGCTGCAGAGAGGAGAACGCCGCGAGCGCTCCGGGGAGGAGCAGGGACCCGGAGCGCTCAGCGTAACACACAGTATTCCTTTAAAGTATTCAAGTGGCACTGACCCAGAAAAATGTGCGATGGCGCACGTACTGAAGTATGTTATCTTCCTTGCTTAGCTCTAATTCCCCTTCAGGTTACATTTCTGGGAGTCCCTTCCTACAGAAAGGGGACAGTGGTTGTGGGTTATGTTTTAAAGCCCAAACATTCTATTGTGGCCTATCTCACAGACACAGGATTGTGACCAAATGTCACAGAAACAAGCTTTGTAAGAGTTAATAAATCTGGAGCACAGGCGCCTTGGTTTACATGAGAAGCACTGAATGCAGTTATAGCACATAAGTATTCAGGATGACAGTGAATGCGCTCATTAACGCTAATGTTACATTTTTCTGGATTTTTTTCCTGTGCTGCTTCCTGCAATCCATTTATTAGTTTATTCTAATTTTAAATCAAATCCACATTCAGGGCTGTGACTTTTTTCTCGCTCAGGGATTTATATTGTAATGTAATGTAAGTAATAATTCACACAGTCACATAGGCTACAATTACTGTTTGCACAAAAAAAAATTCTTCAATCATGAGCCCGGCCTAATAAAGTGCACATTGTTAGCTCATGTTCTGACTGATCCGGTATGAAATCTTATGTTATTGAGAAACACTGAACTTACAATCAGTTCCAATGGCATTTAATGCTCATCACAGACCTTGTCACATCGGCTTTATAGAGTAATCAGGAAACGTTGATTTACCTGAACAGGTTGGGAGCTGCTGATTTTCTCTACAGTGCAGGAAGGTGAATCGATACTTGGTTTTTTAATGTGTTGTGCTTGTTGCTTCTCTATCACTGATCCAATATCGGGAGCTGAAAAAAAGTAGATTATTAAACTAATAATAGTGAATACTGACATTTTTGTAACATGTTTAACATAACCTAGTTCATAAAACAGATGAAAAGCGACCCATCCTTGTTCATATGTACCTATACAGTGACTTTTTGGGGGGTAGATACAGCATACAGCAAACATATGTATAGACAGAATCCAATCCCTGAACATACAGATATAGTAAACCATAAAGGGGTGCTCTGCTGTAAACATCATATTAGCTCCGGTAACCCCCTCTGGTCCCCAGCTGCGCTCCTATTCTGCTCAAAAACTCTGACTTCTAGGCCCCGAGTGACATCAGGGCCTGGAGTGTCACATTGCCCCTCAGTCAATTACTGGCCGAGATGGGACATCGCAGGGGCAGGTGGGGACCGGAGGGGGTCACCGGAGCCACCGCTGGAGTGTAGGAGGTAAATGAAAGTTCTGAAGAAAAAAAAAAAAAACTTCCACTGGATAACCCATTTAACTTGACATTTAACACATGAGGTGTCACTGTAAAGTTAAAGTTTGCTATATTTGTTGGCTATCTTGGTATATACTATGTCTTATCATATGATGACTCCATGTTAAATTCAGTGACTTTTTAGGAAAGTAGATACTGTGTACAGTGAACATTAAAGAGGACCTGTGGCCAACTTCAAAAAAATTAGATTGCATTTTCATTACAAATCTTAGGTCACTCAGTCTGATCACACACCTTAAAATAGTTTCTTGGCCTTTCTTGTGGTATTCTGGCTTTATACATCTTATCCCCTATCCAAAGGATAGGGGATAGGATTTATGATAGCAGGGGTCCTGCAGCTGGGGACCCCCACGATCTCGGTGCAGCCCTCGGCATTCTGTGCTGGGCGATGCCTCCGAGACGGGGACGTGATGTCATGGCCACACCCCTTAGTGATGTTACACCACGCCCCCTCCATTCATGTCTATGAGAGGGGGTGACTACTGTCACGCCCCTTCCCATAGACATGAATGGAGGGGGTGGCATGACATCACTAGGGGGCGTGGCCTAACATCACATCCCCGTCTCAGAGGCAGCGCCCAGCACAGAATGCCGGGAGCTGCACTGAGATTGCGGAGGTCCCCAGAGGCGGGACCCCTGCGATCATACATCTTATCCCCTATCCTTTGGATAGGGGATAAGATGTATAAAGCCAGAATACCCCTTTAAGTGATCATAACCGCTCTAAAACATTATTTAGAGATGTATGAGAGCTGTGGCAGTTCTTCTGCCTATCTATGCATGTTAGCCAAATCCCCTAGATGTTTCTCCTGTGGTTCTGTGACCTATTCTCTGAAGTATTGTGGCTTATTGTTAGTAGTTTTGCTCCTAATTTGTTGCTATGATCCCTTGGGTCTTGAAGTTCAGTATCTAATGATTGGTTCTGCAGACAAGTCCTGGAATCAATTATTTTAATTCCCTAAGAAAGGAAGGGACGACAATACGATGACCAAAGTGACCGCATGATAGTGCATATCTTATGCCTTGAAAAATTAAGAATCCTAAGTAAAGAGAAGTAAATATATAGAAATGAAGTGCTGCGTTCACAAAGAATATAGAAAATATGCAAAGGAAACTAAACCAGTTCTGTTGTCTTTGGGCTTAGGAGTTGGTAACATTGTTTCGCACAAATGCACAAGGGTCTCTGAACATTTTGATACTGACGGCTATTATGATACTCACACTGGGGCAGATAAAAAAAATATACATATCAAACTATCATAGACCGTCTGCAAATATGCCATATTAATCACAGTGGCTCATGTTGTTCAACAAATCTCACACATCTGTAGAATGTCTAGTTTAGGTAATTCATTAGTTGGATTTTTGGTGCACAACGGCACATAAACGCTAGTGTTGCTCGCGAATATTCGCAATTCGAATATTATTCGCGAATATCGCATATTCGCGAATTCGCGAATTTCGCGAATATAGCGCTATATATTCGTAATTACGAATATTCGTTTTTTTTTTTTTTTTTTTTCTTCACAGTACACATCACAGTGATCACCCCTCTCTGCTTCCAGCTTGTGTGGTGTAAAGAAGGCTGTAATACTACTGTGTGAGACTGGCGCGCGAAAATTCGCATATGCGAAAATTAGCATATGCTAATTTTCGCATATGCGAATTTCCACATATGCTAATTGTCGCATACGCGAAAATAAAACGAGAATATAACGAATATGCGAATATTCGCGAATATATGACGAATATTCGTCCATATATTCGCGAATATTCGCGAATTCGAATATGGCCTATGCCGCTCAACACTAATAAACGCTCCAACCCCTTTTAATGAAGCCATTCCCTCTTGTTGTGCATGGCTGGAAGTATCTACAAAGTGTATAAAACACATACACAATGTTATCCACCTCATATAAGCAAGTTTTTAGTTGTTTTATTTATTATTTTTATTTACACTCATAAACATTGAGCTGCATTTTCCTGTGTTATTTTTTACACAAATAGCCATATCCATTTTTGGCAGTGTGCTACTCTTTTCATTTGATGACAGGCTATGCCATGTATTTACAGAAGCAGGGAGTCCTGTCAAAGTCTGGACTTCCTGCTCCTGTACACTGAGCAGCGCTGCATACAGGGAGCCAGGATGTAATGAGTGAGCGGATATGCATGCAGCATTTACGTTCAGCTCATGGCACATATTTGCTGGGCTGAATGAGAGTGCGCCCTGTCAGTAAATGAGGCTTTGAAATATTTCTTCCAGTATAAATCAGTAGGATGCAGATTTTGATACAAAATCCACATGAAAAAAAATAAGCCCCCTGACGAAGCATAATGCGAAACGTATGTTGGGATTGGAGCTGGTAGGTTGGCAGCATACATAGCAGGATGTCTCATTGTTTTCAGCTTGTTTTCCTTAATCATTTATCCCTTTGCCCCTCATCTATTTAAAGCATGCATGTCTCTTGTATCACCTTTTAATAATATCTATGTGGTTGCACCACTTTACCCTGGATTCAGCTGAGAGATTTAGTGGCAATCCTTTTATGGACTATTTTACCCTGTAATCCATGTACATTTGCTCCTTTTCTGCACCTGTCACTCCAGTGCCTTTGTTTTAAAGGGGTATGCCGGTGGAAAACGTTATTTTTTTTTTCAAATGAACTGGTGCCAGAAAGTTAAACAGATTTATAAATTACTTCCATTAAAAAAATCTTAATCCTTTCAGTAGCTTTTAGCAGCTGTTTGCTACAGAGGAAAATCTTAAATTTTTTTTTGTGTTGCCTACAGTGCTCTCTGCTGACACCTGATGCCCGTATCAGGAACTGTCCAGAGCAGGATAAAATCCCCATAGCAAACCTATGCTGCTCTGGAAAGTTCCTGACATGGACACAGGTGAGCACTGTGATTTCAAAAAAGAAATTCAAAAAGTAAAGAATTTCCTCTGTAACATACAGCTGCTAAAAAGTACTAAAGGGATTAAGATTTTTTAATAGAAGTAATTTACAAATCTGTTTAACTTTCTGGCACCAGTTCATTTAAAAAAAAAAAAAAGTTTTCCACCGGAGTACCCCTTTAACCTGTTAAGGACATAGGACGTTCTCTAACGTCCTCACTACCTGGGTTTTAATGCCCAAGGACGTTAGAGAACGTCCTGTTGTATTTCCGGTCTCTGCCGCTCGCCGGGCAGAGATCGGAACTGGATGCCTGCTGAAGGACATGTAGGCCCCCCATGTCGGCGATCGCCGCAAATCGCAAGGGAAATCGCCCTTGCGATCTGCGGTGATACCGGGCTGAACGAGTCTCTGGGACCCGACCGCCCGGTAATTTTGCATGATCCCGGCTGTCACAGACAGCCAGGACCATGCTGAAGTATCGGAGCGAGGTGGCAAGCCTGCCACCTCCTCCGATCCCCTGCGATCCGTTGGTTAACTAACCGACCAATCGCAAGGGGGGGCGGTTACTTCCTCCCGTCCTGCCCGGCCCCTGGAAGTCCAGAGAGGACGGGAGGAAGACCGGAGGACGCAGCGGGGGACGGGGGAGTGCTGGGGACCAGCCCCGGTACTTACCTCGTCCCTGAAGACCCGGATCCCGGCGAGGAAGATGGCGGCGGCGGCGACAGGTGAGTAGATCTTTAGCTGCGGTCGGGCCCTTTCCAGCAATGCACGTCGCCGTAAAGCGACATGCATTGCTGTAATGGGACCCTGTATACTACAACTCCCAGCATGCCCAGACAGCCCTTGGCGTCTGGGCATGCTGGGAGTTGCAGTTTTGCAACATCTGGAGGTCCACAGTTTGGAGACCACTGTGCCCTTCCAGATGTTGCAAAACTACACATCCTCAGCATGCCCTTACTGTCCAGGCATGCTGGGAGTTGTAGTTCTGTAACATCTGGCCCTTCAGATGTTGCAGAACTACAACTCCCAGCATGCCTGGACAGTTTTGGCATACTGGGAGTTGTAGTTTTGCAACATCTGGAAGGGCACAGATTGGGAACCACTGTATTAGTGGTCTGCAAACTGTAGTCCTCCAGATGTTGCAAAACTACAACTCCCAGCATGCTGGGAGTTGTAGTTCGGCAACATCTGGCTCTAAAGATGTTGCCGAACTACTACTCCCAGCATTCCTGAGAATGCTGGGAGTTGTGGTTTTGCAACAACAGGAGGCACACTGGTTGGGAAACATTGTCTGTTTCCTAACTCAGTGTTTCCCAACCGTGTGCCTCCAGCTGTTGCAAAACTATAACTACTAGCATGCACTGATAAACTGTGCATGCTGGGAGTTGTAGTTTTTTAACAGCTGGAGGTCCCCTCCCCCCTGTGAATGTACAGGGTACATTCACATGGGCAGGGGGCTTACAGTGAGTATCAGGCTGCAAGTTTGCGATGCTGCAAATTTTGCGCGGCAGCTCAAACTCACAGCGGGAACTCGCTGTAATCCCCCGCCCGTGTAACTGTACCCTAAAAACACTACACTACACTACACTAACACAAAATTAAATAAAAAGTAAAAAAAAACACTACATATACACATACCCCTACACAGCCCCCCTCCCCTCCCCAATAAAAATGAAAAACGTCCGGTATGCCACTGTTTCCAAAATGGAGCCTCCAGCTGTTGCAAAACAACAACTCCCAGTATTGCCGGACAGCCGTTGACTGTCCAAGCATGCTGGGAGTTTTGCAACAGCTGGAGGCACCCTGTTTGGGAATCACTGGCGTAGAATACCCCTATGTCCACCCCTATGCAAATCCCTAATTCAGGCCTCAAATGCGCATGGCGCTCTCACTTTGGAGCCCTGTCGTATTTCAAGGCAACAGTTTAGGGTCACATACGGGGTATAGCCGTACTCGGGAGAAATTGTGTTACAAATTTTGGGGGGCTTTTTCTCCTTTAACCCCTTATGAAAAGGTGAAGTTGGGGTCTACAACAGCATGTTAGTGTAAAAAAATAAATTTTTTACACTAACACGCTGGTGTTGCCCTATATTTTTCATTTTGACAAGAGGTAAAAGGGAAAAACGCCCCCCAAAATTTATAATGCAATTTCTCCCGACTACGGAGATACCCCATATGTGGGCGCAAAGTGCTCTGGGGGTGCACAACAAGGCCCAGAAGGGAGAGTGCACCATTTACATTTGAGGTGATTTGCACAGGGGTGGCTGATTGTTACAGCGGTTTGACCAACGCAAAAAAAAAAAAAAAAACACATGTGACCCCATTTCGGAAACTACACCCTTCACGGGATGTAATGAGGGGTGTAGTGAGAATTTACACCCCACTGGTATCTGACAGATCTTTGGAACAGTGGGCTGTGCAAATAAAATTTTTTTTACAGCCCACTGTTCCAAAGTTCTGACAGACACCAGTGGGGGGTAAATGCTCACTGTACCCCTTGTTACGTTCCTCAAGGGGTCTAGTTTCCAAAATGGTATGCCATGTTGGGGTTATTTTGCTCTCCTGGCACCATAGGGGCTTCCTAAATGCGACATGCCCCGAGCAAAATTTGCTCTCCAAAAGCCAAATATGACTCCTTCTCTTCTGAGCATTGTAGTTTGCCCGTAGTGCACTTCAGGTCCACTTATGGCGTACCTTCATACTCAGAAGAGATGGGGTTACAAATTTTGGGGGGTATTTTCTGCTATTAACCCTTGCAAAAATGTGAAATTTGGGGGGAAACACACATTTTAGTGAAAAAATATATATATTTTTTTTACATATGCAAAAGTCGTGAAACCCCTGTGGGGTATTAAGGCTCACTTTATTCCTTGTTACGTTCCTCAAGGGGTCTAGTTTGCAAAATGGTATGCCATGTGAGGGTTTTTTGCTGTTGTGGCACCATAGGGGCTTCCTAAATGCGACATGCCCCCCGACCAAAATTTGCTCTCCAAAAGCCAAATATGACTCCTTCTCTTCTGAGCATTGTAGTTCGCCCGTAGTGCACTTCAGATCTACTTATGGGGTACCTTCATACTCAGGAGAGATGGGGTTACAAATTTTGTGGGGTATTTTCTGCTATGAACCCTTGCAAAAATGTGAAATTTGGGGGGAAACACACATTTTAGTGAAAAAATATATATATATTTTTACATATGCAAAAGTCGTGAAACACCTGTGGGGTATTAAGGTTCACTTTACCCCTTGTTACGTTCCCCAAGGGGTCTAGTTTCCAAAATGGTATGGCATGTGGGGATTTTTTGCTGTTCTGGTACCATAGGGGCTTCCTAAATGCAACATGCCCCCCAAAAACCATTTCAGAAAAACATACTCTCCAAAATCCCCTTGTCGCTCCTTTGCTTCTGAGCCCTCTACTGCGCCCGCCGAACACTTTTCATGGACATATGAGGTATGTCCTTACTCGAGAGAAATTGGGCTACAAATATAAGTATACATTTTCTCCTTTTACCCCTTGTAAAAATTCAAAAATTGGGTCTACAAGAACATGCGAGTGTAAAAAATGAAGATGGTGAATTTTCTCCTTCACTTTGCTGCTATTCCTGTGAAACACCTAAAGGGTTAAAACGCTGACTGAATGTCATTTTGAATACTTTGGGGGGTACAGTTTTTATAATGGGGTCATTTGTGGGGTATTTCTAATATGAAGACCCTTCAAATCCACTTCAAACCTGAACTGGTCCCTGAAAAATAGTGACTTTGAAAATTTTGTGAAAAATTGGAAAATTGCTGCTTAACTTTGAAGCCCTCTGGTGTCTTCCAAAAGTAAAAACACGTCAATTTTATGATGCAAACATAAAGTAGACATATTGTATTTGTGAAAAAATTTTTTTTTATTTGGAATATCCATTTTCCTTACAAGCAGAGAGCTTCAAAGTTAGAAAAATGCTAAATTTTCAATTTTTTCAGCAAATTTTTGAATTTTTCACTAAGAAACGATGCAAGTATCGACAAACTTTTACCAATAACATAAAGTAGAATATGTCATGAAAAAACAATCTCAGAATCAGAATGATAGGTAAAAGCATTCCAGAGTTATTAATGTTTAAAGTGACAGTGGTCAGATGTTCAAAAAACGCTCCGGTCCTAAGGTGTAAAATGGCCTGGTCCTTAAGGGATTAATGTTTCATACTGTATTTTTAAATGTATGTCTTTGATATATTTTAAATAAAATCAACATTTTACATGATTGGTTCTTTTTGTTGGTGTATACATGTATGTCTTGGCGTGAACTAATTGTGGCATCTTTATGATAGCCGGTTTATTATTGGAGGTACAAAGTTTAAAGACACGTGAAATCCCATTTGTGCATATGATGGAAAAGTGAATAAAAATTGACTATGAAAAGGGAAGAAAAAAGGGGAATCATAGTACATAAGGCCCATAGGATCCCCATTGCAACTTGCACATTCAGACAGTGTAGCATAAAAAGGTTTTCAAGCATCCCTGCCATACGGGTTGGAACAGATAAGATAATTTGACAGCTGCACGTCACAGCTCTGTGCGAGTGAGGTCTGACCTGTTCAGTGCTAAACCAATAAAGTGGCTTGTTTTACACATCATTTGGGCGCTCCTCGGTAATTGTGCCTGATTTTTAAAGCAACGTTACAGTACTTTACTCACTTTTGCCCACACACTGAAAACACTTAAAATTTGCCAGTATTTGATTATCCCCTTCATTGAGCTTAAGCTAAGTAATTTAGGGCATAAAGTTGATTACCCAATCCACTAATCAGTGAAAACCTATAATCTGCCCCATTATTTTTGATTGCAAATTTATACTTTGGCTGAGAAGTTTCTCACTTAATTGTGTTTTCCTCCTTCCCTTGAGATTACAATTAAGAATTTGTTTTTAAATTGGAGAATCGCTCATACGTGTAGTGCAGGAAATACTTAAGTTTGGCTACAGCAAGACTCTAAGAGAAGAACACAAAGATGCACAGCGAAGGCCAGGACAAGGGGTGAGTGGAGTGGTTGGCCATCTAAGGAGGCTTTAAAGGTATCATGGAAAGTATCATGAAAAAATTATCCCCTATAGAAAGGATAGGGAATAAGTTTTAGATCGTGGGGGGGGGGGGGGTCCGAGCGCCGGGGCCCCCATGATCTCCTGTTTAGAGCCCTGGCTCTCCTTCACAGCGGCACGTCACGACCGCCACCAGAAGCGGGGGCCGCCACGCCCCCTCTATATAGTTCTATGGGAGAGCCGAAGATTGCCGAATGAAAAGTGGTGGATAAAATCCAGGAAAACAGGAATTACCATACGGCGCTTTTACTCCTTGGACAGATGCAGGCCTGCATCTGTCCAAGGAGTAAAAGCGCCGTATGGTAATTCCTGTTTTCCTGGATTTTATCCACCACTTTTCATTGCCCATCCAGCGACCGAGAGGAACCTGGAAAGGAAACCGTGGCTGCTGACCTCCATTTCTTCCTGCAAGTCTATATGCCTGCTGAGGTGTTGTGCTCTTAGCACAACACGATGTGGTAAGCCTTCAATTTTTGTGCACATTGAAGCCACTCTGCTATACCGTCCACACTAGGAGCGCACCTTGTTGTTTTTTGTCTTTTTCACATGAAGATTGCCGAATGGCTCTCCCATTGGGTAATAAGGAGGGGGCATGCCAGCCCCCACTTTGGGTGGGGGTCGTGATGTGCCGTTGTGAAGGAGAACCAGGGCTCTAAACAGGAGATCACGTGGGGCCCCAGCACTCGGACCCACCACAATCTAAAACATATCCCGTATCCTTAGGATAGGAGATGTTTTTTTTCATGAAAGTTGTCCTTTATATTTAGGGGAACGTTTTATGTGTAAAAAATTATGCCTTTAAAGGGGTACTCCGGTGGAAAACATTTTTCTAATTCACTTGTGCAAGAAAGTTAAACAGATTTGTAAATTACTTTTATTTAAAAATATTAATCCAGCTGCTGTATAATACAGAGGAAGTTCTTTTCTTTTTTAATGTCTTTTCTGTCTGACCACAGTGCTCTCTGCTGACACCTCTGTTCATTTTAGGAACTGTCCAGAGCAGGAGCAAATCCCAATAACAATCCTCTCCTGCTCTGGACAGTTCCTGTCATGGACAGAGGTATCAGCAGAGAGCACTGTGGTGAGACAGAAAGGAAATTCAAAAAGAAAAAACTTCCACTGTATTATACAGCAGCTGATAAGTACTGGAAGGATTTAGATTTTTAAATAGAAGTACAGTGACCCCCTGACCTACGATGGCCCTGACATATGATAATTTCAACATGTGATGGCCTCTCAGAGGCCATCGCGTGTTGAAGGCAGCATCAACATACGATGCTTTTGTATGTCGGGGCCATTGCATAAACGGCTATCCGGCAGCGCAGACTGCTTCAGCTGCCGTCAGATAGCCATTTACGGTGCCCCGTGTGCTGAGGTGATGATGACTTACATGTCCTCGGGGCTCCGGAGCGTCCTCTTTGGCATCCCCTGCATCGCCGGTGCTCTCCTTCGTCGTCATCACGTTGCCGCGCATGCCGTCCCGTCATCCAATAGGAGCGGCGTGCGTAGTGACGTGATGGCGGCGATGGAGAGCGAGGATCCCGGGGAAGCAGAGACGTCCGGAGCGTCGGGGACGTGGCGACAGCGATGGAGGGCGACATCCAGGGCATCGGTGACGGTCCGGAGCGGCGGGGACAGGTGAGTATAACTTCCTATTCTTTCCATTGCACGGATCCCTCAACATACGATGGTTTCAACAAACGATGGTTCATTTGGAACGGATTACCATCGTATGTTGAGGAACCACTGTAATTTACAAATCTATTCAACTTTCTGGCACCAGTTGATTTAAAAAAAATGTTTTCCACCGGAGTACCCCTTTAAATTTTTGTAACACCAATTGACCCCATGTTTGAGCGGCTGATAATGCTGTAGTTCAGTATCTCTCAATCAGGGAAACACTGCTGCAGGTGCTTAGATACAATGAATACCATTTAGAAAACCATGGCCAATACACCACTCCTATCATGGATGGCCTAGTCCAGTGTTTCCTAAGCGAGGTCCTCAAGACCCCCCCCCCCCCCCCACACACACACCAACAAGTCATGTTTTCAGGATTTCCTTAGTCTTTCACAGGTGATTTAACTGTGGTGATGCCAGATTCCCGAACCATAATAACCTGTTGGGGGGTCTTTAGGACCGTGCTTGAGAAACACTGGTCTAGTCACTTGTACAGTTTTCATGTAGGTGTCTATACAAATGTGACATGGGACCTGAACAGTAGTCCTGAGAGTGAGAAATTAAAGTGTTACTGTCATTAGTAAGAACATTTAAATAAATGCTTAAATCATAGTTACATAGTTACATAGTTACATAGTTAGTACGGTCGAAAAAAGACATATGTCCATCAAGTTCAACCAGGGAATTAAGGGGTAGGGGTGTGGCGCGATATTGGGGAAGGGATGAGATTTTATATTTCTTCATAAGCATTAATCTTATTTTGTTCCAGGAATGTATCTAATCCTGTTTTAAAGCTGTTAATTGTTCCTGCTGTGACCAGTTCCTGAGGTAGACTGTTCCATAAGTTCACAGTTCTCATGGTAAAGAAGGCGTGTCGCCCCTTGAGACTAAACTTTTTCTTCTCCAGACGGAGGGAGTGCCCCCTCGTCCTTTGGGGGGGTTTAACCTGGAACAGTTTTTGTCCATATTTTTTGTATGGGCCATTAATATACTTATATACGTTTATCATATCCCCCCTTAAATGTCTCTTCTCAAGACTAAACAATTGTAACTCCTTTAATCGCTCCTCATAGCTAAGATGTTCCATTCCCCATATTAGTTTAGTCGCGCGTCTCTGCACCCTTTCCAACTCCGCAGTGTCCCTTTTATGGACAGGTGCCCAAAACTGAACAGCATATTCCAGGTGAGGCCGTACCAATGCTTTATAAAGGGGGAGTATTATGTCCCTGTCCCTTGAGTCCATGCCTCTTTTGATACATGACAATATCCTGCCGGCTTTGGAAGCAGCAGCCTGACATTGCATGCTATTCTGTAGTCTGTGATCTACAAGTACACCCAGATCCTTCTCTACCAGTGACTCTGCCAGTTTAATCCCCCCTAAGACATACGACGCATGCAGGTTATTAGTACCCAGATGCATAACTTTACATTTATCCACATTGAACCTCATTTGCCAAGTGGATGCCCAGACACTTAGTCTATCCAAGTCATCTTGTAACTTATGCACATCCTCTATAGACTGTACTGTGCTACAAAGCTTGGTGTCATCTGCAAAGATAGAAACAGAGCTGTTAATACCATCCTCTATATCATTAATAAATAAATTAAACAACAGCGGGCCCAGTACAGAACCTTGGGGTACACCACTAATAACCGGGGACCAATCAGAGTACGAATCATTGACCACCACTCTCTGGGTACGATCCATGAGCCAGTGTTCAATCCAGTTACAAACTAAAATTTCCAAACCCAAAGACCTTAACTTACCTGTCAGACGTCTATGAGGGACAGTATCAAATGCTTTAGCAAAATCCAGAAACACTATATCCACAGCCATTCCTCTGTCAAGGCTTCTACTCACCTCTTCATAAAAGCAAATTAGATTGGTTTGACAACTTATTGCTCTTTTAACATCATGTGTCAGCCATGTAGGATTTAGTTTTAATCGTTTATATTTGTGCCCTAAGACATGTATGTATAATAATATGCATGTGTTAATATGTGAAATACCTTTTGATCTATGTATTACTGTGAAAAATCAGGAATAAAAAAACAGAGCTACAATCTTTCAAAAACTACTCCGTCTGTCTCCAGGTTGGGTGTGGTTCTGCACCTCAGTTTCATTGAAGTGAATGGAGTCAAGTTGTAAAACCACACCAAACCTGGAGACAGACGTGGAGCTGTTATTTAAGGAAATTAGCTATGTTTATCTATTCCTTGAAAACCTCTTTAAAGATTGCAAGCTGCCTGCATCTTGTCTGTGCTCTGAGGAACAGAATGGAGAAAACCACACCTTCCTCCCACCTCCCCTCAGATATTTTGGTCCTTTTTTTTTTTTTTTTTTGAAGGACCAAAAAGGCTGGATTTTCAAGGTTTGTTTGCAAAATTAAAAAGACAGAGACCCCCTAGTGGCCATTTTTAAACCCTTTTTTCACATCTTTAGCAATCCTCTTTTTTAATGAAGTGTATTAGGAAAATGCTTAGTTTTTAATGGAAGTATTAACTGGAAAAAAGTTGATTCTAATGAAATTAACGCTTTAAACTTTGAACTTTCAATTTGGGTTTCTCCCGGATGTTCCATTATGGAGAGCTGCATCACAGTACCACATGTAAACAAAAAAAGATCCCTTGCTATAAAAATAAGAATCAAATGATTGGCTGCAAAGCTGAAGATATAACCAGAAAACAATAGAAGGAGAACCTTCAGTATAGAGACTAGAGATGAGCGAACTTTTCAAAAATTCGTTACGTGCCTTGAGGGGTGTAGTTTCCGAAATAGTATGCCATGTGTTTTTCTTTTGCTGTTCTGGCACCATAGGGGCTTCCTAAATGCGACATGCCCCCAAAAACCATTTCAGCAAAACTCAGTCTCCAAAATCCCATTGTTGCTCCTTCCCTTCTGAGCCCTCTACAGCTCCCGCCGAACACTTGACATACACATATGAGGTATTTCCATACTCGAGAGAAAATGGGTTACAGATTTTGGGGGGCTTTTTCTCCTTTCACCCTTTGTAAAATTTCAAAAACTGGGTCTACAAGAACATGCGAGTGTAAAAAATTAAGATTTTGAATTTTCTCCTTCACTTTGCTGCTATTCCTGTGAAACACCTAAAGGGTTAACAAACTTACTGAATGTCATTTTGAATACTTTTAGGGGTGCAGTTTTTATAATTGGGTAATTTATGGGGCATTTCTAATATGAAGGCCCTTCAAATCCACTTTAAAACTGAACTGGCCCCTAAAAAATTCCGATTTTGAAAATTTTGTGAAAAATTGGAAAATTGCTTCTGAACTTTTAAGCCCTCTGATGTTTTCCAAAAGTAAAAACATGTCAACTTTATGATGCAAACATAAAGTAGACATATTGTACATATTGAATCAAAATATTATTTATTTAAAATGTTTATTTTCCTTACAAGTAGAGAGCTTCAAAGTTAGAAAAATGCAAAATTTTCAATTTTTTCATCAAATTTTGGAATTTTTCACCAAGAAATGATGCAAGTATCGACAAAAATTTACCACTAACATAAAGTAGAATATGTCACGAAAAAACAATCTCGGAATCAGAATGAAAAGTAAAAGCATCCCAGAGTTAATGCTTAAAGTGACAGTGGTCAGAATTGCAAAAAATGCTCCCGTCCTTAGGGTTATAATGGGCTCCGTCCCCAAGGAGTTAAAAAAGGCTATTTCTAGCCTACATACAGCCTCTATAGGGGTATAGAACACTTTGCTGTGTTCTAAAACGCATATGGAGTGTGCTGGGTTAGTGAAATAATACTGTTATTCAGAATAACATGCAGATTACCGGCATCGCTCTTAGAATCACTGCCGCACAGCAGCACAATGACAGAGCCTGGTGGTGGCATCAGTGTCAGGAGACCATATAGTGACTGAATGACAGTGTGGAGGTGTTGGCAGCATGAGGAGACCATATAGTGGCTGAATGACAGAATGGAGGTGTTGGCAGCATGAGGACACCATATAGTGGCTGAATGACACAGCTTGGATGAAGCTGAAGCATGAGGAAACCATATAGTGACTATGGGGCAGCGGCGCCGATAGCCAGAGGGAGAGAAGGGGCTGCCAACACCTCCATTCTGTGTCATTCAGCCACTATGTGGTCTCCTCATGCTTCAGCTTCATCCAAGCTGTGTCATTCAGCCACTATATGGTGTCCTCATGCTGCCAACACCTCCACACTGTGCCATTCAGCCACTATATGGTGTCCTCATGCTGCCAACACCTCCATTCTGTGTCATTCAGCCACTATATGTGTCCTCATGCTTCAGCCTCATCCAAGCTGTGTCATTCAGCCAGGGGGAGAGAAGGGGCAGCGGCACCGATTGAAGGGAGAGAAGCGGCGTCAGCAGGGCTCTAGACCCCAGGACAGGCAGGGGCAGAGGAGCCGGCAGGTCCCTGCTCCTGCAAAAGCCGCTGCAGTTCATTGATTTAAAGCACCCGCGACTTATCGGCGCATAACACGCAGATAGACTTTAGGTAAGTGTTCACACTGGTGTGGTTCTCTGTGGTGGCCATTGTTTATGTGATGCTTTGTATGTGGGGTGGGGTGGTGTGGCCCAAAGCCAGGGGCGTGGTCAGGCAGCAGTGGGGCTGCCTGGCCACTTGGTCATTCCCCCTGTGGACATGGTGTCTTGGAGCAGGCGCTATGCCAGTGTTAGGTTAGGGACCCACTCTGACTTGACGTGGCGAGTGGGCTCGTACTTTTTGATCAAAATGTATACTAACAACCTGTTAGTTTTTTAAATTATGCTGAGAAGCAAGTAGATCAAAATACAAATGGTGGATGTGTGGCTGTGTTTCTCTATTTGTGTTGTAAAATCTGTTATTACAGCCTGCCACTGCCACATATTATAGTATTGCTGTGTAGAATAGAAAACAATCAAAAATATATAGTTTAAGTTTATGGAAAAATTTGGAGAAGATCATGGGAGAGATTTATCAAAACTTGTGTAGAGGAAAAGAGGAACCCTTGTCCATAACAACCAATCAGATTGCTTCTTTAATTTTTAAATTGACAGAGTATTATAGAGAAGTTATGTGAATTTAGAGAAACTATTGTTTTTAATGCTAATATGTCCTGTATAAAATGGAATTTACATTTATTTGTATAAACCTGTCAAGCAACTTATTCAGTTTTTAATTAAATAGTTTCTATATATTAAAAATGCAATTCTCTATTTCTTCCATTGTGTTACATTAGGATAATGGTCCCACCTGTAGGTCGTAGCTTATACATGTTCTGGGACGCAGGAAAGAACATTCGGAATTGTATGCGTTGTGCTTTTTCACGCTCTAATTTCAGCCTTCGTCCATCTCTAAGCAGATCAAGGATATGTCTGGATTGTTGACGCACATGAAATCCTGTAGAGAAAAATATATTTCTATGTTTCTTTCACTGTATTTTCCAGTAGCTAGTCATGCCCATCACCACCAATTCTAAGGCAAGTTTTACCAATTAAGCTGAATTTTTTTGGCTAACACACAATGGTCAGAATCAGGTTTGTCCGTGTCACAAGGCTTTACAATTGTGCCCGGCATAAAATGTCACGGCACCGAATCGTTTGCTGGGAGCAGGGAAAAAGTAGAAAATATCATGCACTTTAGGATTGGTTTTACTTTTCCCAAATTCCTACCCATATAAAAAGTTGAAAAAAGCGTGAACCCCCTCTGATCACAAAAATTTAGCTTCCCAAGTGCCCCTTGTAAACTGAGTGACAATGCACTCGGATGACCACTGCTCTATTTACTGCTATGGGATTGATGATGTTGAATTCTTTGTCCAGCAGAGAACTTGTGCTCATTCATTGGGGAGGAACTCAGGACTACATTATAGTAATATGTGGGGATTTCAGTGGTGGGGCCTTCAGGAATCAGACATTTAATCTATTTTCAGGGAAACCCCCTTAAAGGGGTACTCCTCCCCTAGACATCTTATCCCCTACAAAAAAGGATAGGTGATTAGATGTATGATTGCTGGGGTCACGCTGCTGGGAAGCCCTGCGATCTCCCTGCTGCATCACGTGTTCGTTTAGAGTGTAGGGTGCAGCGCCAGAGGCTTGTGACGTCATGGCCACGCCCCCTCATTGCAAGTCTATGGGAGGGTGCATGACGCCCCCTCACATAGACTTGCATTGAGGGGGCATGGGTGTGACGTCACGAACGAGACATGACCGTGATGTCACGAGCCTCCGCCCCGCATCGCCAGTCATCCGGCATGGAGCAAAGTTTGCTCCGTGCACCAGATGTCTGGGGTGCCTCAGCCGAGATCGCAGGATTCCCCAGTGGTGGGACACTCGTGATCAGACATCTTATCCTCTATCCTTTGCAGTTAGTGTGAAACTGTCAGATATAATACACCTCAGTACAGTCAAAAATACATTCATAAATATATCTTCAATTAAGGGTTAACTCACACAAACTGCTTCTACAGCTCTCTGTACTTGCATGAATAGAAACGAATTTTCAATTGCAGAAATGTCTGCCTTATGTAAATGTACCCTTGTGGATTCATGTTGTATGTATCTGTAATAGAATATCCAAAGCAGTCTATGGGTCCATACGCTACCTTCTGTGTGCTTTGACCGTGGAACCCTAAAAGGATTAGCCCCATTATCATTAAATGGAGCTTTTCTATGCGGGTGCTGAATCTCCAGTTTCAGAAATCTCCGGGTTTCCGGGACTGGGGACATGATGTCACGCTACGCCCCCTCCATTCATATCTGTGGGAGGGGTGTGGCGGCCGTCACGCCCCCTCCTATAGACATGAATGGAGGGGGCATGACGTGACGTCACGTCCCCAGTCCCAGAAACCCGGAGGTTTCCGAAACTGGAGATTTAGCACCCGCATAGAATGCGGGTGCTACAGGGAGATAACGGGGGGGTCTCAGCAGCGGGCCCCCCGCGATCAGACACCTGATAAGATGTCTTTGGCCGGAATACCCCTTTAACTGACTGCTTTAGCTGCAAAACATTGGTAGATTTGATAAAGGTTTAGCTGTGGAATCTACAAATACATCTCCATTAATGCCTGAATGTGTGAATGGAGGCTCCCAATATGTTCCTTAAAGGGGTTATCCAGGAATATAAAAACACTGCTAACTTCTTTCAAAAACAACTCCACGTCTGTCCTCAGGTTGTGTGTGGTATTACAGCTTGGCTCCATTCACTTCAGTGGAATTGAGCTGCAGAACCACACCCAACTCCCAGCTCTGTTTTTCTGTTCCTGAATATCCCCATTATTAAAATGATTCTGACCTGTGTCCGGCATGTGATTAAATAGCAAATTAAAACAAATAGACTTGAATCCTACCTTGGTCCTTTCCAGCTTTGTCTACGTATGTAAAATCTTTCAGCAGCCAAATATCATAGGCTTTTTCATGACAATATACAATAACTTGTCTTGATCCATTTTTGATTAAGTAATCCAACAAGACTAAAGATTTGTAGACGTGGCGCCAGTTTTTCCTGCTGTCATTCAGCCTCTGCCCTAGTACTTGCATAATTTCTGACAGTGAGTCAGTGTGGTATGACATTTTGGCGATCTCCGCCATCAGACTTCCAGATGTACCCCAGGGATCATTTGACGTAGCTTCCCTAACCTTGACCTGCACCTCCGAATATTGCATGAGAAAATTCTTCAGTTTTGTTCGTAAGGGCATTGTAAAAAGAGTCAGAGCTAATTTCGGTTGTTTATTCCTGCGTCTAGTGTACAGATATTGGATGAAAAAATTTGAAAAGTATTAAAAAAATAGTGTTCATTAGATATATAATATGACTTAAAATTCTGAATTGTTAGATTCTACATATTCCATCATACAATTTTTATTGGGTTGACTTTTCTATAAACTATGAAAGGTCAAATATAAATTAGTGGTCAGTTTATGCATTGGTGCCTAAAACCTAGACAGCTAAATTCACCTCCTTTCACTTGTTTTACTCAGTTTGTCAATTTTTACCCTGTATCGCATCATATATTTTACATGGTGTAAAGATAAGTTAAATCACTGGCTGAGGCGGCTCATCTTTGCCATTAGTTTGCACCTTTTTATACTTGGTATCGCCATGTGCAGAAATTCTGACTATTTCAATATAATGTTATAAAATGTGTGGTGAGGGTGTGATGAGTGCAGATGGAATTACACTAGGGGCAGATGGCATTAACCCCTTGTATTCGTGATGCACGGTGTGGTTTAACCGCTTCACCACCAGAAGGTAGGCCGCTGGATCCTGGACGAGGCACGGGGGTAAATAATGACTCCAAGTTACGGAACAATGGCATCTTTACTGAGTCAGACAGATGTAACAGCCTGTACAGCTTGGCTAGGCCCACAGAGGTGACCAGTGACCTCTGAGACCACAGGGCTTGCTGAAACTTATGGCGGACTGGGACTGAGACTGACTATACCCCGTTTGTAGCTTACCAGGTTTAGTAAGCCTTGGACCTGGGGGGTAGTGGACTTGTGGATCCGTGGCTGTGTGGTAGACTAGGCCTCTTTTGGACTCCAGACACTCTCTGACAGGACTTGATCTTACTGCAACTCAGCTAAGCAGAAAGAGAGTGAACAGAGGCTCCACCCAGGGCTTATATGGGGGAGACTCTGGAGGGGTCCCATAAGTCACCCTGTAGGTCACATATCACTGGTACCTTCCCTGGTTACAATCATAGGACAACAGGTCTTAAAGGCATAACACATTTTGTATACAATGCATTACATAACATAGGCACTTAGGATTCATTATCCAAGACACAGGTGCAGGGGGGCCCCAGGGGTCAAATAATGGAGTCTGCCTGACAGGGTAGCTAGGGTACAGGGGTGAAACTGGTAAAACTACAGATCATGCCGTGAAAATGAGCCCCTGCACAGCTCTGTGGAAGAGAAAATTAAAAACTGACATGTATTTCAAATTCAGCGCCTAAATGACAAAACCAATATCAACCTTTAAGGGGTGACCCCCTTGCGGGGTAAACCCTTACTAGAAACCCCCCTTAAGAATTTGTCTCTTTATTGGTACTAATGTTAAAAACTACCCTTATAAACACACACACAGTTAAAATGGGTTGTAATGGGAGGGGATAACTCCTCCTGGCTCCTGTAATACTGTTTGTGTTTTGTCAGTATCGTATTGTGCACTTGTATCTGTACACTAATGGTGATATATGCATTTCTGCATTGTTGTTAACTCCAGTGACTACTCGCTGTATTAAAATATGGCTAGCCTCCCCGACGTTTTGCTGAATAAATCAGCTTTATCAAGGGCTGTGAGGCTAAGGCTTGATTAGCCTCACAGCCCTTGACAAAGCTGATTTATTCAGTGAAACGTTGGGGAGGCTAGCCATGTTTTATTACAGGGAGTAGTCACTAGAGTTAACAACAATGTAGAAATGCATATATAACCATTAGTGCACAGATACAAGTGCACAATACGATACTGAGAAAATACAAACAGTATTACAGGAGCCAGGAGGAGTTATCCCCTCCCATTACAACCCATTGACACCGCTGATAATTTTAACTGTGTGTGTTTATAAGGGTAGTTTTTAACATAAGTACCAATAAAGAGACAAATTTTTAAGAGGGGTTTCTAGCAAGGGTTTACCCCGCAAGGGGGTCACCCCTTAAAGGTTGATATTGATTTTTTGCCTTGGAACCTTCAGGGATCTTTTTTGTTTCGTTCTCCCCACTCGGCACCTGCATTGTGAGACGCAGCTTCCCGCTTTGTCTCTATAGCAGCCATCTCCAGCGCAAGACCCAACGCCATAGAATAGCATTATAGCATTTGCAATGGAGACAGCTGTTATAGGGATAGAGTGGGAAGCTAAGTCTCATATGAACGGTGATACCCCATGGGGACCATGTCGCCAAATTTGTAATACATGTCAATTTGAAAAATGTAATTTATGAAATTTTCAGAGATTGCTTTAAAGGGATACTCTAGGGAATTGAACTTATCTGGCACTTATCCCCTATCAACAGATTGGGGGGGAGGAGTATGACCACTAGGACCTTCTGTAATCTCTTTTAGGGGCCCCGGCTACTTACCTGTCCCCGGTGTGTTCCGGCCTCCACCTTCCTGGATGAGAGTGGCATCCTGCTCAGCCAATCACTGGCTTGGACAGAGCAACGCTGCCACCAGTTACTGGCTGAGAGGGCCGTCACTTGCTCTTGGCCAGGAAGGTGAAGGCCGGAGCACACCGAGGACAGGTAAGTAGCTGTTGCTCGTACAGGAAATTGCGTGATCAGAAGCCGGGGCCTGTACAGGAAATCAGACACTTAACCCCTATCCTGTGGAGGAAACAAGGAAGTGATCAGATCCATCGACCAGAAGAACAGTACATGTAAGGAGGTCATTTACCTAAAAACAACATATTTGTCCTCCTTTACATATATGTATGTAGTGTGCATCTAATTTTACCAACTTTGGTGGGGCGACCCCATTTAAGGGGTTAGTAATAAAGTTTTGTACACAATGGGGCAGATTTATGGTGTCATCTAAAAGACAGACTAACTGTCGCCTGTCGCAACCAATTACAGCTCAGCTTTTATTTTTCAAAACTGAATATGAAGTGAAAGGTGAGCTGTGATTAGTTGCCATGGGCAACAGAGAGTCTTTCTCTATCATGTATTTTGTTACATGATAACAAAATAACATATTCCTATAGAGATATTATTAATAGTGTAAAACAGTGGTCTCCAAACTGTGGATCTCCAGATGTCACAAAACTACAACTCTCAGCATGCCCGGTCAGCCGTTTTGCAAAATCTGGAGGTCCACAGTTTGGGGATCACTGGTGTTAGTTATATGAGGGAGATTAATCAAAACCTGTGCAAAGGAAAAGTTGCCCAGTTGCCCATAGCAACCAATCAGATCGCTTCTTTCATTTTGCAGAGGCCTTGTTGAAAATGAAAGTAGTGATCGGAATGGTTGCTATGGGCAACTAGACAACTTTTCCTTTGCACAGGTTTTGATAAATCTGCCCCATGACTATTACCCACCTGTTAGAGCTAGGGGATGAGGTGACAGTTACTTAGCCACCATTTCTAACTGCACGATCAACTGTCAGACGGCGCCATTAGGTAAACTGAAGCCACGTCTAGGGCTACACAATGGCGCCTTTGACATACAACGTTTTTACTTTGCAACATACAATGGGGAAGATTTAACAAAGCTGGTATTGAAGAAAAAGTGGACAGGTTGCCATAACAACCAATCGAATTTCGAGTTTCTAAAGCATTTTGGGACATGTCAGCAGTGACGGCAGCCTATGGACAACTGTTTTTTTCCCCCTTTTATTTCCTTTTTATTACATTTCTAAACAGATTTCGACCAGGTGCTTCCAGTATATGGCAGCTGTCAGATTCTGCTTGTTTCTACTACAGCCATGCAGTATTTCTAATATCATTGCTAAAAAGACATAAAGAAATCGATGTGACATAAAAAAATGAATAAATGTGTGTGTGTGTGTGTGTATATATATATATATATATATATATATATATATATATATATACACACACAGTGGTCCCTCAACATACAATGGTAATCCGTTCCAAATGGACCATCGTTTGTTGAGACCATCGTATGTTGAGGGATCCGTGCAATGTAAAGTAAAGGACAGTGGTCTACAACCTGCAGACCTCCAGATGTTGCAAAACTACAACACCCAGCATGCCCGGACAGCCAACGGCTGTCCGGGCATGCTGGGAGTTGTAGTTTTGCAACATCTGGAGGTCCGCAGGTTGAAGACCACTGGTATTGGAGGTTATACTCACGTATCCCCGCCGCTCCGGACCGTCACCACTGCCCTGGATGTCACCGTCCACCGCTGTCACCGCATCCCCGTGGTGTCCCCGACCCTCCGGCAAGGCCTCTGCTTCCCCGGCATCCTCGCTCTCCGTCGCAGCCATCACGTCGATACGCACGCCGCTCCTATCGGATGACGGGACGGCGTGCGCAGCGACGGGATGACGACGATGGAGAGCGCCGACGATGCAAAGGATCCAGAAGAGGACGCGCCGGAGCCCCGAGGACAGGTAAGTGATTGTCAGCGGACCACGCGGGGCACCATAAACGGCTATCCGGTGGCAGCGAAATCAGTCTGCGCTGCCGGATAGCCGTTTATGCGATGGCCCTGACATACAAAAGCATCGTATGTTGATGCTGCCTTCAACATTCGATGGCCTCCGAGAGGCCATCGTATGTTGAAATGATCGTATGTCGGGGCCATCGTAGGTCGGGGGGTCACTGTATATATATATATTGTAAACAATAAATAAAATATAACCTAAAAAACAGATGGTAACAAACATGTACACAACTTTGCTTTAAGAGTGCAGATAGTGCTTCATAGGTTACACAAAAAGAAAACAAAAAGAACAATGGCGGTGTCTACTAAGATTGGCATAGCACCGGCATCTGTTTACCTCAGTGTGTAGCTTTTCCTCTACCTATTGTCTACATTGCAATATTTAAGCCAATGGAAAGCTGTCTAACTGTATGCAGAATTGTCATTAGCTATAATAAGCTGGTTTTCTATTGGTCTAAGCTCCTTAGTGACAGTTTAAGTGGGGTGGTAAGCTACTGCAGTATTTCACATTTCAATCTAAGGGTATGTTCACACGTAGTTGAAGTTAATGGGTAGCAAAATCAGCTGCACAAAATATGTAGCAAAAATATACAGCACATCCTGTAGGTGTGAACGTACCCTAAAGGTATGTTCACGTGCCGTATTTTCCTGCATATTTTCTGCGGCTGTTTTTCCTACCCTTTGAAGTCAATGGGGGAGATTTATCAAAACCTGTCCAGAGGAAAAGTTGCCCAGTTGCCCATAGCAACCAATCAGATAATTTCTTTAATTTTTAACAAGGCCTCTGCAAAATGAAAGAAGCAATCTCATTGGTTGCCATGGGCAACTGAACCACTCTTCCTCTGCACAGGTTTTGATAAATCTCCCCCAATGTGTAGCAAAATCAGCAGCAGAAAATGTGCCGCAAGATATCCATACTGTACGTGTGAACGCAACCGTAGGGTATGTTCACAACGCGTTATTGCTTTACGTTTAACGTATATGTTTTATATAAAAAGAACGGATACTTAAAACAGATGCCATGAAGCATAATCCAATTCCCATTGACATACATTTAAAAAAATACTGACAGCTTTTTTGTTTTTTTCCATAAAGAAAAATTAAATAGACTGTTAGGCTACATTCACATGACGTTTGGGGCATACTGCAGCCGGATCGGTCAGGGGAGTTTGAAAACCAGTTGCCGCCGTATCCCTGCCAGGTCCCATTCATTTCAATGAGCCAGACAGACTCAGCAAGTGACTTGGATCATGTAATTTTCGGACAGTGTGCAATTTTTATTTTTTTGCCGGACTGAAAAGTGTAGCTGACGGTAGTTTTCAGTCCTGCAAAGAAGACTCCGTCTGGCTTATTTAAATGAATGGGGTGCAGCGGGGGGTGCAGAGGCAATCAGTTTTCAAATTCTTTCACCAGATACGGCGGCTGGATGTACGAAACGTGGTGTGGGTGCAGTCTAAAGCAGTTATTTTTATCCGGTCAGATCTTGTCAAATAAACTGACACCAGACAGACGCTATTAAAGTCAATGGGGGAGATTTATCAAAATCTGTCCGGAGGAAAAGTTGCTCAGTTGCCCATAGCAACCAATCAGCTCGCTTTTTTCATTATTAACATGGCCTCTGCAAAATGAAAGAAGCGATCTGATTGGTTGCTATGGACAACTGGGCAACTTTTCCTTTGCACAGGTTTTGATAAATCGCCCCCAATGTGATCCACCAGTATCTGTTGTGAAATTGACTGTCCGGCCCTGAACGAAGCCTCTGACACAGATGTGAGCCAAAAATACTTTAGGATTGCAGTAAATACTTGGGGATAGTGTTTAACCTGACCAATAACATGACAGAATGAAAACTATATAAAGCTGTACAATGCAGTCTGGCTCAAACAGCCAGTTTCTTAATAAACAAAAGTATATTATGAATTTGTGCCATACAGCTACATTATATGCGCCCATAGTTTTATATAGATGCATACTATACTTCTGTGTGCCATTTATTTTACTGTATATGGAATCTATGGAAAAAATGATGTTCCAATACATGCTGCATTACAGCCGTATTACCCAGGAGGAACATTTATTATGATGGTATCATACTGAGGCATATAGCCCTGTGTCACTGTACAGGGTCTGTGCATATAGCAGAGCAAGTGAGGCATGCAACTGTGGTGAGGGTGTGATGAGGGCAGATGGAATTACCCTAGGGGCAGATGGCATTAACCCCTAGTGTTCGTGACGCCAGGGCATGGTTTATCCTCTACACCACCCGAAGGTATACCGCTGGATCCTGGTATAGGCACGGGGCAAATAACGACTCTGACGCAAAGTTACGGAACAACGGCAGCCTTACTGAGTAAGTCAGACAGATGTAACAGTCTATACAGCTTAGCTAGGCCCAAGGAGGTGACCAGTGATTTCAGGGACCACAAGGCTTGCTGGGACTTATGGCGGACTTGGACAATTTGATGCAGGGCCACGCTGACTTGAGACAGATTGACTTGGACTGACATGATTGAGACTGACTATGGCAGACTTTACCCCGTTTGTAGCTTACCAGGTTTTGACTTGGACCTGGGGGGGGGGGGGGGGGGGGTAGTGGACTTGTGAATGCGTGGTAGAAGTCAGGCTTCTTTAGGACACCAGACATTCTCTCCAGACTTAGTGACCTCACTGTAGCTCAGCAAAGACTCAAAGAAAAAGAGGAAGCTTCGTCCAGCGCCCAGGGCTTATATAGGGATGACTTTGGAGGGGTCCCGTAGGTCACATGGTCACTGATACCTTCCTTGCTTACAATCACATGACAAAAGTACTTAAAGGCATAGAACAATTACGTACATTGCATTGGATAACACATACATTATTTAATTATTCAGGGCACACAGGTGAAGGGGAGGCCCAGGGGGTCACGGAATGGAGTCTGCCTGACAGGGCAGTAATGGTACAGGGGTGCTACTCCTGTACTGGGCTAACACACATTTGAGGATAAGGTCCATCAATAGAACCATACCTATATGAGACAGAGATCATGCCATTTTCAACATGGCTGGTTAGAGTAGTTCCCATAAATTCATGCAAATCTATCTTAACCCCTTAAGGACACAGCCTGGGGCATTGCTAGGTCTTGAAAAGATCTGGGGCATGGGCCATGGGCATGGCTAAGGGCAGAGCCACAAAAAGGAGGAGCCAAGGGGGTGGGGCCACCTAATGTTGCATGACCATACAAACTTTTGCTCCACGCATAGGGGTGAGAGAGAGGAGTTAGTCTTTTTGTCAGCTGATGCTACTTCAAGCCAAGAAACACAAGCGCCAATGAGGAGCATTACATTTACAGCCATAGCACGCATGTATTAGGTGAGGCCACTCTATGTTCTAAGTCAGTGTTTCCCAACCAGGGTGCCTCCAGGTGTTGCAAAACTACAACTCCCAGAATGCCTGGACAGCATTTCATCCTGGGAGTTGTAGTTTTGCAACATCTGGAGGCACCCTGGTTGGGAACCACTGTCCTAAGCCAAGGTGGGGCTCATGTGACAGCAGCGGCAGCAGGGGGTTTACATTTTTAACAGGTTCCCTACTTTTCATGACAGGCGCCCATGGTGTAGAGTGTTGCAGAAAATGATTTCAACAATAATAATAAAATATACCAATTGCCAAGTAAGGAGAAAAGCGCTAAAGATGTTGTCACCAAGTGAAACTACAACTCCCAGTACAATATAAACAGTGGTGAGGGAATGCTGGGAGTAGTTGTTTCACTAAACATAACTGTAGAATGTACAAGTGACTTTAGCAATTATGGGACACAATCAGGAGAATACAGCAGTCACAGGGGGCATCTTCTCTGAGTCAATCACAGGGGGCGTCTTTTCTTCTCTATTATCTATCATCATGATGACTTCTCCCGGCCATAACTCGTCTCCACAGAACCTGCCAGACAAATATTTTAGGCCCTTTTCTCCAGCGCAATGCTCACTTCTATACAAACCCTCCATTTGTATTTCCCCACAGTAATAGTTCCCACATATATAGCTGTAGGCCCCTGGGATAAGTAATGAAATATATGTACACAGGACCCCACCAGCAGAATAGTGAGTACAGCTCTGGAGTATAATACAGGATATAACTCATGATCAGTACAGGATAAGTAATGTAATGTATGTACACAGTGACCCCACCAGCAGAATAATGAGTACAGCTCTGGAGTATAATACAGGATATAATTCAAGATCAGTAAAGGATAAGTAATGTAATGTATGTACAGTGACCTCACGAGCAGAATAGTGAGCACAGCTCTGGAGTATAATACAGGATATAACTCATGATCAGTACAGGATAAGTAATGTAATGTATGTACACAGTGACCCCACCAGCAGAATAATGAGTACAGCTCTGGAGTATAATACAGGATATAATTCAAGATCAGTAAAGGATAAGTAATGTAATGTATGTACAGTGACCTCACGAGCAGAGTAGTGAGTACAGCTCTGGAGTGCTGACCAATTAGTTGCGGGTGTGGTCGTGCTTCAGCTGTGCTGTGTGTCTGCTGTGTCTCCTGAGCTCCAGGGAATTACCATCTGTTCCACCTGGGGCCTGCTTCCTCCTCCCCAGGGAGGGAGTGGGTTTCCAGGCATGAGTGAGGGAGGTGAGGCCCAGGCTTCTGCTCCTCGGACTAGGCCGCAGGGGAGCAGTAGAAGCCAGCAAGCGGCCGGAACATCGGAGGATTTGGGGGTGAGGCGTTCCACCAGGAGTCGCAGCAATGCTGCTCCAACTCCCCCCACAGAGGCGAGAAGCTCCAAGGTGGGATCCTCCTTGGGAAAGCTGGGTGCTGCCAGTGGAAAGCTGGGTTCGTCCGGAAGAAGGCAGAGTGCTCACGGAGGTGAAGCCGACCTCAGTGAGGAAGGCTGGGGAGTGCTGAGGACCCGGGAGTCTATTTCCACCTATACCTCCCGGGTAAAAAGTCACCTCCGTGAGTATGAAGACGCCTGTAAGGCCATCAGGAGGCTCCGAGAGGAACTGCGCTGTGCCCGTGCCAGAGCCAAGGTATCTCCTAAACGGAAAAAAACTGAGATCCAGTCAGAGATAAAAAGACTTATGGCTGACATGCAAGTTTTGGAGGAGAGGAGAGCAGCATTACTGGAGAAGAGTGGGCCATTTAAAGAAAAATTGGAAAATGAGGAGCGCTTCAGGGTGACAGAAGAAGAAAAAAATAAAAGGTTGATGGGGCTGCAACCTGAGAGCCAGGTGGATGATGCGGAGGAGATGGAGGAAGAACTACAGCCAGATCTACCTGGTGGCCTGCGGCAACAGCAGCAGGCCCCGTACAGTGGGCCCCCTGCACAGCAGCCAGCAGTATCACCTGCCGACTCAGGGGAGGACAGTGACAGCAGCTACCAGGGAGGGGCGCTAATGGCCCAGATACGTATGCTGGAATCCCCAGTGTGTCCTCAGAACCTGGTGTTTGGAGATGAGCTCCCAAATGAGGCACCTGGGGGTAAGAAGAAAAAGAAGACCAAGCCAAAGCAGCAAGAAGTGGTGAGTTACATCTACACCCCCCTCCCTGTAAATCCTGAGTCGGCCGCAGGGTCAGCTCATTGTGCAAGCCCCGTTACCCAGCCCAGCCCGTGTTCTGTGGTGGACTCGGTGCAAAGGTGCGGGGAGAGTACAGATACTAAAAGGGCGCAGAGCTCCATGCCTGTTTGCAGTAGCAGGGATGGAGCAGAGAAGGCATCGGCCGCAAGGCCGTACAGTGAGGGCGGCTCAGCGGTGGGCAGAGAGGCAGACTCCGGTGCTGTAGTTCGCTCCCCTGTGGGAGAGGGGGGTGACTCAGTGCCGGAGGTAACAAAGGGCATAACAGACACTCCTAAAAGTAAAGAAAAACGTTTATTTTGCATTGGTGCCGCTGATCCCATTGATCAGCGGCGCCATGAGAAGACTGGAGATGATGCTGATGAGGCGGAGGGCACTAATAAGAACAGGGCTGGGGCCTCCTCTAGACCGGGCAAGCATGCTGCCCGGTCCCTTAAAGGGCCAGCGGAGGTTGTCCCAGCCCCAGTGCCCCGTGATGCTGAGGCAAAACAGGGAAAAACATCATCATCATCCTCGTTTCCCGGATTTGCTATTTCTGGTCCAGCCAGTGTGAATGAGAAGGTAAATGGGGGTGCGGGGTGTATGACTGTGGAGCGGATGGAGGTTAATGTTATTGGAGAAGGTGATTTTGCTGTTGCTGTAATTGGGGGTGGTGGTGATGGGACTACAGATGAGGCTATTGGAAACAATGTTGTTGGGGGAAGTGCTAATGTTGTTATTGGGGGTGGTGGGGATGTTGTCATTGGCAGTGGTGTAGGTGTAGGGTCTGGTCCGGTTGCCCCCCCAGTGGTGACAGACCATAGGAGTTATGCCAATGTCACTGCTGGGGGAAGTAGAATATTTTCCTCGTCTCCTGACTCTAGGGACGGTTTATTGCAGCGACGTCTCCTGGAGGCTCTGAAAAAGGGGGAAAGGTCGATTAATGTAGAGGGTAGAGCAGTTGATCTGTCCTTCTGGATAGAGAGACACGGTCTCTCTGCCTTCCGAGAGGAAAGAGGGGGCGATACTGTGTGGTCCCTCCCAACAGCCGGGGCAGGTAGTAACCGTAGGAATGTGGTCCGTCTTCGGTGGCAGGGCGAAGATATGTGTCCTTCAAGGACCAAAGTGGTTGAGCTCTTGCTAAAGATGGGCTTCAAGGCAGTCGATATCTTCGCCTTGATACATCCCTACGGTGCTCCTGAATTCGATATCAGTTTTGTTCGGCCAGAGGGGCTTGAGCTTTTCTGGTCGAATTATGAATTGGTAAAGAATGAGCCCGGCTGGCGAGACTTTGCCGTACAGGCATTGTCTCGTCAAAACGAAATAAAAAAAGTGACCGTTTTGACCCGTAACGAATCACTCTCTTGTGTTGACATCATCACCTGGTTAGGACGGTATGGCGAGGTAATGGGGGTCCCGCAGAAGAACAGGGACGAGTTTGGCATCTGGTCAGGAGCCTGGACGTTTTTGGTAAAACTTAAGCGTTCAGGAAATACAGTTACCCATATTCCATCCTCTGCCTTTCTCGGCAGGGATCGTATCCAGATTTTCTACCGGGGTCAGCCGAAGCTCTGTCACAGATGTGGTGACCCCACACACTTCAGTGCAAACTGTACGGTGCAGAAATGTGCCTTGTGTGGGGGTGTAGGCCATCTTGCCGCATCTTGTGCAGAGATTAGGTGTCACCTGTGTGGTGACTTAGGTCACCCATTCAGTCGTTGTCCTCGTTCTTTCGCTAATGCGGTCTTGTCCCCAGCGGGTGAAGATCACGAGCCGGAATCTGCTGGGGAGGGGACTAGCAGGGGTGGAGGAACTGAGGGGTCAGTGAGGATCAGCAAGAGAAAGACACCAGCCCAAATAAGACGTCTTGATAAACGCCAAAGGGATAGGGTGATGGGGAAAGCCCGGGTCACCGGGACGACCTCTCATTCTGTCCCAGAGGCCAACCTTGCTGCTGAGACCCCGAGGGATGGCGAGTTGAATGAGGAGGTCAGGAGGATCCAGAATGAGGAAGGTGCCATCTCCTCAGATAGCGTGGAGGAGGATGATGGGGGATGGCAGAAGGAGACACGAAAGCGGGGTACAAGTAGAAAAAAGGGAGATTTAAGATCTTCTCCCACCCTGGTCCAGGTGCCAAAGGAAGGCAAAACTGACTCCCCTCTGGTTGGCCTTTCCAATCGTTTCCGACCCCTCAGGGACATCTCCTCCTCTTCTTCGGAAGGGGAGGATGAGGGGGAGGTGGCAGAGGGGCTTCCAGGGGGCGCCGAGTCCTCTTCCCCTGGGGAGGTTATGTCCTCAGGGGAAGGGACTGGCCTAGAATCCGGAGATGAGGAAAGTAAAACGACGACTGGTGAGATGGACACTTCTATTTCTCTAAAAAGGGTGAAGAGTTCTTCTGATGTGGAGGGTGAGAAGGGGAGTGGGAAAAAGAAAGCTGTTTAACTCAATCACCCTCGATGGCGGCACCCTCTCCGTTGACGCTGGCGTCCATTAATGTCGCCAGCATTAAGTCAGATACAGCTCGTTTTGCTGCCTATGATTTTTTTTTTTGCCCATATTAATGCTGATATTTTATTTTTGCAGGAGACCAGGCTAACAGATATGTCATCTATCTACAAGGCTAAAAGAGAGTGGAGGAATGGGCCCTCCTACTGGTCTCTTGGGGCCGAGCCGTATAGCGGAGTGGCGGTCCTTTTTACCGCAGCGGTGGAATGCCGACGGGTTATCGAGTTAGAAATGGGGAGGTGCCTGATCTTAGATGTCCTCATGAGGGGACATGAACTTCGCCTTATTAACATCTACGGCCCACAGTCTAAGTGGGACCGGAAGTGTCTCTTTATGAGGATCAAGCCCTATCTTTTTACAAGTCGGCAGGTGGTCTTTGGAGGGGACTTTAATGCTGTCACGAGGCCCCAAGACAGGGGAGGTGCCAGAGACAAGCTGACTTATGATAGCGTCGCCCTTAATAGCATAGCGAGTGAGGCTCGCCTGGTGGATGTCCACATCCGGCACACCCCAGGCCACGCGGGATTCACCTATCATAGGGGTAGTTGTAGGTCTAGGATAGACAGGTTTTATTTAAAGGAGGAAGCCGTCTCTTCAGCAGTGTCTGTTGTTGAGGTGGAGTTCTCCGATCATTGTTTAATTTTGTTTTCTCTGAATGTCACAGAGACCCCCCGGATGGGCAGAGGCTATTGGAAGTTGAATTCGTCTCTCTTGGAAGAAGCGGAGATAAGACAGTCCTTTGAGGATTTTCTTCAGAGCCAGGTACCATTGCTGGGCCTTTGTAGCAGTAAGTCAGAGTGGTGGGAGATCTTCAAGGAAAGGGTTGCGAGATTCTTCCGCCAGCTCTCAGGCCTCAGAAGCCTAAACAGGTACCGCTTGTACCAGGGCCTGAGGAAGAAACTTGAGAACCTTGTCTCGACTGGAGGTAGTCGTGATGATATCTCCAGAGTGAAGTCCTTGCTGATGAAGTGCCAGTACGATAGGCACGCATCTTTGGTTTTTGAGAGGGATTACGGGAAGTACCGCACGCCCGACCCTTACAGAAACTGCAAGATGTCAGTGAATAGTAAAGTAGTTTCAGGACTGATTGATAGTACGGGATCCTGGAAAAGGTCCAGATCAGGGATCCTGGAGGTCGTCAGATCCTTCTACTCGCACCTCTTGGGAAGGAAGGATCTAGATCGAGATAAGGTATCAGCTTTCTTGGCTGAAGCCCTCCCTGAACCAGGAGTAGACCCCTCTCTTGACGTTTTGACAGAGATGATCCGGGAAGAGGAAGTCAGGATGGCTATTGATGGGCTTGCCCTCAAGAAGTCACCCGGTCCGGATGGCTTAACATCTGAGTTCTATAAGACCTTTAAGGACACTTTGGTTCCCCTCTTGACCGCGGTTTTTAATGAGTGTCTATCCTCGGGCACTCTGCCAAAGTCAATGAGGAGGTCAGCGCTGATCATCCTGTCAAAGGGTAAAGACCCGTCCCACATTGAGAATTGGCGTCCCATAGCACTTCTCAATGCGGACAGAAAGATTCTGGCAAAAGTGCTGTTTAACCGGTTGGTGAAGTTTGCACCCCGGCTCCTTTCGGGGGCTCAGCATTGCTCTGTTCCGGGCCGCAGTACATTTAGTGCTGTACTCAGTGTCCGGGAGGCTGTGGAGCAGGGTAGGGCTGGCCACTGGAAGGGGTACTTGATGTCCTTGGATCAGGCAAAAGCGTTTGATCGGGTTAACCATGAGTACCTCTGGTCTGTCCTTCTGAGATATGGTCTGCCAGGGGGGTTTGTTGATTGGCTTAAGACCTTGTATGTAGGGGCAGAGAGTTTCCCGCTTGTTAATGGTTGGATTGGCTGCTCTTTTGAGGTTGGGTCTGGTGTCCGTCAGGGTTGTCCTTTGAGCCCTTTGCTGTACGTGTTTGCAATCGATCCTTTCCTTAGAAGAATTGATTGTGGACCGTTGGCGGGGGTGAGAATGGACCTGGTGGTGCCGGATTTGGCTCTGAGGGCGGTAGCGTATGCTGATGATGTCACCGTGTTTGTCTCCTCACAAGAGGAAGGCCAATGGGTGATGTCAGAGGTGGACCGCTACTCGGAGGCATCCGGGTCCAAGATCAATCAGGATAAGTGTGAGAGTCTCTGGCTGGGAGGGGGAGATCCTGATTTTGATCTCCCGGACGCCCTTCCAGAGCCCCAGGAATCCGCAAAAGTCCTCGGCATCGAATTTGGTCAAGGGGATTACCCCAAACAAAACTGGGAAAGCAGGCTTAAGATCGCCGCTCAGAAGGTGGATCAGTGGAAGGGTTGGTCTTTGACCCTCCGGGAAAGGGTTAACCTGATGAAAACTTTCCTGCTCCCTTTGCTGATATATCTGGGCAGTGTATGCATGTTGCCAGAACCTCTTTGGACCCGGGTCTACAGTGTGTTCTTCCAAATGTTATGGGGAAATAGACTGAACCTAGTGAAGAGGGAGGTTACTTACCGTACGAGGAGACTAGGGGGGTTGTGTATGGTCAACCCTGTGGTGTTCCTAGTGAATACCTTTCTTAAGACCAATATAGCAAACCTCTGGTCAGAGAGGGCTCCTCCGTGGGTATCCTCCTGTAGGGGATGGTTTCGGCCTTTCTTCCAGGAATGGGAGACAGGAGGGCAAGTGAAGGATCTTCGCACACCACACGGGCATCTCCCGGCTTATGCTACCCCGGTTCTGAAGGTTATTCGTCGGTGGGGTCTGGGGATGTGGGAGATTAGGACTCTGTCGAGGAAATTCCTTGACAAGAGGGTCCTGTCTTCTCATTTCCAGAGGCCATTGGCGCTCAAGGATTGCCCAAGTCGGGATCTGGAGGTGGGTTTAGAGCTTTTGAATTCTATCAGGATCCCCTTGAAGTTTTGGGACTTGACTTGGCGCTGCTTCCATGGGAAACTGTGTGTGAGGGACAATCTGAAGTGCAGGAGCTCTGATGACCGGGGATGTCCCCGCGAAGAGTGTGGAGGCATGCTGGAAAGCATGGAGCATTTTCTGCTTCATTGTCCCTTTAACACAGAGGTTTACAACAGGGTGGGCGCTTCCATTGGTTGGCCTCGGCTGGCCAGTCTCTCCTATGCGGAATGGGCCTATGGGGCATTCAGAAATCTTGGAGGCTGGGACCGGTGCACTTTATTCCTAGTCAGCTCAGTGGTCAGGTATTACACGTGGAACGCACGGTGTTTAGTGTCGACGCAGCGTAAAATCCTCCCTGTGGGTGAGGTGGTTAGGAACATTCTTGGTGACCTGGTGAAGGTGCGTTCTCTGGAGTACGAGAGGCTGGGTGCTGGCAGGGCCTCTCGTCTGTGGAGGGGCTCTGCCTTTAAAGTGCCTTAGCCTGTTGTCTCCCCCTGGTGGTGGGCTGATGCTGGCACATTAGTCTTTTTGTTTTGTGCTGTAGATATATGGTGATATAGGGCTTGCAGGCACTGAACTTGAGCTTTAGGGGTTTGTGTGATTGAAAAACCTTATTGTTGTTTGTTGTTTGGTTTGTATAGTTTGCATTATTTTGTACATATTTGTTTTGTTTGTACATTTATGTATATGTGTATATATATATATATATATATATATTGTGTTTTTTTTCTAGGGGTTGTGTTGTGTTGGGGTTCAGTGTTAGGTTGGGTGGTGGGTAGATGGGGGGAGGGGGGTTTCTGTGTGGGACTTTTTATTAAAAAAAATAAAAATAAAAAAAAATAAAAATCCTGGACTGGTTCATGGACGTCTGTTATCATGTACTGGGGGCATGGGATGCGGGACCAGCTCAGGGCCCAAAAAAAAAAAAAAAAAAAAAAAAAAAAAAACATTGTGTATTCTGTTTTTCTGTTTGCGGTGTTTGTTGGTGGTTTGACATATTTATTATTTTGGGTGGGGAAATGCAACCGGACCAGTTTTTAGTTATTATTGTTGTTGTTATTATTATTACTGTTATTATTATTATTACTGTAAGTATTATTATTATTGTAGAGTGTTTAGTAGTTGTTGTTATTATAGCGGTGTGTTTGGTGAGAATGAGGCTGGACCAGAAGATACTTGGTTGGACATTTTTGGACTAATATGGACTCATTTTTGTATATATTATACAGGTGTATGTTGTTTGTATTATTGTTATGGTGATGTTTGTTCTTTTTGTAATGTTTTATATTTTTTAATAAAAGATCTACAGGATATAATTCAAGATCAGTAAAGGATAAGTAATGTAATGTATGTACAGTGACCTCACGAGCAGAGTAGTGAGTACAGCTCTGGAGTGCTGACCAATTAGTTGCGGGTGTGGTCGTGCTTCAGCTGTGCTGTGTGTCTGCTGTGTCTCCTGAGCTCCAGGGAATTACCATCTATTCCACCTGGGGCCTGCTTCCTCCTCCCCAGGGAGGGAGTGGGTTTCCAGGCATGAGTGAGGGAGGCGAGGCCCAGGCTTCTGCTCCTCGGAATAGGCCGCAGGGGAGCAGTAGAAGCCAGCAAGCGGCCGGAACATCGGAGGATTTGGGGGTGAGGCGTTCCACCAGGAGTCGCAGCAATGCTGCTCCAACTCCCCCCACAGAGGTGAGAAGCTCCAAGGCTGGATCCACCTCAGGAAAGCTGGGTGCTACCAGCGGAAAGCTGGGTTCATCAGAAAGAAGGCAGAGTGCTCACGGAGGTGAAGCCGACCTCAGTGAGGAAGGCTGGGGAGTGCTGAGGACCCGGGAGTCTATTTCCACCTATACCTCCCGGGTAAAAAGTCACCTCCGTGAGTATGAAGACGCCTGTAAGGCCATCAGGAGGCTCCGAGAGGAACTGCGCTGTGACCGTGCCAGGGCTAAGGTAACTCCAAAAAAGAAAAAGACGGAGATCCAGGGGCAGATAAAGAGACTTATGGCTGAAATACAAGTTTTGGAGGAGAGGAGAGGAGAATTACTGGCGAAGAGTGGGCCATTTAAAGAAAAATTGGAAAATGGAGAACGATTCAAGGTAATGGAGGAAAAGGAAAATAAAAGGTTGGTGGGGCTGCAACCTGAGAGCCAGGTGGATGATGCGGAGGAGATGGAGGAAGAACAACAGGCAGATCCACCTGGTGGCCTGCGGCAACAGCAGCAGGCCCCGTACAGTGGGCCCCCTGCCCAGCAACCAGCAGTATCACCTGCCGACTCAGGGGAGGACAGTGACAGCAGCTACCAGGGAGGGGCGCTAATGGCCCAGATCCGCATGCTGGAATCCCCAGTGTGTCCTCAGAACCTGGTGTTTGGAGATGAGCTCCCAAATGAGGCACCTGGGGGTAAGAAGAAGAAGACCAAGCCAAAGCAGCAAGAAGTGGTGAGTTACATCTACACCCCCCTCCCTGTAAACCCTGAGTCGGCCGCAGGGTCAGCTCATTGTGCAAGCCCCGTTACCCAGCCCAGCCCGTGTTCTGTGGTGGACTCGGTGCAAAGGTGCGGGGAGAGTACAGATACTAAAAGGGCGCAGAGCTCCATGCCTGTTTGCAGTAGCAGGGATGGAGCAGAGAAGGCATCGGCCGCAAGGCCGTACAGTGAGGGCGGCCCAGCGGTGGGCATAGAGGCAGACTCCGGTGCTGTAGTTCGCTCCCCTGTGGGAGAGGGGGGTGACTCAGTGCCGGAGGTAGTCGTGGTGGCTAAGGGAAAAATAGATTCTCCCAAAAGTAGAAAAAAACTTTTGTTTTGCATTGGCGCCGCTGATCCAGATCAGCGGCGCCCAGGAGCTGGACATTCTAGTACGGATGAGGCGGAGGGTACCGGTAAAAACAGGGCTGGGGCCGCTAATAAACAGGCTAGGCAGGCTTCCCGGTCCTTGTATAAGGGACCGGTGACCTGTCCTGTGGTGATGGCTCCAGCCCTGGTACCCAGTGATGCTGACAGTACAAAATCTGCACCAGAACGCACCGGTCCAGCCAGTATGAATGTGGAGGTTAATGTTGGAGTGACTGAGGGTGTGAATGAGGGGAATAATTCATCTGTTACTAAAAATCTTTCTGGGGCTTTGAATGGTGGTTTGGGCTGTAGCACGGGTGGAGGTATGGGGGGCACATCAGCTAAAATAGGGGTCAATGGTTTGGGTATGGATTATGTGGAGGAGGGTGGTGAAGGGGCACAGATTAGTGGTGAGAATGTAGGGCCTGGTCCAGTTGCACCCCCAGCGGTGGCAGCACCCGTCCGCAGCTACGCGAATGTCACCGCTGGGGGAAGGGGGGCAGCTTCCTCGTCCTCTGGCTCTGGGGAGAGCAGTTTGCAGCAGCGTCTCCTGGGGGCCTTAAGGAGAGGGGAGAGATCAATCAATGTAGAGGGTAGGGAGGTTGATCTATCCTTTTGGATAGAAAGACATGGTCTTTCAGCCTTCCGAGAGGAAAGAGGGGGGGATACTGTGTGGTCTCTCCCAACAGCCGGGCCAGGTGGTCTCCGAAGGAATGTGGTCCGGCTGAGGTGGAGAGGCAGTGATACATGTCCTCCAAGAGCTAAAGTTGTTGAGCTTCTGCTGAAGTTGGGCTTTAAGGCAGCTGACATCTATGCCTTAATACATCCTTATGGTACCCCTGAGTTCGATATCAGCTTTGTTCGGCCGGAGAGGCTTGAGCTCTTCTGGTCGAATTATGAGTTGGTAAAGAATGAGCCCAGCTGGCGAGACTTTGCCATTCAGGCAGTGTCTCGCCAAAATAATGTCAAGAAGGTGACCGTTTTAACCCGTAACGAATCGCTTTCTTGTATTGACATCATGACGTGGCTAGGTCGGTATGGTGAGGTGGTGGAGGTCCCAAAAAAGAACAGGGATGAATATGGCATCTGGTCAGGGGCCTGGACGTTTATGGTCAAGCTTAGGCGTTCAGGAAACACCGTTACCCATATACCATCTGCGACCTTCCTCGGAAGGGATCGTATCCAGATCTTCTACCAGGGTCAGCCGAAGCTCTGTCACAGATGTGGTGACCCCACACATTTTAGTGCCAATTGCACTGTGCAGAAGTGCACTCTGTGTGGGGAAATAGGCCATCTCGCTACATCTTGTGCAGAGATTAGGTGTCACCTGTGTGGTGACTTAGGTCACCCATTCAGTCGCTGCCCTCGTTCCTTTGTCAACGCGGTTGTTGCCCCGGTGGGAGTAAGCCGTGAGGTGGATTCTGCTGGGGGGATGGCTGTCGGGGATGAAGGGGTGCAGGGGCCAGGGAAGAAAAGTAGGCAGAAGACGCCTGCCCAACTGAGGCGTCTCGAGAAACGTCAAAGGGACAGGGAGATTCAGGACTCACAGGAGCATCAACCAACTGGGGTGACTCCTGATCCTGTCCCTGCGGCCAGTCTTACTGCTGAGGCCCTGGGGGATAGTGAACTGGATGAGGAGATTGGGAAGATCCACAAAGAGGGGGATGCCGTCTCCTCACTGTCCTCACATGGTGGGAGCGCGGATGAGGACAGTGGGGGATGGGCAGAAACAAAGCGGGGTACTCGGAAGAATAAGAAAAGGAGAGATGTAAGATCTTCTCCCACCCGCCAGATGCCAAAGGAAGGTACAACTGACCCCCCTCTGATTGGTCTCTCCAACCGGTTCCGAGCCCTCCGCGACATTTCCTCTTCGGAGGAGGGGGGGGCTGGGGGTGAGGTTTCGGATGTTGCGGTGGGGCTCACAGGAGACGCTGAGTCCTCTCTCCCTGGGGAATCTATGTCTTCAGGGGGGGAGACTGGCCCAGAGTCAGGGGACGAGGAAAATGTATATAAAGGGAAAATGGACACATCTATTTCACTTAAAAGGGGTAAACCATCATCTGATGAGGAGGGTGGTGGGGTGGATGGGAAGGATGGTGGGAAAAAGAAAGCTGTCTAACTCAATCACCCTTGATGGCGGCACCCTCTCCGTTGACTCTGGCATCTATTAATGTTGCCAGCATAAAGTCAGATACGGCTCGATTTGCGGCCTATGATTTTTTTGCCCATATTAATGCTGATATTTTATTTTTGCAAGAGACCAGGCTAACAGATATGTCATCTATCTACAAGGCTAAAAGAGAGTGGAGGAATGGGCCCTCCTACTGGTCTCTTGGGGCCGAGCCGTATAGCGGAGTGGCGGTCCTTTTTACCGCAGCGGTAGAATGCCGACGGGTTATCGAGTTAGAAATGGGGAGGTGCCTGATCTTAGATGTCCTCATGAAGGGACAAGAACTTCGCCTTATTAACATCTACGGCCCACAGTCTAAGTGGGACCGGAAGTGTCTCTTTATGAGGATCAAGCCCTATCTTTTTACAAGTCGGCAGGTGGTCTTTGGACGGGATTTTAATGCTGTCACGAGGCTCCAAGACAGGGGAGGTGCCAGAGACAAGCTGACTTATGATAGCGTCGCCCTTAATAGCATAGCGAGTGAGGCTTGCCTGGTGGATGTCCACATCCGGCACACCCCAGGCCACGCGGGATTCACCTATCATAGGGGTAGTTGTAGGTCTAGGATAGATAGGTTTTTTTTAAAGGAGGAGGCCGTCTCTTCAGCAGTGTCTGTTGTTGAGGTGGAGTTCTCCGATCACTGTTTAATTTTGTTTTCTCTGAATGTCACAGAGACCCCCCGGATGGGCAGAGGCTATTGGAAGCTGAATTCGTCTCTCTTGGAAGAAGCGGAGATAAGACAGTTGTTACGCCTAGCGCTCCGGGTCCCCGCTCCTCCCCGGAGCGCGTACGGCGTCTCTCTCTCCGCAGCGCCCCGGTCGGTCCCGCTGACCGGGAGCGCTGCCCTGTCATGGCCGTTGGGGATGCGATTCGCACAGCGGGACGCGCCCGCTCGCGAATCGCATCCCAGGTCACTTACCCGTTCCCGTCTCCTGCTGTCATGTGCTGGCGCGCGCGGCTCCGCTCTCTAGGGCGCGCGCGCGCCAGCTCCCTGAGATTTAAAGGGCCAGTGCACCAATGATTGGTGCCTGGCCCAATTAGCTTATTGTGTTCACCTGTGCACTTCCCTATATCTAGTCACTTCCCTTGCACTCCCTTGCCGGATCTTGTTGCCTTAGTGCCTAGTGAAAGCGTTCCCTAGTCTGTTCCTAGTCCGTGTTCCTGACCTCCTGCCGTTGCCCCTGACTACGATCCTTGCCGCCTGCCCCCGACCTTCTGCTACGTCCGACCTTGCTTCTGCCTACTCCATTGTACCGCGCCTATCTTCAGCATCTTCAGCAGCCAGAGAGGTAAGCCGTTGCTAGTGGATACGACCTGGTCACTACCGCCGCAGCAAGACCATCCCGCTTTGCGGCGGGCTCTGGTGAAAACCTGTAGTGGCTTAGAACCGGTCCACTAGCGCGGTCCTCGCCATCCCTCTCTGGCACAGGGGATCCACTACCTGCCTGCCGGCATCGTGACAGTAGATCCGGCCATGGATCCCGCTGAAGTTCCTCTGTCAGTGGTCGCTGACCTCACCACGGTGGCCGCCCAGCAAGCCCGACTGATCGCCCTTCTAACCCGTCAGCTGTCGGAAATGTCCACCATTTCGCACCAACTTCAGTCGCAACTTCTCCAGCAATCTTCTCCTCCGCCAGCTCCTGCACCTCCTCCGCAGCGAGTGGCCACTCCTAGCCTCTGCCTGTCCTTGCCGGACAAATTTGATGGGGACTCTAAGTATTGCCGTGGCTTTCTTTCGCAATGTTCCCAGCACTTGGAGATGATGTCGGACCAGTTTCCTACTGAGAGGTCTATGGTGGCTTTCGTAGTCAGCCTTCTGTCTGGAAAAGCCCTGTCATGGGCCGCACCGCTCTGGGACCGCAATGACCCCGTCACTGCCTCTGTACACTCCTTCTTCTCGGAAATTCGAAGTGTCTTTGAGGAACCTGCCCGAGCTTCTTCAGCCGAGATTGCCCTGCTGAACCTGGCCCAGGGTGTTTCTTCCGTTGGCGAGTACGCCATTCAGTTCCGTGCTCTTGCTTACGAGTTGTCCTGGAATAGTGAGGTTCTCTGCGCGACCTTTAAAAAAGGCCTATCCAGCAACATTAAAGATGTTCTGGCCGCACGAGAGACTCCTGCTGACCTACATGAACTCATTCATCTTGCCACTCGCATTGACATGCGTTCTTCCGGATGGCGTCTGGAGCTTCGCCTGGATATGGACTTTGTTCGCACGAAGCGTTTTTTCTCCCCGGCTCCTCTCTCCTCTGGTCCTCTGCAATCTGTTCCTGTGCTTCCCGCCGCGGAGGCTATGCAAGTTGACCGGTCTCGCTTGACACCTCAAGAGAGGACACGATGCCGTATGGAGAACCTCTGCCTGTACTGTGCTAGTACCGAACACTTCCTAAGAGATTGTCCTATCCGTCCTCCCCGCCAGGAAAGACGTACGCTGACTCCGCACAAAGGTGAGACAGTCCTTGATGTCTACTCTGCTTCTCCACGTCTTACTGTGCCTGTGCGGATGTCTGCCTCTGCCTTCTCCTTCTCTACAGTGCCCTTCTTGGATTCCGGATCTGCAGGAAAAATTTTTTTGGCCTCTCTCATCAACAGGTTCTACGTTCCTGTGACCTGTCTCGTTCGTTTCCACACAGAACCCCTCCTAATTTGCATCGGACCTCATCACGGAAAAATTGAATTTTTTTTCCCCAGGTTCTTTGACCCCAAGAAGAGGGGGAGACCTAAGGGGGGGGGTACTGTTACGCCTAGCGCTCCGGGTCCCCGCTCCTCCCCGGAGCGCGTACGGCGTCTCTCTCTCCGCAGCGCCCCGGTCGGTCCCGCTGACCGGGAGCGCTGCCCTGTCATGGCCGTTGGGGATGCGATTCGCACAGCGGGACGCGCCCGCTCGCGAATCGCATCCCAGGTCACTTACCCGTTCCCGTCTCCTGCTGTCATGTGCTGGCGCGCGCGGCTCCGCTCTCTAGGGCGCGCGCGCGCCAGCTCCCTGAGATTTAAAGGGCCAGTGCACCAATGATTGGTGCCTGGCCCAATTAGCTTATTGTGTTCACCTGTGCACTTCCCTATATCTAGTCACTTCCCTTGCACTCCCTTGCCGGATCTTGTTGCCTTAGTGCCTAGTGAAAGCGTTCCCTAGTCTGTTCCTAGTCCGTGTTCCTGACCTCCTGCCGTTGCCCCTGACTACGATCCTTGCCGCCTGCCCCCGACCTTCTGCTACGTCCGACCTTGCTTCTGCCTACTCCATTGTACCGCGCCTATCTTCAGCATCTTCAGCAGCCAGAGAGGTAAGCCGTTGCTAGTGGATACGACCTGGTCACTACCGCCGCAGCAAGACCATCCCGCTTTGCGGCGGGCTCTGGTGAAAACCTGTAGTGGCTTAGAACCGGTCCACTAGCGCGGTCCTCGCCATCCCTCTCTGGCACAGGGGATCCACTACCTGCCTGCCGGCATCGTGACAACAGTCCTTTGAGGATTTTCTTCAGAGCCAGGTACCATTGCTGGGCCTTTGTAGCAGTAAGTCAGAGTGGTGGGAGATCGTCAAGGAAAGGGTTGCGAGATTCTTCCGCCAGCTCTCGGGCCTCAGAAGCCTAAACAGGTACCGTTTGTACCAGGGCCTGAGGAAGAAACTTGAGAACCTTGTCTCGACTGGAGGTAGTCGTGACGATATCTCCAGAGTGAAGTCCTTGTTGATGAAGTGCCAGTATGACAGACACGCATCTTTGGTTTTTGAGAGGGATTACGGGAAGTACCGCACGCCCGACCCTTACAGAAACTGCAAGATGTCAGTGAATAGTAAAATAGTCTCAGGACTGATTGATAGTACGGGATCCTTGAGAAGGTCCAGATCAGGGATCCTGGAGGTCGTCAGATCCTTCTACTCGCACCTCTTGGGAAGGAAGGATCTAGATCGAGATAAGGTATCAGCTTTCTTGGCTGAAACCGTCCCTGAACCAGGAGTAGACTCCTCTCTTGACATTTTGACAGAGATGATCCGGGAAGAGGAAGTCAGGATGGCTATTGATGGGCTTGCCCTCAAGAAGTCACCCGGTCCGGATGGCTTAACATCTGAGTTCTATAAGACCTTTAAGGACACTTTGGTTCCCCTCTTGACTGGGGTTTTTAATGAGTGTCTATCCTCGGGCACTCTGCCAAAGTCAATGAGGAGGTCAGCGCTCATCATCCTGTCAAAGGGTAAAGACCCGTCCCACATTGAGAATTGGCGTCCCATATTCTCAATGTGGACCGAAAGATTCTGGCAAAAGTGCTGTTTAACCGGCTGGTGGAGTTTGCACCCCGGCTCCTTTCAGGGGCTCAGTATTGCTCTGTTCCGGGCCGCAGTACATTTAGTGCTGTGCTCAGTGTCTGAGAGGCTGTGGAGCAGGGTAGGGCTGGCCACTGGAAGGGGTACTTGCTGTCCTTGGATCAGGCAAAAGCGTTTGATCGGGTTAACCATGAATACCTCTGGTCTGTTCTTCTGAGATATGGCCTGCCGGGGGGGTTTGTTAATTGGCTTAAGACCTTGTACGCAGGGGCAGAGAGTTTCCCGCTTGTGAATGGTTGGATTGGCCGCTCTTTTGAGGTTGGGTCTGGCGTCCGTCAGGGTTGTCCTTTGAGCCCGTTGCTGTACGTGTTTGCAATTGATCCTTTCCTTTAGGAGGATTGATTGTGGACCGTTGGCGGGGGTGAGAATGGACCTGGCGGTGCCGGATTTGGCTCTGAGGGCGGTAGCGTATGCTGATGATGTCACCGTGTTTGTCTCCTCACAAGAGGAAGGCCAATGGGTGATGTCAGAGGTGGACCGCTACTCGGAGGCATCCGGGTCCAAGATCAACCGGGATAAGTGCGAGAGTCTCTGGCTGGGAGGGGGAGATCCTGGTTTTGATCTCCCGGACGCCCTTCCAGAGCCCCAGGAATCTGCAAAAGTTCTCGGCATCGAATTTGGCCAAGGGGATTACCCCAAACAAAACTGGGACAGCAGGCTTAAGATCGCCGCTCAGAAGGTGGATCAGTGGAAGGGTTGGTCTTTGACCCTCCCGGAAAGGGTTAACCTGATCAAAACATTCCTGCTCCCTTTACTGATATACTTGGGCAGTGTATGCATGTTGCCAGAACCTCTTTGGACCCGGGTCTACAGTGTGTTCTTCCAGATGTTATGGGGGAACAGACTGAACCTAGTGAAGAGGGAGGTTACTTACCGTACGAGGAGACTAGGGGGGTTGTGTATGGTCAACCCTGTGGTGTTCCTAGTGAATACCTTTCTTAAGACCAATATAGCAAACCTCTGGTCAGAGAGGGCTCCTCCGTGGGTATCCTCCTGTAGGGGATGGTTTTGGCCTTTCTTCCAGGAATGGGAGACAGGAGGGCAAGTGAAGGATCTTCGCACACCACACGGGCATCTCCCGGCTTACGCTACCCCGGTTCTGAAGGTTATTCGTCGGTGGGGTCTGGGGATGGGGGAGATTAAGACTCTGTTGAGGAAATTCCTTGACAAGAGGGTCCTGTCTTCTCATTTCCAGAGGCCATTGGCGCTCAAGGACTGCCCAAGTCGGGATCTGGAGGTGGGTTTAGAGCTTTTGAATTCTATCAGGATCCCCTTGAAGTTTTGGGACTTGACTTGGCACTGTTTCCACGGGAAACTGTGTGTGAGGGACAATCTGAAGTGCAGGAGCTCTGATGACCGGGGATGTCCCCGCGAAGAGTGTGGAGACATGCTGGAAAGCATGGGGCATTTTCTGCTTCATTGTCCCTTTAACACAGAGGTTTACACCAGGGTGGGCGCTTCCATTGGTTGGCCTCGGCTGGCCAGTCTCTCCTATGGGGAATGGGCCTATGGGGCATTCAGAAACCTTGGAGGCTGGGACCGGTGCACTTTATTCCTAGTCAGCTCAGTGGTTAGGTACTACACGTGGAACGCACAGTGTTTAGTGACGACGCAGCGTAAAATCCTCCCTGTGGATGTGGTGGTTAGGAACATTCTCGGTGACCTGGTGAAGGTGCGTTCTCTGGAGTACGAGAGGCTGGGTGCTGGCAGGACCTCTCGTCTATGGAGGGGCTCTGCCTTTAAAGTGCCTTAGCCTGTTGTCTCCCCCTGGTGGTGGGCTGATGCTGGCACATTAGTCTTTTTGTTTTGAGCAGTTGGTTTATGGTAATATAGGGCTTGCAGGCGCTGAACTTGAGCTTTAGGGGTTTGTTATTTGGCTTATAGTGTTATATGTATTTGTTATTGTATTTATTGTTGTAGTCTATTTGTATACTTATGTATTGTATATATTGTTAGTCTGTGTATATTTTATGTAATGTATATATTGTATATATTGTGTGATGCCACATGGGGTTTGGGTTTAGTTTAGGTTGGGTGGTGGGTTAAAAAGGGGGGAGGGGGTTTGTATGGGACTTTTATATATACAGAAAATCCTGGACTGGTTCATGGACGTCTGGTAACATGTACTGGGGGCATGGGATGCGGGACCAGCTCAGGGCCAAAAAAAAAAAAAAAAAAAGTGGTGTTATTTTGTTTGTGTTGGTTTTTATTATTTTGTATATATTATTGTTGTTGTTGTTATTCTTTTTGGTATATTACTGGTATTGGGTTTTTGGTATTGCAACTGGGCCAGGAAATTCACATTTAGTATTAGTGTATATTAGTGTATATAGTTTATTAGTATGGTATGGGTATAATGGGTATTATAGGAATATGTCTTTTGTAAATATTGTATATATTTGTTTGTGTGCAGGAATGAGTGTGGGGTGGACCGGTGTTGTATTTTATGCTATGGTGTTGGTTTTATGATCGTTATATTGATATGTTCTGTCGGATATGGTATGTTTATGTTTTGTAATTTTTTATTGTTATGTTTGAAATTTTAATAAAAGATCTACAGGATATAACTCAGGATCAGTACTGGATAGGTAATGTAATGTATGTACACAGTGACCCCACCAGCAGAATATTGAGTATAGATCTGGAGTATAATATAGGATATAACTAAGGATCAGTACAGGATAAGTAATGTAATGTATGTACACAGTGACCTCACCAGCAGAATAGTGCGTACAACTCTGGAGTGCTGGCCAATTGGTGATGGGTGTGGTCGTGCTCCAGTTCAGCTGTGTCTGCAGTGCCTCCTGAGCTCCAGGGAGTTACCATCTTTCCACCTGGAGCCTGCTTCCTCCTCCCCAGAGAGGGAGTGGGCTTCCAGGGATTAGTGAGGGAGGCGAGGCCCAGGCTTCTGCTCCCCGGAATAGGCCGCAGGAGAGGCCAGCAAGCGGCCTGTACATCGGAGGATTTGGGGGTGAGGCGTTTCACCCGGAGTCGCAGCAATGTGGATCCAACTCCCCCCACAGAGGCAAGAAGCCGCAGGGATGAATCCACCTCAGGAAAGCTGAGTGCTGCCGGCGGAAAGCTGGGTTCCTCAGAAACAAGGCAGAGTGCTCACTGAGGTAAAGCCGACCTCATCTACACCCCCCTCCCTGTAAATTCTGAGTCGGCCGCAGAGTCAGCTCATTGTGCGAGCCCCGTAACCCTGCCCGTGTTCTGTAGTGGACTTGGTGCAAAGATGCGGGGAGAGTACAGGTACTAAAAGAGCGACGAAACACCGGACAGTGAGGGAAAAATATTGTTTTGCATTGGCGCCACTGATCCCATTGATCAGTGGTGCCCTGATAGGACTGTAGAAATTGCTGATGAGGTGGAGGGCACTAATAAGAACAGCGCTGGGGCCTCCTCTAGACTGGGTAGGCATGTTGCCCGGTCCCTTAAAGGGCCAGCGGAGGTTGTCCCAGCCCTAGTGCCCTGTGATGCCGAGGCAAAACAGACTGAAAATTCATCATCATCTGCTGCTGCCAGTTTATCTGTTTCTGGTCCAGCCAGTGTGAATGAGAAGGTAAATGGGGATTAGGGGTGTATGACTGGGGAGAGGATGGAAGTTGATGTTACCAGGGAAAGTGTTTTTGGGAGAGGTGGTGGTGTTGCTCTTGTTGGGGGTGGTGGTGATGGGGCTAAAAAAAATGTTGATGGGGACCATGTTATTGGGGTTGGTGCTGATGTTGTTGGGGGTGGTGGGGATGTTGTCATTGAGGGTGGTGATATGCTTAGAGATAATGTTATTGGGGGTGGTGGTAATGTGACTGGGTATGAGGGTATTGTTAAAAATAGCGGTGTAGGGTCTTGTCCAGTTGCCCCCCGTGGTGAAAGACCCCAGGAGTTATGCAAATGTCACTGCTGCGGGAAGAAGGATGCTTTCCTCGTCTCCTGACTCTAGGGACGGTGTGTTGCAACAACGTCTCCTTGAAGCTCTGAAAGAGGGGGAAAGGTTGATAAATGTAGAGGGTAGAGCAGTTGATCTGTCATTCTGGACAGAGAGGCATGGTCTCTCTGCTTTCCGAGAGGAAAGAGGGGGGGGTACTGTGTGGTCCCTCCCAACTGCCGGACCACGTAGTAACCGTAGGAATGTGGTTCGTCTTCGGTGGCATGGCAAAGATATGTGTCCATCAAGGACCCAAGTGGTTGAGCTCTTGCTAAAGATGGGCTTCAAGGCAGTTGATATCTACGCCTTGATACATCCCTATGGTTCTCGCTTTGCTATGAATTGGTAAAGAATGAGCCTGGCTGGCGAGACATTGCTGTGCAGGCATTGTCTCGTCAAAATGAAATTAAGAGAGTGACCATTTTGACCCGTAATGAATCACTCTCTTGTGTAGACATCATCACCTGGTTAGGACGGTATGGTGAGGTCATGGGAGTTCCCCAGAAGAACAGAGATAAGTTTGGCATCTGGTCAGGAGCCTTGACATTTTTGGTAAAACTTAAACGTTCAGGAAATACAGTTAGCCATATTTCATCCTCTGCCTTTCTCCATAGGGATCGTATCCAGATTTTCTACCAGGGTAAGCCAAACCCTGGTCACAGGTGTGGTGACCCCACACACTTCAGTGCAAACTATATGGTACAGAAATGTGCCTTGTGTGGGGGTGTAGGCCATCTTGCCGCACCTTTTGCAGAGATTAGGTGTCACCAGTGTGGGGACTTAGGTCACCCATTCAGTCGCTGTCCTCGTTCTTTCGCTAATGCAGTCTTGGCCCCAGTGGATGAAGGTCACGAGCCGGAATCTGTTGGGGTAGGTGAGGGAACTGAGGGGTCAGTGAGGAACAACAAGAAAAAGACACCAGCCCAACTAAGACGTCTTGATAAACGCCAAAGGGATAGGGTGATGGGGAAAGCCCGGGTTACCGGGACGACCTCTAATCCTGTCCCAGAGGCTAACCTTGCTGCTGAGACCCTGAGGAAGGATGAGCTGGATAAGGAGGTCAGGAGGATCCAGAATGAAGAAGGTGCCATCTCCTCAGATAGCGTGGAGGAAAATTATGAGGGATGGCAGAAGGAGACACGAAAGTGGGGTACAAGTAGAAAAAGGGAAGATTTAAGATCTTCTCCCACCCTGGTTCAGGTGCCAAAGGAAGGCAAAACTGACTCCCTTCTGATTGGCCTTTCCAATTGATTCCGACCCCTCAAGGACATCTCTTCCTCTTCTTCGGAAGGGGAGGCTGAGGGTGACGGTGGAGCTTCCAGGGGGTGCCGAGTCCTCATCTCCTGAGAAGGTTATGTCCTCGAGGGAGGGGACTGGCCTGGAGTCCGGAGACAAGGAAAGCAAAAAGGTGTTTGGTGTGATGGATACTTCAGTATCTCTTAAGAGGGTGAAGAGTTCTTCTGATGTGGAGGGTGAGAAGGGAAGTGGGAAAAAGAAAGCTGTCTAACTTTATCACCCTCGATGGCAGCACCCTCTCCGTTGACGCTGGCGTCCATTAATGTCGCCAGCATTAAGTCAGATATGGCTCGATTTGTGGCCTTTGATTTTATTTTTGCAGGAGACCAGGTTAACAGATATGTCCTCTATATTTTAAGCCAGAAGGGAGTGGAGGCATGGGCCTTCCTACTGGTCTTTTGCGGCAGAGCCGTATAGCAGAGTGGTGGTCCTTTTTACCACAGCGGTAGAATGCTGACGGGTTATCGAGTTAGAAATGGGGAGGTGCCTTATTTTAGATGTCCTCATGAAGGGCCAAGAACTTCGCCTTATTAACCCCTTAAGGACCCATGATGTACCGCTACGTCATGAGACCCTGGGTGTCCGAGCGGGGACCAGACCGGGGTAACTGCTGATATCGATCAGCAGGCACCCCGCGCAAATGCCCAGGGGGGTCATCAGACCCCATCCCCCCGCCCCCCATGACGGTGATCACCGCAAATCGCCGGTAAATTCACACTGGCGATTTACGCAATTCCGGGTCACACGGGTCTACCGTGACACGGAAAATAAGGGGGATCGGGGTTGTTCAAGACACCCATAATCCCCCTGAAGGGATAGGAGTGAGGTGGCAGAAGCGACGACCAATAGCAGATCGAGGGTGGGGGGGGGGATTTCTTTCAGTTTCCCCGTTGTGCCCACCCACAATAGGTGGAGGAGAACGCAGGAGGTCCACTTACCCATCGGCGGCTGCGGAGGCGACGATCAGCTGCAGTGATCGGTGGCAGAAGAGGACGGCGATGCGGCTCCCTGGATCCTACGGAAGCCGGTGAGTTGCCAAGCAACATCTGGAGGGCTATAGTTTGAGACCACTGTACAGTGGTCTCTAAACTGTAGCCCTCCTGATGTTGCAAAACTACAACTCCTAGCATGCCCACATAGTAGTTTGTTGCCTGGGCATGCTGGGATTTGTAGTTTTGCAACAGCTGGAGGGTCACAGTTTTGAGATCACTGTGCAGTGGTCTCTAAACTGTGGCCCTCTAGATCTTGCAAAACTACAACTCCTAACATGCCCACACAGTAGTTTGCTGTCTGGGCATGCTGGGATTTGTAGTTTTGCAACATCTGGAGGGCCACAGTTTGGAGATCACTGTGCAGTGGTTTCTAAACTGTAGTCCTCCAGATGTTGCAAAACTGCAAATCCCAGCATGCCCAAACAGCAAACAGCTGTCTCGGCATGCTGGGAGTTGTAGTTGCGTACCTCCAGCTGTTGCATAACATCTCCCAGCATGCCCTTCGGCAATCAGTGCATGCTGGGAGTTGTAGTTTTGCAACAGCTGGAGGCACACTGGTTGGAAAATACTGAGTTAGGTAACAGAACCTAACTGAACGGTTTCCAACCAGTGTGCCTCCAACTGTTGCAAAAGTACAACTCCCAGCATGTACGGTCTGTCAGTGCATGCTGGGAGTTGTAGTTTTGAAACAGCTGGAGGTTGCCCCCCCATGTGAATGTACAGGGTACATTCACACGGGCGAGTTTACAGTAAGTATCCTGCTTGAAGTTTGAGCTGCCGCAAATTTTTCGCCACAGCACAAGCTCCTAGCGGCAAACTCACTGTAAACCTCCGCCAGTGCTAACTAACACATAATAAAGGGTAAAACACTACATATACACCCCCTTACACTGTCCCCCCCCCCCCCCAATAAAAATGAAAATGCATTGTACGGCAGTGTTTCCAAAACGGAGCCTCGAGCTGTTGTAAAACAATAACTCCCAGCATTTCCTGACAGCCACTGACTGTCCAGGCATGCTGAGAGTTTAGCAACAGCTGGAGGCACCCTGTTTGGGAATCACTGGTGTATTATACCCCTATGTCCACCCATATGCAATCCCTAATTTAGTCCTCAAATGCGCATGGCCCTCTCTCACTTCAGAGCCCTGTCGCATTTCAAGGCAACAGTGTAGGGCCACATATGGGGTATTTCCGTACTCGGGAGAAATTGCACTATAAATATTGGGGGGCTTTTTCTCCTTTTACCCCTTATTAAAAGGAAAAGTTGGGGTCTACACCAGCCTGTTAGTGTAGAAAAATAAAAAATGTACACTAACATACTGGTGTTGCCCAATACTTTTTATTTTCACAAGCGGTAAAAGGAAAGAAAAGACCCACAAAATTTGTAACACAATTTCTCCTGAGTACGGAAATACCCCATATGTGGGCGTAAAATGCTCTGCGGGGGGCGCACAACAAGGCTCAGGAGTGAGAGTGCACCATGTATATTGATGCCTAAATTGATGATTTGCACTGGGGTGGCTGATTTTACAGCAGTTCTGACATAAATGTAAAAAAAATAAATACCCACATGTGACCCCATTTTGGAAACTACACCCCTCACGGAATGTAACAAGGGGTATAGTGAGCCTTAACACCCCACAGGTGTTTAATGAAAATTCTTCAAAGTTGGATGGAAAAATGAAGACTTTTTTTTCCCACTAAAATGCTGGTGTTACCCTAAATTTATCATTTTCACAAGGGAAAATAGGGAAAAAAAGCCCCCCAAAATGTTTAACCCCATTTCTTCTGAGTAAGAACATACCCCATATGTGGATGTAAAGTGCTCTGCTGGTGCACTACAATGCTCAGAAGAGAAGGGGCGCCATTGGGCTTTTAAAGAGACAATTTGTCCGGAATTGAAGGCCACGTGTGTTTACAAAGCCCCCCGTGGTGCCAAATCAATGGACCCCCCACATGTGACCCCATTTTGGAAACTACACCCCTCATGTAATGTAATAAGGGGGGAAGTGAGCATTTACGCCTCACAGGTGTCTGACAGATTTTTGGAACATTGGTCGGTGAAAAGGAAAAATGTAATTTTTTATTTGCTCAGCCCACTGTTCCAAAGATCTGTCAAACGCCAGTGGGTGTAAATGCTCACTACACCCCTTATTAAATTCTGTGAGGGGTGTAGTTTCCAAAATGGGGTCACATGTGGGAGGGGGCCAATGTTTTGGCACCACGGGTGGCTTTGTAAACGCACATGGCCCCTGACTTCCATTCCAAACAAATTTTCTTTCCAAAAGCTCAATGGCACTCCTCCTCTTCTGAGCATTGCAGTGCGCCAGCAGAGCACTTTATGTCCACATATGTGGTGTTTCCATACTCAGAAGAGATGGGGTTACAAATTTTGCGGGGCATTTTCTCCTATTACCCCTTGTAAAAAAATGTAATTTGGGGGAAAACTAGCATTTTAGTGAAAAAAATATAATAATTTACACATCCAACTTAAAGGGGTATTCCGCCCCTAGACATTTTATCCCCTATCCAAAGGATAGGGGACAAGATGTTAGATCGTAAATGCAGAGTACTACGTCAGTTTTGGCTGATTGCGATGATGAACAGCGTTTTTTTTTTAAATGTCAATAAAAAGGTTAACGGGGGCTGTGGGGGAGTGTTTTTTTTTTTTTTTTTATAAAACATTTTTTTCAATGTGTTGTGTTTTTTACAATTGAATTTTCAGGCTTAGTAGGGGAAGCCGTCTTGTAGACAGAATCCAGTACTAAGTCAGGGTTTAGCATTAGCCCCAAAATCAGCTAACGCTAATCTCAAATTATTACCCCGGCGTTATTTAGGCTGGGGAGGGCCAGTAACAAAGGTCCTCACCCACCCTGGTAACATCAGGCTGTTGCTGCTTGGTTGGTATCTGGCTGATAATGAAAAAATGGGGGAACCACACACTTTTTTTTATTTATTTATTTAAAATGATAAATAAAAAATGCATAGGGTTCCCCCTATTTTCAGTATCAGCCAAATACCAACCAAGCAGCAACAGCCTGACGTTACCAGGGTGGGCAAGGACCATTGTTACTGGCCCTCCCCAGCCTAAATAACGCTAGCCTGTTACCGCCTATGCCCAGGAGCGTCATTTTTGACGCTCCAGGCCCGTTGGTACCGGCTCTTTCCGGCACCTCTGTGGCGGTGGGTACCGGGGTAATAATTAGAGGTTAGCGTTAACTAATTTTTGGGTTAACGCTAAGCACTGGCGTAGTAATGGATTTCATCTATAAGATGGCTTCCACTACTAAGCCTGAAAATTCTATTTAAAAAACACAACACATTGGAAAAAAATGTTATTTAAAAAAACACTCCTCCACAGCCCTTGTTAACCATTCTATTGAAATAAAAAAAACGCTGGTCATCAATGCAGTCCACCGAATCTGACGTAGTCCTCTGCATTCAGGTATCTGAAATAAGAAAAACAAGAAATAGTAAATTTTTTGCTCTCCCCTGGGAAGAGTACACATAATGCAGTGTGTTCCTAAACAGGGAGCCTCCAATTGTTGCTAAACTACAACTCCCATCATGGGGGCTGTAGTTAAGCAACAGCTGGAGTCTCCATGTTTGGGAGTACACTGCCAGACAGGCTCTGTTCCCATTATGCAAAACAAATAATGAGAACAGAGTCAGGCTTGGACTGTGAAGCTTGAACTGTCCCTCTGCCCTTGGACTACTACTCCCATCATGGGACAGAGTCTGTCCCATGCTATGAGTAGTTATAGTACCGCAGCGCTGACGGATGGCCCTTGCACATCCCCCGGTCGCGGGACTTTTAGAACTACTACTCCCATCATGGGCATACTCCGTCCATGATGGGAGTTATAGTCCAGGGGCTGAGGTGCAGATCGCAGCAGGTCATTCTCTAGAGACCCGCATTTATTAACTGTAAAAGCCGGTGGAACATGCGGCTCCACTGCCGCATGTTCCGCCAGCTCCTATAAACATCTGTCATAATTCATAATCCCCACCGCCGGGAGACAGGAACTCTGATTGGTGAATAGCTTTTCACCAATCAGAGCTCTCGTCTCCCGGGCAGGAATTATAAAATGTGATACATTATACAGGAGCCGGCGGGCAGCGCAGTGTAGCCGCAGGTGCTGCCGGCTTTTACAGTTAATAAATGCGTATCGCAGCGGGTCTCTGGAGAATGACCTGCTGCGATCTGCACCTCAGCCCCTGGACTACAACTCCCATTATGGGCAGAGTCTATCCATGATGAGTGTAGTAGTCCCAACTGTCCCAAAATAGTTAATATAATTCTCAGATGCTTTAGAACACTTTGCTACATGTCCTCCGAGGTGGTGTATATTTGCACAAGAAAAGTGCATTTGCGCATTTTTTTTGCATTTAAAAAAACATGCAGTTAATAAATTCGATTCTACAGTAGAAAGTGTTCTATGGTAAACTTAACCATAGACATTGCGCAAAAAAAAAAAAAAAACTTGCGCAAATTTTTGCATAAAAAAATAGACAAAGAAAAGCTCTATGTACAATGATAAATTCCCCCCTTAGTGTTTATATGTGTACATGATAACAGAAGTCCATGAACCAGTCCAGTATTTTTTGTATATATAGAGTCCCATAGAAACCCCCCTCCCCCCCTTTTTCCCACCACTCAGCCTAAAAAAGAAAAAAAATTTGTATTATCCGTTTGTGGTGTTTGTTGGTTTGTGACTCAAATTATTTATTTATTTATTTAGGGGGAGAAAATGCAACCGGGCCAGGGGGTTTTAGTTTAATTATTAGTATTAAGGGTATAATTATTATTATCTGTTATTATTATTATTAAGTAGTTACATAGTTACATAGTTAGTATGGTTGAAAAAAGACATACGTCCATCAAGTCCAACCAGGGAATTGAAGTGAAGGGTGTAAGGGGATAAGGGAAAGGGATGTAGTTTTATAATTCTGCATAAGCATTAATGTTATTTTGTTCCAGGAATGTATCTAACCCTGTTTTAAAGCTGTTAATTGTTCCTGTTGTGACCAGTTCCTGAGGTAGACCGTTCCATAAATTCACAGTCCTCACGGTAAAGAAGGCGTGTCGCCCCTTTAGACTAAACCTAGTGTTTAGTAGTTTACATTTGTGGGGTTGTTATCATAGTGGTGTATTTGGTGAAAATGTGGCAGGACCAGGAAATACCGTATTCATCGGGGTATACCAAGCACCCGCCTGTAACAAGTTTTTTACCCAAATATCCTTGGTAAAATGAGGGTGCGTGTGTGTGCATGTGTATACCCCGATACACTGTTTTCGCTGCCCGCTTCTCTCCCCCTGCCTTTCCTGGGTTCTAGAGCCCTGCTGCCGCCGCTTCTCTCCCCCTGGCTATCGGCGCCGCTGCCCCATTGCCTCCCCCATCCCCGGTTTTATGATTACCTGTTGCCGGGTCCGCGCTGCTTCTGGCTCCGGTCCACGGTGCCTCTGGCTCCGGTGTGGCGTCTATGCGTCGTTGCTATGTAGTTTTCCCAGATGTAGTGATGCTTTTTCATGTAGTCTTGCTTTTTTATGTCTCTGTGTCAGCAGTGGGGTCCTCTTGGGTCTCCTGCCATAGCAATTCATTTTCTGGCAGGCTCCCAGTCTTACTGGGAACACATGGTAAGTGAGCTTTTACATCTTGTTCACACTGGTGTGGTGTTGTGCGGCATTCATTGCTGCGGTGGCACCGTGTCTGTGGAGAGGTACGACCCAGGGACTGGTTTGAGTGGCATTGGGGCCGCTCTGCCAATGGATCGTTCCCCCTGAGGGCACTGGTGTTGCGGCGGTGGTGGTCGCCGCCCGCTGCTACGCCATTTTATTCTAGGGACATTAGGGACCGACTCTAAATAGGTGGCCTTGACGTGGCGAGTGGGCTTGTACCTTTTGATCAAAATGTATACTAACAACCTGTTAGTTTTTGAATTTATGCTGAGAAGCAAGTAGATCAAAATGCAAATTGTGGATGAGCGACCATGTCTGTTTTCTCTACTTGAATTCTAATTTCATTTAAATGTTGACAGATAGTTCATGCTGACACTGATGCTCCCTGAGCCTGCAGGACAGCTTGAATATCTCTGGAACTTTTTTGGGGCTGCTTATCCACCATCCGGACTATCCTGCGTTGACACCTTTCATCAATTTTTCTCTTCCGTCCACACCCAGGGAGATTAGCTACAGTGCCATGGGTTGCAAACTTCTTGATAATGTTGCGCACTGTGGACAAAGGCAAATCTAGGTCTCTGGAAATGGACTTGTAACTTTAGGATTGTTGATATTTTTCCACAATTTTGGTTCTCATGTCCTCAGACACTCCTCTTCTCCTCTTTCTGTTGTCCATGCTTAGTGTGGCACACACAGACACACAATGCAAAGCTAAGTGAACTTCTCTCCTTTTCATCTGCTTTCAGTTGTGATTTTTATATTACCCACACCTGTTACTTTCCCCAGGTGAATTTAAAGGAGCATCACATGCTTGAAACAATCTTTTTTTCCTCAATTTTGAAAGGGTGCCAATATTTTTTTTCCAGACCATTTTTGGAGTTTGGTGTGACATTATGTTCAAATTTTTTTTGTTTAGTTCCAACACACACAAAGGGAATAAACATGTGTATAGCAAAACATGCGTTATTGCAATCCTTTTCAGTTAGAAATGCTTAATTTTCTAGAAAAATGTCATGGGTGCCAACATTTACGGTTAAGACTGTATACAGTATCTACTCTGTTTGTGATCCCCTGATGAACTGCTGTATAATATAAGATTCATACCAAATATGTTTATCTGTATTATGTTTACATGTTTTTATATAGGAAAAGGGGGTGATTTGAACTTTTAATATGGAAGGGGTTAATATGTGTCTTTTAAACTTTTATTAAAAATTTTTTTTACACTTTATTAGTCCCTTAGGGGACTTTTAGAAGGAATCATTAGATTCGTCATACAGATCAATAGAGTTCTCTTGAACTCCATTGATCTGTGTGCTCTGTGATCCATTGATAGAGCCTAGACTAGCCAGGTTCTATCAATGACAGAGCCACGGATACCAGGAAAACAGAGGTAAGCCCTCCGGCTACGAGGCGATCCTTCCTACCATCCCAACAGGGACCATTCACATGTCAGCAGGGCTAAGGGCCTGAAAAATTCCCCTTCCCGGTGCCTGGAACTGCATGTCCCGTGCGTCAGGTGATACCAATTCCACATCCCTGTGCCCCCCTTTGCAATCACAATGACAACTATGTAGCCAGTGCCCCTATGACCCCTGTACAGTCATAATGTCCCTCTGTAGCCACTATGCTGTCCTGTACAGTAATTATACCTTATGACCGCCTGTCCAGTCATAATGCCCCCCTACTGTAGCCACTAGCCTGATGACATATGCCCTCTCTACTCATAAGGACCCCTCTTTGAACTCTAATATGCCCCCTCAGAGCCAGATACCAGAATAAAACTATCCCCATCATGAAATAGATGGACCTCCAGCTGTTGCACAACTACAACTCCCAGCATGGAGGCACCCTGGTTATAATGTTGGGAGTTGGAGTTTTGCAACAGCTGGAGGTCCATTCCTTTTTTGTGTAGCTCAGTGTTTTTTTGCTGGGAATTGAAGTTCAGCACCCTGGTGCACATTATTTACACACCTGCCTGCACACTACATGACTCCTCCAGGGCATCTTCAGAGGCTCTTCATACTCCACTGCTGAACACTGCAGCCAAACCCCGCCCATATGATGAGCAGTCATGTGATCTGTTCTTCTCCCTTCTCGGCACTGCAGGAATCAGCTGTACAGAAGGTACAGTCCAGGGACTTGCAGTACGGGTTGGGAACCGCTCATCTAGAGATTCAGAGCCGGTATTGATAGGGCAGTCACTGTGCTGTGTGTGGTGATCTCTGCTTCTTAGTGACTGCCGACGAAGACCTGCATGAGAGTTGACATTCGGGCACCAGGCTTTACATTTGGGGCACGGGCCCCAAATGTTTTAACCTAGTGACGCCCCTGAACACAGCCCATTTTGGCCTTAAAGGGCATTTCCGGTTATGTAAAACTTATCATGTATCAAACTTATCAGAATAAGGGATAAGTTTCTGATCACAGTAGATTAACAGGACTGGTAAAGAAGAACTTGACTGGCTCGTACAGACCTCAACCCCATCCAACATCTTTGGGATGAAATAGAGTGGATATAGTAAGCCAGGTCCTCTCCTCCAACATTAGCACCTGATCTCACAAATCCTTTTCTAAATGAATATGAACAAATTCCCACAGATACTCAAATCTTGTAGAAAGTCTTCCCAGAAGAGAGGAAGCTGTTATACCTGAAATGGGCATGGGAAAGGGGGAGGGGGGGGGAGGGTGTAACTCCAGATTACTGCCTATGGATTTGTAATGGGATTGTCTTAAAATCTCCTGTAGGTATCATGTGCAAATGCCCCACTACTTTTGTCTATACAGCCTTTATATAGTATGAAGTCCTACTCTACATACTGTATACTGTGACTTTGAAATTGACTTTCATGTGATATCCATTGTGACATCCTAAATGTCTCTTCTTGCTAGCATCAAACCAGCAATTAGCAAATGTATAGAAATTTCAGCTACTGAATCCCTTTTATGCCTGTGTGAGTGCTTTGTAGTATTTCATTCCAGTTTTGTCAAAGAATAATAATGTTTACCAAGTAGCAACATACTGACTGTCAGACGTTCCTCAGAAAAAACATTCATTAGGGAAAAGAAAGAGCTTTCATCGCAGGCAATTACGTGATTAGCAGAGTGCAATAAAGTGTATTATAGTGTCCAAAATTAAAAGACAACTAAGATGCATTATACCAACTGACATCTTAAAAGAGTCCCAGACATGGAAAAAGCAATAGAAAAATAAAACTAAATCAAGAAAATCGAAATGTAGGAAACATGAATGTCCACTTAGCCAGTGGGGAGTACTGTGTCGTTATTTGTGATAGAATTTCTGGGTATTTTGTCATGAACTGTCATTCTGTTCAATTATAGACATCATGACAATATTAGACAAGGTTCGCACTGTTTTAGAGCACTAAGTTAATCGCATACACTGGGAAATTCTCCCAGTATATACTCCTAACATGCCCATAGACTATTTAGCAGATGTACACAAAAGACTGTCTTTTTGGCATATGTTCGTCAAGTATAGACCACATCTGCATACCTTGCTGAGGACATTGTCAGATGTATGCCTTTGTATAGGCTTATGTTCAGTTGCACTTTTCAAGCATTCCCACCCAACAGGGTGTCTAAATGCAGTTTTATACAATACAGGTTACCTGGAATCCGCTCTGCAGGAAAAACAGTAAAGGTCCATTCACACTACGAAAGTTTGTTGTAATATTTCTTATCAGAGAAAAATGCCCCTTTCACCATTTATTGGGCTTCTTTCCTCCTACCCCTAAGTTGTTAAACTTATCAAAAACAGCTCATGTCGGTCCTGAGAGGAAAGATGAACTCTCGACTCACTGAAAGATCACCTTATAAGCTGCCTATAGAGGTTTATGGACAAAAAATGGAGAAGAGAGAGAGAGAGAGAGAGTAAGCCGGGGTGGCTGCAGAGGGGCAAGGACAGACAGACAGACTACAGGGAGACTACAGGAGCTTGCAGTGAGCTTTAGATCTCACCGTAGTACTGGATTCACAGCTTTAACTGTTTAGTACTACTATACAATGTCCTCCATGCTGCTGCTGCTTCTAAGGAGGCTATAGAGCTATAGGGCATCTGGATATTCTCTTCTGTGTGTGTGTAGTGTATGGAAGACAAAGTAATGATAAGGTTCTACCTACTAAATCAGGGACAGCTGAAAATTAGAGATGGGGTCTGTAGAGCAGAAATATGTTGTAAAATGCTGTATACAAGTTGTATAATGGCCAGACAAAGGGACTACTCCATATGGACACACAGGCAGCTTATCCTGAATAGTCACCTGAAATGACAGCTTTGCGTTAATTCTACACATTTAATTTTCTTGCATGGAAGTCAGGCAGCAAATGATGAATTTAAATTAATTTCTGAAATGACTCTCAACACTTGGCACCGCACCTCTTTAAACTATAGACTCCAACGCTGCCAGGGACATTATGATACGAGTTGGCCAGAAAGTATAACAGACACATTCCTAAATCCTACAGTACACACACTGAGCAGGGATGAGATGAAATAAACCCTTGACGAACGTTGAACATGACATTCCGTATCATTTTAAGCATGCATTGTAATTGGGAACGGGCTCTCTGGTTTTCAAGTAGAAATGTGCAAACAGACAAACATAAATGATTCATATTAAAACAGGAGGATTAAATGGATATTTGAGGATGAAACCAGCAGCTCTGGCGAGGACAACTAGCGCTTCTTGAATGCATGCCAAAGTCTATGTAGACAGTAAATGAAAGGAAAGTTCTGAAGGTGAAAATCTAGGATACAAAGCTTGACTAATTCTCTAGATTGTAGAACTATATATTTCTTTAATTAGAACTCTCAGCGATTAGAAGAGATCAGCTGGACTCCGCGGGAGTGAACACTTACATGTAGTGGTGATGGCACCACAAGGAGGGCAGCCTTTGTACAGGCCACTTAGAGCAGTTCTGTTTGCATAAAGCCTTATAACAGCTTAGTCTAAACTGTATTACTTCTTGCTGTTGTGAGTTACATTTATCTAGGTCCCTCATTATTTTTTTTTTTACAGCTAAATTATTAGGGTCATGTAAAAATTTATTGATTTCAAGGCCGCAGGCTGGTTTCACTGGATTGTTTATGATGTGAGTGAATGGGGATAGTTTAAAACCCCATTCACTAACATGGTACTGTATTTAGTAGAAGAATTTTAGTTAGTGATATGTGAAACCAGTCAACGTGTAAAGTGATGAATTCATATGCATCCACGTAGGTTAAGTTCACAAAGTCGTTGTGCTCCAACCCGTTTATGGTCTATTCTACCGTTTTTTTTTTTACTTTTTTGTGCACTGAACAGACCCTGAATGGGTCAGAGCACAACTGACACATCTGGGTCCCGATTGATCCCATTGGCTTCAATGGGGTCCATCTGTTGTGTCACCTTAGGCAGGGATATAATGCAGCCCTAAACTTGCCCACATCCTCTGTCCCTGCCTACTTGCGTACCCGTCCTAAACAACGGTCCCCAACCACAAAGACGGTCCCTTCCTATAATATGTGCAGGGACAGTCAAAACAATAAAATACAATGTAGGTGTCAGAAAACAGCTGGAGGCACACAAAACTAACAGAAATAAAACACACACACACAGTCAAATCAGAGTCAAAACTAGCCGAGTAGCAACAGAAGATTAGCGAGATACTGGCACACAAAAGCAGAGGAAAAGTCAAAAACAGAGCCAAGATCATTATAAAAAATCTGATACAAACAATGCTGGTTACTTGAAACAAGTTATTTCACTGGCAATGGCTATGTAAACCAAATATAGGGTGTGATCAAACAATATATGGTTAAATTACATCATTGTGGCATTTAAGGATCCAGATTATTGGACTCACTGATTACCAGGATAAGGCTCTGTTCACATCTGCATTGTGGTTTCCGTCATAAACAGTAACCATAATGCAGTACAGGATCTGTTGCTCAATGGATACCAGTGGCTCCTGAATGATCACTTTTATCTTATATAGGAGTCTAAGTGTTCTGCCGAGGTGGCAATCAATATGACAGAAAACCATTTCATGGAGCCTCCAACATAGATGTAAACATAGCCCTATTTACTGTACAGTGAAACAAAATAGAGAAAATGCAGGGGACAATACATGACTATCTTCTGTTATTAAGCTATAGAACCTCTGCAAAGCAAAAATAATTTGATTGTACAAAATCAATTATTTCAAACATTTTAGGTGATGCCTGTCACGATTCGGCTTCCAGGTAGTGGATCCTCTGTGCCAGAGAGGGATTGGCGTGGACCGTGCTAGTGGACCGGTTCTAAGCCACTACTGGTTTTCACCAGAGCCCGCCGCAAAGCGGGATGGTCTTGCTGCGGCGGTAGTGACCAGGTCGTATCCACTAGCAACGGCTCACCTCTCTGGCTGCTGAAGATAGGCGCGGTACAAGGGAGTAGGCAGAAGCAAGGTCAGACGTAGCAGAAGGTCGGGGGCAGGCGGCAAGGTTCGTAGTCAGGATGGGTAGCAGAAGTTCAGGTACACAGGCTTTGGACACACTAAACGCTTTCACTGGCACAAGGCAACAAGATCCGGCAAGGGAGTGCAAGGGAGGAGACTAGATAAAGGCAGGGAGCAGGTGGGAGCCAATTAAGCTAATTGGGCCAGGCACCAATCATTGGTGCACTGGCCCTTTAAGTCTCAGAGAGCTGGCGCGCGCGCGCCCTAGAGAGCGGAGCCGCGCGCGCCAGCACATGACAGCAGGGGACCGGGACGGGTAAGTGACCTGGGATGCGATTCGCGAGCGGGCGCGTCCCGCTGTGCGAATCGCATCCCCAACGGCCAAAACAGTGCAGCGCTCCCGGTCAGCGGAACTGACCGGGGCGCTGCAGGGAGAAAGACGCCGTGAGCGCTCCGGGGAGGAGCGGGGACCCGGAGCGCTAGGCGTAACAGTACCCCCCCCCTTAGGTCTCCCCTTCTCTTTGTCCGGTAACTGCCTCCCCTGGGATGAGGACACCGGGAAAGAATGGAGGGTTTCCTCAACGGCAGGCAGTACAGCAGGAGTGGGAATGGGGAGGGAGGGCAGAGGGCGAGGCCTGGCACGGGGCAGTGTGACACCAGGACGGGGGCCATGGGGAGGCACAGAGGCTTGCCTGATGGGACTGGGAGGGGGGGAGAGACACTTCCTGTGGCAGGCAGAGTCCCAGTTCCTGATCTCCCCGGTGGTCCAATCAATGGTGGGGGAATGAAGCCGGAGCCAAGGCAGACCGAGGAGGACCTCAGAGGTACAGTTGGGGAGAATGAAGAACTCAATCCTTTCGTGGTGGGGTCCGATAGACATCAGGAGGGGTTCTGTGCGGTAACGCACGGTGCAGTCCAATCTGGCTCCGTTGACCGCGGAAATGTAGAGCGGTTTGACGAGACGGGTCACCGGGATGCTGAATCTATTAACAAAGGACTCCAACATAAAATTCCCGGAGGCACCAGAGTCCAAGCAGGCCACGGCTGAGATGGAGGAGTTGGCTGTAGAGGAAATCCGCACGGGCACCGTGAGACGTGGAGAAGAAGACTTAGAAGCAAAAGATGCCACACCCACGTGAGCTGGGTGCGTGCGTGCGTTTCCCAGGCGTGGAGGACGGATAGGGCAATCCACCAAGAAATGCTCAGTACTGGCACAGTACAGACAGAGATTTTCTTCTCTACGGCGATTCCTCTCTTCCTGGGTCAGGCGAGACCGATCCACTTGCATGGCCTCCTCGGCGGGAGGCCCAGGCGAAGACTGCAAAGGATGCTGTGGGAGAGGTGCCCAGAGATCTAAGTCTTTTTCCTGGCGGAGCTCTTGGTGTCGCTCAGAAAAACGCATGTCAATGCGGGTAGCCAAATGGATGAGTTCTTGGAGGTTGGCAGGAATCTCTCGTGCGGCCAGCACATCCTTGATGCGACTGGATAGGCCTTTTTTAAAGGTCGCGCAGAGAGCCTCATTATTCCAGGATAGTTCAGAAGCAAAAGTACGGAATTGTATGGCGTACTCGCCAACGGAAGAATTACCCTGGACCAGGTTCAGCAAGGCAGTCTCAGCAGAAGAGGCTCGGGCAGGTTCCTCAAAGACACTTCGGACTTCAGCAAAGAAGGACTGGACTGTGGCTGTGGCAGGATCATTGCGGTCCCAGAGCGGTGTGGCCCAAGACAAGGCCTTTCCTGAAAGAAGACTTACTACGAATGCCACCTTAGACCGTTCAGTAGGAAACAAGTCTGACAACATCTCCATATGCAGGGAACACTGAGACAAAAATCCACGGCAGAGTCTGGAGTCCCCATCAAATTTGTCCGGCAGGGACAAGCGGAGGTTAGGAGCGGCCACTCGCTGCGGAGGAGGTGCAGGAGCTGGCGGAGGAGATGGTTGCTGCTGTAGCAGAGGCAGAATTTGCTGTAACATGGCGGTCAACTGCGACAGCTGCTGTCCTTGTTGGGCAATCTGCTGCGATTGCTGAGCGACCACCGTGGGAAGATCAGCGAGACTTGGCAGCGGCACCTCAGCGGGATCCATGGCCGGATCTACTGTCACGATTCGGCTTCCAGGTAGTGGATCCTCTGTGCCAGAGAGGGATTGGCGTGGACCGTGCTAGTGGACCGGTTCTAAGCCACTACTGGTTTTCACCAGAGCCCGCCGCAAAGCGGGATGGTCTTGCTGCGGCGGTAGTGACCAGGTCGTATCCACTAGCAACGGCTCACCTCTCTGGCTGCTGAAGATAGGCGCGGTACAAGGGAGTAGGCAGAAGCAAGGTCAGACGTAGCAGAAGGTCGGGGGCAGGCGGCAAGGTTCGTAGTCAGGATGGGTAGCAGAAGTTCAGGTACACAGGCTTTGGACACACTAAACGCTTTCACTGGCACAAGGCAACAAGATCCGGCAAGGGAGTGCAAGGGAGGAGACTAGATAAAGGCAGGGAGCAGGTGGGAGCCAATTAAGCTAATTGGGCCAGGCACCAATCATTGGTGCACTGGCCCTTTAAGTCTCAGAGAGCTGGCGCGCGCGCGCCCTAGAGAGCGGAGCCGCGCGCGCCAGCACATGACAGCAGGGGACCGGGACGGGTAAGTGACCTGGGATGCGATTCGCGAGCGGGCGCGTCCCGCTGTGCGAATCGCATCCCCAACGGCCAAAACAGTGCAGCGCTCCCGGTCAGCGGAACTGACCGGGGCGCTGCAGGGAGAAAGACGCCGTGAGCGCTCCGGGGAGGAGCGGGGACCCGGAGCGCTAGGCGTAACAATGCCAAATATGTGTCCCGGACAATTTAAAATGCTTTTGGACAGTGGGTTGCTAGGGTTGGTGTCACCTGGTGCAGTAAAAAATGGTGTTACCCCCACCCCAACGTAATTTTTTTAGCCATTAACACTGACGAAGATATATATTGAAAGAAATCGATACAGCTCAGATTGGACATATCTGACAATGATATAAGTGGCTCACAGGTCTTGATGTCTTCTCTACAGTCTTTATTTTCCCAATTCAGATGGTACATACTGCCATGACTTATTTCAGCTAGAGCCCTCAGCAGAACTTGATGTCCAGATGGCATTGGCTCCTCACTTTGTCAGCTACTTACTAATGGTCCACATAGAAAACACTTGTCAAGTCAGTTTAAAGATAAACTAACAGCCTGCTCACTTAACCCAATATACTGGGTTATAGTGCAGGTAAACAGTTTAAAAAAAATATTGGTCACTTACTTTAATCTGTGTAGTACAAGAATAAAAAACGTGGTCTAATATGGCAGCAAATGCCCAACCTCAAATGCAGTTGTGCATTCATACTGGGGGAGTAGATCCTGTGCTTGAGGTCCGTTGCTAAGGGCGATCCCCATCATAAAATGCATACAATGGAGGATGCCTGCAGAAGACTACAAGTGCCACAATGGCATCCTACACTCAATAAAAAGTGTGGATGTGTAACATATAGAATAATACATAATAACCGACCAAAACGGACTTAGAAAATAAAAAATAGCATGCAAATGTAGCGACGAATTTTGCATGCTCTTAATAAATATTTTTTATTTTCTAAGTCCGTTTTGGTCGGTTAATTGCCCCAACCGAGACACCGATCTTCTGGAGGAGAGCGCCAATACAGCCACCGCTTTATCGGGAGATTTCTTCTCCCCCCTTTTGTGATTTCCTAAGACCGTCCTCTGCCAGCTGAGAACGGGACCGGTGCCGGCTGCACTCCATTCTGCACCACAGCAAGTGGTATCAAGTCTACTATGGTGTTGTGCTCAAAGTACAACACCACCAAGTGAGCAAACCTATTTCCACAACACGTTGTATTTTTATTTTTATTTTAAAGGATAATTGCGCGTAGATGCGCATCGGTTCTTTTCTGTTTTTTTCTTTCACATATTGACATAAATTTAGGTGCACTACTGTGGTAGATGTACACAGTGACATGACTAACCCTCAAAATGATTTTAAAATTGAGACATTAGCCTGTATATCCTTATATGAAGGACGTACCTGAGCCTGCACACCAATGCCAAGGTTTCCCAAGTGGCACAGAACCTAACACTAACCTACCTGTGCCGTATGGGCAATACCAGGGGCCAGTGGGATTAGGTCCGACTCACAGCCTGCTCCCAGTTACCTTCAGTGTGGCTGGGCACATATACAATGGGAGGAGGGAGGAAGGTTATGAGCCCCACCCAAGTTGGCTGATATGTTGCCCGCCTCATTTTGAGGGTTATTCATGTTACTGTCTACATCTACCACAGTAGTGCACCTAAATTTATGTATTATTCTATATGTTACACATCCACACCTTTCATCTGGTGTAGGATGCCATTGTGGCACTTGTAGTCTGCTGCAGGCAACCCCATTGCATGCATTTTATGCTGAGGATTGTCCTTAGCAATGGACCACAAGGGCAGGATCTGCTCCCCCAGCATAAATGCACAACTGCATTTGGGGTTGAGCATTTCCTTCCATTTGAGACCATGGTTTTTCTTGTTGTTCAAATCTTATACTTGGAGGTGTATAAACTCCAAATTTAATGCGCCTTAATCACTATTATAGGCAGCATTTTGGTGCACCTGTGAGGCCTGCAACATATCAGCCAACTTGGGTGGGGCTCATAGCCTTCCTCCCTCCTCCCACTGTATGTGTGCCCAGCCACACTGGAGGTAACTGGGAGCAGGCTGTGAGTCGGACCTAATGCCGCTGTAATTGCCCACTGGCCCCTGGTATTGCCCATATGGCACAGGTAGGTTTAGTGTTAGGTCCCGTGCCACTTGAAAAACTTTGGCGTTGGTGTGCGGGCTCCCGTGTGTCCTTCATATAAGGATTTACTGGCTAATGTCTAAATTTTAACATCATTTTGAGGGTTAGTCATGTTACTGTCTACATCTACCACAGTTGTGCACCTAAATTTATGTTTTAATCTGTGTAGTACTTGCAGAGTTATGGTTATTTATTCTTTCCTTGCTATTGCACTGCTGTACACAATGAAGGCAGAGAGCCAGCTCGCCGAGCTCCCCTGTCTCCTCAATATTAAACTGCCGACCCATCACCGTAATAAATATGCAAATGTGTTGACTCTTACATCACTAGGACATAAGAGCCTGCCAGGGGCTAGTGCTCTGCTCTTTGAGCAGAGCACAGGCACCACTGCCTTGCTACACCCAGCTCCCCACCTCCATTGCACACAGCAGCGCAATAGTAAGGAAAAAATAAACAAACATAACTTGGCAAATACTACACAGATTAATGTGAACGATATTTTAAAGCTATTCACCCGCACTTTAACCTAGTATAATGGGTTTCGTGTGGGTGAACAGGCTGTCAGTTTCTATTTAAGAGCAGCAGGACAGAAGATGGCATCAGATTGGTGATGGAATGAAGGAGGGAAGCAGGGCAACCATTTACCCTCAACCTGCTTATGCCAGTAGGGCAAAAAAAAAGGATTGCCTGGAGTGTCACTTTAAGCCCAATGCGTAGCAGCCATTAAATATTAATTACGTTCCGTAGCTCCATTAAAATATTAGACAACAATTAGCTGCTGGATTATAACATTACAGCTTCGCTTCTGCAAAACTCAAGGTCTTCGAGCCGTAAAATTATTGGCCATGTTTGTTTAACTGTGAATCCTAAAGTCAGCGCTCTATGCGGCCTATTAAAAATAAAATGCATAGCTTATTCCCCTGGATTATATTTAATTCCAAAAACCAATTATTCAGTTCAACAACGTACTTCAAAGTTGGGGGACAATATAGAAAAGTGAAGCTAATAACTGAGAGAAATGTGGAACTCCCACTATCCATAAACACGCTTCATTTAGACTGTAAAATAGGAAATGTGCTTCTGCTATACAGGATACGTAACAGCTTATTCATTGCACTGGAACCATGCAGGGATACATAGATGAGGGGGGGGGGGATATTAAGGCAGGGAAGTCAGAGTCACAATATTAGTTTCTTGGTCAGGATTGTATTAGAACAACTGCCCACCGAGGAGAAAATGACATAACAGCCTGGCAGAAAGCATAGGAGAAGAATTATTTTTCTGTCACAGTGGATTATACTTATTGATAATTGTTCCAACAAATAATAGGAAATCTCCATCCATAATATTGTACAGTAATAGTTGTTTTTGCATAGTCAATGAAGGTGGCAATGAGAAACTGATGCAAGATTATGCTCCATGCTGGTAAAACTAATGGCCACAGAGCAAAGTATACACGTTACATAATTCCCAATACTGGGCAACAATGGAAACAGACCCAAAATATACTACAGCTGGAGGTAAAGGGTAAAATAATAGGTTTGTACCACATATGCACCCACACAAAAGCCTCTGTATACAACTGCATTTCAAGAAAACTAGGAAATAAAGACATTATTTCTGCACGAATTCGCTCAGGAGCAGGATAGATGCATAAAGCAAGAGGGTTTCCTGGTATATACTGTACACCAAACATTAACTCCAAATGTGATTAAAAAGAATATTCCAAGCTTGGCATTTATGGCATAGCTACAAGGTTATGCTATAAATGTGTGATAAATGTGGTTGCCACTTCTGGCACCTTTACCTTCATCATAAGATCAGGGGCTCTTGGCCCCAATCCCCCACTGGAGGTGGTCAGGAAGCTGACAATAGCTGCTTTATTATGTTTACTTTCATCAACCTCTATGGAAGTGATGTAAACAGCATAGCACCAGTAACTACACTGTTCCGGTAACTCAGGATTTACAGTAACAACAGAGCTAGTAAGCGAGGACTCACTGTGTCACCTAACTGGTTTGGCACTAGCCATTGGTGAGGGTATTATCTAAGTGATCCCCAAGTTATGACCCTTTAACTCTCATGCAAACAACTGCAGCATCTACTAGGTTACTGCCTATAGGTGTGTTCTCGGGATAGGTAGCAGTTGGCTTCAAGGCCAAAGAGACAGGGGTGAGAGGTACCGGGGGATCGGACAGAAGAATAGTCTGGGTACAAACCTAGGTCTGGACAGTTAAACCATGTTCCCAGTTAGGCATACATGTCAGGGTAAGTAGCACAGTTCTATAGTCATATATAGTCCAAGGTCAGACATTACGGCTCTGTGACCAGTCATCTGTATGAATATATGACCGGTGTGGGTCTATTACTCGTCCGACACCCTTGATAATCAGCTGTTTGTCAGAGCTGCAGCCCCGGGATGCCTAGAGATAAGTGGTGGTTCTGAATGTATCACCAGTTAAACCTACAGCATTATTGAGCCGGGCACTCTGAGTGCTTAACTGAGAAAATATTAACTGAACAGTGAAGCATACAATGTATGCATTGCACTTAGTATAGTGGTAGAGACTCCTGTTATTGGACAGGAGTCTCTGCTCCTGTACAAAACCAAATCAACCAGGGAATCTTAATCTGATGGCCAGTTCAAGCAAATCATTCATTTATCTCTACTCATATAGGGGAGAAAAGTTGATTGTGGTCAAACTACTTTAAGGAATGTAAAACATTCTATTATATTTTTTGTATGCATATCCATTGTAAGTCTATGTTTACACACCATTTTTTGAGCCTCGTCTAGAGCATTATTTTCAGCCCTTTATATGTTGAGCTGTTTAGACTCAAAGGGGGAGATTTATCAAAACCTGTGCAAAGGAAACATTGCTGAGTTGCCCATGGCAACCAATCAGATCGCTTCTTTTATTTTTAACAAGGCATCTGAAAAATTAAAGAAGCGATCTGATTGGTGGCTATGGGTAACTAAGCAACTTTTCCTCTGCACATTTTTTCATAAATCTCCCCCAAAATGATGATCAAAAACTGTTTGTGAACATAGCCAAAACTTGCATTTAGTGAGTCCCTTAGGCTAAGTTACTACTTTGTTTTTATATGGGAAAACGCCAAGAAAAACGCCAATTCTGCCGCTTTTTTCGGCCAAAAAACGCTGTGGCCAGATGTTAGCTGTAAATCAATGAGAAATCGCAAAATTATTTTTCCACTTGGCGTTTTTGAGTTTGGCATTTTTTAACTCTTTTTTGGCGTTTTTCAGCTCCTTGGTGGTTTTGCAAAATGGGAGCATGTTGAGCCACTGGCGTTTTTTCCCTGAAATCGTGGTGTTTTTCTTCCATAGAAGTCCATGGAAGTAAAAAAAAAACGCCAAGAAAAACGCCATGTGGGTTTTAACTTTTGCGTTTTTTTCAGGTGTTTTTTATTCTCTTTTGGACTTTAGCGATCCAAAAAAGTGATCGAGATAACTTTTTTAATAAAATTTCCTAGGGTACCATTAAAAAAATATAATAAAAAAAGATACAGTAGTGAAGGATAAAATTGTATCTAACGAAATGTATCTTTTTTATGACAACATTTTTATACATTTTTAAACAGGGATCAATTTATGTGTGCGGGCAGGGACCTAAAAATGTAGCCGACAAAAATAAAAATGTAGTGTGTGTGTTTTTCACTTTTTATTCTTTATTTTTTAGGTGTTACTACTACTCCCAGCATGGAACACACACTGATGGGAGTAGTAGTACCTGTACTAATTGACAGATCACCCCGGGTTCCGTTGCGATCCTCCTGTATAATGTATAGATGCGGCCGGCCGCTCTTCTATGGTCCCCTGCACTGCCGAATATATATACACCTATTCATATTTCCTGCAGAGAGTTGTGATTGGCCAGATGGTTCCAGCCAATCACAACTCTCTGTGGGAAATATGAATATGTGTATATATACGTCAGTGCAGGGGACCATAGAAGATCGGCCGCCCGCATCTATACATTATACAGGAGGATCGCAACGGGTGTCAGGAGTGACATTCACTGTGATCTTTTCTTAACTGCAGGTACTACAGCTCACAACATGGAGCAGAGCGTTCTCCATGATGGGAGTAGTAGTACCTACATTTATGGATAGATCACAGTGGGTATCACTCCTGACATCCGCTGTGATCATCCTTTCTATTGCAGAGATGTGGAGCGGCTCTATACAGCACTCGCATCTCTGCTCTGTACTCCGGCCAGTGATATAAATAGAACATCACTCATTCAGATTTCCCTCTGAGAGCTATGATTGGCTGTAACCATCCGGCCAATCACCACTCTGGGCGGAAACTATGAATGAGTGATGTTCTATTCACATCACTGGCCGGAGTACAGAGCAGAGATGCGAGCGCTGTATAGAGTCGCTCCAGATCTCTGCTATATTATGGACGATCGCATCGGGTGTCACGACTGACACCCGGGGAGATATGTCTATTAGTACAGGTACTACTACTCCCATTATGGAACAGTCTGTTCCATGCTGGGAGTAGTAGTACTACCTTAAAAATGTCAAAAAATTTAGAGAAAAAAGTGAAACACACACACTTTATTAAAAATTAATTAAAATTTTGTTATAAAAAATATAAATTTCGTTAAATACATTTTTTTTCCATCACTACTGCATCCTTTTTTCTTTTTTTCTTTTTGGTACCCAACAAATTTTGGGTACCAAAAAAAAACAAAATAAAACGCCAAAGTGGCCAAAAATGCAATTTCCACACAAATGAAAAAAACGCCAGAAAAAAACCCAGGAAAAACGCCAGATGCAGGGAATTGCACTGGCGTTTTTTTCAGGCGTTTTTTTATTTCAAACCAAAAAATGCAGGACAAAAAAACAAGTAGAAACTTAGCCTTAGTGCTGTGCACATGTTGCTGCTAATGCAATGTGTGTGTGCTCTGGGGATTACGGAAGAACAGAAAAAGTGCTAACTTTTGTATTTATTCTCTAACCACCCCGTGCTGTCATCTTGGTAAGATTTCCTGTGTGGTTTAAACGACTTCTGATTGGGGCATCATTGTGTATGGTATGTCACACAGGAGAATCGTAGTGAAACGTTACCAGCAATAAGGCAGAAGTGACTTTATAGGGCTATGTCATTATTGTACAGCATGTGGTCTGCGATTTAATGCAGAAGATATAAGGCAGCAGAAATAAAGGTAAGCGGCATTGTTTTCTAAGGTGGGAGGGGTAGCTGTGCCTGTACATTGCAGTTGCAGTAAGCAGTACTGCAGAAGTACTGCAATGTGTGAACACAGCCTAAAAGTGTTTGCTACTACTGAAATGTGATGGTAATAATTTGCTAAACAACAAGCTGCTGGAATTTGGGTACTTGGAATATTTTATAAGTTTGTGATCATATTAAAGAGAATATGTACCCTACAGATCAACCAATGATGAGTATTTAGCTTTGGAGAAATGGTTAGATTTGGTTTAGCAGTAATAAAAGCTTTTATACACAATCTATAACCAGAGCCCTTCAGAGAGGATAAAATGTCATTAACAATTAGGCTGGGTGTACACTGCAAAATCTCAGGACGGAAAAATTCTCGGTTAAGATTTCAAGTCCACCATCTGAGCCAGGTGACAGTAGGACTGGGCATATATAGCCTTCCCCATAGATTGGAATGTATTCCAGGCAGATTCTGCCGAAAGAATGTCCCAAATCATTCTTTGGGCGGCGGAGTGTCAGCAACGGAGCCATGGAAATTCTGCACTGTGTACTGTGCAGCAAAATCCCATTGACAGCAATGGGACTCTGCTGCACCGGAATTTCCAAGTGTAATTTTTACACGGAATTACAATCGGAAATTCTGTAGTGTGAACTGAGCCTTAGGGTGAGTTCACGCCCTAGTAGCTAGCAGCAAGTTTCCCGCTGTGGGAAACCTGCTGCGAGTTACGCTACCATTGATTTAAATGGGTCCGCGGACAGTCCGCAAATCTGACACTATTGCGGACTGTCTGTGGACCCATTCAAATCAATGTAGATCAACTCGCAGCAGGTTTCCCGCAGCATGAAACCCGCTCCTAGTAATAACGTGTGAACGCACCCTTACACAAGTAGATCTACAAATAAAGAATGTCTTTATCTGCCCGTTATGAGAATAGCTATGGTACAATAGGGGAAGCTGAAGTGCAGAAGTAGAAGTAGGCTGATGGTACACATGTGCTTTTAAAGAGGAACTATAAGTGACTTATAAGCATAAATTACATTTAAATTACAAGTATTTTATTTTTCGTGCACAATTTTTCTTTATTTGTTTGCGGCTGCATTTTTTGTGGATTACAGCCAAAAATGTGCACATAAAATAAAATGTGCCTCTAGGGCTATGATCACATTATAGAATTTCCTAGCGGAACTTCTCTGCTCGGATAGTCTGCAGTATGAATGTACCCCTAGTGGCTAGAGATTAGCGAACTTACAGTAAATTCGATTCGTCACAAACTTCTCGGCTCAGCAGTTGATGACTTTTCCTGCATAAATTAGTTCAGCTTTCAGGTGCTTCCTTGGGCTGGAAAAGGTGGATACAGTCCTAGGAGACTCTTTCCTAGGAATGTGTCCACCTTTTCCAGCCCACCGTAGCACCTGAAGGCTGAACTAATTTACGCAGGAAAAGTCATCAACTGCCGAGCCGAGAAGTTTGTGAAGAATCAAATTTACTGTAAGTTCGCTCATCTCTACTAGTGGCTTATTTTATTTAAAATTCCAGTGCAAGAGCCTCCCTTTGTCTTCAATGGGATTCTGCTGCACCATGCACACCGCAGAATTTCTGTGGCAGAAAATTCCACCCTCAGAAATTTCAGACTCAGACGAAAGAATGAACGTGTTTATTTTTTCGGCGGAATCCACTTGGAAATGGATTGTATGGAGATGGCGCATGTCCAAGAGGTTTTGCTTCAGATGAAATCTCTCTGGCAAGACATTCCGTAGTGTGAACGTACCATTAATTTTACACTGTGTTAACATAGCTTCAGATTTATTTTTGCAATTTTTGAATTTGATGCCGGGAGCAGATCATAAATGGAAGACGTGTATAAAGGAAAGATTGAAACTTCTCCTCTATTCAAATCGATTCCTGAATTTGTATTCAATAATGGCAATTAAAAATCTCAACGTGCAAACACTCCCTAAAAAAGAGAGAGAAAAAAAACCTATTGAAGGTCGTCTATTCCTGGTAAGGGTTTCTTTATATTTAGAATTCTCAAGGTACATAACAAAAATAAAATAAAAAATAAAATACATAAAATAAATAAGAAAAGAAAAATAATTCACAAGGCTGGTTTGTTTCTACCAGTCAAAAAAGCCTTCCATACATCTGAATGTGGTTGCTTCATCAGTAAGCACAGACACATGGAAGACAAACTGCGACAAATCTGCCACAACAAGTGCGCTCACTTAAAGGATATGTTACAGATTTGCTACAAATGAATTGCAGATTTGTTTTCGTATTTGCTGCAGGTTTGTTGCAGATTTTGACTTTTTTTTTAAATTATTTATCTATTAATGATAATTGGGAAAAAACATAACATATCTAAATGAAATAAAAGCAGCAAATCTGCAGCGTGTCTGCCACATGTGAACATACCTTTAGGGGCTCTTTCCCCCCCGTGGGCACTGGTGTCGCGGCAGTGGTGGTCGCCGCCCGGTGCTGCGCCATTTTATGCTAGGGACGTTAGGGACCCACTCTGGATAGGTGGCCTTGATGTGGCGAGTGGGCTTGTACTTTTTGATCAAAAATGTATACTAACAACCTGTTCGTTTTTGATATTATGCTGAGAAGCAATCAGATCATTATACAAGATTGTAGATGTGCGACCATGTCTGTTTTCTACCCAAATTCATACCCTTAGGGTCTATTGACATGGCAGAAATTCCACTTGAGGAATTCCGTCTCAAATTAAAGCCCATGGGGGGAGATTTATCAGAATCTGTGCAGAGGAAAAGTTGCCTAGTTGCCCATAGCAACCAATCAGATCGCTTCTTTCATTTTGCAGAGGCCTTGTTAAAAATGAAAGAAGAAATCTGATTGGTTGCCATGGACAACTGGGCAACTTTTCTTCTGCACAGGTTTTGATAAATCTCCCCCCCATAAGCGGAAATTCAGAAGTGTGAATGGGAATGAAGAATCCCATAGAAGTCTGTGGGCTTTAATTTGAGGTGGAATTCCGCAAGTGGAAATTCCCCTCTTGTGAAGAGATCCAAGGCTAGGTTCACACTACAGAAACTCTGCTAGGACCGCACGGACACTGCAGTCTCCAATAGACTATTTCCGTCTGAAGAATGAGCAATGCCATTCTTCAGGTGGAAATTTTCAAGCGGATTTTCCTTTCACAAATTCACCATACAGTACATTTTAGTAAGCGGAGTTTCTACCTGCAATTTCAAAGCGGAATTGCAGGCCAAAATTCTGTAGTGTGAACCTAGCCTTAGGGTAGTGTTTCCCACATAGTGCGCCTCCAGTTGTGGCAAAACTACAACTCTCAGCATGCCCAAACAGACAGATGTTGTCTGGACATGCTGGGAGTTGTAGTTTTTGCAACAGCTGGAGGCACACTGGTTGGGAAACGCTACTTAAGGCCATGTTCACATGGCCGAAAATGTGCGAAATGTCCGCCCCGGAAAACAGAGGAGGACATTCCACACATTTGAATAGTCTAGCTGGCAATAGGACCACTCGGAAATGTCTCATAGACGGCATTGCATTTCCAGGCAGAATCTGCAGAAAGAATAGATGTGTCCATTCTTATTGCGGACGCCAGAATCACAATAGATTCCACCGTGTGCACAGAAATGTTTTTGTGCTACAGAAAATGTGCAGTGATGTCAGCAGCAGAAACGCTGCACTAAATTGTGCATATTTTGCTACAAATTTTCTGCAGATTTCACACAGCCCATTATTATCTATGGGTGAAATTTACTTAACATCTACAGTAGATCTGACTCAACAGTCGTCCTGCTGCACACTTTAAATCTGCATATAATTTTACGCAGTGTTCCTAATCTCATCTTTTTTACTGTTAAATATAAGGCCAGGTTCACACTAAGAAATCTCTGCCTGGAAATATTCCAGATGGAGATTCCAAGGATGGCCGGCAGACATTGCTGATCCTATAGACGGCATTGTATCCTGCTCAGTATTTTACCAATACATTACTGTGGTGGGAAGTTATGAAAAGTATCAGGCATCAAGATTTAGCCAGTCAGAGGTGTAATGGGAAAGTTAGGTTTCTGTAATGTGTTAGGAACTTCAGGAGTGCAGTACAATAGTCCAATGGGCCAGGGATCACAATGAGGCTACTTCTGTATACAGGGTCAGGCTATATCTGTATACAGGGTCAGGCTATATCTGTATACAGGGTCAGGCTATATCTGTATACAGGGTCAGGCTATATCTGTATACAGGGTCAGGCTTTATCTGTATACAGGGTCAGGCTATATCTGTATACAGGGTCAGGCTATATCTGTATACAGGGTCAGGCTATATCTGTATACAGGGTCAGGCTATATCTGTATACAGGGTCAGGCTATATCTGTATACAGGGTCAGGCTTTATCTGTATACAGGGTCAGGCTATATCTGTATACAGGGTCAGGCTATATCTGTATACAGGGTCAGGCTATATCTGTATACAGGGTCAGGCTATATCTGTATACAGGGTCAGGCTTTATCTGTATACAGGGTCAGGCTATATTTGTATACAGGGTCATGCTTTATCTGAATACAGGGTCAGGCTTTATCTGTATACAGGGTCAGGCTATATCTGTATACAGGGTCAGGCTATATCTGTATACAGCGTCAGGCTATATCTGTATACAGGGTCAGGCTATATCTGTTTACAGGGTCAGGCTATATCTGTATACAGGGTCAGGCTATATCTGTATACAGGGTCAGGCTATATCTGTATACAGGGTCAGGCTATATCTGTATACAGGGTCAGGCTATATTTGTATACAGGGTAAAGCTATATCTGTATACAGGGTCAGGCTATATCTGTATGCAGGGTCAGGCTTTATCTGTTTACAGGGTCAGGCTATATCTGTATACAGGGTCAGGCTATATCTGTATACAGGGTCAGGCTATATCTGTATACAGGGTCAGGCTATATCTGTATACAGGGTCAGGCTATATTTGTATACAGGGTAAAGCTATATCTGTATACAGGATCAGGCTATATCTGTATACAGGGTCAGGCTATATCTGTATACAGGGTCAGGCTATATCTGTATACAGGGTCAGGCTATATCTGTATACAGGGTCACGCTATATCTGTATACAGGGTCAGGCTTTATCTGTATACAGGGTCAGGCTATATCTGTATACAGGGTCAGGCTATATCTGTATACAGGGTCAGGCTATATCTGTATACAGGGTCAGGCTATATTTGTATACAGGGTAAAGCTATATCTGTATACAGGATCAGGCTATATCTGTATACAGGGTCAGGCTATATCTGTATACAGGGTCAGGCTATATCTGTATACAGGGTCACGCTATATCTGTATACAGGGTCAGGCTTTATCTGTATACAGGGTCAGGCTTTATCTGTATATAGGGTCAGGATATTACTGTACAATGGGTCAGGTTATATCTGTATACAGGGTCAGGCTATATCTGTATACAGGGTCAGGCTATATCTGTATACAGGGTCAGGCTTTATCTGTATACAGGGTCAGGCTTTATCTGTATACAGGGTCAGGATATATCTGTATACAGGGTTAGGCTATATCTGTATACAGGGTCAGGCTATATCTGTATACAGGGTCAGGCTTTATCTGTATACAGGGTCAGGCTATATCTGTATACAGGGTCAGGCTATATCTGTATACAGGGTCAGGCTTTATCTGTATACAGGGTCAGGCTATATCTGTATACAGGGTCAGGCTATATCTGTATACAGGGTCAGGCTATATCTGTATACAGGGTTAGGCTATATCTGTATACAGGGTCAGGCCATATCTGTATACAGGGTCACGCTATATCTGTATACAGGGTCAGGCTTTATCTGTATACAGGGTCAGGCTATATCTGTATACAGGGTCAGGCTATATCTGTATACAGGGTCAGGCTATATCTGTATACAGGGTCAGGCTATATCTGTATACAGGGTCTGGCTATATCTGTATACAGGGTCAGGCTATATCTGTATACAGGGTCAGGCTATATCTGTATACAGGGTCAGGCTATATCTGTATACAGGGTCAGGCTATATCTGTATACAGGGTCAGGCTATATCTGTATACAGGGTCTGGCTATATCTGTATACAGGGTCTGGCTATATCTGTATACAGGGTCAGGCTATATCTGTATACAGGGTCAGGCTATATCTGTATACAGGTTCAGGCTATATCTGTATACAGGATCAGGCTATATCTGTATACAGGGTCAGGCATGAAAGGTAACCGAATACCTCCAGGTATGGCACCCTGCAGCATAAATGGCCCAGACCAGCTCACCCTAACTTCCCGCCGAGGGGAGATGAGCACAAAACAAAAGGGGGGGGGGAGGGGACGATGACGAAAGCCGCAGTGGTCTTCAACCTGCAGACCTCCAGAGGTTTCAAAACTACAACAGTCCGGGAATGCTGGGAGTTGTAGTTTTGTAACATCTGGAGGTCCGCAGGATGAAGACCACTGAGAAGGGATTGACAGGCGGAGAGTTCACCCGAGTATAAGCCGAGGGGGGGCGTTTTCAGCACGAAAAATCGTGCTGAAAAACTCGGCTTATACTTGAGTATATACGGTAATGGGTGCCAGAAAGTTATACAGATTGTTCTATTTAAAATAAAAATCAAGTCTTCCAGGACTTATCAGCTGTATGCTTCAGAGGAAGTTGTGTAGTTCTTTCTACTATGACCCACTGCTCCCTGCTGCCACCTCTGTCCAGAGCAACAGAAGTTTACACCTGCTATGGACAGTTATTGACACAGAGCTGCTGCATAAAGGGATCAAGAAATTGATAAATCAACAAAAGTGTGATTAAAAAATGTATTGAAGGGGCGGACGTTCACTTACAGTTCCATATTATATTTAGTAATGTTATTACAGTGGTCCCGCAACATACGATGGTAATTCGTTCCAAACGACCCATCGTTTGTCGAATCCATCGTATGTTGAGGGATCCGTGCAATGTAAAGTATAGGAAGCTGTACTCACCTGTCCCCGCCGCTCCGGACCAGGTCCTCACCATTCCCGATGCTGTCCAAGGGGCTCCCGATGCTGTCCTGCTGCTCCGGTGTCTTCTTCGCGATCCTCCAGTGTCTTCTGCAGAGTCCGGGCCTCGCTTTCTGGTGACGTTATTACGCTGCTGCGCCGGCGCGGCGTGCGTAGTGACGTAATATCGACACCGGAAAGCAAGGCCCGGACCCTGGAGAACATGCGTAAGACACCGGAGGATCGCAAAGTGGACCCGGAGCAGCGGGGATAGGTAAGTGAACCTGCCAGGGATGCTTAAACTGCTATCCGACAGCAGCTTAAGCATTTTGCGCTGTCGGATAGCACTTAATGCGATGGCCCCGACATATAAAAGCATCGTATGTCGATGCTGACATCGACATGCGATGACCTCTGAGAGGCCATCGTATGTCGATTTTATCATATGTCGGGGCCATCGTAGGTCGGGGGGTTACTGTATATGTATGACGGCTGCTGATTAAAACTGCTCCTTGCGATAGACCTTGTGCTCTAGATTGTTTTGGAGCATTTCTAGTTATTGTTATACAGGCCATGACAGACATTTATCAACCGATTTACCCGAGTTTGTTCACATAAAATTGTCGCAAAATTTTTTTTTCGTGCGACAATCTTCCACGAGAGAGGGAAAAGCATTTTTTTTACAAATCGGCATTCATAAGCGTTTTTACAATCTTGACTTGCCATAGTCAGAAATTTATGAACCGCTACATTCGCAAAAAAGTCGCTTAGGCTTTAAAAACCTACTAAATATACTCCAGCCGAACCTTTGCTTAGAGGGGTACTCCGCCCCTAGACATCTTATCCCCTATGGAAAGGATAGGGGATAAGATGTCAGATCGCAGGGACCCCCGGGATCTCAGCTGCAGCACCCACCTGTTGTGGCTTCCAGCAGCTCTGGTGGCTCGCATCCTAACACCTCACGACCACGGTGACGGGAGATCGTAACGTCATGACTCCGCTCCCGTGTGATGTCATGCCCCGCCCCCTCAATGCAAGTCTATGGGAGGGGGCGTGACGGCTGTCACGCCCCCTCCCATAGACTTGCATTGAGGGGCGGGGCGTGAAGTCACACGGGGCAGAGTCGTGACGTCACGATCTCCCGTCACCGTGGTCGGGAGCCGAAGCCTCCAGCGTTTTCGCTTAGGTGAGAAAAAACTCCCGCTTTTGTTTACCTGCGAAAATGTATTAATGCCGTGCAACAATATAGTAAATTTGTCGCACGTAAGCAGAATGGAAGTGGGAAAAAAAAAACTAAAATATAGCATACCTAAGCAAAATTTCATAAATGCCCCTCCATATGTCTAAAAGAAACTGCCTGGTGAAATTCTTATTGGAATGTTAAAGGAGTACTCTGGAGCGCTGGTACTTAAATAAAAAGTTTACCTCATCTGATAGCTCTTTTAAAGACCTTTCCAACGATACCTCATTTGTCAAATTTGGCCCAGCCATTCTCTTGTAATTGTCACCTGTAGCAGTAAGCAGCCATGTCATAAAGACTACATTTCCCATGACTCCCTGCGCCAGCTTCCTGTTAGCTGCTGCTCGTTCCCCCAGGAAATTATAATAAATTATAATAAAGTGACGCCCACAGCTCCTTCCCTTGTGGTTATCTCCTCCCATCCTCCCCCTCCCAGCTCATCAGCCCTCTTCATGTGCCCACTAGCCCACTGATCCATGTGCCCACTAGCGCAGTGTTTCCCAACCAGGTTGCCTCCAGCTGTCGCAAAACTACAACTCCCAGCATGCCCGGACAGCCTTCGGCTGTCCGGGCATGCTGGGAGTTGTAGTTTTGCGACAGCTGGAGGCAACCCAGTTGGGAAACACTGCGCTAGTGGGCACATGGACTAGCGGTGTCGCAAAAATGCCGTAGCACTACGCAAATAGCGTAGGGCTAACGTAGGCAGCGATAGGAGCCTAGCGTTAGCCCTACGCTATTTGCGTAGTACTGCGCATGCGCAGAATAAATTAACTTTGGGGGAGTAGCCGACTCCGGGCGGGGAGGCCGGCACAGACCGCAGTGACTCATGGGAGCGATGAGTCACCGGGCGAAGATGGCGGCGGATCAAGAAGAAATACAGGTCGAGCGTCATCAAAAGACCAAGCTTCCGGGAGAAGACCGGGAAGAAGACCATATGGAAAACGTGAGTATATTAGAATGTTATATAACTTTGTCTCATGCTCCAATTCTCCCATAAAAGGTTAGCTCCGGAGTACTCCTTTAACCCTTCAAGGTGTTTTTTTGGAGGCTAAATGGTTAAATACAGGGATGTGATGTCTGTGATTTGGTTTACTTAGATGGTGTTAATTACTGTACTTTGTAATGGATAAAATGTAGATATAAGTCATTTTCTTAAGTGATTAATGAAATGTCAAACATTAAACAATCAGTTGCCTGGATCTGTTATATTAACCGCAATTTCCTATGTAAAATGTATTCACTGGTGATAATATCTGATGACAAAGCTGAATTCAGAAGATCTCATTTTTCTTAGGCAGATCGTCTTAACAATCTGAAGTCTGGTCAAGCTCTGTGTCCCTTACGGGTAGGGTCACACGTTACGTATACGCGCAGCGTATTTCACGCTGTACAAAATCCGCTTTGCAGTGGGAAATAAGCTGCATATTCTGCAATAAGCAAACATGCAGGGCTTTCCCACAGCAGTCCTGTGTGTGCAGTGCAGTATGGAGGCGGGGCCAGGGTGTCACAGTAATGTTGATGCGCTAGCCCTGCCTCCAAACCTCACACAGGGCTGCCAGAGGAAAGCCATGTGTGTTTGTTTATAGGAGAATACGCAGCGAATTTCCCGATGTGCAACAGATTTTGTGCAACGTGAAATAAGCTGCATATTTGTTACGTGTGACCCTAAATGTGTATTTCCTTTGCAATAGAATTCACTGCTGTGTTTTCTTCATTAAATTATTATGGGGCTTCTCCTGACATGAGGTGGTACCTGACACCAAGCACTGTTGAGAATATTAGCAGACACCAAAATCTACTACTTCTATTTGATGTGCCTGTAATAGCATGCACAACCAACTAAATTGGGCATCTTTAATCCACCTAGTGTGTTTATATAATGTTCTGGATGAATTTAACTCATAGCGCACCTTCCTATATTCGCGATACCTGAATTACCTTAAAGGGGTACTTCGCTGATCAGCGTTTGGAACAAAATGTTCCGAATGCTGGAGCCGTCGCTGGGAGCTCGTGACATCATAGCCCCGCCCCCTTATGCTGTCACACCTCCTCCTATAGACTTGAATTGAGGGGGCGGGGCGTGACATCATGTCACGAGCTCCCGGCGACGGCTCCAGTGTTTGGAACAGTTTGTTCCAAACGCTGAGCTGCGGAGTACCCCTTTAAGCCTTCTTTCAGGCACAACATTTTTTGCCATTTGTGTGGTCTGAAAAAAAGGCCACAAAAAAAATGCCACCTCTTTCTTTTCCTCCATGATGCAGTTTTTGTAGCATTTCTCCCAAAATATGGTGTATTAGTATAGGAGTTTTTTCTGATTTTTTTTGCAACCTATAAAAGTCTATGGGAAAAAAAACACCACAATATCTGGAAAAATGCCAAAGCCAGAGCATGTTGAGATTTTCACAAGCTGCCACTGAGCCAAAAAACACCACTTAAAGGGGTACTCTGCCCCTAGGCATCAAAGGATAAGGGATAAGATGACTGATTGTGAGGAGTCTGGCTTCTGGGACCCCCTGCGATCTCTGGCACAGTACCCCAATCATCCGGTGCATGGAGCGAACTCTGCTCCATGCTGGTTTACCCCTCCATTCATGTCTACGGGAGGAGCCGTGACGGCTATGTAATAGCAGCCATGCCCCCTCTTATAGGCATTAATGGAGAGGGCTTGGTGTGACGACATGTACACGGAAGCTCCAAGGTTTTGTGTTCAGAACACTGCAGTGACAGCCCGGATAAGGCATAAGATGTCTAGAGTACCCCTTTAAGAAATAATAGATATAGCATTTCCTGTTTCCCTTTTTACTCCCAGCTAATATCTAGCTACAACATTTTTTCTAAAAGAATACTGGTGAATATGTCTAGTTTCAGTAGACTGTAACATGGCTGTACGTGTATTTTTGCATCCATTATACAGCCTGACCTGAACTGAAAGCCTCACAAAGACTGTCATCTGAAATTGACCAAGCTTACTATGACATTCTTCAAGTTTGGAATTTTTTAATAAAAAAATTTGATTAGAAAATAATTTTGGCTTTAGGACACAAAAACATTTCTTTTTTTTTCTTTTTCATTCATTCTGTCTTACAATACAAAATTATTTGAACATCATCTGACAAAATTGTGAGTTTTATCATCTGACAAAATTGTGAGTTTTATTAAACGACACATCCTATATTTTTAGGCATTATTGGTAGATAGTGACAGGAATGTTAGTTGGGGTTCGCTATGTTTGCCTAAGGTATCGGTCATATGTTTCTTCCAGGTATTAGGTAAAGCATATCCAGGAAAAACTGGATGAGATATTAAAATCCAGGAATAGTGTAAATTCCCTAGCAGACCAGGTCAGCTTCGGGCCTGGATTTTTATGGATTTACAGGCAAGTTGGTAATGGGGCGTGTCATTCCCTTTCTGTCCAGTGCAGATTTTCAGTTTCACCCAAGTCAGCACAGGTGCTGAGGACAGATTATTAGTTTAAAAGAGAGCAGGAGAGGCTGTAAGAAAGTTTAACTTAGATAGGAGTTGAAATTCTGAGGTCTGCAGCCTCTAAGGAAACATTATATGTGAGTAACACCTATTAATGTTAAAAGCTGTATTTTGTGTTATATTTTGTATTATTTAAACTTCATTGTCTCTGGCTGATGTTTTGCCATTATTTACCTGACACTAGGAGCTGATTAGAGTTGGAATTTCTTCATATGTTCTATTTTATCAGAAACACAGTAAAAAAAAATTAACCCATTATTATATACAACAAATCTAAAACGGTATGGATGTTTTTTTTTTTCCTGTAAATGATGTAGATTAAATAAGAAATATCTCACAAAATAAATCACTTATAGGCCAGTTTTACATACCATATTCTAAGTCAATAAACAAGGTAGAACGTCCAGCACTCAATGTCCGTTGCAATATAGTTTATTGGCATAAAAGCAGATACATGAACAGAACAGAGCATAAGCCTACGCGTTTCGGGTAACAAGACCTTTAGTCATGGCATAAAACATACCAAAAGATAAAACAATTTATAGTATAGCAGTTGGTCATGTGACAGCCTCTGCAGATGGAAATAAGACATGGCACTGGATTACAAATATTTTAAATTACATACATAAAGGCAAAAAATTAAAATAGACATAGCAGTGCATACACTATCTTTTCCAAATTAGTTATGTCATAGATGGATAAATAATATCATAATAAGATTGACCTATAAAATTTTCTCCATATATGATTTAGTTTGCACCGTGCATCCAGGGCATAGAACTCCAATATACTGACCCCAATGCTACTCATATAATGGCTATGCTAAATAATGCTGCAATTGGCATTGGAGCACCATGTCATGGGTGCACGGTGCGATAAGGGACATGATATATTAATACGTAAGAATGAGGTCATGTCTTAAATTAAGTCCAGCTGGTTGCCGGGTGCCCAGTAAAAAAAATCCAATAGGACTCCCGGTTTAGGAGAGATCTCCTCAGATCACCACCCCGTGACATCTTTTTGACACGTTCTATTCCTACCACTCTGAAGGACTCTGTATTGCCCTGATGTATATGCCTAAAATGTTTGGATAGTGCTGAGATATTAAACTGTAGATTTGTACAGTCAGACAAATGTCGTCTAATTCTCACTTTCAATGGTGTAGATGTACAACCTACATATTGACACATGCATGTCTCGCAGGAGGCCAAATATACCACGTATTTCGAATTACAAGTCAATATTATGTCAATTTTTTTAATTCTGTAATATGGAGCTAATATTAAAGGAGTAGTCCAGTGGTGACTCAGTGGTGAGCAACTTATCCCCTATCCTAAGGATAGGGGATAAGTTGCAGATCGCGGGGGGTCTGACCGCTGGGGCCCCCTGCGATCTCCTGTACGGAGCCCCGACAGCCCGGGGGAAGGGGGCGTGTCGACCTCCGCACGAGGCGGCGGCCGACACGCCCCCTCAATACAACTCTATGGCAGAGCCGAAGCGCTGCCTTCGGCAATCTCTGGCTCTGCCATAGAGATGTATTGAGGGGGCGTGTCGGCCGCCGCTTCATGCGGGGGTCGACACCCGCTATCTGGGCCGAGAGCCGGGGCCCCGTACAGAGAGATCGCAGGGGGCCCCAGCGGTCGGACCCCTCGCGATCTCAAACTTATCCCCTATCCTTAGGATAGGGGATAAGTTTTTCACCACTGGACTACCCCTTTAATATATAGGGCTACTCATATGGCTGTATAAAATATGCAGGTAGTATAACAACACACCATGTGCTACTTTAATCTGTTTTGCATATGGAATATTCCCATTAAGGTCTCTAGAGAGGGATTAAAACACATTTGTATTACGGATCCATGTAATGGACATATTTCCATTAAAAGGGTTACCGTCTATGCTCTGATTTCTTGTAAATGTTATGGCTATTGGTACAGTTCATAGACCTAAACATTCTTGGGGACATTTATCAATGTTTGCTTATGTATTCCTTTTTTTAGTTATTTTATTCGTACAATTTTTTTTGCTTATGTGCGACTTATTTATGAACTGGTTTCAGCCTGTTGATAAATTTCTTTCAGGTTAGCAATTATTATATTTTTTTTTTGCTTTGGTAGTGGCTTTTTCTGCTCCGTGTCTGAGCTGGAGTAAATTTAGTATGTTTTTTCATGTGATGCGACTTTTTTTGCGACTTTTGCACTTGATAAATCTCTGACCACTGCAAGTCAAAAATCACTTTTTGCTTTGGTAAGCAAGTTTTTTTTTTTGCTTAGGACACTGCACAATCAAAAAGTCGCACAAAAAATAGAGTAGTCGCACATGCAACTTTTTTGCGACAATTTTAACCTACTAATGCTTTGCTAAATCTCTCCCTATGTCCATGTTTTTGGACTGTATTTTGAGACATAAAACACTTTTTTTTCAGAGAAAGAACTCTCTTTTTGTTTAATGGAGCTTTTTTGTTGTTGTTGTTTGTTTGTTTGTTTGTTTGTTGTAAGCATTTATGTAAATAATGTCTTTTGCTGTTTGTTTGTTTTTTGTTTAGTTTTTTTTTACCTTTTTTTTTTTAACCTTTTTTTGTACCATGCATTTATTGGTATGGCTGGTATAATTGCATCCTTAAAATGAAACTACATTGGAACAGTCAGCTGTTTTCCCAAGAAATTCAATGCATACCAATGGCAATTTTTTAAATGAAGGGTTTGAGGAGTAAAATGGATGTTTCACACCTTAAAATACATGCCAAAGAAATATGTGAGAGTGTAGTCTATATATGTGAGTCTGTGTGAACATAGATTTCCATAGTAAATGATACTCCATGTCCGCAGAACCCAAACCCAAAGCTGCTGTAAGGTAAAGGATAGGGCAAGTGATTTTGGGCATGTCTTTATTATCTCTATAGGCCTTTCCATTTTTGTTAATATGTAGATGAGACTGAAGTGCCCAGGGGGTGTAACCCAGTATGCCAAGAGCCCAGGGTGAGCCAGCCCATCTCCACTTCCTCCATGGTCATTTGCATATGCCTTCCCTGCCTTTGATTCACACCAGGAATGGAGGCGGTGAAAAATAAAGCATTAGAGAACACCCCCAAAGCACTTCAGCCTTATGTACATATTAACAAAGAGGCTTATACTACCTACAGAAAAGCAAAATCATAGAATCCACATGTTAGTTTGTTCATATATTTCCAGGAAGAAGGAGAGAGTTACAGCATAATGCATGGTGTTAAAATTGGTTACTAACAGAAATAAATCCTGTTAATATATATAAATTAATAATTTTATGTCTGTTTGCATTCTTAACATTGGAAAAACATATTGGGCTTCATTAGATCATTGTTTATTGTGGCTAACCTCCCTATAAAGCCAAAGCATAAGAGTAACCTGTCTAATGATCCCATTCAGCAAACACAGTTTTTCCAAATTGTTGTTATTGTATTCACTTGCAGGTTTTTATTCACATAATCCCTGCTACCTGCAGCTATCCATTAAATACCCTTTTTATATTTTTTTAGCGAGTAAGCTCTGAAACGCTAGACGGTATACAGCAAAATGAGTCTCAATGGCAGCCCTATCTATAATTATCATTAAGCATTTCCTCTGAAACCATGATTATTTGGCACCATACGGTATGCCTGTTTAATCTGTTGGCTGCTTTCCAGAATGTTGTTTTAGGTTAATTTTTGTAATTAGGATATATATATATATATATATATATATATATATATATATATATATACAGCGCATGTAGAAACAGCAGCACAGCCAAGCTGTGTATAGTGAAAAATAAACAGAACTTTATTTGCCCATGTTCACAGTGCAACGTTTCAATGGTATCACACCATCTTTGTCAAGCATGGTATACCGGTGTACAAGGTAGCATTATATAGAGTGAAACAAATCATTAAACAATTATCCAATATGTTAAAAAGTGTCAGTATTATAGCATATATCTCAAATGTCATTACAAAGAAATAAAGTGCAGTAACAGTACAATACATTACAATATAATACAGGTATAGATTGTTACATAAGAACCTCTAGATCACAATATAAAGTGCAATATAGTGTTTAAGTGCCAGCTGTCTTAGTGTAAGGTGCTGATTAAAAACATTGTTGTCAAGGGGACGGATCCACACTCACTTACATGTGTCAGTTCGCCATTACGGTGTTCTCTTCCGCATAGTGTGTCATGTGATACGCCACCGGGCCTGTCCACAGTCACGTGAGCGGCACCCATGCTCGCGCATGCGCACATCCCACCCTGGGGCAAAAAACGACATCAGGCTGTTGGGCAGGGCCAGGGACCAACACAAATCAAACTATTTGCTGTAAAATCTAAATTGTATAACATGTTATCTCAGTGTATATGTATGGGCATTCGAGCAGACTATAGTAAATAGATTATGCAAGGTTGTATATATGTATGTGAAAGACAACATGTGTGAAACCACTGTGTGGGAATGGGGCTAATGTTCCTAAATAGGTTATGCATGGTGGCTAATGCTCCTAAACCATCTGTAGAGCATATATGAGTATCAACTACAACAAAGTGCATATATAAGGAAATGTGAATATAATAAAAACACATATATGAATACTATGTACAAATATTAGCATCAAAAGAAAAACCAAAAGGGATTTTTGTCACTACTGCCCAAGCAGTGTGTTAAAGGAAATCTGTCATCAGAATCACCCGCACTAAACCTGTTACACGGGCTTGTAGTGCGGGTGATCCTGATTAAAACGCCTCTTACCTCATTAAAAACTGTGCAGCGGTTCGCCAGATATCTTCATTTTTAGTTATATGGTATTCCATAGGTCCGCAGCATCAGCACGGACTCGCTTACGTCATTTTCGCCGGGCGGAGCGGATGCCCGGCTCATGAATATTCATGGCTGCCTCATCGCAGTCTTCCTCCTGGTGTAGGTCACGTGGGTAGCGCCGCGCATGTGCCGCGTGCCATACACCCGGAAGCGGCATTCTCCTGCATATCTATCTATGCAGGAGAACGCCGCTTCCCGGTGTACGACACACGCTGTACACCCAGAAGCGGCGGATCCATCCCCTTGACAATGTTTTTAATCAGCACCTTACACTAAGACAGCTGGCACTTAAACAATATATTGCACTTTATATTGTGATCTAGAGGTACTTATGTAACGACCTATATGTGTATTATATTGTGATGTATTGCACTTCACTTTATTTCTTTGTAATGATATTTGAGATATATGCTATAATACTGACACTTTTTAACATATTGGAGTGACACCATTGAAACGTTGCACTGTGAACATGGGCAAATAAAGCTCTGTTTATTTTTCACCGTACCCTGCTTGGGTGTGCTGCTGTTTCTACATGCGCTATATTGATGGGCGTGGTCTGCGACTGGGACTACTTATCGTTCTGCCTTCACCCCTATCTATGAGATGCTACTACTGAGGTTGTGCTGCCTACCCTGTGGTTTTATAAAAAAAAAAAATATATATATATATATATATATATATATATATATATATATATATATATATATATAGAGTTGGAGGCATCCCATTCTCTTTGTACACATACTATAGCTGGGAGACTGAAAATATAAGTCAGAAGAATATGCTATGTGAAATATCTGGAGGAACACAAGGAGAAGGATGAGCTCCGAGCCCCAGATCCAGGCACGAGGATGCACTCCAGAATGCAGATTGCTGATTATTGCCGTCTATTGCATACACATAAGTGCTTGTTAGTTCCTATGGAAAACTGCGGTAATGAGAAATCCATTCCGCCGACTGATTTAACATTTCGGTCCTTCCTAATCGTGTGAAAAAAAATAAAGAGAATATTTATTTCTCACTGTATTTTCTAAAAGACCATTCGAGTTCACCTGTTCCATTTGCTGTTTGTAGCAATTTAAAAGAACAAAATACTTTTTTAAATATTTAGTTCTATACAAGCTGGTGAAGTTTTTTTTGGCCTTAAAAGGGACTCCCGTGGAAAACTTATTTTTTATTTAATTTTTTTTTTTAAATCAACTGGAGCCAGAAAGTTAAACAGATTTGTAAATTACTTCTATAAAAAAATCTTAATCCTTGCAGTACGTTTAAGGAACTGTCCAGAGCAGCACGTTTTCTATGGGGATTTTCTCCTGCTCTGGACAGTTCCTAAATGGACAGCAGAGGTCAGCAGAGAGCACTGTGGTCGTGACAGAAGAGAAATGCAAAAAGAAAAGCATTTCCTCTGTAGTATACAGACCCTAAAAAGTGCTGGAAGGATTAAGATTTTTTATAGAAGTAATTTATAAATCTGTTTAACTTTCTGGCACCAGTTGACTTGAAAAAAAAAAAAAAAAGTTTTCCATGGGAGTACCCCTTTTAAAAGGATATCCGGCCAAAGACATTTTATCCCCTATCAAAAGGATAAGATGTCTGATCACGGACTGGAGACATGACATCACGCCACGCCCCCTCGTGACATCACACCATGCGACATGAATGGAAGGGGTGTGGTTTGACGTTACGAGGAGGCGTGGCGTGACGTCACATCTCCAGTCCCGGAAAGAAAGAGCGTTTCGAGACTGGAGATGTAGCCCCACATAGAATGCGGGTGCTGCACAGAGATTGCGGGGGGTCCCAGTGGTGGGCCCCCCATGATCAAACATCTTAACCTTTGGATAGGGGATAAGATGACTTTGGCCGGATAACCCCTTTAATTTTATGGCTGTAAAGTTAAGCACAATGGGGGAGAATTATCAAAATGTGTGCAGAGAAAAAGTAGAGCAGTTGCCCATAGCAACCAATCAGATTGCTTCTTTACTTTTTTAAAAAGGCGAAAAATTGAAGGTGATCTGATTGCTATGGTTGCTATAGGCAACTGTTCACCTTTTGTCTCTGTGCAGGTTTCAATAAATCTCCTCCAATGTACTCCGCCCCTAGACATCTTATCCCCTATCCAAAGGATAGGGGATAAGGTGTCTGAATGCGAGAGTCCCGCCGCTGGGGACCCCCGTGATCTTGGCTGCAGCACCCCGCTGTCATCACTGCATTGAGCAAACTCGCTCTGTGCGTAATGACGGGCGATACAGGGGCCGAGCATCGTGACATCACAGCTCTGCCCCTTTTGATGTCACGGCTCTGCCCCCTCAATACAAGTCTATGGGAGGGGGCGTGATGGCCACCACGCCCCCTCCCATAGACTTGTATTGAGTGGGCGGAGCCGTGACATCACGATGCTCCGGCCCCTGTATCACCCGTCATTACGCACAGAGTGAGTTTCCTCTGTGCAGTGATGACAGTGGGGTGCCCGCAGCCGAGATCATGGGGTCCCCAGCGTCGGGACCCCCGCGATTAGACATCTTATTCCCTATCCTTTGGATAATGAATAAGATGTCTAGGGGTGGAGTACCCCTTTAAGGGGTTAAACATGATTTTTAATATTTGATTCCTTATGCCAAATAATTAACTTTTGTCGTTGGCTTCCATTTAACCCCTTAAGGAGGCAGGACGTAAATGTACGTCCTGTTGCGGTGGTACTTAACTTACGTCCTGTGCATAACCGCGGGCATCGGAGCGATACCCGTGTCATGCACGGCTGATCCCGGCTGCTGATCACAGCCAGGGACCCGCCGGCAATGGCCGATGCCCGCGATCTCGCGGGCGTCCGCCATTAACCCCTCAGGTGCCGGGATCAATATAGATCCCGGCATCTGCGGCAGTGCGCGATTTCAATGAATGATCGGATCGCCCGCAGCGCTGCTGCGGGGATCCAATCATTCAGAATGCCGCACGGAGGTCCCCTCTCCTTCCTCATTCCGTCTCCCGGCGTCTTCTGCTCTGGTCTGAGATCGAGCAGACCAGAGCAGAAGATGACCAATAACACTGATCTGTTCTATGTCCTATACATAGAACAGATCAGTATTAGCAATCATGGTATTGCTATGAATAGTCCCCTATGGGGACTATTCAAGTGTAAAAAAAAATGTAAAAAAATGTAAAAGTAAAAGTAAAAAAAAGTGAAAAATCCCCTCCCCTAATAAAAAAGTAAAACGTCCGCTTTTTCCTATTTTACCCCCAAAAAGCGTAAACAATTAATTTAATAGACATATTTGGTATCGCCGCGTGCGTAAATGTCCGAACTATTAAAATAAAATGTTAATGATCCTGTACGGTGAACGGCGTGAACGTAAAAAAAAAAAGTCCAAAATTGCTACTTTTTTAATACATTTTATTAAAAAAAAATTATAAAAAATGTATTAAAAGTTTTTTATATGCAAATGTGGTATCAAAAAAAAGTAAAGATCATGGCGCAGAAAATGAGCCCTGATACCGCCACTTATACGGAAAAAAAAAAAGTTAGAGGTCATCAAAATAAAGGGATTATAAACATACTAATTTGGTTAAAAAGTTTGTGATTTTTTTTAAGCACAACAATAATAGAAAAGTATGTAATAATGGGTATCATTTTAATCGTATTGACCCTCAGAATGAAGAACACACATCATTTTTACCGTAAATTGTACGGCGTGAAAACGAAACCTTCCAAAATTAGCAAAATTGCGTTTTTCGTTTTAATTTCCCCACAAAAATAGTGTTTTTTGGTTGCGCCATACATTTTATGATATAATGAGTTATGTCATTACAAAGGACAACTGGTCGCGCAAAAAACAAGCCTACATACTAGTCTGTGGATGAAAATATAAAAGAGTTATGATTTTTAGAAGGCGAGGAGGAAAAAATTAAAATGTAAAAATTAAATTGTCTGAGTCCTTAAGGCCAAAATTGTCTGAGTCCTTAAGGGGTTAAAAAATAAAATTTATGTTAGTTTTTCTGTTGTATACTTCTAGCAACCAGGGGTCTCCCTTCTTGGCCAGAACACATTCCGTCTGGTCAAAATCTCAGATTTTGGTCTCCTGCTTGTAATGGCAGGAGACCAAACTCAGGAAGTGTTTCTCTGCACTGAACTTGATTGACAGCTTCACTGACAGCTGCACAGACTAAAAGCTGAACAGAGCCTCAGTGAAAGCACAGACTGAAAGCTGCTGCACAGATCCTGAGGTCTTCTATTCATCACAGCACTGCAACAAAGTGAGGGCGGAAGTGGTCCTCCAGCAGGCTTCAGTGACGTCATGCCTTCTGGGAAATGCCCACTTTCTCCTGCTGGGAGATTGCACTATGTGAGCAAGAAGAAAGGTAAGATGTACAGCTTTTTAAAGCTCTCAAATATTGTTTAAGGGTTGGAGGGGTGTTAGGAGTAGTTAGGGAACATAGCCTGAGTTAGTTTAGAAAAGTATATTTAGTGACAGGTACTCTTTAACCCCACACATTCGGTAACACTAGGTCATTATTTTTCTCTTCGTGATTAGTGCCCACTCTCCATTTTCATCTCTGTTGACCAAACGAATCTTTAGAACATCCTGTCCTCTATTTCAGTCTTCAAGTTTCCTAATGGCAGGTTCATGATGACTGTGATAGTGCCCATCCATCTTACTAATTGTCTCTCTCCTCCTCTTTTCCACCTGTAATATTTTTTTTTTACCAGCCTAATTGTCTTTTCCAGGCTGCCGCATCATCTCCTAATATGTGAAAACTTAAATCTAATTTGGTCATTCGTTCTTCACCTCATTTGTTCTTCAAGTAGGTTTAGCCTAATATAAAAAAGCATTCACTTCTACTTTTTGCAACTGAAAAAGAAGACAAGCACTTCATGTGCAGCACTATAGGATACAACACACCAGTGGTCTCAAACTGTAGACCTCCAGACAGGCCTGGGGCAAGGATTTTTGTCACCCTAAAAGAAAGCTCATTTTGCCGCTCCTTGACCTCGCCCACTGGCTCCGCCCTTTGAAATACCCCACCTTACTACTGGGGTGACACACTGTAACAAACCTCCTCCTCATGTAATCTCCTTATTACTGGGGTTACACCCTGTAACAATTCCCTACTTGTGTAATCTTTTTACTACTGGGGTGACACACTGTAACAAACCTCCTCCTCATGTAATCACCTTACTACTGGGGTGGCGGTGTGGCAGGGTTTTGCTGGATGGGCGGGTGCTTCAGATGCTGGCTAACTTTATTGCTGCAGGCAGCGGTGCCTCCATCAAGAATGCGCTCTAGGCGGCTGCCTATTTTGCCTATAGGCAGAGCTGGCCCTGCCTCCAGATGTTATGTTTCAAAACTACAACTCCCAGCATGCCCGGACAGCCAATGGCCCAGACAGCCAGCAGAAATTTTTGTCAATATAAATCGGGACATATTCTTTTTTACAGCAGTAAATAATGACCAGTTAAAAAAAGATCATATATATATATATATATATATACTATATATATATATATATATATATATATATATATATATATATAAACATGAAGCATGCTGCTATCCCCCGCCCACAAAGTTCACGCTATGTAGATATTACGAGACAGTGTAACGCATTACAGATCAGGAATCTAACCTTCTATGCAAATGCCAGGCGGTGTTCGATGGCAATCTGTGACCGCTACACAATAATTGGATCCTTAATGTTACTTTTATTGTGAGTACGCCAAGGTTTTATGCAAATGTATCCTGTATAATTTATATGCAAATTCGCAGGAGTTTGAGCAAAAAATGAAAGCATACTTTTAATTTCTACTTCTTAACATGAAAAAGCCTTTTTTTCTGGGAATCTACAGGATATTCAAAATAAAACCCACACATAAAAAATCCAAACAATAGGGAAAGCTAGCAAAATCTATTTCAAGGTCGGTGATATATATATATATATATATATATATATATATATATATATAATTTTTTTTAATTATTAATATTATTATTCTTACGGTAATACTCAATGAATAATTAAAAAAATTAAAAAAAGACTCTTAGGTGGAGACCAATGTCTAAGGCTATGTTCACATGGCGGAAATTCTGCTATTCCTCTCGTATTCCGTACAGCAGAATTTCGGTGCGATTTGTGTGTGTTCAAAACACAGAATTTTGCAGAAATTCAAAGCCCCATTGAGTTAAATGGGATTCCGCCCCAGAATTCTGCATAATGTAGGTCTTATATTTTTGCAGAATTTTCCCAGTGGAATTTCCATGGCAGAAATTCTGCCGTGTGAATGGGACAGCGGAATTTCCATTGAATTCAATGTGCAGTGAATTTTGCGAAATTTTCCAGATGAATTTTCCAGTGGAATTCCGCACAGAAATGTCACCATCTGAACATAGCCCAAGAGTATGTTTACATGGCGGAGTTTCTGAGCAGAATTTGGCCAAAAAAATTCTGCTCAGAAATTTCGTTGCAGTAGAGTCCTATTGTTTCATTGGGATTGTGATGCACCGTGCACACGGCAGAATTACCACAGCAAATGTTTCCACCGTAGAAATTTCGGTGTCGGCTGAAAGAATTAACATAGTTACATAGTTACATAGTTACATAGTTAGTATGGTGGAAAAAAGACATACGTCCATCACGTCCAACCAGGGGATTGAAGGGAAGGATGTAAGGGGATAAGGGAAAGGGATGTAGTTTTATAATTCTGCATAAGCTTTAATGTTATTTTGTTCCAGGAATGTATCTAACCCTGTTTTAAAGCTGTTAATTGTTCCTGCTGTGACCAGTTCCTGAGGTAGACCGTTCCATAAATTCACAGTCCTCACGGTAAAGAAGGCGTGCCGCCCCTTTAGACTAAACCTTTTCTTCTCCAGACGGAGGGAGTGCCCCCTCGTCCTTTGGGGGGGTTTAACCTGGAACAGTTTTTCTCCATATTTTTTGTATGGGCCATTAATATACTTATATACGTTTATCATATCCCCCCTTAAACGTCTCTTCTCAAGACTAAACAATTGTAACTCCTTTAATCGCTCCTCATAGCTAAGATGTTCCATGCCCCATATTAGTTTGGTCGCGCGTCTCTGCACCCTTTCCAACTCTGCAGTGTCCCTTTTATGAACAGGCGACCAAAACTGAACAGCATATTCCAGGTGAGGCCGTACCAATGCTTTATAAAGGGGGAGTATTATGTCCCTGTCCCTTGAGTCCATGCCTCTTTTGATACATGACAATATCCTGCTGGCTTTGGAAGCAGCAGCCTGACATTGCATGCTATTCTGTAGTCTGTGATCTACAAGTACACCCAGATCCTTCTCTACCAGTGACTCTGCCAGTTTAATCCCCCCTAAGACATCCGACGCATGCAGGTTATTAGTACCCAGATGCATAACTTTACATTTATCCACATTGAACCTCATTTGCCAAGTGGATGCCCAGACACTTAGTCTATCCAAGTCATCTTGTAACTTATGCACATCCTCTATAGACTGTACCGTGCTACAAAGCTTGGTGTCATCTGCAAAGATAGAAACAGAGCTGTTAATACCATCCTCTATATCATTGATAAATAAATTAAACAGCAGCGGGCCCAGTACTGAACCTTGGGGTACACCACTAATAACCGGGGACCAATCAGAGTACGAATCATTGACCACCACTCTCTGGGTACGATCCATGAGTCAGTGTTCAATCCAGTTACAAACTAAAGTTTCCAAGCCCAAGGACCTTAACTTACCTGTCAGACGTCTGTGAGGGACAGTATCAAACGCTTTGGCAAAATCCAGAAACACTATATCCACAGCCATTCCTCTGTCAAGGCTTCTACTCACCTCTTCATAAAAGCAAATTAGATTGGTTTGACAACTTCTATCCTTAGTAAACCCATGCTGGTTATCACTTATAATACTATTATCCCCTATGTATTCCTGTATGTAATCCCTTATAAGTCCTTCAAACAATTTACCCACAATGCACGTTAGACTTACCGGTCTATAATTGCCTGGCGAAGACCTAGAGCCCTTCTTGAAGATTGGTACCACATTAGCATTGCGCCAGTCCCTTGGCACAATACCAGACACCAGAGAATCTCTAAATATCATGAACAAGGGTACAGATATTACTGGACTTACCTCTCTAAGAACTCTTGGGTGTAGTCCATCCGGCCCTGGAGATTTGCTTACATTTACTTTACTTAACTTACCTTGTACCATCTCTACATTAAGCCAGTTCAGTACATTATATGATGTGTTACCAGCACTGACCTGGCCAATGTCAGCTCCTTCTTCCATAGTATATACAGAACTAAAGAACCCATTCAGTAGCTCCGCCTTCTCTTGATCGCCCGTGACAACCTCCCCATTATCATTATTAAGGGGTCCTACATGCTCTGTCCTTGTTTTTTTTGTATTTATATATCTATAAAAATATTTAGGATTAGTTTTGCTTTCTTCGGCCACTTGTCTCTCATTTTGAATTTTTGCTGTTTTTATTACATTTTTACAGATTTTATTAAGCTCCTTGTACTGTTTAAATGTTATAGCTGACCCATCAGATTTGTATTTTTTGAAGGCTATTTTTTTGTTGTTTATTGCTCTTTTAACCTCATTTGTCAGCCATGTAGGATTTAGTTTTAATCGTTTATATTTGTTCCCCTTTGGTATATATTTAGCTGTATAGTTATTTAGAGTTGATTTAAAGATGTCCCATTTACCTTCTGTATCAGTATTTGAGAACACCTCCCCCCAGTCTATGTCCTGTAGTGCAGCCCTCAACCCAGGGAAATTTGCCTTTTTAAAGTTATATGTTTTTGCTTTCCCCGTCTGTCTTTGTTTTCTACATTTTAAGTCAAAAGTAACTATATTGTGGTCGCTATTACCAAGGTTTTCCCGCACAGTTACATTACCAACCAGCTCTGCGTTGTTGGAAATGATCAGATCCAACAAGGCATCACTTCTTGTTGGGTCCTCCACAAACTGGCCCATAAAATTATCCTGCAATAAATTTAGGAATTTTCTCCCCTTTGTAGTTTTAGCCAACCCCCGGCCCCAATCTATATCTGGATAGTTAAAATCTCCCATTATTACCACTGTACCTGCCCGGGCGGCCCTCTCTATTTGTTTATACAGCCGACCTTCTATCTCTTCAGTGATATTAGGGGGTCTGTAGATTACACCAAATATTATTGTTTCAGTATTTCCCTCCTTTTGTAATTCTACCCACAGTGATTCCACCTCCTCAGAATCATCACACACTATGGCATCGTTCACACTGACTTTCATACCACTTCTTACATACAGACAGACTCCACCACCTTTTCTGTTCATTCTATCCTTGCGAAACAATGTAAACCCCTGCAGATTGACAGCCCAGTCATGCGAGGAGTCCAGCCATGTCTCAGTGACCCCAACTATATCAATATGTTCCTCCAGTATCAAGGCCTCAAGCTCCCCCATTTTATTTGCTAGGCTTCTGGCATTTGTGAACATACACTTTACATTTCCATTAAGTTTTACACATGTAGTCTCACTAATGGGATTTTCAGAGTTATTGGGGTAATGTCATTTTTTGAGTTATAAGGGCTAATTGTACTATTTAAGTTATTGGGGCTAATGGGATTTTTTGAGTTATTGGGTCTAACGTTATTATTTAAGTTATTGGGGCTAATGGGATTTTTTGCGTTATTGCGTCTAACGTTGTTATTTAAGTTATTGGGGCTAACGGTATTTTTTGAGTTAATGGGGCTTATTGTAGTTATTGAGTTATTGGGGCTAATGGAATTTTTTGAATTATTGGGATTACAATTTTTCGGGCTACATTTATTTTTACAGCTGGTTTGTAACGCATGAATCTCCTTATCCACTGCTCTTAACATGGTCATTCTTTTGTCGTAGTCCGCTCAGAAATGCATTACAGTCTATGGTGACTGTTACGCCTAGCGCTCCGGGTCCCCGCTCCTCCCCGGAGCGCTCACGGCGTCTCTCTCCCTGCAGCGCCCCGGTCGGTCCCGCTGACCGGGAGCGCTGCACTGACATGGCCGTCGGGGATGCGATTCGCACGCTCGCGAATCGCGTCCCAGGTCACTTACCCGTCCCGGGCCCCTCCTGTCATGTGCTGGCGCGCACGGCTCCGCTCTCTAGGGCGCGCGCGCGCCAGCTCTCTGAGACTTAAAGGGCCAGTGCACCAATGATTGGTGCCTGGCCCAATTAGCTTAATTGGCTTCCACCTGCTCCCTGGCTATATCTGATCACCTCCCCTGCACTCCCTTGCCGGATCTTGTTGCCTTGTGCCAGTGAAAGCGTTTAGTGTTGTCCAAGCCTGTGTTACCTGAACCCTTGCTATCCATCTTGACTACGAACCTTGCCGCCTGCCCCCGACCTTCTGCTACGTCTGACCTTGCCTCTGCGTAGTCCTTCTGTCCCACGCCTTCTCAGCAGTCAGCGAGGTTGAGCCGTTGCTAGTGGATACGACCTGGTTGCTACTGCCGCAGCAAGACCATCCCGCTTTGCGGCGGGCTCTGGTGAACACCAGTAGCCTCTTAGAACCGGTCCACCAGCACGGTCCACGCCAATCCCTCGCTGACACAGAGGATCCACTACCTGTAAGCCGAATCGTGACAGTAGATCCGGCCATGGATCCCGCTGAGGTGCCGCTGCCAAGTCTCGCTGACCTTCCCACGGTGGTCGCTCAGCAATCGCAGCAGATTGACCAACAAGGACAGCAGCTGTCGCAGTTGACCGCCATGTTACAGCAACTCCTGCCTCTGCTACAGCAGCAACCATCTCCTCCGCCAGCTCCTGCACCTCCTCCGCAGCGAGTGGCCGCTCCTAGCCTCCGCTTGTCCCTGCCGGACAAATTTGATGGGGACTCTAGACTCTGCCGTGGATTTTTGTCTCAGTGTTCCTTGCATATGGAGATGTTGTCGGACTTGTTTCCTACAGAACGGTCTAAGGTGGCGTTCGTAGTGAGCCTTCTTTCAGGAAAGGCCTTGTCTTGGGCCACACCGCTCTGGGACCGCAATGAACCTGCCACAGCCACAGTCCAGTCCTTCGCTGAGGTCCGTAGTGTCTTCGAGGAGCCAGCCCGAGCTTCTTCTGCCGAGACTGCCCTGCTGAACCTGGTCCAGGGTAATTCTTCAGTGGGCGAGTACGCCATCCCATTTCGTACTCTTGCTTCCGAATTATCATGGAATAACGAGGCTCTCTGCGCGACCTTTAAAAAAGGCCTATCCAGTCGCATCAAGGATGTGCTGGCCGCACGAGAGATTCCTGCCAACCTGCAAGAACTTATTCATTTGGCCACCCGCATTGACATGCGTTTTTCTGAGAGACATCAAGAGCTCCGCCAGGAAAAAGACTTAGATCTCTGGGCACCTCTCCCACAGTATCCGCTGCAATCTACGCCTGGGCCTCCCGCCGAGGAGGCCGTGCAAGTGGATCGGTCTCGCCTGACCCAGGAAGAGAGGAATCGCCGTAGGGAAGAAAATCTTTGTCTGTACTGTGCCAGTACCGAGCATTTCTTGGTGGATTGCCCTATTCGTCCTCCACGTCTGGGAAACGCACGCACGCACCCAGCTCACGTGGGTGTGGCGTCTCTTGGTTCAAAGTCTGCTTCTCCACGTCTCACGGTGCCCGTGCGGATTTCTTCTTCAGCCAACTCCTTCCTCTCAGCCGTGGCCTGCTTGGACTCTGGTGCCTCTGGGAATTTTATTCTGGATTCTTTTGTGAATAAATTCTGCATCCCGGTGACCCGTCTCGTCAAGCCGCTCTACATTTCCGCGGTCAACGGAGTCAGATTGGATTGCACCGTGCGTTACCGCACAGAACCCCTCTTGATGTGCATCGGACCCCACCACGAAAGGATTGAATTTTTCGTCCTCCCCAACTGCACCTCTGAGGTCCTCCTCGGTCTGCCATGGCTCCAGCTTCATTCTCCCACCCTTGACTGGACCACCGGTTAGATCAAGAACTGGGACTCTGCTTGCCACAAGAGATGTCTCTCCCCCCCTCCCAGTCCCTTCAGGCAAGCCTCAGTGCCTCCTTATGGCCCCCGTCCTTGTGTCACCCTGCCCCGGGCCAAGCTTCACCCTCTGCCCTCCCTCCCCATTCCCACTCCTGCTGTACTGCCTGCCTTTGAGGAAACCCTCCATTCACTCCCGGTGTCCTCGTCCCAGGTAAAGCAGTTGTCGGACAAAAAAAGGGGGAGACCTAAGGGGGGGTACTGTTACGCCTAGCGCTCCGGGTCCCCGCTCCTCCCCGGAGCGCTCACGGCGTCTCTCTCCCTGCAGCGCCCCGGTCGGTCCCGCTGACCGGGAGCGATGCACTGACATGGCCGTCGGGGATGCGATTCGCACAGCGGGACGTGCCCGCTCGCGAATCGCGTCCCAGGTCACTTACCCGTCCCGGGTCCCTCCTGTCATGTGCTGGCGCGCGCGGCTCCGCTCTCTAGGGCGTGCGCGCGCCAGCTCTCTGAGACTTAAAGGGCCAGTGCACCAATGATTGGTGCCTGGCCCAATTAGCTTAATTGGCTTCCACCTGCTCCCTGGCTATATCTGATCACCTCCCCTGCACTCCCTTGCCGGATCTTGTTGCCTTGTGCCAGTGAAAGCGTTTAGTGTTGTCCAAGCCTGTGTTACCTGAACCCTTGCTATCCATCTTGACTACGAACCTTGCCGCCTGCCCCCGACCTTCTGCTACGTCTGACCTTGCCTCTGCCTAGTCCCTCTGTCCCACGCCTTCTCAGCAGTCAGCGAGGTTGAGCCGTTGCTAGTGGATACGACCTGGTTGCTACTGCCACAGCAAGACCATCCCGCTTTGCGGCGGGCTCTGGTGAACACCAGTAGCCTCTTAGAACCGGTCCACCAGCACGGTCCACGCGAATCCCTCGCTGACACAGAGGATCCACTACCTGTAAGCCGAATCATGACAGTGACAATGCAATTTCGAGTAGTCCTAGAGCTGGCATGTTCCAGCCAGCGCACAATATTTGCGAATGTCTGCCCATGTTTTCCGGGCAGGCATTCCTCAAATTTTCCGCCATGTGAACTTGGCCTTATGGGTAGATTTGCAAAAACCAAAATCTTATCTGCGTAAACATAGGATAAGGTGAATAATAATGAGAAATGCTACATAATATAATGCATCATGCCATAGGCGAATAATTCGATTTTGGCGCCGACGCCCGGTGACTGCTAAGCATCATAGCGTATTTCGGAGAAAAGAATCTGGCTTACTTTGTAGTTTGATAGATCATCCATCTGTCTGCAAGAATAAGATATAAGGGAGTAAGCAGCAATAGCAATGTGATATAATGTATGCTGATATGGGCATATTTAGCATAGTAATCTGTATTTCCATTAAACCGCAGCGTCATTTACATATATCACGGTCATACCGTAGCCTGAACCACACTCGGGGTTAAATTCCGCTAGCAATATAATGAGGGCTTATCACTATGCAGCAGATATATATTGACAGATTAGCAGTAAGCGCCAATTATAGGACTTGCTGTATGTTTTTTTTTTTTCCTACCAAAATACCTTGACAGCTTCAGAATTTCCTTGTGCCGCTTAGTAAGTGTCAGCAAGCACAATGTTAAAAATGCTAATATGTTTTTAATTGAGTGACAAGTACGTGTGACCTACTTACTGCATGCTGACTTCTCTTGTACCTTATATAAATGGTAGGTATTCTGTGCTAAGAGTGTAAAAAGTAAGCCGTTTATATCATCACAGTGTATATCATCACAGTGTATATCATTACAGTATATACCATCACAGTGTATATCACTACAGTATATACCATTACAGTATATATCATCACAGTGTATATCACTACAGTATATACCATTACAGTATATATCATTACAGTATATATCATCACAGTGTATATCACTACAGTATATACCATTACAGTATATATAATCACAGTATATATTATCACAGTATATATCACTACAGTATATACCATTACAGTATATATCATTACAGTATATATCATCACAGTGTATATCACTACAGTATATATTATCACAGTATATATCATCACAGTATATATCACTACAGTATATATCATCCCGGTATATATTATCGCAGTGTATATCACTACAGTATATATCATCACAGTATAAATCACTACAGTATATATCATCACAGTGTATATCACTACAGTATATACCATTACAGTATATATCATCAGTGTATATCACTACAGTATATATCATCACAGTGTATATCACTACAGTATATACCATTACAGTATATATCATCAGTGTATATCACTACAGTATATATCATCACAGTATATATCCCTACAGTATATAACATATACACATGCAGGTTATTAGTACCCAGATGCATAACGTTACATTTATCCACATTGAACCTCATTTGCCAAGTGGAGGCCCAGACACTTAGTCTATCCAAGTCATCTTGTAACTTATGCACATCCTCTATAGACTGTACCGTGCTACAAAGCTTGGTGTCATCTGCAAAGATAGAAACAGAGCTGTTAATGCCATCCTCTATATCATTGATAAATAAATTAAACAACAGCGGGCCCAGTACAGAGCCTTGGGGTACACCACTAATTACCGGGGACCAATCAGAGTACGAATCATTGACCACTACTCTCTGGGTACGATCCATGAGCCAGTGTTCAATCCAGTTACAAACTAAAATTTCCAAACCCAAAGACCTTAACTTACCTGTCAGACGTCTATGAGGGACAGTATCAAACGCTTTAGCAAAATCCAGAAACACTATATCCACAGCCATTCCTCTGTCAAGGCTTCTACTCACCTCTTCATAAAAGCAAATTAGATTGGTTTGACAACTTCTATCCTTAGTAAACCCATGCTGGCTATCACTTATAATACAGTTATCCCCTATGTATTCCTGTATGTAATCCCTTATAAGTCCTTCAAACAATTTACCCACAATGCACGTTAAACTTACCGGTCTATAGTTTCCTGGGGAAGACCTAGAGCCCTTTTTGAAGATTGGCACCACATTCGCCTTGCGCCAGTCCCTTGGCACAATACCACAATTATCACAGTATATATTATCACAGTATATATCATTACAGTATATATCATCACAGTATATATCATTACAGTATATATCATCACCGTTTATATCACTACAGTATATATCATTACAGTATATATCACTACAATATATATCATTACAGTATATATTATCACAGTATATATTATTACAGTATATATTATTACAGTATATATCATTACAGTATATATTATCACAGTATATATCATTACAGTATATATCATTACAGTATATATCATTACAGTATATATCATTACAGTATATATCATCACAGTATATATTATTGCAGTATATATCATTACAGTATATATCATCACAGTATATATTATTACAGCATATATCATCACAGTATATATCATTACAGTATATACCATTATGGTATATATTATCACAGTATATATCATTACAGTATATATTATCACAGTATATATAACTACAATATATACCATTATAGTATATATTATCACAGTATATATCACTACAGTATATATCATCACAGTGTATACCATTATAGTATATATTATCACAGTATATATCATTACAGTATACATCACTACAGTATATATCATCACAGTATATATCATTACAGTTTATATCACTACAGTATATATCATTACAGTATATATCACTACAGTATATATCATCACAGTATATATCATTACAGTTTATATCACTACAATATATATCATTACAGTATATATCATTACAGTTTATATCATTACAGTATATATCACTACAGTTTATATCACTACAGTATATATCATCACAGTATATATCACTACAATATATATAATTACAGTATATATCATCACAGTATATATCATTACAGTATATATTATCACAGTATATCATTACAGTATACATCATCACCGTTTATATCACTACAGTATATATCATTACAGTATATATCACTACAGTATATATCATTACAGTATATATTGTTACAGTATATATCATTACAGTATATATTATCACAGTATATATCATTACAGTATATATCACTACAGTATATATAATTACAGTATATATTATCACAGTATATATCATCACAGTACCGTATATATTATCACAGTATATATCATTACAATATATATTATCACAGTATATATCATTACAGTATATATTATCACAGTATATATCATTACAGTATATATTAGCACAGTATATATCACTACAGTATATATCATCACAGTATATATCACTACAATATATATCATTACAGTATATATCATCACAGTATATATCACTACAATATATATCATTACAGTATATATCATCACAGTATATATTATCACAGTATATATCATTACAGTATATATCACTACAGTATTTATTATCACAGTATATATCATTACAGTATATATTATCACAGTATATATCATTACAGTACATGGATTTATAATATACACGAGGCATAATCGCTCAAAATATTCCACCAAAATATTGACCTTGTTCAATGTTCGGATCTCGCAGGGCTGGTGCAATAATTATTGCCAAGCTAGGCAAAAGCTCATTTTGCGGCTCCCTTTACCCCCTTTGGCAATGAGTTGTTGAGACAGTGAGACAGAGGAGACAGTGGAGACAGAGACAGTGGAGACAGTGTGCAGTATCATTCTTGCAGTAGGAAGAGCAGCGCCCCCCTGAAGAGGGCACCTTAGGCAGCTGCCTAATCTGCCTATAGGTGGAGCCGGCCCTGCTCACTTGGAATCTCTGGTCGGATTTTGTCCAGTTGGAGATTCCATGGTGTGAAGTCGGCCTTAGTGACTGACCTTTTTATGATGGGGCAGAAATAGTCCAGAACAGGAGATGGACCTCAGCTGCCACATGACAGATTAAAGAGGTTCTCCGGTGCTTACACATCTTTTCCCCTATCCAAAGGATAGGGGATAAGATGCCTGATCGCGGGAGTCCCGCCACGGGGGACCCCCGGGATCATGCACGCGGCACCCCGTTTGTAATCAGTCCCCGGAGCGTGTTCGTTCGGGACTGATTACAGGCGACCACCGGGCCGGCGGCGTGTGACGTCACGCCTCCACCCCCGTGTGACGTCACGCTCCGCCCCTCAATGCAAGCCTACGGGAGGGGGCATGACAGCTATCACGCCCCCTCCCGTAGGCTTGCATTGATGGGCGGAGCGTGACGTCATACGGGGGCGGAGGCGTGACATCACATGCCGCCGGCCCGGTGGTCAAGTGTAATCAGTCCTAGAGTGAACACTTGTATACAGATCAATGTTTCATCTACCTTGAAATAGTAAAAAACTACAGATCACAGTATAAAAAATAAGCCCCCATGCAGCTCCACAGACAAAGAAATAAAAGGGTCATTTTAAATATATTTATTTAAAGAGTACCTGTCACCAAACTAAACTTTTAATATATTGTTCCTTAAGTAATTATAAATGGAGAATAGTGCAAAGGTAAATACCAGGTTATTGAGCGCGATCCACCAGGCAGGAGACTTCTTATGTAGGTAAATTCTGTTTATTCAGCCATAACATTACGCGTTGCGAGGTTTTGGAACCTCTTCATTAGATGTACAGGCAGTAATTACTGCCTGTACCTCTGATGAAGAGGTTCCAAAACCTCGCAATGCGTAATGTTATGGCTGAATAAACAGAATTTTGCTTCATAAGAAGTCTCCTGCCTGGTGGATCGCGCTCAATAACCTGGTATTTACCTCTACACTAGTCTCCATTTGTATCATCGCTGAGGAATTTCCACTGCTGACTCCAGGGAGCTGCACCACCATATATTCCATTTATGCGCAAATGCTGTTGTGTCTTCATACACAACAGAGCAAGGTGAGCAGATTTCCATTATTGGGCACACTACTTCACCTCTAATCCAGCCTTGGTTTTGTAAATGTAAGCTCTGCTCTTTTTTTCCCCATAAAACTTATCCTGCTTATGTAATTATAAGACACTTTGCTTTGCTATTTACTTGCTATTAAAATCCTCAACCTTTATGTTTTTAATGTAAATGGGAAAAAAAAACGGCCACTAGGTGGCTCTGTTCTGTTCCCTGCTGCAAATCAAACAGTTATTTTGGTCTCCTCCCAGCCTGGCAGGAGACCAAACTCAGGAAGTGCATAGGGGGCATGGCGAGGAACAGCTCTCGCAGGCTTCAGTGACGTCATGCCTGCTGGGGACGCCCACTTTCTTCTGCGAGGAGCTTACACTATGGCCCTGATTTATAAATCAGCCTGAAACCCTAATTGTCTGTTTTTTGCCGTAGCAACCAATCACAGCTCAACTTTCACTTCACAAGAGCTCGTTAAGATATGAAAGTTGAGCTGTGATTGGTTGCTATGGGAAAAAACAGACAATTGGGGTTTCAGGCTCATTGATAAATCAGGGCCAATGTGAGCAAGGGGAAAGGTATGATACACAACTTTTTAAAGCTCGGAATTTTTTTTAAAGGGCAGGAGGAGTGTTAGGAGTAGTTAGATAATATATTCTGAGTTAGTTTAGAAAAAATGGTTTGATAACAAGTACTCTTTATTTTTATTTTTTAAGTAGTAAAATGGGTATCACTGTAACTGTGTAACCCACAAAAAAAAAAGATAACCGTGCATACAGTTTTACCCCTCAAATATATATACAAATATTATTATTTTTTTACAAAAAAACAAACCCTTTTGTGGCTCTTTCAATAAACAAATAAATGAGTTATGGTTCTTAGAAGACAAGGAGGGAAAACAATTAAAATTGGCTTCATCTTCATGAGTTACCTGCAGATGTGTCTGGTTTAGCAAGTCAGTTTTATTCTTTTAAAAAGGGTGAGCTGTAGTACCAGGCGCAGCCACATTTACAGAGGTGGCACTGTGTCTGGAAAAACAATAAGGGCCTTAGACTAATGAGTGTGCTCTGTCACAGGACAAAGTGCTCCTCTATTCCCTCTGCTTTAGGCCTCGTTACATAGTTACATAGTTAGTATGGTTGAAAAAAGACATACGTCCATCAAGTCCAAACAGGGAATTGAAGTGAAGGGTGTAAGGGGATAAGGGAAAGGGATGTAGTTTTATAATTCTGCATAAGCATTAATGTTATTTTGTTCCAGGAATGTATCTAACCCTGTTTTAAAGCTTTTAATTGTTCCTACTGGGACCAGTTCCTGAGGTAGACCGTTCCATAAATTCACAGTCCTCACGGTAAAGAAGGCGTGTCGCCCCTTTAGACTAAACCTACATAGTTCACACCAGGGAATCGGCGGCCGCCGAGGATGCTTCGGCACTACGGCCGCGGGGCACTGAGCCGTCACCATTGACGGCTATGCAGTGCTCGCGGAATGCGCGCAAAGAATGAACATGTTCTTTCTTTGCGCGGAACAATTTCAGCTGCGGAATTGTCCTCCGCTTAAATTCTGCAGTGTGAATGGGTCTCGCGGAGACCAATTCACACTGATGTTATGTTCACACCGTGGAATTCCGCTCGCGGAGTCCCGCTCGCGGAATTCCGCGAGAATTCCTTAGTGTGAACATACCCTTACACTGCAGCTCTGCCTGTTGGCAGTTATGTATGAATTCCACCAGCTACAGAAGGTTTATATTACAAAGCTTCAGGATGTGAAAGCTCAGAGATTTACATTAATACCAGAAACAGTTGAAGCAGTTAAGTTTAAGAATGTGCACATCTGAGAGCATTTACAGACGCTGTACAGAAATATTAATGATAAGGTAGTATAGCAATAAAATAGAATTATGTGACCCATACAGAACAATTCATTACAATAGAGACGTACAGCCTGGTACAATATAATAAAAACCACCTAGACATTATAAAGGAAATTTCATTTTATTTTACACTGATAGGCAACTCCTTGCATTACAGGAACAAATCATGGCTGGTATTAGACTGAAACGTGCGTTATTTTCAGACAGGCTGTAAAGCGAAATGTAGCAATCACAGCAAACACTATTTATCTAAACTATAAAATCAATAAAACATAATGCTTGTCGTCTTACAGTCAGCGTAAGATATGATTCAGCAATACAATTCATTGTTTCCAGTAGCAGGCAATGGCATTTACTTTGATTTCTCTTTTAGTCCGGGTATTGCTTTACTGTTTGAGACGCTTATTGTACTGTAAGTGCCAACCCCTGTTATTTAACTGAAAACTTGTAACACCCAGCCTTTCAATCGCCCTGGCAGACTTAAATGGGAAACTGGCAGCCAGTTCACCCAGGGTGAACAGAGAGTTATAGTGTCGGTGAACCGGATTAAAATGAGGTATAACTTGCTCAACTCGCCATTAGCCCGCATTGCTAATATGTTAATCACCACAATGGAGGCAAGACTCGGCATACCCAGCATCCCTGCCCCTACGCCTCTGCTCCAAAATGCCTGCCCACTTCATGAATATTCATGGAGGACGCTTCACCCATGTAAGTGCTCTGTGGGCGGGCTTATCGGAGTGGAGGGGTAAGAGGCAGGGATGCTGGGTATGCCAGATCCCTCCTCCATTGCGCAAGGCAATTAACATATTATAAAAAAAAAAAAACACAGCATTTGTCCGTTTCTGCACTGCGGCTATTCCCCGGCTGGGGATGTCGGGACCAGTGCTCTGTACTTTGGCTCTTGCTAGTGGCTCCGTTTCGCACACTTAATTGCTTCGTCCGGCCATATGGCCGGACGAAGCACTTAAGTGTGCGAAACGGAGCTTGTTGCCACTGTACCCCCCTGCTCTTCCCTTTTGTGTCCCCCATATATGTGAGTATATGTGGGGATTAAACTGGCAGAGTCACTGGTAGAGAAGGATCTGGGTGTACTTGTAGATCACAGACTACAGAATAGCATGTAATGTCAGGCTGCTGCTTCCAAAGCCGGCAGGATATTGTCATGTATAAAAAAAAAGGCATGGACTCGAGGGACAGGGACATAATACTCCCCCTTTATAAAGCATTGGTACGGCCTCACCTGGAATATGCTGTTCAGTTTTGGTCGCCTGTACATAAAAGGGACACTGCGGAGCTGGAAAGGGTGCAGAGACGCGCAACTAAACTAATATGGGGCATGGAACATCTTAGCTATGAGGAGCGATTAAAGGAGTCACAATTGTTTAGTCTTGAGAAGAGACGTTTAAGGGGGGGGATATGATAAACATATATAAGTATATAAATGGCCCATACAAAAAATATGGAGAAAAACTGTTCCAGGTTAAACCCCCCCAAAGGACGAGGGGGCACTCCCTCCGTCTGGAGAAGAAAAGGTTTAGTCTAAAGGGGCGACACACCTTCTTTACCGTGAGGACTGTGAATTTATGGAACGGTCTACCTCAGGAACTGGTCACAGCAGGAACAATTAACAGCTTTAAAACAGGGTTAGATACATTCCTGGAACAAAATAACATTAATGCTTATGAAGAAATATAAAACAACATCCCTTCCCCTTATCCCCTTACACCCTTCACTTCAATTCCCTGGTTGGACTTGATGGACGTATGTCTTTTTTCAACCATACTAACTATGTAACTACCGGCATTAAATAAAGCCTGAAGTAAGTATTAACTGGTGAGTGACCGGCTTTTAAATTTTCTTCTGACTTATCGAATTAACATATCAGCAATGCCGGCTTATAGCAAGTCTATCTCCGGAACGGGACCATGGATCCTGGTAAGTTATACCACATACATTCTAATCCGGTGCACCCGCACTAACCATGTGTATTCGTTTTAGTACAAGTGAACCACCTGTCAGTTTCCCTTTAATAGTATCCCCACAATTAGAGCATGTTCAACCAGTTGTTTTTTTTGTTGTTTTTTTGTGCATTTTTTGAGCATACTGCTTTGAATTTTCTTTCCTTACAATATGATGTCTTCCTTGGTCTATCAGTATGTTGTCCTTCAGAATATCCTATTTTATTTGCAATAATTTTACACACAGCTGAGTAAGGTATAAACTTATTACTTATTAAAATGTAACCTTCCAATTATAAAAATACTGAGAAATAAGATGTAGCTGGTTTACCAAGCCATTGAGAAAGAAAGGGGGACCCCCCCCCCCGACCCCCCGAAACGCGTCTGGCCTCCCCATCACAGCACACAGTCCAGTACTGCCACCATATCGCTATTGTATATAGCTATTGCACATTTGCACTCTAATCCCTTGCAAGCTCTGGAGTCACCACATCTGGAGACCACTGCATGGTTTACTACACGCTAGGAAGCCTCCAACTGCCACACGAGGACTCCACTGACAAGGTCTGCACTCACACTCCTGCCTGCCAGGATTCTGTCACAGCAAGCCGGACGCAGTGCTGTGCCACCTAGCAGCAGGAGAAGTCGGCATCCCCCTGCAGTTCGTGGAGCCAGCGCACCGTAAGGACAGCAACGATCTGCATCTGGAAACAGGTACTCTGTACATTCAGGCCGGGCACAGCCCGTGCCAACCTGTATCGCATACCCTCCACTAAAGGCCACGTCCCAATAACGGGACAGTGTGTAGTTATACAGTAACTTTTGCATCATCCAGCGCTCACATCGCAACTCTGCTTAGTTTAATTACTGCCTCACAAGATGATTTTTCTGAATTTTTTGCATAGACTACATCATTGGATCTAATCATATGTGTCAAAAAGGATGTATAACTGAGACACAATACAAAGGTGGCATACTGTGAAAGTGTAATTGCTGTAATGATTATTACAAATACTGCCATTGATACCATGTTTTAATGTTATTTTAACAAATTTTGCTGGATCTGTAGCAAGAGTACTTGTTATCATTTGATATTTATTTAATAAAGCACATATATTATTTAAACCAGCTACATCTTATTTCTCTACATTTCCATAATTGGAAGGTAACATTTTAATAAGTAATGAGTTAACACCTTGAGCAGGGCCAGATTAAGGCTGCCTGGAAGACGGAGCACTTCATTATGATGGGGCCCCCGACAGTCCCCCTTCCCTTCCACTGAGTGGAACAGGAGTCAGGCCCCCGTTAAAATAAAATGGAGTGCATAGTCTAAGATCACTTCAGTTCAGGTCACTCTTTCCAGCTGTTGCAAAGCTACAACCCCCATTATGTCTGGAGAGCTTCAGGCATTATAGGAGTTGTAGTTTTGTAACAGCTGGAGCATCAAATTGGGTTACAGTGTCATCCATTATTACTGCAAAACTTAGAAGTGATGAGAGATCTAATGGGACAGTCAGGAGAATACACAAACATAAAGTCACTCACAGGAGACGTCTTCTCTGTTGTCTTTCCTTTTCTTCTTCATCTGGTCCAGACGCCAGGTCTTCTTCCAGATCCATCTTCCTCTGTAAAGTTTGACGCCGGGACATCATTGGTTCCTCACTTTGCCAGCCGATCCTCATCCTCTGTATAAAGACAACAATCATTATAACCCTTCAAGAGACTGTGCTTCCTCAATGTAATACTGCCAAACCGTGTGTACTCTGTATATTATACTGCCAAACATCATGCCCTCTAAAAATAATACTACCACACACTGTGTCTTCCGTAGTGTGCACAGAGCAGCAGCATCCCATTGAAAACAAGCAAAATTCTGCTGGCGGAAATTCGTAGTGTGGTCGAGCCCTACTTCCCCCAGACCCTTCTGCCCCCTAGACCCCTCCAGACTCCTGACTCCTCCAGACTCCTGCTCCCAGAGACCCCTAAGGCTAGTTTTCCCCTTTTTTTACATTAAAAAACACATAAAAACTGCTACTGCTTTTTCCTGTGTTATGTTAATTTTTGGGCATTTTTTTCTTGTGCTTTTGCCTTCTCTGGAAACTTAGCCTTAGTCCTCCCCTGGTCCTTAAAGGGGTACTCCACCCCTAGACATCTTATCCCCGATCCCCGGGGTCATGATCTACTGCTATGGCCTAGGGGTCATAGCAGTAGGTGCCGGGTCTGGAGGAGCTGTGGTCGGAGCACTGAAAATGATGTGTAGGTAACTTACCATGCGTGCATCCTAGCTGCTCCGCTCCTACGGGCGCACGCACGGGACGTCAGTGATGTCCCTGCGTGGGCTACCTCCTGGCGGCCCCTGGGTTTTTAAAGTTAACGTGGGGCCACAGAAAGGTAATCGGGACATCCTTGTGTCCCGAAAAGATCTTTCAGGACACAGGGATGTCCTTCTGAATGTGAGGGGGGGGGGGGGGGAGGAGAAATGACAGTATTTATCTGCGTATAACACGCACTGGCATATAACACGTACTCTCATTTTCACAGCAGGATTTGAGGGGGAAAAAATAAATGACTTGGAAGCTCTGAACTATATGCCTCATCATCCCCCCACCTTTGATTCCCTTGATCCTCAGTTTGCCCCCCCTCCTTCCTCCCCCTTTTATCAGCCCCTGTGCCATATTTACCCCCCCCCCACCTCCTTTACTGTGTTTTCCCCTGCTCATCTCCCCCCCCCCCTGCTCATCATCCCCCCTGCTCATCATTCCTCCTGCTCATCATCCCCCCCTGCTCATCACCCCCCCCCCTCTCATCATTCCCCCCCTGCTCATCATTCCTCCCCGCTTATCATCCCCCCCCCCGCTCATCATCCCCCCCCCACTGCTCATCATTCCACCCCACTGCTCATCATTCCACCCCCCTGCTCATCATTCCACCCCCCTGCTCATCCTTCCACCCCCCTGCTCATCATTCCACCCCCCTGCTCATCATTCCACCCCCCTGCTCATCATTCCACCCCCCTGCTCATCATTCTCCCCCCCTGCTCATCATTCTCCCCCCCCTGCTCATCATTCTCCCCCCCCTGCTCATCATTCTCCCCCCCCCTGCTCATCATTCTCCCCCCTGCTCATCATTCCCCCCCTGCTCATCATTACCCCCCTGCTCATCATTACCCCCCCTGCTCATCATTCCCCCCCCCCTGCTCATCATTACAACCCCCCCATAATTTTTCATATTTCCTTACCTGGCCGCGCTCGGCAGGCTCAGGTAATGCGTCGGGTCTTGTGGGCTGTGACGAGTGACGTCTCCTGCGGCTTCTCTGCACGGCGTCAGGGACGTCACTCATCATTTCCTGCAGCGCTGGGGTGCAATGAAGAAAACTGTTCCCTGTAGCGGCCGAGGCTGCAGGAAGTGATGAGTGACATCCTTCGTCACAGCCCACAAGACCCGACGCATTACCTGAGCCTGCCGAGCACGGCCAGGTAAGGAAATATGAAAAATAGAAAAAGCAGGAGGAGTCCGGGCCCACAGGAGCCGCCGCTACTGAGCAGCCTGCAGGGATGTCCCAAATGTGACGGGCCCCCTGCAGGCAGGGGGCCTGGAGCAGGTGCTCCAGAAGCGCCAATGATGATCCGGCCCTGACCTTGAGGTCTAAATTCCCTCTGTTTTGGTTATTATTTATTTTTTGGCACTTTTGGGTATAGTGCAACTCAGTACCTGTCTAGATTCAACGTATTTATTTTAGTATGACAGGAAACAACCAACACCTTTTGCCATATTCTGTTTTGGATTTCCATTTTGAATTAAATTTATAATCCTTACATTCTTTTCACTGAACAACTTGTTAGGGCTATGGTTTCCTTTTATTAGCCAAAGTCCCATAGCTAAGTAAGATCTGTTAGCATTTTCTACTTGCAGCCTTATTTTGCATTTTTTACACCTTTAACATATTTATTTTGGAAATGCATTTTTGCACCAACCCATAATTTTTTATTTTACCCCCAAGTTACAATATTAGATGGTTCCAGGAAAAGCATTGTATCTTGAAATCATTGTATGTTGAGACCATAACTGTATGAAAACCTGGTACATTGGTCCCTCAACATACGATGGTAATCCGTTCCAAATGAACCATCTTTTGTTGAAACCATTGTATGTTGAGGGATCCGTTCAATGAAAAGTATGGGAAGTTATACTCCCCTGTCCCCGTCGCTCCGGACCCGTCACCGCTCGTCACCGCTGCCCTGGATGTCGCCCTCCGTCACTGTCGCCGTGTCCCTGTAGTGTCCTCAACGCTCCGGACGTCTCTGCTTCCCTGGGATCCTCGCTCTCCATCGCCGCCATCACGTCACTACGCACGCCACTCCTATTGGATGACTGGACGGCGTGCGCGGCGACGTGATGATGACGAAGGAGAGTGCCGGCGATGCAGGGGATCCCGAAGAGGATGCTCCGGAGCCCCGAGGACAGCTAAGAGACCAACACCGGAGCACACGGGGCACCGTAAACGGCTATCCGGCGGCAGCTGAAGCAGTCTGCGCTGCCGGATAGCCGTTTATGCGATGGCCCCGACATACAAAAGCATCGTATGTTGATGCTGCCTTCAACATGCGCTGGCCTCTGAGAGGCCCTCGCATGTTGAAATTATTGTATGTCGGGGCCATCGTAGGTCGGGGGGTCACTGTAATTGCTTTTAGAGCTCAAAAGCCCCAAAATAAGAATGAGACCAAGGGCCCTTTTAGACAGGTTAACTCCAACCAAAATGGCAACCAATTTAAAATGGCTGGCCCTTTTACACATTTCCCAATTGTTGGAAAAGTCAATTGTTGTTTAAACAAGATAAGCACTTAAAGGGGTACTGCAGTATAAAACAACTTGTCTCCTGTCCAAACGATAGGGGATAAGTGACTGATCGCAGGTGTCCAACCACTGGAACAACCACCCCACCCCTTGATCTTCGGCACGGCGCCCCTGTGTATGGAACTGTCTCAACTCCTGCATGAAGTGGAGGCTGATATGCCCCCTCCATGCCTCTTGTTGGGAGAGCTGGAGATACAGCATTCGGGTTACTCTGGCTCTCCCATAGAGATGGGATGTTGACCAGTTTCCTTGCACGGAGTGGAGATCTGTCCATGTGGTCAGATCCCCACGATTAGACACTTTTCCCCTATACAAGGATAGAAGATAAGTTGTCTTACACTGCAGTACCCCTTTAAGTACTTACTTATAAGTGTCCTTATCCCTGAGTTTTTTCAAGACTTTTCGACAACTAGCTTTGCACACAAGAGCGCAAATGTTCTTCCTTTCTACTATTGATGTTTTATTGAAGAATACTTTCGGGTTGACATGGGGTTTGAGAAGGAAAAGGGTATGTGTAGCTCACTGGGGTATACTATTCCGAGGTTAACTGGAATGGTCTAAATCCCCAAAAGACCTAGTAAAGGGAATAGGTATATATAATAAATTATATAAAACCAGTCATCAAGGATAGTGAAATAAAGAGATAAAAAGGAGATAAAATGAGCAAAAAAATAAATAAATGTAAAATCAATACATTTGATTTTACATTTATTTGGTTCCACGTCACCTTTTTCTCGCTCATTTTATCTCCTTTTTATCTCTTTATTTCACTATCCTTGATGACTGGCTTTATATAATTTATTATATATACCTATTCACATTGTGAGTTTGAGGCAAGAGCAGGTTTTATCTGCTTTACCTGTACTTGCGTCAAAACCCCATACATTTGCAATTAAAGGAAAACTGTCAGATATTTTCTCCCGCACTATCCACAGGTATTGATGGATAGAGCAGGAGACGCTGATTCCAACAAGCCCTACCTTGCCCGGATCCGCCCAGCCATTTGCCTGCAATTGTAGTTTTATTCTATGTGTATATCTTGCTGTAACTGGCACGGGCGGGGCTTCTGTAGCTTAACTGGCACTGACGTCAGCGCCGCTTATGAATATTCATCCCCCCTCCCTCCAGTTAGAAGCGGCGAAGAGAGGGAGAGATAGAGGGAGGGGGGTGAATATTCATAAGCGGCGCTGACATCAGTGCCAGTTAAGCTGCAGAAGCCCCGCCCATGCCAGTTACAGCAAGATTTCCACATAGAATAAAATTATAATTGCAGGTGAACGGCCGGGCGGATCCGGGCAAGGTAGGGCTCATTGGAATCAGTGTCTCCCACACTATCCATCAGTACCTGTGGATAGTGTGGGAGAAAATATCTGACAGTTTTCCTTTAACCAAGTGCGGTCTTGCCCTGCCGTCCTACCTGGCTGTGCAGCACACTACCAACCTGCGGCTGAAGTGCATCAAATCAACTGGGCTTACTGGACTTAATGAATTGACCTTATGTCTAACTATTACAGTGGTTTACAATAAAGCTATTATTTTCCTCTGCAAATAATCTTGCCCCTGGAGTACATTACAGCCCTGCAATGGTTAACAGTCTCCGAATTAGACAGGTGCCCATACCACTGCTAATGGTTTTGGATGAGCGCCAGCTGGTGAAATGTTTTGTAAAATCAATTAAACGGCTTTTTACAAGCTGTTTCCACCCTTTCCAGAGACTGGCACCACTCGGCTGGCACCGACAGCCTGGCCGATTTGCTTGACCTCAATTATTCCCGGTGGTATTACATGGGCATACTGAAAACAAAGCAATTCATTTGAACAGATGTCAGCAAATAAAGGCACCTCGGCCGCGGTCCAGGAATGAAGAGGGAGGAAGGAATGGTCAGAGAGAGATGACCAATAAACTGAATGAATATCCACCGAATTATAGGACAAGAGGAAATCCCTTTACATATCTTTTCTCCTTACCCTTTACTTGTACAGCTCCATTATGACAAATCGGCAGAACATGTATTTTCTCTACTCCGAGATGCTGGCATCTGTCACTGTTTCTTGGCTTTTTTTTTCACTGTACACATAGTATTTGTCATGGCGCTCAAAGTTGGACCTGGCATAGACACATTGTACCATCAGGCCATAAGAAACCACAAGGCAATGTTTTTTTCTCTGCTGTCTCTGGCGACACTCAATAAACACTATTGCGCCAATTACTGAAGAAATGAACAGACTGACAAGAGTTTGGGTTGACTTCAAAAGAGTGAGACATGACAAGACACATGCAGAGATCTGCCATCATTCCTTAGATGACAAATACGCATACTAGTAGCATGTTGTTTGTACGGTTTGCAGTAGAAGTACACTATTCTCTACTGATTCACTTATATTGACTTTTGAAATATTAACTATAACAATAGGTTCCCTATTTGGCATAACAGATGCTTGCAGAGTTCCGCACTGCAGAAAATGATTTCTACTTTTTTTTTTATAGTCAAATATACCTATTATAAAGTCTGGTTACAACGTGCTATCATAGTCTTTACCATGTGAAACTACAGCTCCAAGTATGATCTGAACAATGGAATGGATATGCTGGGAGTTGTTGTTTCACAAACTGGAGTTCTGCAGAGCTTACAAGTGAACAGAGACCTGATGTGCACAGAGTTCAAATAAATATATAGTCAGGGATTCACCGGTTACGTTTATTGAAGTGGTTTCCTCTCTCCATTTTGCAGCAGATATTCAGATTCTATACTAAGGCAATAGTGCCTCAATAACATCAGCTGTGTTTCCATGAATATCATAATGCCATAAGCTGTACCCCACAAAAGAAAATGTAATAGTGACTGTACCCCCTTTAAATTATTATAATGCGCATTGTCCCCCCTTATGGCCTTTGGTATTTCACATTTCCCTATTGATTCCCAGATTTTCCATCTGGCTGCAGCATTTTTTGAGCCCAAAAGAAATGGTGTGTGTCAAATGTGGTGTTTTTATTTATTTTTTGGTGTTTTTGTCCCCCCCAAAAAAGTAAAAACATAGCCTTAGGGTAGGGTATGGTCCCACACAGTGCATCCGCGGTGTACTTGATGCTGCTAATGAGCTGCCGGCAGTCACGGAGCTACCCAGCCACAGCAGGGAACTTGCTCTGCAGTCGCTCTGTGAATGCCGGCAGTGCATCCGGAGTGTCAAATACGCTGCGGATGTGCTGTGTGTGACCCTACCCTTAGGCTACGTTCACATGGCAATTTGCATCCATCCACCCAACTGCTCTTTTTTTTTTGGGGGGGGGGGGGGTCCTTTGGAGCCCCAGTAATTTTACAGGATTTAAGCAGAGAAAAAAATAGTGCTTGCATGATTTTTTTCTCCGCTTAACTCCCGTCCTTCTGCCCGGAATGTCGACGGAACTCTGAATAGTGGAGTGCGATGGCAATGTGAACGAGGCCTTAGGCTGGAAACACTGACTGAGGTTTTTCGGGTTTTATTGATTTTTTTTAACAAACACAACAAATAGCATATCCGCTGCATGGTGCCCATAAAGTCCTAGGTTTCCCTAAGTAAATAAAGAGAGAGATTTGAACCCAATACCCCAGCACTGTAAGGCAACAGAGCTAACCAGCAGGGCCAGATTAAGGCTGCCTGGAAGACGGAGCACTTCAGTATGATGGGGCCCCCGACAGTCCCCCTTCCCTTCCACTGAGTGGAACAGGAGTCAGGCCCCCGTTAAAATAAAATGGAGTGCATGGTCTAAGATCACTTCAGTTCAAGTCACTCTTTCCAGCTGTTGCAATGCTACAACACCCATTATGTCTGGAGAGCTTCAGGCATTATAGGAGTTGTAGTTTTATAACAGCTGGAGCCTCAAATTGGGGTACAGTTTTATCGATTATTACTGCAAAACTTAGAAGTGACGAGAGATCTAATGGGACAGTCAGGAGAATACACAAACATAAAATGACTCACAGGAGACGTCTTCTCTGTTGTTTTTCCTTTTCTTTTTCATCTGGCCCAGACGCCAGGTCTTCTTCCAGCTCCATCTTCCTCTGTAAATTTCGATGCCTGGAAATCATTGGTTCCTCACTTTGCCAGCCGATCCTCATCCTCTGTATAAAGACAACAATCATTATAACCCTTCTGTGCTTCCTAAATATAATACTGCCAAACTGTGTGTACTCTGTATATTCTACTACAAAACATCATGCCCTCTAAAAATAATACTATCACACACTGTGTCTTCCGTAGTGTGCACAGAGCAGCAGCATCCCATTGAAAGCAAGCAAAATTCTGCTGGCTGAAGTTCGTAGTGTGGACGAGCCCTAATTCCCCCAGACCCCTCTGCCCCCCAGACCCCTAAGTCCTCCTCCAGACTCCTGCTCCCAGAGACCCCTAAGGCTAGGTTTCCCCTTTTTTTTACCTGCAAAAACACAGAAAAACTGCTACTGCTTTTTCCTGTGTTATGTAAATTTTTTGGCATTTTTTTCTTGTGCTTTTGCCTTCTCTGGAAACTTAGCCTTAGTCCTCCCCTGGTCCTTAAAGGGGTACTCCACCCCTAGACATCTTATCCCCTATCCAAAGGATAGGGGATAAGATAACTGATCGCGGGGGTCCTGCCGCTGGGGACCCCCACAATATAGCATGCAGCACCCACCTGTGTCTGCTTCGGGCAGCGCTGGAGGTTCTGGCTCCCGACCACGGAAACGGAAGATCGTGACGTTATGACTCTGCCCCCATGTGGCATTACGCCCCGCCCCCTCAATGCAAGTCTATGGGAGGGGTAGGTTGCAGTTCCCCCGCATTAGGTTGTAGTTCCCCCACATTACGTTGGCAGTCTCCCCCACAGACATACAGCCTCCAGCCATATACAGTGTATGGCTGGAAACTGTACGTCTGTGTACTGCCCCACTTCAGTGCTCCGACCACCGCTCCTCTGGTCCCGGGACCGGAGGAGCTGTGGTCGGAGCACTGAAAATGATGTGTAGGTAACTTACCATGCGTACATCCTAGCTGCTCCGCTCCTACGGGCGCACGCACGGGACGTCAGTGATGTCCCTGCGTGGGCTACCTCCTGGCGGCCCCTGGGTTTTTAAAGTTAACGTGGGGCCACAGAAAGGTAACCGGGACATCCTTGTGTCCCGAAAAGATCTTTCAGGACACAGGGATGTCCTGCTGAATGTGGGGGGGGGGGAGGGGAAATGACAGTATTTATCTGCGTATAACACGCACTGGCATATAACACGTACTTTCATTTTCACAGGAAGATTTGAGGGGAAAAAAATAAATGTAAAATAAATTACTTGGAAGCTCTGAACTATATGCCTCATCATCCCGCCAACTTTGATTCCCTTGATCCTCAGTTTGCCCCCCCTCCTTCCTCCCCCATTTATGAGCCCCTGTGCCATATTTACCCCCCCCCCCACCTCCTTTACCGTGTTTCCCCCTGCTCAACATCCCCCCCTGCTCATCAGTCCCCCCCTGCGCATCATCCCCCCTGCTCATCATTCCCCCCCTGCTCATCATTCCCCCCCTGCTCATCATTCCCCCCTGCTCATCATTCCCCCCCCCCGATCATCATCCCCCCCCCCACTGCTCATCATTCCACCCCACTGCTCATCATTCCACCAATGCTCATCATTCCACCCCCCTGCTCATCATTCCACCCCCCTGCTCATCATTCCACCCCCCTGGTCATCATTCTCCCCCCTGCTCATCATTCTCCCCCCCTGCTCATCATTCCACCTCCCTGCTCATTATTCCACCCCCTGCTCATCATTCTCCCCCCTGCTCATCATTCCACCCCCCTGCTCATCATTCCACCCCCCTGCTCATCATTCCACCCCCCTGCTCATCATCCCCCCCCCTCTCATCATTCCCCCCCTGCTCATCATTCTCCCCCCCCTGCTCATCATTCACCCCCTGCTCATCATTCACCCCCTGCTCATCATTCTCCCCCTGCTCATCATTACCCCCTGCTCATCATCCTCCCCCCGCTCATCATTCTCCCCCCTGCTCATCATTCCCCCCCTGCTCATCATTCCCCCCCCCCCTGCTCATCATTACTCCCACTGCTCATCATTCTCCGCCCTGCTCATCATTACTCCCACTGCTCATCATTCTCCCCCCTGCTCATCATTCACCCCCTGCTCATCATTCCCCCCCTGCTCATCATTACTCCCACTGCTCATCATTACCCCCCCTGATCATCATTCCCCCCTGCTCATCATTCCCCCCCTGCTCATCATTACAACCCCCCCCCCCCCCCCTCATCATTTTTCATATTTCCTTACCTGGCCGCGCTCGGCAGGCTCAGGTAATGCGTCGGGTCTTGTGGGCTGTGATGAGTGACGTCTCCTGCGGCTCCTCTGCACGGCGTCAGGGACGTCACTCATCATTTCCTGCAGCGCTGGGGTGCAATGAAGAAAACTGTTCCCTGTAGCGGCCGAGGCTGCAGGAAGTGATGAGTGACATCCCTCGTCACAGCCCACAAGACCCGACGCATTACCTGAGCCTGCTGAGTGCGGCCAGGTAAGGAAATATGAAAAATAGAAAAAGCAGGAGGAGTCCGGGCCCACAGGAGCCGCCGCTGGTCACTGTTTTAAAGTGGCCGTGGCCAGGCTATCGGGGGGCCCCGATCTGCTACTAAGCAGCCCGCAGGGATGTCCCGAATGTGACGGGGTCCCCTGCAGGCATGGGGCCCGGAGCAGGTGCTCCAGGAGCGCCAATGATGATCTGGTCCTGCTAACCACTGGGACACCACTCTGCTGTCATCCCCTTGTAGTAACAGTGACCTATTTTTTTTCTTATATGTTAGAAAAATAATTGAGAAATTTAACCCCAAGCCCCAGCACTGCAAGGCAATAGTGCTATCCACTGAGCCACCATGCTGTCCTGTAGACATATACAGTATGACTAGTAATACACAGCCATATCTTTCCCTGCCTAGTGGTCAGAGGCGTAGCTTGCAGCTTTGATGCCCCGATGCAAAATATGCCATTATTGCACTGCTCTCTTATGGGGCAGATGTTTAGCTGCTACTTCTGCTACCTCTACAACTATGCCCCTACTAGTGGTATAGGGTGACGCTGCCCCGGACCCTGCTGACTGTTTGCTGCTATTCTTATTACTATACTGAATACCTTGATATAGGTTGGTATATACTTTGTTCAGCACTTTATGCGCTGTTGCACATTACTTTGTACTTATTCCCCCATACCTAATTGTGTGTGTGTGGAGGGTGGGGGGGGGGGGGGGGATTATCATATCCCCACCCAGGCCATATTTAGTGCAATATATCCATCATCAATAGTTGTACCTTCCTTTAAGCCTTTACTGTGGTGTCCTTTTTACCATATGTCAGCAGAGGTTTCGGTGCAGTGTTCTAGTGTTCCCATGTTTTGTGATTCCTCCTTATAATCATGTTTTTATCATTTGTTATTTAATAAAGATTATTACAATTTACTTATTAAGGACTCCATTTTCTATTTTTTGGTTTTTTCTACTAGTGGTATAGTTGGCAGGGTACATTTGGAGAGGAGGGTGTAGAGCAGGGGACTTGCACAGCTGACTGTGATTTCAGCCCTGCCGACCCTGCGATCCTGATATGATGCCAACAGGAAGTAAACAAACATACACCAGGAATGTGGCATTAGAGCATGCCCAGGGGCACGGAGGCAAAAAACATTTGGAGGAAACAAGTAAGGGAATAAGAGGGATTACAAATCATGGTCTATTCCAATAAAAAGTAAAGAGTCGGACAACCCCTTTAAATGTTATGCCATATTTAATTGAAGAACTGCCCAGTGTTCATGACTTCATTTTTGCTTTACTCTAGACCAGTGTTTCCCAACCAGCCTTCGGCTGTCCGGGCATGCTGGTAGTTGTAGTTTTGCAACAGCAGGAGGCACCCTGGTTGGGAAACACTGCTCTAGACGGACCAATTGGAGTGATTTTAATTTATAGGCTACCAATTTATCTGGTATGAGATTTGTGCAGAAGTCATGGCCAGTTACCCAGTTAGGGTGTTAGTTTTCTATATTTCTGTACAATAACATTATTTTACTTTGCTTTAAACCCGACCTGTGCGTTCATTTGTGCAGCTGGTCCGCTCTGATATTAATTCAGAGAGCTGCCACATGAACGCACGTCCAAGCCATGAGAGCAAATAAAAGGATGAAGCCGACACACACGGATTCATTTATACTGGGTTTATACTGTGTCAGTGGCTCCAGATAAACCTGGAAGGCCTGGTATAAAATATTTATTTTAAGATGATTAAATCACCAAATGTTTCACATAGTTCTGTGTAATGGTCCATCATATTCCCTTTCCTTATACATGAAAAGTTATATAATTACTTTGGTTTTCCCTTAAGATAAACCTTTATATGTATTAGACAATGGGGGAGATGTATCATTTCCAGTGTATAATAGAAGTTTTTAACCCCTCTGCCTGTTGTCTAAATTTGGCGCAGCTACGTTAAATTTATCATTCTTGCGCAGCTACTTTCTTGAATTGCGTTTAAATTTAGAATTCTCCTCAGAGCATAAATTTACACCGCAGCTCTATTTAGTAGGAGCTTTGTCTGCAGCGTATCTGCACCTAAACAGTAAGTGTTTCTTCGTTATTAGTTTTAGAATTTTTTTTCTTCATTATGTAGAGTTTTAATCTCACAATAATACCACTTTTTGCACCCAATTATAACACATCAATTATACCAATGTCCTTATTCTTCATTTAACATTTGTGACACCCCTGTGCAAATCACCTCAAATGTACATGGTGCACTCTGCCTTATGGGCCTTGTTGTGCGCCTGCAGAGCACTTTGCGCCCACATATGTGGTATCTCCGTACTCAGGCTAAATTGTGTCCCAAAAAATGGGGATCTTTTTTCCCATTTACCTCTTGTGAAAATGTAAAGTATGCGGCAACACCTGCATGTCAGTGTAAATAATTTTATTTTTATACACTAACATACTGGTGTAGACTCCAACTGTTCCTTTTCATAATGGGTAAAAGGAGAAAAAGCCCCCCAAAATCTGTAAGGCAATTTCTCCCGAGTACGGCGATACCCCATATGTGACCCTAAACTGTTGCCTTGAAATACGACAGGGCTCCAAAGTGAGAGCGCCATGCACATTTGAGGCCTAAATTAGGGTTTTGCATAGGGGTGGACATAGGGGTATTCTATGCCAGTGTTTCCCAAACAGGGTGCCTCCAGCTGTTGCAAAACTCCCAACATGCCTGGACAGTCAATGGCTGTCCGGCAATACTGGGAGTTGTTGTTTTGCAACAGCTGGAGGCTCCATTTTGGAAACAGTGCCGTACCAGACGTTGTTCATATTTATTGGGGAGAGGAGGGGGGCTGTGTAGGGATATGTGTATATGTAGTGTTTTTTACTTATTTTATTTAAGTGTAGTGTAGTGTAGTGTTTTTAGGGTACAGTCACACGGGCGGGGGTTGACAGCGAGTTTGCTGCATCTCAATCTTGCAGCACTCCCTGTTAACCTCCGCCCATGTGAGTGAACCCTGTCCATTCATATTGGGGGGAGGGGGGGGGGGAAACATCCAGCTGTTGCAAAACTACAACTCCGAGCATGCCCTTTGGCAGTCCGTGCATGCTGAGGGTTGTAGTTATGCAACAGCTGAAGGCACACTGTTTGCAAAACACTTGAAAGATTTTTACTTATCTTAGTGTTTCCAAACCAGTGTGCCTCCAGCTGTTGCACAACTTCAATTCCCAGCATGCATGGTCTGTCAGTGCATGCTGGGTGTTATAATTTGAAGGCACAGCTGGAGGCACACGGGTTGGGAAAAAGAGTTAGGAAACAAACAATGTTTCCCAACTAGTGTGCCTCCAGCTGTTGCAAAACTATAATTTCCAGCATGGCCAGACATGCTGGAAGTTGTATTTCGGCAATATCTGAAGGGTCAGATGTTGACGAACTACAACTCCCAGCATGCTTGGGCAGTCTGGGCATGCTGGGAGTTGTAGTTTTGCAACAGCTGGAGGTCCACAGTTTGTAGACCACTGTATAATGGTCTCCAATCTGTGGTCTTCCAGATGTTACAGAACTACAACTCCCAGCATGCCTCGACAGAGTGGGCATGCTGAGATTTGTAATTTTGGAACATCTGGAAGAGCACAGATTGGAGACTATTATACAGTGGTCTCCAAACTGTGGCCCTCCAGATGTTGCAAAACTACAACTCCCAGCATGCCCAGAAAGCCAAAGGCTGTCTGGGCATGCTGGAAGTTGCAGTTTTGAAACTCCCAGAGGCAGCAGTGAGATCGCTTTACGGCGATCTCACTGCTGCCAATGGAGATGCCGCCCTGCTGCCGGAAACTCACCACCGGGACGCGCCGGGACCGCTCGGGACACCGCATGGCCGGGTAAGTGACGCCGAGGGACGGGTCAGGGACACTGAGCAGAGCGGTGTGTGTCCCGATCCCCGTGATCCAGACTCACACACCGCGATGCTAAGTATTCTGATAGCGAAATGCTGCTATCAGCTAATCAGATTTGACTAGCTGATAGCAGCGATCGCTGGGGGGGGGGGGGGGGGGATGAAACCCCCCATGGTCACATGGTAAGATGGCTGGCTATCAGTGATAGCCACCATCTTACTGGGCGCTGGGGAAAAGTATAACGGAAAGCAGTAAATTGTAAAAATAAAAGGAGAATGATCTACAGTGTTAAGTGGATTACAAAGCTATTTAATGTGACAGATCTTGTTCAATGATAAGTTATCAAACATTTCCTATGTAAATGTATTAAATTGTTGGATCATAAAATAACAAAACCAATATACAAGTGATCTAATGAATAACTGAACTGTAAAAAAATATTCTATATGCAAATTATTTTAAAAGTGCTTTGGAATAACCAAGGAGTAAAAAGCAATATAAAGCAAACCAAAGGAGGAATTGAGATAGGAAAGTAAAAACATTCTGGTGGTTCCTTAGTAGAACTTTCCTTCAGAAATAGAAAGGATTTCGCTACGTGCAGCTAAAGTTGGCTTATATTTATGGGGAAAAAGACGCACGTGCGTCAAAATTTTTGGTGCAAAGGAAAAGAACGCAGGTAATAAATCCATGTGTACTATAGAGGTCACTCCAAGGTACCCTGATTCAGCCACATCTGGAGGACATGCTCTACCAAAACGTGCGCAAAAAAATGCGCAAAAAAAAGGGCTTGCGCAAAACTTTGCGCAAAAAAATACACACAAAACAGGGGTAAAATCTTTGATACATGTCCCCCAATGTGTGTATTTGTCTATGTGTATTTGTCTAAACTCTGCATCTTTTCCCTTATTGTACTGTGTGATGGAGCTTCAGACTACCATAATTTCAGTGCCACTTTTTGGAGTTATGACCAGAGGTGTGACTTGTAGCTTCCGAGCTCTGATGCAAAATCTGTAACAGGACCCCATGTGCCATTGATAATACTGGTCTCTTATGAGGCAGATATGCCTTGGGGCCCCGTTTGGCACCAAGGCCACACTGCGACTGCTACCTCTGACCCCCTATATTTATACCCCTGGTTTCGACCTTGTTTTGGCTTGTGTGCAAGTTCCTAGTTCTGCCCTAATATGTCTATATTGATCTGGACTGTTTTTCCTAAACTTCGTTACCAAATTCAGTGAACCTGACTACATCTAATTACTATCCTATCTCCAGTTAATCTACCTATTCTCATTGGCACAATACTTAATTAGCTTTCTATCATCATTGCCGTAACAACCATCCATACTACATGTAATCCAGTAGATCCAGGGCCAGCTTTACCTGTAGGCAAGATAGGTAGCTGCCTAGAGCGCCCTCTTGACGAGGGTGCTGCTCAGCTCTCCGCAAGAATGTTCCTGCACACTGTCTGCAAACAGGTCCTGACAGCAACCACTCATCTACCCCTAAAATGACAACAGCATGAAACAGAGCAGGCCTGTTTGAACTCTTTAACATGTTTTGAACTCCTTAGCAGTTCTTAAAGGAGTTATCCAACATGAAGGTGACTTTAGTACTTACCTGCAAGACAGTAATAGATATGCTTAGGAAGAATCTGTGCTTGTCTTGGGGCTGAATGGCTGTATCGTGAGGCCACTGTAATGCTGCTTTCTTTTTGTGAAATGGTTATTTCATGTTGGAGTTCCCTCCCTCCAACTACAAGTCCCAGGATTCCTTGTTTATAAGTGTGAAGTCACTTTTCTCACTCCTATATATCAGTCACTCCACCCATTGTAGCAAAGGTGAGCTGCCTTGAATGCTGTGCTGTGCTTGAAACTACAATTCCCTGGAGCCCTGTAGAGAATTATCTCCCTCCCACCCAGCGTTTGCTCCACCCATTAAAGCGCAGACATGTTCCCTTTAAACACCTGACTAGTTATGTAATGTCTCAGGCTGCACTGAAACCTGAGAAAACCTGAGACAACACTCATTTTGTATTGGAAAAAAGGTTTGCTCACTTGGAGCAAGGATCCCTCAGCACTTCCAGACACATCAATGCATGTAAAAACACCAGCTTTATTTCATCTTCATTAAAAGCATCAGGGTAACAAATCAAGTTAAAAACATGGACCGACAGGTTTCGGCTGTGTAGCCTTTTTCAAGGCCTGCTTGAAAAAAGGCTACACAGCCGAAACGCGTCGGTCCATGTTTTTAACTTGATTTGTTACCCTGATGCTTTTAATGAAGATGAAATACAGCTGGTGTTTTTACATACATTGATGTGTCTGGAAGAACTGAGGGATCCCTGCTCCAAGTGAGCAAACCTTTTTTTCACTACACACCTTGTCAATGGCAGCAATGCCCCGGCAGCACCTGGAACAATCAGGAATCATGGCAGCTACAATCTACATGGAGAGGTGAGCGGATTTTTTCCTGTTTTTAGCTAAAACTCATTTTGTATGCTGCTAAAAATTAACATTGGATCAAAGAATTGCGAGACCAGCCATCACACACAGGTACAGACACTACTCTAACTTTACATCCCCTGTAGCATAATCAAATAAAAAAAAAATCATGCAATACCCCATTAGTCATGACTAGCCCTGATTAAGAACTGTTAAACAGTTCAAAACATGTTGGCAGTTCATTCCTTTTTAAGTTTATTTTTGTAAATTTTTAGTGGATCTTTAATACATTTTCAGCATTTTATTGGAATCTGGTGACCAGAACTGTTACGCCGAGCGCTCCGGGTCCCCGCTCCTCCCCGGAGCGCTCGCTTCACTCCCTCCGCTGCAGCGCTCCGGTCACGTCCTCTGACCCGGGGCGCTGCGATCCCGCTGCCAGCCGGGATGCGATTCGCGATGCGGGTAGCGCCCGCTCGCGATGCGCACCCCGGCTCCCCTACCTGACTCGCTCCCCGTCTGTTCTGTCCCGGCGCGCGCGGCCCCGCTCCCTAGGGCGCGCGCGCGCCGGGTCTCTGCGATTTAAAGGGCCACTGCGCCGCTGATTGGCGCAGTGGTTCCAATTAGGGTTTTCACCTGTGCACTTCCCTATATTACCTCACTTCCCTTGCACTCCCTTGCCGGATCTTGTTGCCTTAGTGCCAGTGAAAGCGTTCCTTGTGTGTTCCTTGCCTGTGTTTCCAGACCTTCTGCCGTTGCCCCTGACTACGATCCTTGCTGCCTGCCCCGACCTTCTGCTACGTCCGACCTTGCTTCTGCCTACTCCCTTGTACCGCGCCTATCTTCAGCAGCCAGAGAGGTGAGCCGTTGCTAGTGGATACGACCTGGTCACTACCGCCGCAGCAAGACCATCCCGCTTTGCGGCGGGCTCTGGTGAAAACCAGTAGTGGCTTAGAACCGGTCCACTAGCACGGTCCACGCCAATCCCTCTCTGGCACAGAGGGTCCACTACCTGCCAGCCGGCATCGTGACAGTAGATCCGGCCATGGATCCCGCTGAAGTTCCTCGCTGACCTCACCACGGTGGTCGCCCAGCAGTCACAACAGATAGCGCAACAAGGCCAACAGCTGTCTCAACTGACCGTTATGCTACAACAGTTGCTACCACAGCTTCAGCAGTCATCTCCTCCGCCAGCTCCTGCACCTCCTCCGCAGCGAGTGGCCGCTCCTGGGATACGCTTATCCTTGCCGGATAAATTTGATGGGGACTCTAAGTTTTGCCGTGGCTTTCTTTCCCAATGTTCCCTGCATCTGGAGATGATGTCGGACCTGTTTCCCACTGAAAGGTCTAAGGTGGCTTTCGTAGTCAGTCTTCTGTCCGGAAAAGCCCTGTCATGGGCCACACCGCTCTGGGACCGCAATGACCCCGTCACTGCCTCTGTACACTCCTTCTTCTCGGAAATCCGAAGTGTCTTTGAGGAACCTGCCCGAGCCTCTTCTGCTGAGACTGCCCTGTTGAACCTGGTCCAGGGTAATTCTTCCGTTGGCGAGTATGCCGTACAATTCCGTACACTTGCTTCAGAATTGTCCTGGAATAATGAGGCCCTCTGCGCGACCTTCAAAAAAGGCCTATCCAGCAACATTAAAGATGTTCTGGCCGCACGAGAAATTCCTGCTAATCTACATGAACTTATTCACCTAGCCACTCGCATTGACATGCGTTTTTCTGAAAGGCGTCAGGAACTCCGCCAAGATATGGACTCTGTTCGCACGAGGCGTTTCGTCTCCTCGGCTCCTCTCTCCTCTGGTCCCCTGCAATCTGTTCCTGTGCCTCCCGCCGTGGAGGCTATGCAGGTCGACCGGTCTCGCCTGACACCTCAAGAGAGGACACGACGCCGTATGGAGAACCTCTGCCTGTACTGTGCTAGTACCGAACACTTCCTGAGGGATTGTCCTATCCGTCCTCCCCGCCTGGAAAGACGTACGCTGACTCCGCACAAAGGTGAGACAGTCCTTGATGTCTACTCTGCTTCTCCACGTCTTACTGTGCCTGTGCGGATGTCTGCCTCTGCCTTCTCCTTCTCTACAGTGGCCTTCTTGGACTCTGGATCTGCAGGAAATTTTATTTTGGCCTCTCTCGTCAACAGGTTCAACATCCCGGTGACCAGTCTCGCCAGACCCCTCTACATCAATTGTGTAAATAATGAAAGATTGGACTGTACCATACGTTTCCGCACGGAGCCCCTTCTTATGAGCATCGGATCTCATCATGAGAGGATTGAACTTTTGGTCCTCCCCAATTGCACCTCGGAGATTCTCCTTGGACTTCCCTGGCTTCAACTTCATTCCCCAACCCTGGATTGGTCCACTGGGGAGATCAAGAGTTGGGGGTCCTCTTGTTCCAAGAACTGTCTAAAACCGGTTCCCAGTAACCCTTGCCGTAACTCTGTGGTTCCTCCAGTAACCGGTCTCCCTAAGGCCTATATGGACTTCGCGGATGTTTTCTGCAAAAAACAAGCTGAGACTCTACCTCCTCACAGGCCTTATGATTGCCCTATCGACCTCCTCCCGGGTACTACTCCACCCCGGGGCAGAATTTATCCTCTCTCTGCCCCAGAGACTCTTGCCATGTCCGAATACGTCCAGGAGAATCTAAAAAAGGGCTTTATCCGTAAATCCTCCTCTCCTGCCGGAGCCGGATTTTTCTTTGTGTCCAAAAAAGATGGCTCCCTACGTCCTTGCATTGACTACCGCGGTCTTAATAAAATCACGGTTAAGAACCGCTACCCCTTACCCCTCATCTCTGAACTCTTTGATCGCCTCCAAGGTGCCCACATCTTCACTAAATTGGACTTAAGAGGCGCCTATAACCTCATCCGCATCAGAGAGGGGGACGAGTGGAAAACGGCATTTAACACCAGAGATGGACACTTTGAGTATCTGGTCATGCCCTTTGGACTGTGCAATGCCCCTGCCGTCTTCCAAGACTTTGTCAATGAAATTTTTCGTGATCTGTTATACTCCTGTGTTGTTGTATATCTGGACGATATCCTAATTTTTTCTGCCAATCTAGAAGAACACCGCCAGCATGTCCGTATGGTTCTTCAGAGACTTCGTGACAACCAACTCTATGCCAAAATTGAGAAATGTCTGTTTGAATGCCAATCTCTTCCTTTTCTAGGATATTTGGTCTCTGGCCAGGGACTACAGATGGATCCAGACAAACTCTCTGCCGTCTTAGATTGGCCACGCCCCTCCGGACTCCGTGCTATCCAACGCTTTTTGGGGTTCGCCAATTATTACAGGCAATTTATTCCACATTTTTCTACCATTGTGGCTCCTATCGTGGCTTTAACCAAAAAAAATGCTGATCCCAAGTCCTGGCCTCCTCAAGCAGAAGACTCCTTTAAACGACTCAAGTCTGCCTTTTCTTCGGCTCCCGTGCTCTCCAGACCTGACCCTTCCAAACCCTTCCTATTGGAGGTTGATGCCTCCTCAGTGGGAGCTGGAGCTGTTCTTCTACAAAAAAATTCTTCCGGGCATGCTGTCACTTGTGGTTTTTTCTCTAGGACCTTCTCTCCAGCGGAGAGGAACTACTCCATCGGGGATCGAGAGCTTCTAGCCATTAAATTAGCACTTGAGGAATGGAGGCATCTGCTGGAGGGATCAAGATTTCCTGTTATTATCTACACCGACCACAAGAACCTCTCCTACCTCCAGTCTGCCCAACGGCTGAATCCTCGCCAGGCCCGGTGGTCTCTGTTCTTTGCCCGATTTAATTTTGAGATTCACTTTCGTCCTGCCGATAAGAACATTAGGGCCGATGCTCTCTCTCGTTCCTCGGATGCCTCAGAAGTTGATCTCCCTCCGCAACACATCATTCCACCTGACTGCCTGATCTCCACTTCTCCTGCCTCCATCAGGCAGACTCCTCCAGGAAAGACCTTTGTTTCTCCACGCCAACGCCTCGGAATCCTCAAATGGGGTCACTCCTCCCATCTCGCAGGTCATGCGGGCATCAAGAAATCTGTGCAACTCATCTCCCGCTTCTATTGGTGGCCGACTCTGGAGACGGATGTTGGGGACTTTGTGCGAGCCTGCACTATCTGTGCCCGGGATAAGACTCCTCGCCAGAAGCCCGCTGGTTTTCTTCATCCTCTGCCTGTCCCCGAACAGCCTTGGTCTCTGATTGGTATGGATTTTATTACTGATTTACCCCCTTCCCGTGGCAACACCGTTATTTGGGTGGTCGTTGATCGATTCTCCAAAATGGCACATTTCATCCCTCTTCCTGGTCTTCCTTCTGCGCCTCAGTTGGCTAAACAATTTTTTGTACACATTTTTCGTCTTCACGGGTTGCCTACGCAGATTGTCTCGGATAGAGGGGTCCAATTCGTGTCTAAATTCTGGAGGGCTCTCTGTAAACAACTCAAGATTAAATTAAATTTTTCCTCTGCATATCATCCCCAGTCCAATGGACAAGTAGAAAGAATTAACCAGATCCTGGGTGATTATTTGCGACATTTTGTTTCCTCCCGCCAGGATGACTGGGCAGATCTCCTTCCATGGGCCGAATTCTCGTATAACTTCAGGGTCTCTGAATCTTCCTCCAAATCCCCATTTTTCGTGGTGTACGGCCGTCACCCTCTTCCCCCCCTCCCTACCCCCTTGCCCTCTGGTCTGCCCGCTGTGGATGAAATTTCTCGTGACCTTTCCATTATATGGAGAGAGACCCAAAATTCTCTCTTACAGGCTTCTTCACGCATGAAGAGGTTCGCGGATAAGAAAAGAAGAGCTCCCCCCGTTTTTTCCCCTGGAGACAAGGTATGGCTCTCCGCTAAATATGTCCGCTTCCGTGTCCCTAGCTACAAGTTGGGACCACGCTATCTTGGTCCTTTCAAAATTTTGTGTCAAATTAATCCTGTCTCTTATAAACTTCTTCTTCCTCCTTCTCTTCGTATCCCTAATGCCTTTCACGTCTCTCTTCTCAAACCACTCATCCTCAACCGTTTTTCTCCCAAATCTGTTCCTCCCACTCCTGTTTCCGGCTCCTCGGACGTCTTCTCGGTCAAGGAAATTTTGGCTGCCAAAAAGGTCAGAGGGAAAAATTTTTTTTTAGTAGACTGGGAGGGTTGTGGTCCTGAAGAGAGATCCTGGGAACCTGAGGACAACATCCTTGACAAAAGTCTGCTCCTCAGGTTCTCAGGCTCCAAGAAGAGGGGGAGACCCAAGGGGGGGGGTACTGTTACGCCGAGCGCTCCGGGTCCCCGCTCCTCCCCGGAGCGCTCGCTTCACTCCCTCCGCTGCAGCGCTCCGGTCACGTCCTCTGACCCGGGGCGCTGCGATCCCGCTGCCAGCCGGGATGCGATTCGCGATGCGGGTAGCGCCCGCTCGCGATGCGCACCCCGGCTCCCCTACCTGACTCGCTCCCCGTCTGTTCTGTCCCGGCGCGCGCGGCCCCGCTCCCTAGGGCGCGCGCGCGCCGGGTCTCTGCGATTTAAAGGGCCACTGCGCCGCTGATTGGCGCAGTGGTTCCAATTAGGGTTTTCACCTGTGCACTTCCCTATATTACCTCACTTCCCTTGCACTCCCTTGCCGGATCTTGTTGCCTTAGTGCCAGTGAAAGCGTTCCTTGTGTGTTCCTTGCCTGTGTTTCCAGACCTTCTGCCGTTGCCCCTGACTACGATCCTTGCTGCCTGCCCCGACCTTCTGCTACGTCCGACCTTGCTTCTGCCTACTCCCTTGTACCGCGCCTATCTTCAGCAGCCAGAGAGGTGAGCCGTTGCTAGTGGATACGACCTGGTCACTACCGCCGCAGCAAGACCATCCCGCTTTGCGGCGGGCTCTGGTGAAAACCAGTAGTGGCTTAGAACCGGTCCACTAGCACGGTCCACGCCAATCCCTCTCTGGCACAGAGGGTCCACTACCTGCCAGCCGGCATCGTGACAAGAACATGCCTATATTTTGGATATCTAATGGAGACACCCATAAACCTGGCTTTTCTGACAAGCACATATTTTTCCTGCTCCATTTAGTGCCCTTTTTCTCAGCAATGATGGGTATCACAAGGGTTAGGCCTCCACCTAACTTAATTTTATGACCAGTCTCACAGACAGGTCATAAAAGTAAAAAAGCGGATTGCCATTGCAAAGCCCCTTTATGTGCATTCTCTGACTCTTTGTTGCATCTGTAATCTAGTAAAAATCAATAGGACGGCTGTAAATGCTGTATTTCGAGCAAGCCACGGACAGACAAAACGGAAGATTGCTCTTGGTGACAAGTTATGGGTTTTGTGTAATAGGTACCTTTTCTAGTACCTTCCATTAGCTGTAAAAGAAATATATGGTCCAGCTGAAATGAATAGAATGGGGTCCTTACTAAATAACTGGAGAAAATGCTAATTTTGCATGCGCTCCATTACGAACTAATTCACATGCCTCCCTATAACATACAGCAGAGACAAGTAGATGCACCTCAGGTTTTAGCACAAGTACATCATGGATTTGATGGCATTGTTATTTTTGGCTCACACAAATGCAATTGTCCAAGCTCTTCTCAGACTGTGAGAGAATTGCCACTTGCTCCCAGTGACTCACAGAACGAAGGGGACAGGCCACCTGAGCCATGTAATTAATATGCATTACACAGCCGGCGGTACGTGCCACGCTGAACAGGTGCTTCATTCGGCTCTAGTGAACACGTTGCTGATATGCTTTTCTTCCTCCTTTGTTCTGAGCACGCTCCAACGAGGAGCTAATTTTGATTGGATGATTGATGATCCACATCGATGCTATCCGGTGTAATAGCAATGGCAATGAGCCTAAATATATTAAGCTCTAGGACTGTTCTGTAGTAGTTAGAACCCCTGCATTCTATTGAGAATGAATAAAAACAATGAGAATTTGGAACTGTCTGTATGTTTTTGTATATCCCCCAAATGAGAAATCTCAAAGTACTTATATCCAGAATCAAAGTGTCCAAAATCTTGATAGTCCATCACTTCTGTCCAAAACAGTGCTACAAAATAATCTAGAATCTCTCAGAACCTGACATTTTTTCACCAGACAGAACCTACTAGGAACTAGGAAACTCCGCTACTAATATGCTAGTATCATTCTATAGGTGTAACTGTTCCTTAGGGAAGAATTATGTATAGGTGCGATTGTTCTTAACGGTAAGAATCCCCTAAACCAAGGGTTTAATTGTTTTTAGACCATAGCTGTTATTTAAAGAGTACCTCTCATTAACTTGATAAATGTTATAATCCTCCCAGTTCACTGCCCCATTATGGTAAACCACCCCTGCCTTATTTTTTTAAAATAATTTTTAGTTTTCTACCTTGATATTGCTCTGTATTTTCTGCTCAGGTTCAGATTCACAGACTGGGAAGGGGCATTACCCAGCAGGTGTGACATCATCTGAAGCCATACAGGGGAGAACTTCCTCCTTTACTCTGCAACCAACAGCAAACGGCAGTTAAGTGTGAGAGGAGCTATGATTGGATAAGGCTGGACACCCCCCCTCAGCACTCCAGACTGCAGTTCCTGTGTTTAGACTTCTGCCAGGCCAGCAGTAGTCCAAAGTCTGTGCAAAAGATGGGGGGAAATGTGCTCTGGACAAGTAGGAAGACACCTAGTGGCAGCTTTTTTAAACACAAATAAAACATAGAAAACGTAATTTTTTTAAACAAAGTATATTAGAAAGATTTTTTTTATTTACCATGAGGAGTGCAAAAATTAGTTATAATGTGAGTGCCCATTTAAGGAGTTTTAGTTACTTTCCTCTCAAGCATAACCTGCTTAGCGTACCTGTCGTATCCCATAAATAGTTATATGTTACTCAGTACCTAATCCTGATCATGTACTGTCATGTCCGTTAATCAGCATTTTGCCTTTTTCTGCTTTGGGTCCTGTTCAGAGAGTTTTTTTGTATATTCTCCCTGATTTGGGAAGAGTTAATGCTTCCAGCCCTTCAGCGCTGGGGGGATATATAAGGCTTCTTCAGGTGCTGCTCTGTCCTGGTAATTACACCTGTTTCTCTGACAATGTTTGCATTATGTTCCCTATGTCTGTCTGAGCACATGTCCTGAGTTTTAACCATGGTTATCTGTCCTGTCTGATATATAAATTTTTAGCCTGCTTTGTTTTTAGTACCTTTTTCGGGTTTTAGTATTCTTGTATTGTTCGTTCTGCATATGCTTTGTGTTTCCTTAGTCCGTATTCACACTGAGCGTTTTGTCAGTCTTGTTTTGACCTTGTTTTATACTTGATCTCCTTTTCTGAGCCTTGTGCTAATCCATCTATCTGGGAATGAGTTAGCCTTGTGTCTGTTCCCGTATTTAGGATTTTTAGGATTTTTGTATTTAGGATTTAGGATTGTATTTAGGATTTTTGCTGCCTCCTAGACTAGTATCCTGTTCACACACTGTGGAGTGTGCCTGCTAGCTATGAGCTTATTTGGCTTTAGTATTGATGTCCCTCCATGAATTGGAGTGGGGTGTCCAGTGTGTTCCTTGTTCTTAGTCCAGTGTGAACAGTGCTCTTGATTTCCTGACCCGTTTAGTGTTCTGACATTCAGTTAACCTGCTCATCCCCTGCATCTCCTGGTTTTTAGTGTTGCTCGCGAATATTCGTAATGTGAATTTTATTCGCGAATATTGCATATTCGCGAATTCATGAATATTCACGAATATAGCACTATATATTCGTAATTACGAACATTCCTTTTTTTTTATTTCACAGTACACATCACAGTGATCATCCCTCTCTGCTTGTGTGGTGTAAAGAAGGCTCTAATACTATGTGAGACTGGCGTGCGAATTTTCACATATGCAAAAATTTGCATATGCTAATTTGTGCATATGTTAATTTTTGCTTATGCTAATGTTGTATATGCTAATTTTTGCATATGCTAATTTTCACATATGCGAATGCCGCTCAACACTACTGGTTTTGTCTGCTGTATACTTATCCTTATATCTAGTCTTGTTCATATTATCATATTTGCTGTTTATCTTGTCCCTGGTTCTTGAGCTGTTTGTTAGTATGCTATATCCTGCCTGGTATCTCTGTTTGTAGCTTTGTAGTATTCCAGTTATGTTTCTGACTTGTTTCCCGACATGTAGAGTTTAGTCTGTTTTGTTTTTATTGACGCCCATGCACTTTAGCGCAGTATAGGGACAGTCCTCGTGGTTGTCGATTGGTCACTTAGAGTGGATAGGCAATAGGAAGGGACAGTGGTTGTAGGGACAGTTAGGGCTCACTAACTCCCTGCTCTCTGCCCACCTTTCATGACATGTAAATATAATTTTTAAGTGTCTAGCACCTATATTTCTCTCAATAATATCAATAATCTGTTGTTCACTCACTCTGTCATCCTGTGCTTTGGAGGGGGTGTGTCCTCTCTCTACATGACTCATTTTCCACTCTGATTCCTGGGTATTTGCATCCAATCACTGCAGGCTGCATTGTAACCCCCTCCTCCTTGCTGCAGTCTGATAGGAGAGAAGTAAGCACAGAGGAGTGCTAGTACCTCCCTCAATTACTGGACTTTGTGAAGAGAGTGATACTTACCATCTCGTTGCTGGTCCAAATGGCTGTATAATGTATACACCGCCAAAATGAATTAACTAGCGCTGCTTAGTGCTTATTAACTCCCTACTTGCTGGGCTGAGATGTAATTGCAGCTGTCAGCAATGAGCACAACTCAGCCCCAACATTTTCAGGTTTGTGCGAGCCGAACCTGGCAATGTTCGAAAGTTCGGCGAGCTGCAAACCCCTTGAAGTTTGATCCATACTGGGTTATGGGGACCCGGTTCACTCAATTCTTATACTTACTTTGTCCGGATCTGACAAGTGTGCACATTGTTTATATGAATCACAGGCCAGACACATAAAGTAATATGTTGATTCAGTCTAGTTATACCATAGATTAACCATTGCTGTTTGGAATAAAACACAATAGGCTTGTGAAGAAACTTATGCAGACTGAGTTTTCCCACAAAGAATACTAATATATATATATAGATATATACTGTGTATGTATATATATATATATATATATATATATATATATATAAAGGGGTACTCTGCCCCTAGACATCTCATGGGATAAGATGTCTGATTGCGGGGTTCACTATGAACACCAGCTGTTCTTGGCTGCGGACGGCTGTGTTTGTCATGCCATCCTCCATAAATGTCTATGGGAGGGGGCATAACGGCTGTGGTCGCTCGTAATCCGGAATGGAGCCGAGTTTGCTCTGTGCAGTGGATTACTTGGGTGCCGGGCTGGAGATTGTGGGGGTCTGGCCGCTGGGACCTTTGGATAGGGGGTAAGATGTCTAGGGGCAAAGTACCCCTTTAATGTATAGAATGGTACCAACTCAAATAGATACTGTTATTATTAAAAAACTTCATATGTTGTAGAGACATATCAAATGTTTTTATTGGCCGGGGTTGGAGCGTTCACTGGTGCATGACTGTTTAGTAATGTAATTGATCTTGATAAGTTGGAGTGTTTTAAAGAGCCACAATTATTATATACTTAGTATTTTAACCTGATCTATATTTTGTGAGTTTCTGTTCCTGCATCCAATTATTTTTAACTTCAAAGTCTCTGAGAAAGAAAGGAGTATCATGGCAAATCGCTCCCTCGCCCACAAATATATGAATAGATTTCTATAGATTCACAGTGCAAGTGCACAGCAAATAACACAATAATGTCCTCAGGTATGGCGTGCTATACAGTGCCCAGGGTACATCCATTTCCCCAAATCATACTGCATTACGAGATTTAATGCATACAATCCCAGGAGAGGTCCTCAATAGCCAGCAGTGGATCTGATAGTGAGGAAGCTTCTGCTGGTTGGTGACAGTAGTAAGGCAGAATATGAAAATCTGTAATGTCTTCTTAAGAACTTAGCAGGTTTTATTGATAAACAAAATTGTATAAAGTATTTTGCTCCCATAGTGGGATCTTTTACAGCAGTGTTTCCCAACCATGGTGCCTCCAGCTGTTGCAAATCTACAACTCCCAGTGCATTGGAATAATATAGTATTCTTTCATAAGCTGTCATTGTATTAATTTAATTTAGCCACTCTCTTACAGACTGCAATTTTGAAAACAGCTGTATTCTTAATACAGTGAAAGGGGTACTCCAGCCTTTAAAAACTTTTTTCCTATCCCCCAAGATCTCCAAAATAGGGCCAAATATGTCCTTGTTGCATAGAACATGTGGTGGTTTGCACTCTATGCATTCTCTATGGGAGGGCTGGAGAAACCCGAGTATATTGCTTGTGTATCACCGCCACTCCCATACAAAATGCATAGAGCGGCTGCTGACTCTGGAGAAACAGAGGTTGGACCCCTTTGATCAGACACTTATCCCCCTATCAGAGCCCGCCCTACCATGGGTCCCGGTGGGGCCATGGTCCCAGGCGGCACTTTTTAGGGGAGGCACTCTCGTGCCGCTGCACTGCCACCAGCCCCCCATCCCACGGCCACCTTCAGGTGGGTACCCCCCTGCTGCAGCCAGAGCACAGAAGCAGAAGATCGCTGTGTAAACAGCGGTTTCCTGCTGCTACATACCTCCTAAATGTAATCCAGCATAAAAATCTCCTCAGAAATTTTGGTGCGGCAGCCTTTCATTGTTTTTAAAAATTCAAATTCCGGACTCAACTGAAAGAATGAACATGTTCATTATTTCAGCCAAATCGACTTGGACATGGATTTCCGTCAATGGAGATGGCGCTTAGTCGAGCCGTCCTAGCACCCACTGAATCAGCCCGTCAGATATTCTGCTGTCTGAATTATATTTTGGAGTCTTTACTCCTTACCTAAATTTATAATGAAACACAGGAAAGCATTAGAACCTATGCATGATATTAAAAAGTATAAATTTATGTATGTTAATGCAGTAAAAATTATTTTAATTATCATATATATTCCTGTTGTGTGTTAATTAGTAAGCTAATTTTTTCCCTTTTTTCTTACTATAAAAAGATATATCACCAGGAAAGCTTATTTGTGTATTTATAAAGCTTTTAATAACTTTTTTATTAAATATTTCCCAATATTCAAACTTATTATTTTACATGTTTTTATATCAATAATCAACTTATGATAGTTGATTATTGATATAAAAATGTTTTAAATCATAATCAACTATATGAAATATATATATAAAATAATCCTCTTGTAACTCTTCAAATGATTTTAATTTTTCATTCTGACAAATATAACAAAAATTATGTATTTCTTAGAGTTTATTACACCTCTTTTGTCAACCTTATTTAGATTTCAAATATTTCAGATCAAAGAAAATCTTTCACCATAATACGATTCTTCACTCATTTTCAGCTTTTGTTTTAATTAATTTAAATGTTGGGAAGTTCTTAAATTATTCCATTACCCAAATTTGTAAACAAAGTAATAATCATCATTTAAAGTCTGTAAGGTAGTTCAAGAATAGACAGATCATTAAACTAAAGCTTTCTGCATCTGCCTGATACTGTAAGTGGGAAGACAAAAATACAGTTTTGTTAGGAAGCTCTAAGCTTCATTATTTGGAATTGTAGAATATTTTAGGTAAATTAGCAATCCAAACTATGAGTATCTAAATTAAAGATAATTAAGCCTGAATGATCATTCTTTTAAGAATAAAATTACTAAAATTTGAATTTTTAGATTAAATGGGCCCTGTCAGATCCAAAAATGTATATGTTGTTACTGAAAATTAATGACATTTTGTAATATGGTTGATAAAATTTTTTTTGGAATATTTAGTAAAGAAAACAGCTCCTGAAAATTTGGACACTAACCAGTCCTGCAATAGTATCAGGCTTGTCCATGAGTCATGGACAATAGATAACTCATGGACAAGGCTGCATGAGCAAACACACCAATCACCTCCCACCACCACAAGGGGGGGACACCCCCCCCCCTTCCCCTGAGAGGATTTCTAACAATGTGAACTAATGAAATGAGGGATTTTTATAATAAATATAGGTGATAAAGGCAAAAAAATTTGATGTACGTGATCAGGGTTGGGTACCGAGTTACATATTATTATTTATTTTATTTTTTAAGTTGATAGTACATTATACCCCTGTTACGTTATGCGCTCTAGCCGCACACACGCGCATGGTCCCATTACCTGCTGCTGCTGGCGGGGCTGAGACTCAGATTGCGGGACGCGCCCACATATGAGCTCCAGTCCGTCATTCACCTGGTGCTTCTCCTGCCCCAGCCTTTGCTGCACTGCTCCAGTGTGCCTGTCCCCGTCTCCTAGGGTGCGCTTGCACCGGAGCTATAAGATTTAAAGGGCCGGTGCGCTCATTAGTGTGATTCACCTGTGGCTCATTTACATATTCCTCCACCCTCCTCACTCCCCTTCCGGATCTTTGTTGCCTTGAGCCTGAGAGAAAGCATTCTTGTTTCTGCCTTGCAGTGTATCTGATCCTTCGCTTTGTGACCCGACCTTGCTTCTCTGCCGCCTGCCTATTGACCTCCTGCTACGTCCTGACTATGCAACTGTGCCGCCTGACCTGACCTTCTGCTATCCAGACTACGAGCTGCCTTATCCCTCCTGTGCCTCGCATCTCCTCAGCCGCCTGTGTGGTCGAGCCGTGCCTGGGGTAGCGACCTGGGTGCCACCTGCCGCAGCAAGTCCATCCCACTTTGAGCCTGGCTTTGATGAAAACCAGCGGCACCTTAGACGCTGCTCCCTGGTAAGGTCCGAGTCATCTGCCACGCAGGTCCAGCGAATCCACATCCACCAGGGTTGCTTTCTTCTGAAACGTGAGTGTTACAACCCCATCCTTGAAATTATAAACTAGCATCAAAATGAATTTGGCACATAATAGTACACTGTTTTATGTCCCCTGGGCAAATGTCATATTTATAGGGGATCTCATACCATTTGTATGATTTGTAGTATTTTTCACCTTTTCCCATCCAGAAAAGAAAACTGAGCTTTAAGTATAATAGTTTGATACGTACCTGTCCAGGCTCCATCGGCATCTTCCTTGACGTGGCTGGGGCATCTTCAGTCCTAACAACAGCCCTGTACGTCACATGGTCGTTTCAGCCCAGCCAATGAGGAGGTGTGAGTGCTAGGCCAATCAGCCTCAGCATCGACACTCACATTCCCAGTGAAGGGATATTTAAACAGCTCAGTGTCATTTTGTGCCCATGATTGTGGTTTGTCCTATCACCAGCATTGCTATTTCCTGTGTTTTCTGCATTTCTATACTGTTCTCATCTGATCTTTTGTCTTTTCCCTGACTTTGCTCATGTCTGCTGATTTTGTACTTTTCTACTCTCTACATTTTACCCATGCCTGTTTGGACTCTGTATTGACTCTGATTTTGTACTATGCTGCCCTCTAGGTTCTGACTTTCTGGCTTGTCCCTGTTTACCCTTTGTCTTATGATTGGGTACCATATTTTTCTGTGTGTTGCTGAACTGGACTGTCTGATACTTCCTGATGCCCTGCACTCAGTCCAGCCTAGGAACTGTCACCTAGCACCCATTTAGGGTGGATCGTCCAAGTAGGTAGGGACAGTGGTTGGGATGAGATTCAGGTCTGCACTGATCCCTACCCCGGCGTGACAATAAGAATATTTTTATACACATTCTAGGCTTTTTCTTATTTTTTTCTTCTCTCCTCTCTTATAGGAAAGACTGAAATTTAGTTAATTGTAGATAACTTCTAGTTTTCTTTCTTGTGTAGCTTACACTTAAATACATATATATTATTTAGTAATCTCCTCGAACAGTGTACCTTGCAGAAGATCCTCAGAGGTGCCCTACACTATTAGCGGGAAAGATTAATCCATATTACTATTAAAAAAATAATAATTTCCTTAAATGTTGTTGGAGAAGAGAGAACTAATGTGCATATATTTTATACCTAGGCTTTATAGGCTTCTCCTCCATGAACAAGGTAATCAGTATCACCAAAGGGAAGTGATATCACACTTCTTTCATATGATTTTACCAATGTGACATCTACATACTTATTACACAAAGGCATATTATTCATGAAAGATGTTTGATATGATTTATGCTCTAAATATCTATTAACCCCAGATTTATACATTTTAGGAACATTTTAGAGTTTCTCTGCATTATACTATTGTCGTATTCCTCCATGATCTTTTTAAAAACTCGCCAATAATATGGCAATTTGGTCTCAATCCCATAGAAACAAACTTATCTTCACGTCTATCTTCAGTATGGACTAACACTAGTTGTGACTAGTACTTTATGAATGTGGAGTAGAAAATGACTATTAGGATGTCTTCCTTAACAACCAATGTTTGTGTCTCCAAAGTAACAGACCACAAAGATACCGTATTTATCGGGGTATACCACGCACCAGCCTATAACACGCACCCTCATTTTACCAAGGATATTTGGGTAAAAAAGTTTTTAACCCAAATATCCTTGGTAAAATGAGGGTGCGTGTGTGAGGGTGCGTGAGGGTGCAGTGTACCCCGATACACTGTTTCTGACCCCGCAGAAGCCCCCAGGAAAGGCAGAGGGAGGGAGGCCATCGCTGCCCGCTTCTCTCCCCCTGCCTTTCCTGGGGTCTAGAGCCCTGTTGCCACCACTTCTCTCCCCCTGGCTATCGGCACTGCTGCCCCATTGCCTCCCCCATCCCCGGTTTTATAATTACCTGTTGCCGGAGTTGGGTCCGCGCTGCTTCTGGCTCTGGTGGGTCGTCTCCTGTGTCGTTGCTATGCGCTGCGAGGCGCAATGACGAGTGACGTCTTCAACGTGACGTCACTCGTCATTGCGTAGCGCAGCGCATAGCAACAACGCAGGAGACGCCACACCGGAGCCAGAAGCAGCACGGACCCGACCCGGCAACAGGTAATTATAAAACCGGGGATGGGGGAGGCAATGGGGCAGTGGCACCGATAGCCAGGGGGAGAGAAGCGGCGGCGGCAGCAGGGCTCTAGACCCCAGGAAAGGCAGGGGGAGAGAAGCGGGTAGTGATGGCCTCTCTCCCCTGCCTTTCCTGGGGGCTTCTGCGGGGTCAGAAAAACCGGGGATTGGGGAGGCAATGGGGCAGCGGCGCCGGCAGTCTCTCGACCCCAGAATAGGCAGGGGCATAGAATCGGGCAGCGACGGCAGGTCTCTGGACCTGCAAAAGCCGCTGCAGTTCATTGATTTAAAGCGCCCGCTTTAAATCATTGAACTGCAGCGGCTTATCAGCGTATAACACGCAGATAGACTTTAGGCTAAAAATTTTAGCTTAAAAAATGCGTGTTATACGCTGATAAATACGGTATATGCTCTCATATGTAAGGGGACTGATGAAAGATTATGGATGTAGGATAAGACTATGCAGTGTTTGTAGTCTGTTACCATGGAGACACATAGTCTGCAAAGATGCTGTGGACAATGATTTGGACAGAAAATGGTTTGGAGGTTTTGCACCTTTAAAGGGTACCTCTCATTTTATAAAGGTGAATGGCTCCAAGGGCAGGCTATGGAATATATTGCAATTTAGTATAAAGCTCACTTTAGCTGAGCGGAGCAGAAACGAAAGGAGATTGCCATTGGAACTGTGTCCTGTTATAAAATGAGAGGTTCCCTTTAACGAGGATTTTAGCTGCATTTAAATAAATATTTGGGATTCATCTGTCACTTGGAAGGTTGTACTACAAAAAGTCTTAATGCAGCCTGAGCCAAAAACATGCCAATACAGAAGAACAATCATACCTCTGAAAAAAATAAGATAAAATTATAACTGCCCACATTTTTGTTGGTACGGCTAGTTCATCAGTATCTGTATTGTTCACTTTGAAACTGTGACATTTATTGGGCTCCTAACTTAAAGGGCTTTGTCACCCACATAGGAAATGCAATGCCAAAATTTATTACGTACTGATTCTCAGTCAGGTAAATAATTGCTGCTAAATACAAATGGCCAAATCTTGCTGCCAGGTTAAATCTCCAGAAAGTGATAATTAAAAGGCAGATCGTAAAATAGTAAATATTCCAGTTCTGAGCTATGTTTTTGTGGATACTACAGCAGGGTATACATAGTGTTGATATTCAAAAAATGTTTTTAAATATATATATATATATATATATATATATATATATATATATATGCACAATTTGGGGGAAATGTGTGATTGTGAAGGTACATATTGCGATTTCGATATGTGATTGTGATTTAATGAACAAATGGTGAAAGTCCCCAATTTTATGTCCAATCCCCCCATTTCATTTCTATCCCCCAATATCAAATTCTCCCCATTGTATTTCTATACCCCCATTTGACATCTATCCCCCCCCATTTCCCAACTATCCCCCTATTTCATGTCCACACCCCTATTTTACATCTATCCCCCTATTTTATGTCAATCCCCACCTTGTCGCGTCTCCCCACCTTTTCATATCTTCCCCCCTAGTCACATCTCCCTCCTTGTCGCATCTCCCCTATTTCATGCCAACACCCCCATATCACATCTTCCCCCAATGTCACATCGCTCCCATTTTATCGTCAACACCCCCATTTCATGTCAACACCCCCATGTCACATCTTCCCCCAATGTCCCATCGCTCCCATTTATTGTCAACACACCCATTTCATGTCAACACCCCCATGTCACATCTCTCCCATTAATGTTGTGGCAGTGCATGGGGAAACATAAAAAAACCTGATGCTTACCTAACCCCAGCCCCCCTTAGATCTGCTGCAGATCCTGTTATTCTCCATTATGGGTGTCTTATGGGACTTACAGGATCCTACTGCTCAGCCAGTCACTGGTCTGACACATGACACCACTGTGGCTACTGATTGGCTGAGAGGGAAAGGTCCTGGAACCAGCTGCTTGTTGGGAGCACAGAAAAGATACTAGGACCGCACAGAAGAACAGGATCTCCGGCAGACCTACGGGTACCGGGCTAGGTGAGCATCAGGCTTTTTAGGTTTCCCAGTGTTTCCCAACCAGGGTGCCTCAAGCTGTTGCAAAACTAAAACTCCCAGCATGCCAGACAGCCTTTGGTTGTCTGGGCATGCTGTGAGTTTTAGTTTTGCAACAGTTGAAGGTACCCTGGTTGGGAAACACTGACTTAGCATTTGAATTTCAAAGGCCCCAGACCCTGCATGCGTGCGTGATATTGTGCTGGGCGCCGCCGCAGGTATTCACAAATTACATGCGGGACATATTGACATATCGCAATTTGCAAAAATATTGCAATATATTGTGCAGCTCTACTATATAGTCGGTGCTGTGCCTAATTCTCACATATTCAGCAACATTTCAGCCCCACATTGAAAAATTCTCTAATGTGCGGTTGAAATATGGAAAAACAAACACTGGAGCTTCTCACCAAAATTTCTCGGAGCACTGATATCTATGGATGATGTAAAGATTTATTTAGTGTAAAGATTTTAGTGTAGACACTTTGTTACTAAAGGGGTTATCCACCATAAGGTGATTTTAGTACATACCTACTAGACAGTAATGGACATGCTTAGGAAGGAGCCGTGCTTGTCTTTGAACTGTGTTCTGAGTCAACCATTACGAGGAGTATGATTTATGGAAGTACGATTTGATAGATGTGTGAGGAAACAAAAGCAGAGAGCCACAAGGGCCAGCATATCCTCATATACTGTATATACATGGTAGACATGGCCATTGGGTCGCTCTGAGAAGCACGTGTTCAAGTAATAGGGGGTGGAAATTTTTAAATATGCTCCTCAACATTATAATTGCAAGACCAAAAAGGAAAAGTGGTGGAATTATGGAAATCACAGGATTGATAAACATGTTAATCATATGCAAATTAAGAAAAAATGGAAACAAAATATTCAATATTCAGTATCAAGTATGAGCACCACACGTAGGAAAACACACACTTTTATGCCTTAACATGATATCACTGAGGGTATTCATGGTGGTCTGAGAAATGTTCTGCCACTCTGAATGCACTTGGACATCAATATTATCAAGATCCGTTACTGGTAGTTTCTTTTGTGATTGCCAACCAATGATGTCCCAGATGGGCCTGATGGAAGACAAGTGCAAAGACACTGCAGGCTATGGTGACGCGTTTAGATTACGCAGGGTTCCCACAATAGCACAACCAACATGCAGCCTGGTGTGGTAGTGTTGAAAAATGGCTCCTGGGACACTTTGAAGAAATGGCGGTACCAGTGGTTCCATGACCAAAATAATGTATTGCCGACCTGATAGTGTATGTGAAATGAAGATTTGTCTCATTTGACTATAACCATATTTGACTGGTTATAATACATTATTCAACCCCATACCATAATCCCCAGAGTTGGACCACTGTGACATTTAAATTGCTACACCAATAGGGACAAATCATAAGGTACAGAGAAATACAGCAATAGAAGATGTAATGGAGGTCTATCCTCTTCATTGATGAGTCCTCCTTTCGTCTCAGATGCAATGATATGGGGAGATTGGTCTGGAGACCAAGTTGGCCAATGCCAGTAAGAGACCTTCTCAAGGGAACATCACACCGTTCCTTGTGACAATTCCTCTAAGAATTTGTGACAACCCCACTCACAGCATTTTTTTTTAATACCTTCCTTTCAGTCTCTCTAATGATCTATCCTATGGTGACGTTTATCCTGTTAGTATTCTAACCCTTTAAATAATTTCTATATCTCACTTATTTTTCTTGCACCCATCTTGCCATGAGATAACTTACACAGGAAATGTGTACAGTATGTTCAGCAGTGAATGGTTGCTATGAGAAAGAAAGAGCAGTCATTTGCTTCAAAGTGCTAGATATATATATATATATACCTGTTCTCTGATGGATGTTTTAATATAGAAAATTCATAGCATACTAATAGTTACCGTATAGTTTTAATTAAACAAAATGTTTTAAGGATTTAATCAAATATAATTTATACAGTGATAGAGCTTGGTTAAAGGTGTATTCCGGCTTTATACATCTTATCCCCTGTCTAAAGACCGTGATCTCGGTGCAGCCCCCTCCCATAGACATGAATGGAGGGGCATGGCGTGACATCACTAGGAGGCGTGCCGTGATGTCACGTCTTCGTCTCGGAGGCAGTGCCCTGCACAGAATGCTGGGGGCTGCAACGAGATCGCGGGGGTCACCAGTGGCTGGACCCCTGCGATCATCCTTTGGATATGGGATAAGATGTATAAAACCGGAATAGCCCTTTAAAAGGGGAAGTCCGGTGGATTTGTAAATCACTTCTATTTAAAAATCTTAACCGTTCTAGTACTACCCTTCTAGCTACTGTATACTACAGATATACTAAAGAGACATTTGTGAAGTTCTTTCCAGCATGACCACAGTGCTCTCTGCTGACACCTCTGTCTGTGTCAGGAACTGTCCAGAGCAAGAAAGGTTTTCTATGGGGATATGATTCTAATTTGGACAGTTCCTGACATGGACAGAGGTGTCAGCAGAGAGCACTGTTGTAAGACAGAAAATAAATTCACACATTTCTCTGTTTCATACAGCAGCTAATAAGTACTGGAAGGATTAAGATTTTGTCATAGAATTAGTTTACAAAACTGTTTAACTTTCAGGCCCCAGTTGATTTGAAAACAAATACTTTCTACTTATTTTCACCAGAGTTCCCCTTTAAAGTTAGTCAGGCTTCTATGCTGAGAGGCATCAATGTTGGACTGCCCATAAGTTCGGCTCCATGCTAGCATATAGTGTGATTGTTACATCTGTCGTTCCTATCCAGGGTTGCTCCAGATTGCCAGACACGTATGTGAATAAAGACTAGAGTCTACCCTAGAATTGTAATACAGCATCTGATGTCAATACGAAAATTTCATTTTTTTTTATGTATCATTCAGAACATATGCTTCTATATGAAATTGGAGGTTGTACGGAGCCATAACACATTAATTGCATAGGTTTTTAGTCACATTAGTAAGGCAAGAATATTAATTTTTTTTTCTTTATGTTTGATTCTATAAAATGTTCCAGTTGCTATTATTATTCTTTTTTGTAAAATTTTTCTGACATCGGACGATTCTGAGTTAATACCATATTCTTTTTCACCTTAGGAGCATAAACCAATAATCGTACATTGAAGCCGTAACGTATGGTTTCTTTACGTTTTACTGAAAATCATTATTAAAAACAAGTCCCCTGATTCAGATCAGTGGAGATGGAATGGGTGAAAATAAAACACTCTCATGAAGAAGTAAAACCTCAAAAAAATTGTGGTGATTAAGTGTCAAAAACAGCTTACTGGAATTGAGTTTCTTTCGGCACAGAATTTCTTTGCTTTGATACAGAGAACATGGTTTTAGCCTTTGAAATGCTACATTCTTAGGGCCTGTTCACACTTGAAAATTCCGGGCAGAATCCAATTGGACGCAGTCTCCAGCTGCTGTCAAGGGGATTCCGCAAAAGAATTTCTACTGTAAAAATTGTGCTGATGAATTTCCGCTGTGAGATTTTTGTTGCAAAGCATGTTCATTCTTTTGTCAGAATTCTGTGCAGGCTGAATTGCCATCAATAGTAGTGATGAGCGGCAGGGGCCATATTCAAATACACTGAGGACAAGCAGGGTTCTGTGCACTGAGGACAAGCAGGGCTCTGTACACTGAGGACAAGCAGGGCTCTGTACACTGAGGACAAGCAGGGCTCTGTACACTGAGGACAAGCAGGGATCTGTACACTGAGGACAAGCATGGCTCTGTACACTGAGGACAAGCAGGGCTCTGTGCACTGAGGACAAGCAGGGCTCTGTGCACTGAGGACAAGCTGGGCTCTGTGCACTGTGGACAAGCAGGGTTCTGTACTCTGAGGACAAGCAGGTCTTACATCCTTGTGTGATAACCGGACAACATTTGCAACACTGTCTACCACACCGGAAACTCCTTATGGTGCTCAGGGTATTGGAAGGGTTGGTCAGTTTCGGGTTTGACCTGAGCTTGCTGGGAGCTACCAGATTGCGAAGGGTAAAGGCCCTTTGAAAAGTTAGGGAGGGTTTGGGTGGGAGGATACTACAGAGATGTGGGTCTTTCAGTAGGATGGACCAATGTTTGATGAGAATATTTCTGATGTCTTTATGTTCCCTGCTGAAAGAGGTGATGAAGATAGCTGATCGATCAGTGGTACTTGAGGTAGGTGGATCTGTTCTGGGAAGTAAACATGCATCCTGATCAAGGGAGAGGGCTCGATTAAAGGAGGACTGCACCAGAGAGTGGGGATAGCCCTTAGCTTTAAAACGGGCCTTCAGTGTGTTGCTCTGCAAGATGAAATCTCTCTCTTTGGTGCAGTTCCTCCTGATCCTCTTAAATTGGCCGTAAGGCACATTGCATAACAATTTTTTTTAAATGACGGCTGTTAAAGTTTAAATAGCTATTGCTATCCACGGGTTTGAAATATGTTTTGGTGCAGATAGAAACATTATCATGGGATACCATTACGTCCAAGAATTCTGCATGGTTGGGGTAAATTGTCTGTGTAAACTGTAGGGACCAATTGTTGGAGTTAAGATGTGTAAGGAATTCATCCAAACTGGGCCTGTCACCTTTCCAGATAATTGACGACAAATAATGTCGTCAATATAACGTCAGTAGTAAATGCAATTGGAGAACAGACGGTTAGTGTATACAAATATCTCTTCAAAAAGCCCCACAAAGAGATTTGCGAAACTTGGGGCCACTTTGAACCCCATTGCAGTCCTGGTATGCTGCATGTACAGTTGGCCCAAGAACTCAAAATAATTGTGCATCAGTATGAACCTGAGGCCCTGCAGTATAAAGTCCACTTGGGCAGGTGGCATGTCAGGATCATTCGATATAAAATGTGAGACAGCATTAATACCTGATTCGTGTTTGATTACTGTATAAAGCGATGTTAAGTCCATTATAACAAACAGGTAATCGGGGGGCCCACTTTACCTCCAGAATAGATTTGATGAGATCTGTTGTGTCTTTTAAATATGATTTCAGGTTTGTGAAATGATTCTGTAATAACAAATCAATGTAGTTGGAGAGGTTAGAAGAGACATAATTAATGCCAGATATGATGGGGTGACCAGGCGGGTTAGTAATGTTCTTGTGGACCTTAGGGAGGTAATAAAATAGGGGTAAGGCAGGTTCTTTGATGATCATAAAATCCTTCTCAGGTTTCGAGAGAATGCCATGGGAGACTCCGGAGTCCACTAAGTGGAATTGTTTAGTAGGGTTCAATCCAAGTAAGGAAGAAACAAAGGAGGCACAGTTCACTAATATATTGTAAAAGGAGAACTTACATGGATGTAACTAAAACAAAAAATATAGGATGGTATAAGCGGTGCATGGATAAGAAGGTAAGATGCAATCAATGACAGCAAATAAGTATTTGAAAATCCCGCACTCACCGTGTCCATCGCAAACTCAATGAAGGCACATGGAAAGGAAGGAGATAGAGGAGGTAGACGGGGGATCAGAGGCAATGACCGGTGGTTTCATGCTAATTAGCACTTCTTAGAACGGTAAGTAGTCTGTGGGCCTCAGTGATGTAGTCGTCCCTATTGAGTATAACAATACCACCGCCCTTGTCTGCCAGGTGGATGGTAATTGCCTGATTGTCAGCGAGTGACTTGATGGCTAATCTCTCAGTAAATGTGACATTGCAGGGATATTTTTTTCCATGTGGTATCTTTGGTGAGAATATCGAAATCTGTTTGCACTAATGCGGAGAAAGTATCAATGAAGCTCCCTTTTGCATGAAGGGGATGGAATGTAGACTTAGGGCGTAGCCTAGTCTGAACCGAGGGAGGCACTAAGATTGAGGACTCAATATACGTAGTTGTGTAACCATTGGCTTCCTTTGGAGAAAGGAACCTTAATTGTGAGCTTACGTATGAAATTATTTAAATCAATAAAAAGATCGAAGTTAGTGGACTTCAAGGTCGGGCAGAAAGAGAGCCCTTTTCAAGGACTTTCTGTTCAACCTCCTCCAAAACATATTCAGAGAGGTTGAAGATTTTCACCATATTTAATTATTTGGTTTTATCTTGAAGTACTTTCTTAGTTTATTTTCTTTCCTTGGCAGCACCTCCTCCCCTGCATCCCCTCTTTCTGGATTTTTTCTTTTTGTACCTAGGGGAGGTGGTAGGTGTATCGGTTCCAAGGAGGGAAGTTCCTTCCAGTTTACAAGTAGTGGGGGGATTATTCACTAAAGTGGGGAGTCCTAAAAAAAACATGATGTCTTTAGTGGGTGAAGAATCTGATTATGGAGAGATATGCGTCAGGCTATTATCAGTGCTGTGAGGCATACTGACAGGAGTGTAGAACTGATGAACGGATAGACGTCTGAGAGGGGTCTCCGTGATGGTGGTAGTAGTAAGAGAGTCATCAAAGATGGTGTCTGAATGAGTGCGGAACCTGCCTGAGGGTAGATTTGGTTGTTGGTCCTTCAGATGTCCCATTAGGTCAAGCAGGTCCTGAGTCAGAATGTCCTGGGCAGGTGGAATTGTACGTGAGATAGAAGGTGGGTTATCTGAAGTGGATTCCTGGTCGAGATGGATAGGGCTGGGGAGAACAGAGGAAGATGGAAGGAAAGAAACCATGTGTGGATGGAGAAGGGAGAAGGAAGGGTAGTGCTGTTAGAAGGTTTCTGTGTCTTGTTTGGTCGTGTGGCGGTGACAGAATGTAAGTTGGGAGTGTTGGAGACCCGTGGTTTATGGGTGTTTGGGCTAGTGAAAGAGGCAGTGAAAGTTCTGGGAGGTTGTCCTGATTAGTGGTCTGCCTTGGACCCCCATAAGGGGGTGCGTCTCTGCAGGGCACCCTTCTTGTGGTGTCTTGAGGTGTGTGAGTGACGGACATCACTATTGACATGGTTGTGGTTACTGGGATCCTGTGAGGGTTGATTCTGCTGTGTGGAAGTTTTAAGCCAATATTTGATGTGGCCAGTGCGGTAGTCAGTGCGGTCCCTAGATAGTTTGTAAAGTTTCTTGGAGATAACATCCCTCTCCAACTTGTATACCTTGTTAGTTAGGGAGGAATGTCAGTCCATATAGTCTGGCAGATGTTGATCTTCTGTCAGAGTGTTAATACAGGTGTCTATTTTCTCAGAAATATTGTTAACCAAAGAATTGCAATTACCCAACAACAGTTTCAACAGAGTATTAGAACAAATGTTAAGAGCTTTTTCCCATGCATTACAAAAGAGGGGGTCATTAGTAAATGAGGGTAGTGGGTGCAGTCTGAGGCCTCTGGGAATAATGTCCTCTGACATATAGATGTCAAGAAATGTACAGTCTAATTTGTGCTGTGTTTCATCAAAGGAAAGTCTTTCGAGTTAAAAAAATAGAGACTTCATTTTATCAAAGTCAACAGCAGTAGTAGTACCTTCCTCAGAGGGAGTGATATTGTCCTTGTTTGAGTCCAAACAGTCCGTAGCGATCAAATTCCTGAAGAGATGTGCTCTTTTGTGCAGTCTTGAGGTCTTAAAGGAAAACTCCGGAATAGGAAAATTGTCCGCCATACACTTGGCAGTAAAAAAAATAAACAGGTACATACCTTCCTTCGCTCCCCCGGTGCCTCCGGTAACCGGCTACAGCCTACACCGCCATTCTCTTCCTGGTTGCCGGTGGTCGGCGAGTCATACTGCACTCAGCCAATCGCTGGTCGCAGCGAAGTCCCGACTCGGCCGGCAATAGGCTGAGCGGCAGTGTGACGTTTTCGGCCTCGGCAACAGGTGCCTATTGCCGGCCGACTCAGGACTTCGCTGCGGCCGTTCATTGGATGAGTGCAGCATGACTCGCCTACCACCAGCAACCAGGATGAGGATCACAGCGGAGGCCAAAGCCGGTTACCGGAGCAGCGAAGGAAGGTATGTACCTATTTATTTTTTTTACTACCGGGTGTATGGCGGGCAATTTTTCTATTCTGGAGTTCTCCTTTAAAATCCATGGTAGATGAAGATCCGGTTGTAACACTGTCGCCTGGGTCTCGATTGGTACACCACAAGCGGATGACCAAATTGGAACAACCTGCTAGTATAAGAGAAAAAAGATACAAACCGGAGGGGGCGCCTCATGTGATACCGTTGGGTGATTAGAACAGATAAGGCATGGGGTTTATAACCCCTAGGTAGTGGCTGGTCACCTTAGAGCAAGTAAAAACGTGCGTATCAACCCACACTTGGGGTTACAATTGAAGCTGGAACCGCTGCTGAGCCTGAGGTCACAGGAGAGGGAAAACCGGTCCTGGATGAAGACATGCAATAGCGAGACAAAAAGATCTTGGAGAGGCGCTGCTGATTCCAAATTGGATTTAACAAACCAAAACCAGAGATGCAGAAGTACAAACACTGGAAGGTTTATTTTAAAGGGGTATTCTGGGCAAAAACATCTTATCCCCTATCCAAAGGATAGGGGATAAGATGTTTGATCGCGGGGGGCCCACCGCTGGGCCCCCCGCGATCACCCTGCAGCAGCCCGCATTCCATGGGTAGCTGCGTCTGCAGTTTTGGAAACCGCCAGGCTTCCGAGACGGGGACGTGACGTCACGCCCCCTCCATTCATTTCTATGGGAGGGGGCATAAAGCCGCAACGCCCCCTCCCATACACATGAATGGAGGGGGCGTGGCGTGACATCACGTCCCCATCTTGGAAGCCCGGCGTTTTCCAAAACTGCAGATGCAGCTACGCATAGAATGCGGGCTGCTGCAGGGTGATCGCGGGGGTCCCAGCGGCGGGCTCCCCGCGATCAGACATCTTATGCCCTATCCTTTCGATAGGAGATAAGATGTTTTTGCCCGGAAAACCCCTTTAAATACAGGAGCTAGACACATTTAAAAAACACAAAGCAACTGCAGTGAGTAACACATAGAAGCATTATTTTTTTTTCGTGGTATGCTTTCAGTGCTGAAATCTCAGCATTTCTTGCTATCTTTAGCTCTAAAGAGTTGCAATCTAGGAAGCAATGTCTATTAGAGACTCTATAGCAATCTGATATAGGAATAACATTCTCTCCTGCCTTGTAAGCCTACTTACACTCTTACTGCAAATTGTGTCACATTACTCTTTATTGTGTGCCCTGGGAAAGCTCACAGAGTATGCAGAAAAAAGTATCTCTTGATTCCCCTATAGGGGCCAAAACTTTAAGTTGGCCCCTCATTGGCATTTCCTGTACAGAATAATGACAACTGTGGTATTGCATACAGGCATAATATATATATATATATATATATATATATATATATATATGTGTGTGTGTATATATATATATATATATATATATATATATATATATACTTTTGATTTGCATGTGCATCATTGGACTAATATGGCTACTTAAATTTACTATATATATAAGGCATATGATGGAGGAATGCGTAACATACATCTCTAGTGCACACTATGAGATGATGTGTAAAAATTGTCACCAAGAAAGGAAGCAAAAAAGTACCAATAAATCCAATCTTTTACATGGAATGGTTTAAAACAGTGTTTCCCAACCAGTGTGCCTCCAGCTGTTGCAAAAATACAACTTGCCAAAGGCTGTCCAGGGCATGCAGAGAGTTGTAGTTTTGCCACAGTTGGAGGCGCGCTGGTTTGGAAAACACTGGTTTAAGGGATTATAACAAATGTTATTAATGGAAGAATTGGTAAAATAATAGTAAAAAAAATAACTATTTTCAGAGTAGTAAACAGCAAACCTAAAAAGTGCTACAAAACCTTAAAGGGGTACTCCACTTGAAAACTTTTTTTTTTTTTAAATTTATTTTAAATCAACTGGTGCCAGAAAGTTAAACAGATTTCTAAATTATTTCTATTTAAAAAAATGTAATCCTTCCAGGACATATCAGCTGCTGTCATGATCCACAGGAAGTTGTTTTCTTTTTGAATTTCCTTTCTGCCTGACCACAGTGCTCTCTGCTGATACCTCTGTCCATTTTATGCAAAGAAAATAGGAGAAAAGGTACCAACAGATTCCAGGCGCTGCTGATCTGATGAAGAGGGGTTACCCTCGAAACGCGTCATCTATAATTTTATTATTTTAATAATAAATATCATCCCTGCAAGGATCTTTTACTATTAACCTCTACCTATGGTGTTTGAGCAAGCAGCGCCTGGAATCCGTTGGTCCCTTTTCTCCTATTTTCCTCGCATGCTACTACAGGACAGGATCTCTTGACTCCTGAGGACCCTCCGGCTGAGCAGCCTGCTCCACCTTTATACCTCTATCAGAGGTGATATGCAATTTATCTTCCACTCCAAGGTGAGCAGCCACCTATAAGGTGCTACACTATTTTATATCTATCCTAAGGGTAATACACGAGGCGCCATTCGCGGTCTTCTTTTTTCTCTACATTACCATCTGCCCATTTTAGGAACTGTCCAGAGCAGGAGAGGTTTTCTATGGGGATTTGCTCCTACTCTGGACAGTTCCTAAAATGGACAGAGGTGTCAGCAGAGGGCACTGTGGTCAGGTAGAGGGGAGATTCAAAAAGAAAAGAACTTCCTGTGGATCATACAGCAGCTGATAAGTACTGGAAGGATTACGATTTTTTAATAGAAGTAATTTACAAATCTATTTAACTTTCTGGCACCACTTGATTTAAAAAAAATAAAAAGTTTTTCAGTGGAGTACCCCTTTAACCCCTTAAGAACCAGGCCCATTTTATTTTTGCATTTTTGTTTTTTCCTCCTCGCCTTCTAAAAAATCATAACTCTTTTATATTTCCATCCACAGACCCATATGAGGGCTTGTTTTTTGCATCACAATTTTACTCTGTGATGACATCACTTATTTTACCATAAAATGTATGGCACAACCAAACAAATATTATTTATGTGGGAAAATTGAAAAGAAAAACGCAATTTAGCTAATTTTGGAAGGTTTTGTTTTCATGCTGTACACTTTACGTTAAAATTACATCTTTTTTTTTATTCTGTAGGTCAACACGATTAAAATGATACCCATGTTATATGCCTTTTTATAATTGTACCGCTTTAAAAAAAATATCAAACCCATAACTTTCAAATTTTCTGTATACAGGACCATATGAGGGCTCCATTTTTGCGCCATGATCTGTAGTTTTTATCGGTGCAACTTTTGCTTCTATTTTTATTTTTATAAATTTTTAATAAAAATTAGTATTAAATAAAATGTGACATTAATTTATAAAACATGTTTAATGCTTTTTGGGGGTAAAATGGGAAAAACTGATGATTTCCATTTTTATTGGGGGGAGGGGATTTTTCAAAATGTTTTACTTTTTTTATTTTTTTTTACACTTAGTAGGCCCCATAGGGACTATTTATAGCAATCACTTGATTGCTAATACTGTTCAGTGCTATGCATAGGGCATAGCACTGATCAGTGTTATCGGCGATCTTCTGCTCTGGTCTGTTCGATCTCAGACCAGAGCAGAAGACCCCTGGAGACGATGGAGGCAGGTAAGGGGACCTCAGTCCACCATTATGAATGATTGGATCCCCAAAGCAGCGCTGCGGGCGATCCGATCATCCATTTAAAGGACAGCACTGCCGCAGATGCCATGATCTGTATTGATCACGGCATCTGAGGAGTTAATGGTGGACATCTGAGCGATCACAAATGTCCGCCATTACCGGCGGGTCCCTGGCTGCTGATAGCAGCCGGGATCTACCCCGCATGACACGAGCACCGATCCCATGCTCGCGGTCATGGCAGAGCATAAATGTACATCATGGGGCGTTAAGTACCACCGCACCATGACGTACATTTACATCCATTGTCGTTAAGGGGTTAATGTTCTGTGCAGTAATATTTTATACCTTGTGCCCTTTTAGTATATATGATTGCAAGTCCCACAACTTCCCTTCTCACAGTAGTTTTTTTTTCTTCTTTTTTCGAATACATAATAACGGCATAGCCTGATTAGTGTGGGAGGCGATGACGGCTCGGAAGGAATTTCCTCGGCTTTAGAGGAATTTTGTTCATGCATTTGATTGATTAGATTACAGGGGCGTAAGCTATAGGGGGTGCAGAGGTAGCAGTCACATCCCGGCCCTTATCTCTGGGGGAGCAAATAGGCCACTGTGCCTGAATAACATATCAGTATTATGATTGGCACACGTTGGTGGAAAGCCATGGTATAGCTTTTGTACTAGATCCTAAAAGCTTCAAATTAAACTTCTTTTCCAGAAATGTATTTGCATATCAGTGTGCCTCCAGCTGTAGCAAAACTACAACTCCGAGCATGCCCGGACAGCCTTCGGCTGTCCGGGCATGCTCAGAGTTGTAGTTTTGCAACAGCTGGAGACAACCTGGTTTGGAAACACTGTTCTATAGATTTAAAGGAGATTTCCAGACAAAATTAAAGGGGTAATCCAGGATTTTTATTTTTTTTGGACTGTGCTACAGGGGCTGTAAAGTTAGTGTAGTTCATAATATAGTGTCTGTGTGTGACGGTGATTTTCGCCCCAATATTTATTTTTAACAGCATACAAAATTACTCATGTCTCGGGTTTTCCCAGGTTCCAGTGCGTCGAGACTTGACATCACTAGTCAGGTGATGGCAGGGAGTCTGTCTGCTTTAATGGGTGGAGTGACCGCCAAGTGGGAGAGAGATCATTTTGCAACAGCTGGAGGAACCCTGGTTAGAAAACACTGGTCTTTTGAATGGAATGCAGCTAATTTTTGTTTCAATTGGTGGGGTGGCTGGAGTGTGGGAGGGAAGAAAGTGACCTCAAACTTACAAGCATGGAACTATGGGATGAGTAGTTTGAGAACAAAATCCAACAGGAATTACCCAGTTCACAAAAAAATAGCCAGAGTGTTATGGTAATCTCACAACATAGCCAGTTAGCCCCAAGACAAGCGCAGATCCTTCCTAAGCATGTCCATTACTGTCTGGCAGGTACGCACTACAATGACCTTATGGTGGATAGCCCCTTTAATACATCCCCTATACTGTGGCTGATCATGGGAGGTCCAACCGATGGGATCCCCCCCCCCCCCCCCCATGATCTCCAGAACTGGACCCGGACGGTGAGGAGCGTGTGTTGTCTACCGGTCCCAATCACTGGACTTCATGGAGCTCGTAGTATTCCAGGGATACAGTATGTGCACAAGTGGCATTATGAGGCTAGATCTCAGAAGAGCATTGGGGGACCAAGGTAGGTAGATAATGTCCACAGACAACCCCTTTTAAGAGGACCTGTGGCCAGCTCCAAACAATGTATTAATTTTACTGTCATTAAATAGATTAGGGTTCACCGATCACACACCTTTTTACATTTTCTTAAAGGGGTACTCCGGTGAAAACATTATTTTTTTTTTTTAAATCAACTGGTGCCAGAAAGTTAAACAGATTTGTAAATTACTTCTATTTAAAAATCTTAATCCTTCCAGTACTTATCAGATGCTGTATGCTGCAGAGGAAGTTCTTTTCTTTTAGAATTTTTTTCCTGTCAGACCACAGTGCTCTCTGCTGACACCTCTGTCCATGTCAGGAACTGTCCAAAGCAGTATAGGTTTGCTATGGGGATTTGCTCCTACTTTGGCAGTTCCTAACTTGGACAGCGGTGTCAGGAGAGAGCACTGTGGTCTGACAGAAAGGAAATTCTAAAAGAAAAGAACTTCCTGTGTAGTATACAGCAGCTGATAAGTACTGGAAGGATTAAGATTTTTTAATCAAAGTAATTTACAAATCTGTTTAACTTTCTGGCACCAGTTGATTTAAAATAAAATAGTTTTTTACTGGAGTATCCCTTTAATACCCCCACCCATTCCTGAGATATAAGGATTTATAGTTTGTCTGACAGTTCAGAGAATCATAACACCTAAAGGTGTGTAAAACACACTAACATTTGAAACCCCAAATAATAAAATGACTAAAATATGTGGTTTTATTATATTTGATAAAAGGTATGCAAACAAATCAATCAATAAAAATAGAATAGTATATAATATATAAATAAGCTAAAAAATAGGGGGTACTGGGGTGGAAAGGCCTGTATATATAGAGAGACAAATAGATATTACATATATACAGCACAGGGGCATGAGTCTGCTGCAGAAAGTGCTAGTGCTTCAAAGTGCAATAAAGGTGCAACAACAAGTGCTAGAGTGATACATAAGTAAAAAATACACTCATACGATTAGTGAAAAAGTTAAATACCGTAAATATACGAGTGTATAAGCCGAGTTTTTCAGCACGATTTTTCGTGCTGAAAACGCCCCCCTCGGCTTATACTCGAGTGAACTCTCCGCCTGGCAATCCCTTCATCAGTGGTCTTCAACCTGCGGACCTCCAGAAGTTGCAAAACCTCTGGAGATCCGCAGGTTGAAGACCACTGCGGCCTTTGTCATCATCCAGCCCCCCCCCCTTTGTTTTGTACTCACCCCCCCTCGGCGGGAAGTTAGGGTGAGCTGGTCCAGGCCATCTATGCTGCATGGACCGTCCGGTGGGGATGGTTAGTCATTGCAGGCTGTCCATTTTCACCGGGGGGGCCCTCTTCTCCGCGCTTCGGGCCCGGCCCTGGACTTGTGACGTTGTCTTGATGATGACATGGGGGGATGATGTATTTCCCACCATAGGCTTATATTCGAGTGAATAACTTTTCCTGGGTTTTTGGAGTAAAATTAGGGGCCTCGGCTTGTATTCGGGTCAGCTTATACTCAAGTATATACGGTACATTTAATTGGCAGTTCAGAGAATCAGTCAGATGGGCGGAGACTTCATTTTAATAATAGGAATGACAATCAGGTGAAGGGCGGGGTTATACAGTCCAGGTGTGAATGTTTTTCTTTGGGGGTGGGTATGCCTTATACACACCCTCTGACTATATGATCCTGAACATCACCTCATAGTTACTCCAATTATTAAAATTTAGTTCACGCCCATCTGACTGATTCTCTAAATTGTCAGATAAACCCCTAAATCCTTATTTCTCGGGAACAGAAGGGAGTATCAAGAAACTGTAAAAAGCTCTGTAGTCAGGGCAACCTAAGCTTTTTTAAAATAATAATCCGATCTTGTTTTTAGGGGGGTTGGCCACAGGTCCCCATCAATAAGCAATTTCCAAACCAGCCATTTTTGGGACCATTAACGATCAATTTTCAAAGTTAAAGTTAAAAAGGCCTTTTTTTTAAGAGACAAGCAGCCCAAAAGAAGCCCTTACATTTAATTTATGTCCATAATAATTACAGGCATAAAGTTAAACTACGAAAGATCGAACAATAATTTTTTTCACTAAATTTAATGACTTTTTTTTGTTTGTTTTTTAAATAAAACTAATTTTTCTTTTTTATATTTTATTCTGCAAAAATGTTCAAATTAAAGGTGGGATCATATTAACAGGTGGGATCTCATTTAAATATAGACTTTTTTTGTTGCTTTGGATCTGGAACGCTATTAATTGGATTAGTCAAAGTATGTGTGTGGAATATAGGGAAGGATATTCATCCTTCATGGGTTAATTACAATTTTAAGAGTATTTCTATGTGCACCGCAGTTCTGTAAATTCAATTTCATAAGTTTGTTCCTTCTGCAAGAGCTCTTCAGTATAAGCTGACAAGAGACAATTGGATGTGATAGCCCAGTATGGGATATGATCCTACAGTCCTGCCTGGTTGAGTCCCTGTACGTCCTCAGGACTCACCTGCAGTGTTCCCCATAATGTGTATAGGTTGTATATTAAGTGCAAAGGACTTTTGAAGTGGGTCACATGATTATTAGTCACATGATAATGTTGTCACATGTTTAAGTCTTTTGTTTTGGTACCCAGAGAGCACCAGGTGACCAGATGACCCGCAGCTAGCCTATGGGCTCCATGGTCATCCCCCTGTATAAGAGGGGGAGGTACCACAATCTCTCTCTTTATCCTGAGGTCCAGACGTCTCAGAGCCAGTGTCCAGCACATCTGGAGGCCTCAACCTAAATTGCAGTCACAGATCTGTAATTCAATTCATCTTTGTCTGCTGTCACTATCTTCAGTCAAGTCAAGTCAGTTATAGTCAGCGTGGCTGTGTTAGAGTCTATAAATCCACTGCAAGTCCCAGCAAGCTGCAAGGTCCCTTGTGTTACTGGTCACCTCCCTGGGAACCTTACTGCCCTGTAAAGACTGTTATACCTGTTCAACTTCAGTAAAAGCTACCATTAACCATAACCTGGCCTTGGACTATTATTTGCCCCTGCCTAACCTAGGACTAACAGGGTTACCTTCGGTTAGTTACATAGGCAAACCATGCCCTGGCGTCACGAACACAAAGGGGTTAATACCATCTGCCCCTACACCTCACATCGCACCCCGACACTACATGAATATTTCTCAATTAATTTTACTCTAGACATAGTATTATAAGATACTGTAGAGCAGTGGTCATAGTGTGTACCTCCAGATGCTGCAAAACTACAACCCTCCAGCATGCCTGGAGTTGTACTTTTGCAACATCTGGAGGTCCACAGGTTGGAGACCACTGCTGTAGAAATATTGATACATTGCAGTTTACATGACAGTTAATGTCATTTTTAAGTCTGATTGAGTTCATAACATGTCTTCATCGAGGTCAGAATGTATGCCCCCTGAAGCCACCATTAGGGGGAGCTTGAGAACCCTGTAAACAATGTCTTTATAATTAAAGTTTAATGAAGTACCGTATATACTCGAGTATAAGCCGAGTTTTTCAGCACAATTTTTCGTGCTGAAAACACCCCCCTCGGCTTATACTCGAGTGAATTCCCCCACCCGCAGTGGTCTTCAACCTGCGGACCTCCAGAGGTTTCAAAACTACAACTCCCAGCAAGCCCGGGCAGCCATCGGCTGTCCGGGCTTGCTGGGAGTTGTAGTTTTGAAACCTCCGGAGGTCCGCAGGTTGAAGACCACTGCGGCCTTCGACATCATCCAGCCCCCTCTCACCCCCTTTAGTTCTGAGTACTCACCTCCGCTCGGCGCTGGTCCGGTCCTGCAGGGCTGTCCGGAGAGGAGGTGGTCCGGTGGCATAGTGGTTCCGGGCTGCTATCTTCACCGGGGAGGCCTCTTCTAAGCGCTTCGGGCCCGGCCTCAGAATAGTCACGTTGCCTTGACAACGACGCAGAGGTGCGTTCATTGCCAACGTACTTCTGCGTCATTGTCAAGGCAACGCCTCTATTCCGGGCCGGAAGCGCGGAGAAGAGGCGCCCCCGGTGAAGATAGCAGCCCGGAACCACTATGCCACCGGACCACCTCCTCTCCGGACAGCCCTGCAGGACCGGACCAGCGCCGAGCGGAGGTGAGTACTCAGAACTAAAGGGGGTGAGAGGGGGCTGGATGATGTCGAAGGCCGCAGTGGTCTTCAACCTGCGGACCTCCGGAGGTTTCAAAACTACAACTCCCAGCAAGCCCGGACAGCCGATGGCTGCCCGGGCTTGCTGGGAGTTGTAGTTTTGAAACCTCTGGAGGTCCGCAGGTTGAAGACCACTGAGGGCGAATGATGAGAAGAGGATGATGAAGGGGGGGGGGTGTGGGATGATGACAAGAGGATGATGAAGGGGGGGGGATGATGAAGGGGGGATGTGTGGGATGATGACAAGGGGATGATGAAGGGGGGATGTGTGGGATGATAAGGGGATGATGAAGGGGGGATGTGTGGGACGATGACAAGGGGATGATGAAGGGGGGATGTGTGGGATGATAAGGGGATGATGAAGGGGGGATGTGTGGGATGATGAAAAGGGGATGATGATGAGGATGTTAATGACGGGTCTGGATGATGACAGGGGGGGGATGATGTATTTCCCACCCTAGGCTTATACTCGAGTCAATAACTTTTCCTGGGATTTTGGGTTGAAATTAGGGGTCTCGGCTTATACTCGGGTCGGCTTATACTCGAGTATATACGGTATTTGTATGCTGTAGGTTTTTTTTTTGTCACTTAGCATATCTAAGCAGAAAATGTGCTCTGCATCAGAAATGGTGGAAGTTCTAATTGGTATAATGATATATTACGGAGTTAAAACTCACAGGATTTATGGTAATAATTCTCCTTAACATTCTCTATAGTCTGTACAAGTGACTTGATTTGCAAATCTTTAAAAGGGTTATCCAGAAAGAGAAAGTCGGCTAATTTCTTCCAAAAACAGTGCTACATCTGTCTCCAGGTTGTGTGTGGAATTACAATGTGGCTCTATGCACATTCATGAAACTAAGCTGCAATACCACACACAACCTGGGGACAGACATGTTGCTGTTTTTGGAAGAAATAAACTCTGGTTTTCTTACCATGGATAACCCCTTTTATCAGCTGCTGTATGCTCCAGAGGAAGTTGTGTAGTTTTTTTGTCTGACCACATTGCTCTCTGCTGAAACCTCTGTACATGTCAGGAACTGTCCAGTGTAGAAGCAAATCCCCAAAGCAAACCTCTCCTGCTCGGGACAGTTCCTGATGTGGATAGAGATGTCAACAGAGAGCACTGTTCCTCTGAAGCATACAACAGCTGATAAGTACTGGAAGGATTAAGATTTTTTAAATAGAAGTAATTTACAAATCTGTTTAACATTCTGGCACCAGTTGATTTAAAAAAAAAAAAATTCCGCTGGAGTACCCCTTTTAATGCTGGCTAAAGAGACTTTGCTGGACATACTAGACTAGGTAATTAAATCTGTATTCCAAGAGGAATTTAACTTATTATTCCAAAAATACATTTGCTAAAAATTTGTACATCCCACATAGGCTCCCTGTATATTTCCCTGCCATTCCCATTCCGAGCAATAAATTGTAAGAAAAAAAAGACAAGATCAAATATTGAGCCCTGAATGCCCCGATATCTGGAGGTCCACAGTTTTGAGACCACTGCTGTAGATATATTGATACATTGCTGTTTCCATGAAAGTGAATGTCTGTGTCATTTCTAGGTCTAGAGGTCTAGGTTTATAACATATCTTTGTGTAGGTTAGAATTTAGGCCTCCTGCAGCCACCATTAGGGGGAGCTCAAGAACCCTGTGAAAACTGTCTTTATAATTGAGTTCAATGCAGTAATAGTATGCAGTAGATAATAGTACTGAAGAAACAGGCACCCGCACTCACCGCTGGGCTGCTGTAGTTCGATTCCTCCGGCTGAACAGACGATCCGGTGTCAGACTCGTAGTAGGGCGCTCAGAAGGGAGACGACTGCCTGCAAAGTTTCGCGCTGATTGCGCTTCTTCCGGTGCAGCATTACGTCACTAGGGGGCGTGGCCGTGATGTCACATTCCCGTCTCGGAGGTAGCGCCCAGAACAGAATGCTGGGGGCTGCACTGAGATCGCGGGGGTGCCCAGCAGCGGGACCCCTCTGATCATACATTTTATCCCCTATCCTTTGGATAGGAGATAAGATGTTTAAAGCCAGAATACCCTTTTAAATCTGTATTTCCAATAGGAATGGGACTTATTATTCATAAAATACATTTGCGAAAACTTTGTACATCCTGCATAGGATCCCTGTATATTTTCCTGCCATTACCAGTCAGAGCAATAAATTATAATTAAAAACACAAATGAAATATTGACCACTGAATGCCCTGATAGAATTACCTCTTCATTATTTTGTCTAACAATTGACTTGATAAATGGACCCTATTGCATTGTAAGCAGAGTTCTCACACCGAGGAGCACGGCTTTGTTCATGGCTATATAAATCCGCCTCTTTTAATCTTTCATTTTCGGCTCGCTCAGACATGGAGGGCTCGGTGAAGCATGCCCACATCAGGTTTTCAGAGCAAACTGATCAGTGCTAGTTAGGGCGGGCTCATTAACCGTTCGCACCTCAGCCTCTTAATCAAAGCCAGGGGAAAGGATCCGGCTGTCCTCGTGAGCGCAAATACATTTCTGGAGAAGTCATGCGAGAAACGTGGAAGGAAGGGGGGGGGGGGAGATATAAGGAAGCAAATAGACGCCAGTAATGGTTGTTTAATCAGGCACCAGGCATTCGGCTAGATTGCTGCTGGGCCCCCAGGCTCAGGCAAAGATATTCATCCCCTAATGAAAGGGGACAACGTTCCTAAAACATTTTTGGAACAAATTGAATACAGAATAAAGAGCTTTTTCGGCAACTCTCGCATGACACAGATTCTACAGCAAGAAGGCAAGTAGCCGAAAGCCAGGTCCTACATATTGCAACAGGAGGATGTGTTAACCCTTTGTGCAGCTACGTGCTCGGAAATAGGAGAACAGATAATGGCACTGGAGTAAATTATCATTAAGGATCTGTTCTCATCCATTTCTTACAGATAGCCAACTTCCACAGAGGTGACCGGGACACAGGGGAACTCTCAGGCTTGCTTGGACTTGTAGTGATAATAATGATGATGCAGGCCACTGTGCTACTGTTATGACTTTGGTGGGGACAGTAGAGACTTGACTTGTAGACATAGATGAGACTTATAGATTAGATGTGGCTGAAGACTTGTAGGCTTTGGCCTAGCTGGACTGAACTTGTAAGGACTTGTGCTTTACTGTAGAGGAATCAAGAAAGAAGAGAAGAGACCTAGTGTGGAGACTACAGCCCTTTATATATCAGGGGCCGGACTAAAGCCCATTGGTAGCTGGTTGCCTGTGGTTACCTGTGCCTCTGGAACTCTGGGTATCAGGTGATCACATATCACATGACATATCACTTGACCTTAGGAAGGTCCTATACAGTTTAAACATCCTAATAATAACCTTTGCACATAGTTTATATTCACTGTACAATACCGATAATAAACATACAGAATAATGTACAATAGAAATCATAATAATGACCTAGGGGAATCCTGCAGGAGAGCCCTGTAGACTTGAGGGACTCTACCTGAGGGGACTTTAGGAACGGTACAGAACCACGTTCTGTACCGGGACACGATACCTTTAACTTCAAGGGGTCTGCAGAAAATCTGAAAACCTGCTACAATTGCAGATTTTCTGCTGACCCATCTGGTAGGAACATTTGCTGCAAGTTTTCCGCAGCAAATATGATGAGGAAAATCCACTCATTTGAACTCACTCTAAGGCCCTCATTTATCAAACTGAGTGAGGGAAAAAGTGGAGTGACTTTCCCATAGCAACCAATCACAGCTCAGCTTTCACTTTACCAGAGCTTGTTAGCTGAGCTGTGATTGGTTGCTTTGGGAAACTCCACTTTTTCTCTCACACAGTTTGATGAATCAGGGCCCAAAGCTATGTTCACATGGCAGAATTTCTGTGCTTCTAATCAGACTATGTTCTGCCAAGCTGGCAGTAGGTTTTTTTTTTTTTTTTTTTTTTGTTTGTTTTTGTAGTTTTGTGCATTCCGCATGGAATGTTCACAAGTTTGTGCTGAATTTATGCAGAATTTTTTTGCACTCAACATACATATTCCAGACAGAATTTAGAGTCACTTCACAAGTATGGTCCTGGTTTGGGTAGTGGAAGAAGGTACAGGTATGTGGATCCAGGGAAACAGGTCAGTAAGCATGGTCAGCAGATCAGGTCAAACACAGGAGAGGTAATATGGTACACTGGGAACAGACAGAGTCAATAACAGGCCAGAAGTTCGAGCCAGGCATCACATGTTTAGAGCTCACTGGGTCAGTATCAGGAGTGATAATAAAGTACAGGAGGGATCAGGTCGAGACAGAAACAAGGAAACTGAAAAAAGTCAGTACACAGGGAAACTAGATCAGGATATTCAAGACTATGAACCACAACAACGCTCAGGCACAAGAAGAGGGCAGCGCAAGCTGAAATAGATGCTGCAATGATAGGGAGGGATTTTGGAGTTGTGCGCTGCTCTTTTAAATCGCACCAGGAGTGTGTGTTCGTATCCTAGTGGCCAACTTAGGAACTGCAGGAGGAAGCAGAAGAATTTTGGCAGCCAGAAGCACAGAGTGGGGCACAGAGCAGGCAGAGTGATAAATGACAGCACACCATTGGGAGAACGACTGCCAGCATCGCAGTGACCATAAGAGAGTGTGTACATGCCAACATGTAGGGGATAACGTGGGGCAATGCAGTTCTGAGCCACAGTGTGGAGTTGGGCAGTGAGGAAAAAGGTACAGATAGCAGTAACCACACACATTGCTGGCACATTACTGTTTCTGTGGCTTGTTGTAAAAAGCAATGCACACAGTACTGTGTGCATCACAGCTCACTGCACATTCGCAGGGCTGGGTGTGAGAGAATCTGGCCCAGAGAATGTAGAGTAAATCAGCAGCAAAGTGCATGCATCTCCTTTCAAGAACATTTGCATGGGTCACACCTGCCGGGTGCCAACAACCTGCTGGCTAATGTAGCGTCACAGCATGATGGTGAGCACTACACCTGTAAATAAAAGTCCTGGGAAAATATTTAGTGGTGCCAAATGTGCCAGAGGTAGTTGCAGAAGTCTCTGCTATGGGTCAGAGCGTAGGAATAGGCCTCTGTGTGGTGTTTCCATTTTTGGACCCAGGGAGCCCAAGTTGCCAAAACTTGTGTATAGTGAAATGGGATCCCAGAAAGCTCCCTGTCACACTGGCTGTCTATGTGTTACCAAAGTATAAGTAACCAGTTGAAGTTCAATAATAGAGAAAATCCTCCTGTGTGACACTGTTTGTATGGACAGAAACAAATTATTCTGCAGCAATTGGGAGTGTTCTCTGAAAAATACTGTTATACTGATGTAACTGCGACATCAGCGTCATCGTCATCTTGGTCTGGGCTTCCTCCTTTCCTCCCAATATGCTTAATATGTAAGTCACTTCTTCTCATTTTTCCCATATAGCATTAAGTCCATTAAAAATGCAACACAGAACAAATCTAGAGCTTGAAGTTCAGCTTTAAAGACAGTATCCAGTGGAGATACTTACAAAGCATTTGCAAGTAGGCAATGACAAAGTTACGTAACACAAAGCAGCTTTCATCTGCGCTTGACTACACTTAAGATCAAATGGTTGTTATTTTTACGATCAAAATTTTTTTCTTTTTCATGTAAAATCAAAGACAAAGAAAAAACTTAAACAAAAAATAGAGCACTAAGCACTAGTAAAATAATCTTACAACCTAAGACACTCAATCTGACATCTGAAAAGGGGAGATGGTCTTAAAGGGGTGCTCTGGGCAAGTTAAGAAAAATAAAAATGCCCCAAAGCCACCACAATACCTGTTCTGTGTCCCCTGTAGTTATCCATGTGATTTTGCCAGCTCCTGTGGCCTCTGTTGTCTCCTGAATATTCTTTTTTCTTGCTTGCAGCCCAGACTACAACTCTCAGCAGTCAGTGCATCTCTGTGTAATGGCTGTCAGACAATTGCTTTTGCTATCTGTGTGCATGCTATGTTGTTGTAAACACACTGTAAATGTCTTCTCTTTTAAACTATCTGGTTATTTGTACGAGTATTTGTACTCATGCAAATTTCCCCGATACCTAATCCGGAGACCCGCATTAACCCTTTAGATGCATTAACGCTTTAGATGCCGCTATGAAAGTCAATCACGGCATCTAAAAGTCCTGAAGTTAACTGCCAGTTGGTTAGCTCAGGAATGCTGATTGGGATCACCGTGGTGTAATCGCGGTGTCCCGATCAGCTCTGAGGACGGCTGCAGGTCCCTTACCCTGCTCCATGCGTCCGATCGTCACTCCTTAGCAGGCATTAGAAAAGGAGCACCGATAACACTGATCACTGCTATGCTATGGCATAGCATTGATCAGTGTATGCAATCTACAGATTGCATGTAATAGTCCCCTATTGGGGACAAAAAAAAGTGAAGAAAAAAATATATATATTTTTTTAATATAAAAAAGCTCTTTCTCTTATAAAAACTAAACAAAAAACATTAACGCGGGCGGATCCACATCGTATTTTACGCTGCGGATCCGCCGCTGAAGAACCGCTCATGCTGCCTTTAGATGTACCTGCTAGGAACGGCAATACGCCGCTATGAGCAGACACACTGAAGCAATGTGCCTGCAGTGTGTCTGTCTGTAGCGGTGTATTGCTTCTCTGAGCATGCACATCTAAAGGCACCACTTAGTGGTCCTTCAGCGGTGGATCCGCAGCGTAAAATAGGCTGCGGATCCGCCCATGTGAATGTACCCTTAAGAAAAAAAAACAGTCACATGACATTGAAAAAAGTAAAAAAAAAAGTATCGGTACTCGTACTGTCTTAAAAAATTGCTATCGGGACATCCCTACTTGTAAGACAGCAAGTTTTTGTTATTTAGTATCCACACTTACAGCATTTTCCTGTTTTACTTCTTGGCAGCTAGGAGGATGGAGGCCCGTGCTCTCTACGACTTCAATGCATCCGGGGAGGACGAGCTAAGCTTCAAAAAAGGAGATATGTTGAAGGTATGTGGGAATTCTTTTGCAATGATTTTATGGTTATTATAAGCTACACCAAGAAGTTCTGCAGGCAGATAAATTAGACAAGTCATAAACCAATGGACAATGATGCTACCCATTGCTATTTGATGGGACACTACAGCATAGCAGATATCCACCACACCTCCTCAGCATCATAGACCTGGATATCCATGGGACCCTTCCACCCACTCATGGCACAAGCAGAGATTGTTATAAGCCAGATGTAGAATTATTTCACCACTAAATATTTGCATCTGATATTTCTGTTTGATAATTTAACATATTAAAGCAGAATAAACAATAACTACTTCTCTTAAAGCAATTCTGCTTACTCCAGCACTTTCCTCTAATGATACTATTTTTGTACATATTCTCTATTTGCAAAGAAGCTATCATTTAGAAATAAAAAAAGCTGACTCCCAAGTTTGAAAATAGACATAAAGTTACCACCCAAACACGGCAAGAAGTTTGTACTGTGAAATCTGTAACCCTATGATTTTAATGATTTTAATGGATCTTCAATAAAGCAAGTTTTATGGGATTTTATCTGGAGCACTGGATGTGTTCTTTCTATTTTTGCATGTTTGACTCCTTGCATCTGCTAGTGATCCGTGCGTCTCCGGTAGAGTATAATAGACAGTGAGCTGACTTACCTCTCTGTTTTCTGCACTCTCTTGTGCCATAGCACCTATAGGAGGTATCTACCCCATAAAAGAATGTGAACCTATCTGTTTTGGGGGTCTTGCCTCTCGTCAGTACAGAGCAGGTGTAACGCTGCTGGATGTGGATCCACTGACCTGTGTGGCTGATTACACGAGCCGTATCGGGTAGCGGAGTCTAAGGTACCGCTGGTCTTTACCAGAGCCCGCTGCAAGGCAGGATGGGCTTGCGGCGGCAGGGGACACCCAAGATGCTACCCCCGTTACGACTCGACCACAGAGGTAGCTGGGCGAAGTAAAGTAGGATGAGGCAGAGACTAAGTCCGACTAGTAGAAAGTCAAGGCAAAGGTGCATAGTCAATAAGGTAGCTGAAGGGTCAGAACACGGGCTAGGCAAACAGACAAAAGGTTTTCTTAATCTCAGGCAAATGGCACTGAAGATCTGGCAAAGAAGAGTGGGAGGTGCAGGGACTTGAATAGTGTCAGGTGTTGTACATAATTATGGGCGTACTGGCCCTTTAAAATACAGAGCTCCCTAGGAGACAGGGACATGCGCGCTGGAGCTGAGAGGCAGAGGAAGAGGCAGCAGAGGACTGTGGTAAGTGACGGGCTGGGAGTCGCAGCGGGCACGTCCCGCGATGCGAATCCCAGCCCCAATGGCAGCAGTGGAGAGCGGGACAATGTGCTCACAGCCAGCGCAAGTGGCCGGAGTGCAGTATGTAACAGCAGAGTTCTAATTCACTGGGTGGGAGGCCTTATGATGGGGGGACCAAGTGGGTAATCTGTCTCCTTCAGAAGAGTGCCAAACTGATAGTCTTATCCAGCCAACCAGTAAAATCTGTTAGGATTACTTGGATAAAAACAGAAAGTCCACCCAACTTAACAGGTGTTTATTAGAAGTGTATAATACATATCTGTAGATTCCTATTAAAAACTCAAATGTCAAATGAATGTAGATACCACACTATGACATCCAGCTGATAATGGATTTATGAATTTCCAGTAGAAATAATAGAAATAGCACAATGCACAGTTCTAAGAAAAAATTAAAAAAATTATTTTATGCGCTTTGTAAAACAGACATGGCGGGAGAGCTGAAAAGTCCTCTTAAGCCTGTAATGCAGACCTGATAAGGCTTAGTCGACCACGGTTTGAGGTGCAGTGGAAAACCGCAGATGGGGCAAAAATGAGCCGACCGGAGTCAGCTTTTCACTCCGGTCGGCTCATTGAAATGAATTACATCCGGGCGCATACGGCTGAGATACGATACGGGAGCGCAAGGTTTTAGCTCCCCCCAGCCGTATGCGGTCCTGTATTGGGGAAACGTGATGTGAACCCAGCCTAATTGATATATCTCCTATACCAGGGAAAAGCTGCACAAATAGTTGTGTTACTGTGCACGTACAAATCGGGTGTCCATTGTAACGTAGTGGTTATGGTCACCTATATTACATGGGGTTAGTAATGCTGCACACTGCCGGCAGAGCTGGAGTCAGGGGAGGCTGTGGCTTTCAGACAAGTGTGTGGCTTCCGTTTGGTCGATGACTAACATACAGCAGCTGGAAGATGACTAAGCCTGGGCACCTCATAGTGAAGAAACTCTGCAGAGTTTGCAGGATGTGATAGGAAGTTTGCACTGTAGTCGCTGCAGATCAGCAAAGGGTTTCTGAGAACTATCTTGCTGTGCATAGTTTCAAGTTACCACAGTCACTTAACATCCATTATACACCATTCATGATGTTATCCATAATGTGCAACCGCAGCTTCTATCATAAAATAGTATATCTTATAAGGAGGCTTAGGAAAAGTAATTATACATGGTAAAAAGGCCTGTAATTTTCATCATATTTATACTTCAACTATGAGAGATATAACGAGAAAAAAAATCCATAAAATCACATTCAGTAAGTGTGTTAAAGGGGTACTCCGCCCCTAGACATCTTATCCCCTATCCAAAGGAGGGACATAGGGGTATTCTACGCCAGTGATTAGAAAACAGGGTGCCTCCAGCTGTTGCTAAACTGCAAGCATGCCTGGACAGTCAGTGGCTGTCCGGAAATGCTGGGAGTTATTGTTTTGCAACAGCTGGAGGCTCAGTTTTGGAAACACTGACGTACGATACGTTTTTCATATTTATTGGAGGGACAGTGTAAGTGGGTGTATATATTGTGTTTTACCCTTTATTGTGAGTTAGTGCATTGTAATGTTTTTAGGGTACATTCACACTGGCGGGGGTTACGGTGAGTTTCCCTCTAGGAGTTTGCGCTGCAGCAAAAAATTTGCCGCAGCTCAAACTTGAAGCAGGAAACTCACTGTAAACCCGGCCATGTGAATGTACCCTCCAGCTGTTTCAAAAGTACAACTCCCAGCATGTACTGACAGACCGTTAATGCTGGGAGTATACTTTTGCAACAGCTGGAGGCACACTGGTTGGAAAACCTTCAGTTAGGTTCTGTTACCTAATTCAGTATTTTCCAACCAGTGAGCCTCCAGCTGTTGAAAAACTACAACTCTCAGCATGTACTGATCGCTGAAGGGCATGCTGGGAGATGTAGTTATGCAATAGCTGGTGGTATGCAACTACAACCCCCAGCTGGGATTTGCAGTTTTGCAACATCTGGAGGGCTACAGTTTAGAGACCACTGCACAGGGATCTCCAAACTGTGGCCCTCCAGCTGTTGCAAAACTACAAATCCCAGCATGCCCAAACAGCTGTCTGGGCATGCTGGGAGTTGTAGTTTTGCAACATCTGGAGGGCTATAGTTTAGAGGCCACTGTATAGTGGTCTCCAAACTGTAGTCCTCCAGATGTTGCTAGGCAACTCACCGGCTTCTGTAGGATCAAGGGAGCCCGCATCGCTGTTTTCTGCTGCCGCGGATCGACGCCCGCTGCCGATGGTAAATGGACCTTCGGCACCGGTCACCGTCGGTTCCCCAGTTCTGCCCGGACAACAGTGGGTGGGCAGAGCGGGGGAACCGAACCCCGCCCCCGATCTGCTATTGGTTGTCGCTTCTGAATGACCAATAACAGGGATAGGAGGGGTGGCACCCCTGCCACCTAACTCCTATCCCTTCAGGGGGATCGTGGGTGTCTTGGACAACCCCGGCCCCCTTTATTTTCCGGGTCACTGGGTCACCAGAGACCCGTATGACCCAGGACCGCCGCAAATCGCCGGTGTGAATTCATCGGCAATTTGCGGCAATCGCCGACATGGGGGGGTGTCAGATCCCCCCTGGGCATTTGCACGGCGTGCCTGCTGATAGATATCAGCAGTCACCCCGGTCCAGTCCCCGCCCGGCACGCGGCGAGGACTGAAATTCCCACGGGCGTACAGGTACACCCTTGGTCCTTAAGTGCCAGAGAGCAAAGGCGTACCTGTACGCCCTTGGTCCTTAAGGGGTTAAAAATCAGACAATGTGATTTTATGGATTTTTTTTCTCATTATGTCTCTCATACTTAAAGGGGTACTCCATGGGTAAATTTTTTTGACTATATGGCATCTTCTTTGTAAGTTTAGTTTTTTTGCAATATACATGTGTTATATGTTTTGGCAGCATGTGTGTGTTTTTCTTAACTGTTTGTTGGGCAGGAAGTTCTGTAGTTCAGAGGGTTTTCTTTTACTGTTGTCCACAGTTCTGAGTCTGTTGTGGACAAGATGTCACAGCTTTTTTTTTCTCTGTCTGCATGAGAAAAATAAGCCACACACCCCTCATCTCATCCAGCTGAGTACACAGCTCCTCACCTCCCCTCCCCCCTGCTCTGTATTCTAAGGAAGCAGGTCTGCACAGGAGAAGGGACACAGAGAAGATAAGTGTTATCTGAAGTGGAGGATGACACGGTGCACGGGCTGGGGATGTATGGACTGCAGGGGAATAAATCTCATACTGGGAATGATCTCTATATGTGAAGGGGGGGGGGGACTCCTGAATGACACATGCTGGGAGTTGTAGTCCCTGTTGTGTGTGTGTGTGTGTGTGCTAGTGTTTACAAACCAGTGTGCCTCCTGCTGTTGCAAAACTACAACTCCCAGCATTTCCTGACAGACTTTGGGCATGTTGGGAGTTGTAGATTTGCAACAGCTGGAGGCCCACTGGTTGGGAAACACTGTTCTAACCTATTCAACATACACATCATGTTACACCAGTGTTTCCCAACTAGTGTGCCTCCAGCTGTTGCAAAACTACAACTCCTAGCATGCCCAAAGGCTGTCAGGGCATGTTGGGAGTTGTAGTTTTGCAACACCTGGAGGCACCCTCGTTGGAAACACTGGTGTATACCCTACAGAGGTGTGGTGAACTACAACCCCCAGGAGACTACAGAGGCAGCATGCTGGTGTTATACTGAAGACTTCTGAATGACACATGCTGGGAGTTGTAGTCCCTTTTGTGTGTGTATGCCAGTGTATCCCAACCAGGGCTGATTATATTAGTGTGCTGTGTATAAGGGGGCCGACCCGGGAAAATAGAAGGGTGGGTAAAGGGCGAAACAAACAAACAAACAAAAAAAGAGCCGCCCCAAACCAGCAAAGCATATGGCATGCTGGGATTTGTAGTTTTCAGCACAGCAAGAAACAGGAAATAGAAGCAAAGATAAGAAAACAAAGTGGGGGATAAAAAGACAACAAAGAACAGAAATAGAGTCACCTAAACAACAAGAATAGAAATGAAACAAAACAAATAGGGTAAGTCAAAAACGGAAAAACACGTTGACCACCGGAGTACCCCTTTAGGTATACCTATGATGAAAATTACAGGACTCTCTCATCTTTCTAACTGGGAGAACTTGCACAATTGGTGGCTGACTAAATAATTTTTTTCCCCACTGTATACATAGTCCATAAAATGAAAAAAATAATCATCTATATATTATATAAAGCTTATAGTGCCCATAGCAAAAGCATGGACGACCCTGTCTCACCCTTTACCAACTATTAAACGGAGATTAAACTATGCAAACAGGTACAGCAGCAGAAGAAGAGATGGAGAAATGAGATGATTCATAGATATGATCTTCCACACAAAGAAGAACCCACATAGAAGTGCCAGATAGCAGAAAACCACCACAATGTTATCTCCAGCAAAAAAGGAACAACATTCCTGTAACAGAGAAGACCCCTTCATTCTTTGTGCTCTGAGATATTCTATATATATATATATATATATATATATATATATACACACACAAGAAAAAAGAAAGATAGCCGGCACAACAGCCTAATACACGGGTGCACACTGCCATGGCATTAGAGTATACAAAAAAAGAGGATTGCAGCAGCACACATTGGTCAAAAAAATTGAGGCTCTTAGCGCACTTTTTGATCAAAACGTGTCCCCCATCCACCACGGGGAGGTGGCCTCCTTTAGGATGGGAACCTAGCACAAATTCTGAGCATGCCCAGCAGAGGTGAGTGGATAGTTGAGTGTTAGGCTCAGAATTTGTGCTAGGTTCCCATCCTAAATGAGGCCACCTCCCCGTGGTGGATGGGGGACACGTTTTGATCAAAAAGTGCGCTAAGAGCCTCAATTTTTTTGACCAATGTGTGCTGCTGCAATCCTCTTTTTTTGTATATATATATATATATACACACACATAGTGAATACATAGAAAGATAACAATTTTGAAGGTAAATTCAAATTCCATGGTTTTGTCAACACACGAGTGTAGTTTACTCTGTAAATGTGACATACACCACAATCTTCTCTACCCCACTAACACACAAACATATTTTGGACTAACCCCAAAGCTTTATAATGCTGGGGGGGAGGTATTTCAGCCCTGTTATACCCCTAGCTGATACAGTAGTGAAGAGACTATGAGAAAGTTTTTTTTCTCTACAGGACAGAAAGTGTCATCTTATTACTAGGCTTAGTAGCCAGAACAAAAATTGCAGAATGTTAGGATTATTTTTGAAATATAGATTGTAAAATAGAAATTTACAAAAAACTAAACCGTTTTTTTTCTGATGACCCTTTCTCTTAAATAAAAATGAAAAAAAGGTTTTAAAAGGTAAAAAATAAAAAATAAACTTTCCCGAAGAATCCAAAATTCTTGAAACGCTGTGAAATAAAATCATTTCTAGTTAAGATATTCAACCGTCACTTTTTCATACTAAAATTCAGCGAGTCTTGTACCGTAATTGGATATCTTTGCTCAGTCATCTATTTCGGGTCTTGCTAGGATTTAGATTATCAGGCAGTTACAATAGCAAAGCACAAGTGCCAGATTGTCAGAATTATCAGTAACGATCATTACTTCCAGGCTCTGGAACAGTTTCCTCTTTTACCCTCCATTCCTGCTATTTACTTGCTAAAGACAGATTGTGCACTTTTTATTGTGAAGTTTCTGTGTTTCTGTGTATTTTTTTATTTTTTATTTATACCTCTACTTTGAAAAATATTTCTTAAAGAGTACCTCTCATCAAAAATGTTTATAGTTTATTATGTATAAAACAATTTACTAATAGGGTTCTATTAGAAAAAAATGTATTCTTCTATGTTTTTTTTTTTTTTTTTGTGTTTAAACTTTTGGCCACTAGGGGTCTCCCTAGGAGTCCCTTTTTTGGTGATTTCGGACTCACGGCAAGTCCGAAATCTGATACTCAGCGCAGCTCCTGTCTGTCAAGCTGACAGGCGGAAGCAAGTGCTGTGCGCGCATCCCTGCCAGGCGCGCTCTTGACTCTGCTGGCCAGCGGCATCTCAGGCTCCTCCCGCTGACAAGGAGAGCCAGTGTGAGGTGGATTTTTCAAACCCATGCAAAAGTCGGACCGCGGTCCGACTTTTGCATGGGTTTGAAAAATCCACCTCACACCGTCCCTGCCCTGCACCACGCCTGTATGCACGCTCCCGAGAGGGAGTGCAGCATACAGGAAGAAGGGCGGAAGCGGCCCCCGGCAGGCTTCAGATGACATCACGCCTGCCAGGCCCCGCCCACTTCCTCCCTACTCAGACGCTCCTCTCTAAGCTACCAAAGATGAACCTAAAAAGGTATTTTATATTGTTTTTAAGTAAAATAAACACTAGGATAGATAGAGTTAGAGACAGGGACAGATGGGGAGAGGGATTAGGGAAGGTTTAGTTGATAATAGGTACTCTTTAAATCCATATTTCTATAATCATCTGAACCAGTTATTCCCATTGTGAGCTTCGTTATTTCTACACACATTCCTGCTAGCTTGCTCCCGATATAGCTTCCAGTTATAATGTAATGTTATACGCTGAAAATCTTGTCCTCTCAGAAGCAGTTACAGCGCAAGGCAAAAAAGACATTTGCTCTGGGCCAATAACTTCTCAGTGACTCCCCAGACCCAGGTCTGATCCTGTTGTGTAAGATTTTTTTTTAGAAATATTGAATTGATAACACAGGTGATGGTTTGACCTGTCTTCTACAAGATGCATTTCCTCTTCGCTTAGTGCGGCGCACATCCAGTTTTGAGCTAAACAAGTTATTGGAGAAAGAATCACACCACAATTTTTTGTATCTTTTTACGTCAATTTTTAGAACATTTTTGTAAAAATAAAAGATTAAGGAAAGAATAAGATTCTGAGATAGTTTTAGGGCTATAAACTAACTAGATGATACTTTTTATACACTCCTCAACATTGAAATTGAGCCAATGGTTTGTTTTTTACTGAAACAACTGTACTTATTTTTTAAATCAACTGGTGTCAGAAAGTTAAACAGATTTGTAAATTACTTCTATTAAAAAATCTTAATCCTTCCAGTACTTAAAGGGGTTATCCAGGGAACAACGTTTTTTCATATATCAACTGGCTCCAGAAAGTTAAACAGATTTGTAAATTACTTCTATCCTTTCAGTACTTATGAGCTTCTGAAGTTAAGGTTATTCTTTTCTGTCTAAGTCCTCTCTGATGACACATGTCTCGGGAACCGTCCAGTTTAGAAGCAAATCCCCATAGCAAACCTCTTCTAAACTGGGCGGTTCCCGAGACACGTGTCATCAGAGAGCACTTAGACAGAAAAGAACAACCTTAACTTCAGAAGCTCATAAGTACTGAAAGGATTAAGATTTTTTAATAGACGTAATTTACAAATCTGTTTAACTTTCTGGAGCCAGTTGATATATATATATATTAAAAAAAAAAATTTCTGGATAACCCCTTTAATCCTTACAGTACAGTATCAGCTGTTGTATACTACAGAGGAAGTTATTTTCTTTTTGATATTCTTTTCTGTCTGACCACACTGTTCTCTGCTGACACCTCTGTCCATGTCAGGAACTGTCCAGAGCAGGAGAGGTTTGCTATGGGGATTCGCTCCTACTCTGGACAGTTCCTGACATGGACAGAGGTGTCAGCAGAGAGCACTGTGGTCAGACAGAAAAGAAATTCCAAAAGAAAATAACTTCCTCTGTAATATACAGCAGCTGATAAGAACTGGAAGACTAAGATTTTTAAATAGAAGTCATATATTAATCTGTTTAACTTTCTGGAACTGGTTGATTTAAAAAATGTTTTCCACAGGAGTACCCCTTTAAATGTACTGAAACTTTATTGACATTTTCATTTTACCATATAATGGACCACCAAACTAAAAAAAAAAAAAAAAAAAGTGTGAAGAAATTGAAAAAATAAAATAATGCAATTCTACAACTTTTCTGCAACATTCTTACAACAATATCCCAGTCATATAGTTTTTGTTATACATGACCTATAGCTTTTCTTTTGTCAGATTTTTTTTACATACCATGATCTGTAGTTTTTATTGGAACCATTTTGGGGTAGATGAGGCTTTTTGAACTCTTTTTATTTCATATTTTGTGGGTTGCGAAATGACAAAAAAATGCTACTCTGGCATTAGTTTTTTTTTTGTTGTTGTTTTTTACAGCATTTACCATGTGGGATAAATAACAGTTAACCCCTTAAGAACGCAGGGTTTTTCCGTTTTTGCATTTTCATTTTTTCCTCATCACCTTCTAAAAATCATAACTCTTTCAATGATATTATATCACTATTCCATATTCTGGCTTATTTTTTGTGCCAGTAATTCTTCTTTGCAGTGACGTTAGTAATTTTACCAAAATATCCACGCGAAGCAGCAAAAAATTAATTGTGCAACAAAATTGAAGAAAAAATGCAATTTTGTAAGTTTTGGGGGCTTCCGTTTCTACGCAGTGCATTTTTCTGGTAAAAATTACACCTTATCATTATTCTGTAGGTCCATAAGGTTAAAATGATACCCTTCTTATATAGGTTTGATTTTGTTGTACTTCTAAAAAAAAATCATAACTACCGTATTTATCGGCGTATAACACGCATTTTTTAGGCTAAAATTTTTAGCCTAAAGTCTATCTGCGGGTTATACGCCGATAAGCCACTGCAGTTCAATGATTTAAAGCGGGCGCTTTAAATCAATTAACTGCAGCGGCTTTTGCAGGTGCAGAGACCTGCCGTCGCTGCCGGCTTCTATGCCCCTGCCTGTCCTTGGGTCCACAGACTGCCAGCGCCGCTGCCCTATTGACTCCCCCCCCCCCTTTCCTGGATTTTCTGACCCCGCACAAGCCCCCAGGAAAGGCAGGGGGAGAGAGGCCGTCGCTGCCCGCTTCTCTCCCCCTGCCTTTCCTGGGGTCTAGAGCCCTGCTGCCGCCGCTTCTCTCCCCCTGGCCCCGCTTCCCCATTGCCTCCCCCATCCCCGGTTGTATAATTACCTGTTGCCGGGGTCGGGTCCGCGCTGCTTCTGGCCTCTGGTGTGGCGTCCCCTGCGTCGTTGTTATGCGCTGCACGGCACGGCGCAATGATGAGTGACATCACTCGTCATTGTGTCTCGCAGCGCATAGCAACGAGGCAGGGGACGCCACAACGGAGGCCAGAAGCAGCACGGACCCGACCCCGGCAACAGGTAATTATACAACCGCGGATGGGGGAGGCAACGGGGCAGCAGCTCCGGCAATGGGTGCCGCTGCCCCTTCTCTCTCCCTGGCTATCGTCGCCACTGCCCCATTGCCGGTGCCGCTTCTCTCCCCCTGGCTATCGGCACCGGCAATGGGGCAGTGGCGCCAATAGCCAGGGGAAGAGAAGGGGCATGGGCACCAATAGCCAGGGGGAGAGAAGCGGCGGCAGCAGGGCTCTAGACCCCAGGAAAGGCAGGGGGAGAGAAGCGGGAAGCGACGGCCTCTCTCCCCCTGCCTTTCCAGGGGGCTTCTGCGGGGTCAGAAACAGTGTATCCGGGTATGCACATGCACACACACACGCACCTTCATTTTACCAAGGATATTTGTTTTTACCCAAATATCCTTGGTAAAATGAGGGTGAGTGGTATACCCCGATAGGCCGGTGAGTGGTATACCCCGATAAATACGGTACATGCAGGAAAATTTGTACGTTTAAAATTGTCATCTTCTGACCCCTATAATCTTTTTTATTTTCCGCGTACGGGCTGGTATGAGAGCCCAGTTATTACTGGTACCATTTTTATATTGATCAGACTTTTTGATCGCCTTGTATTAATTTTATCATGATATAAAAAGTGACCAAAAATACGCTATTTTGGACTTTGGAATTTTTTTGGTGCGTACGCCCTTGACCGTGCAATATATTTTTATAGATCGGACATTTCCGCACGCGGTGATACCCCATATGTAAATTATGATTTTTATTTACACTGTTTTTTGTTTTTTGTTTTATGGGAAAAGGGGGAGGGGTGATTCAAACTTTTATTAGGGAAGGTGTTAAATGATCTTTCTTAACTTTTTTTCACCCTTTTTTTTTTTTTTTTGCAGTGTTATAGTGGCTATTGCACTGCACATACCGATCTCATACACATATCATTGCCTTGCATTGACACGACAAAGATCAGTGTTATTGACGGTCGATTGCTCAAGCCTGGATTTCAGGTTTGGAGCAATCAATCGCCGATCGGACGTGACGGAGGCAGGTAAGGGGACTTCCGCTCACGTTCTAGCTGATCGGGACATCGCAATTTCACCGCGATGGTGACTATCAGCTCGACTGAGCTTCCGGGAAGCTTTTACTTTCATTTTAGACGCGGCGATCAACTTTGAACGCCGCGTCTAAAGGGTTAATAGCGTGCAGCACGCTATTATCCCAGGGTCCCAGATTTCATTAGTTGCCGGGACCAACCCGGTATGACAGCGTGACCCTGTGTTATATACCGGGATTGGGCGCAGGGTATACAGGTACGCCCTGCGTCCTTAAGAGATTAAATTATTTCTGCCTGTAGCAAAACCAATTGTGTTTATTTTTGGTCATTAAGATTTTCTTTTCACATATTTTAAAGGGGTTATTGTTACAGTCAGCGCTCCAGTCCCCGCTCCTGGACCGGAGCGCCCACTGCCTCCGTCCCGGTCCCCAGCGTCCCTGCACGTCCCAGCCCACGCCATCACCCCTTTGGTCTAGTGGATCCACCTCCAGTCTCCTGTCCGGACCATTACAGTAAGATCCGGCCATGGATCTCGCTGAGGTATCTCTTCCTAGCCTTGCGGATCTCACTACCGTATTGGCTCTACAGACGCAGCAGATCTCCTCCGCCTATGCCGGCTGCTCCACCTCAGCCAGCAGCCATCTCCTCTTCCAGGATCCGCTTGTCCTTGCCTGACAAGTATGGCGGAGATCCGAAGCAGTACCAAGGGTTCCTGTCACAGTGCTCACTCCACCTTGAATTAATGGCCGACCAGTTTCCGTCTGAACGTGCCAAGGTGGCCTTTATCCTCAGTTTGTTAACTGGGAAGGCCCTGGCCTGGGCTACACCTTTGCCGGACCGCTTTGATCCAGCCACTACCTCCGTTCAGAATTTTTGCCAAGAGTTCCGCAGTGTATTCGAGGAACCTGCCCGGGTGTCCTCTGCAGAGACTGCTTTGCTGAACCTGACCCAAGGAGGTTCTACCGTGGGTGATTACGCCATCCAATTCCGCACTCTTGCCTCCGAGCTGAATTGGAATGATGATGCTCTATGTGCCACGTTTAAGAAGGGACTATGCAGTGAAATCAAGGATGTCCTGGCGGCATGTAGATGCCATCTACTCTTAATGAGCTTATACTACTGGCCACTAGGATTGACAAGTGTTTCCTGGAGAGAAAAGAGGAACTGCTACACGAAAAGGAGAGAGCTCATCCAAGACGCTATCCTCAGTCAGCTCCGGTCTTTCTGTGTCCACCACAACCCTTCTCTGGGCCTCCCGCCGTGGAGACCATGCAGATGGATCAGTCTCACTTGACCACTCAAGAATGGAGTCGTTGAAGAAATGAGAATCTGTGTCTGTACTGCGCCAGTACCGAGCACTTCCTTAGAGACTGTCCTCTCCGTTCGGGAAAACGCACGCACCTGGATAGCGTGGGAGAGGCGCTGCTAGGTGTGGATTCCTCCTCTCCACGTCTTACATTATCGGTACAGCTCACCTTGTCTGCCAAGTCTACCTTCACTGCCAACGCCTTCTTGGATTCAGGATCTGCCGGCAATTTCATCCACGCCTCTCTGGTCGACAAGTATCAGATCCCTGTGGTTCGTTTGTCCAAGCCATTCTGCATTTCTACTGTCAACAGTGAGAGACTTTCTGCCACTGTGCAGTACCGCACTTTGCCATTACAGATGGACATCGGGTTTTCGCATGCAGAGACTTTGGAGTTCTTGGTCCTCCCATACTGCTCCTCAGAACTCCTCCTGGGCTTGCCATGGCTTCAGCATCACTGCCCCATCCTAGATTGATCCTCCGGAGAGATCCTGAGGTGGGGTTCCTCATGCTCCGGCCGTTGTCTCAAGTCTGTTTTTGTCAAGCAAAATCCAGCTGTTCCTCCGCCACCTGGTGTTCCGGAGCCTTACCACTGCTTCGCTGACGTTTTTTGCAAGAAGCAAGCCGAAGTTCTTCCACCTTACAGACCCTACGACTGTCCTATCGACTTGGTGCCTGGAACTATTCCACCCCGGGGTAGAATCTACCCCCTCTCACCACCAGAGACTCTCGTCTCCTGCTCTTCAGACGTAGTGGGTGAAGAGGTTACTCCACTACATATTATTCCTCCAGAGGCCTTCTTCCTCATGGCAAGTCCTATGTACCTCCGCGCCAACAGTTGGAAGTACTTAAGTGGGGTCACTCTTCCCTGCTGGCGGTTCATCCAGGTATCCAAAAGACCCTTCAACTGATCGCTCAAAGATATTGGTGGCCTACCATGGCTAAGGATGTGTCAGAATTTGTCCAAGCCTGTACAGTCTGTGCACAAAATAAGTCACCTCGTCTGAAGCCGGCTGGGTTACTCCTACCTCTTCCTGTTCCTGAGACCCCATGGTCTCACATCGCCATGGACTTTGTGACTGACCTTCCTCCTTCCCAGTGCATGATGGTCATTTGGGTCGTTGTAGACTGCTTCTCTAAAATGACACACTTTGTACCACTACCAGGATTACCTTCGGCGCCTCTGCTGGCGAAACATTTTTTCCTGCACATTTTTCGCCTTCATGGTCTTCCCTTACATATTGTTTCGGATCGTGGGGTGCAATTTGTTTCCAAATTCTGGAGAGCTCTTTGTGGACGGTTCAAAGTGAAGTTGGATTTCTCTTCTTCTCACCACCCCCAAACCAACGGCCAAGTGGAACGCATGAACCAAGCTTTGAGGGAATATCTACGTCATTTTGTATCTTCTCGTCATGATGATTGGGCTGATCTTCTTCCTTTGACGGAATTCTCCTACAACTTCAGGAATGCCTCCGCTTCTAACAAGTCACCGTTTTACGTGGTCTACGGTCGCCATCCTCTACCACCTCTGCCGTTGCCTTCTCCTTCTTCTGTTCCGGCAGTTGATGAGCTCATCCAGGACTTTTCCTCTATTTGGCGAGAGACCCGCACCGCTCTTCTTAAAGCCTCAGCCCGCATGAAGTCCCAAGCGGACAAGAAACGCAGAGTTCCTCTGGTGTTTTCTCCTGGTGAGGCTCTCGGACAAATACATCCGTTTTAGAGTCCCAAGCTACAAACTGGGTCCTCGTTACTTGGGACCTTACAAGATTAAAAGAAGAATTAACGCTGTGGCTTACCAACTTCATCTCCCCTCCACTCTTAGGATCCCAAACTCATTTCATGTCTCCCTCCTCAAACCAGCTATCTTTAACCGGTTCTCCCCCACGGTCACTACTCCTAGCCCAGTGGCCGGTACATCGGACATTTTTTCTGTCAAGGAGGTCCTGGCTTCCAAGTTGATCCGGGGAAGAAAATATTTTTTGGTCGACTGGGAAGGCTGTGGTCCTGAGGAGAGGTTCTGGGAGCCGGAGAACATCTTGGACCGCAGTCTTATCCTCAGGTTCTTGGGCACCAAGAAGAGGGGGAGACCAAAGGGGGGGGTACTGTTACAGTCAGCGCTCCGGTCCCCGCTCCTGGACCGGAGTGCCCACTGCCTCCGTCCCGGTCCCCAGCGTCCCTGCGCGTCCCGGTCAGACACACTGACAGGGAGCGCAGAGTTTGCCCTGTCAGGAATGCGGTTAGCGTAGCGGGAGGTCCCCGCACACGCGCCGCATTCCGATGCCACCCCTAACCTCCTGCGGCTCCGTGCATCCTCTCTGTACCCCGGCGCGCGCATCCCCGCTCTCTGGGGTGCACATGCGCCGCCTTCATGAAATTTAAAGGGCCAGCGCACCATTAATTGGTGCCTGGCCCAAAGTGCCTATAAATGTTCCCTGCCCCTTCCTGCCCTTGCCGGATCTTTGTGCCTCATGCTGAGAGAAAGCGTTCCATACCATTAAAGTGTTCCCTGCCAGTTGCCGACCCTGGCCTGTGACCTCCGCCTCTGAACCCGTGCTGCCTGCTTTGACCTGTTGCTATTGACTATCGCTTCTGATCCTGTGCCGCCTGCCCTGACCGTAGCTACTTCTGACTACGCTTCTGCCTGTTCCTCCTGTACCGCGCATATCTCAGCAACCAGAGGGGTCGAGTCGCTATCTGGTGGAACGGCCTGGGGGCTACCAGCCGCAGCAAGACCATCCCGCTTTGCGGCGGGCCCTGGTGAAGACCAGTAGCTCCTTAGATTCCGTTCCCTGGGTACGGCCCACGCCATCACCCCTCTGGTCCAGTGGATCCACCTCCAGTCTCCTGTCCGGACCGTTACAGTTATCTACCATAAGGTGATTTTAGTACATACCTGTTAGACAGTAATGGACATGCTTAGGAAGGATCTGCACTTGTCTTAGGGCTAAATGGCTATGCTGTGAGATTACCAGAACACTGTGGCTATCTTTTTGTGAACTGGCTATTTCCAGTTAGAGTTCGTTTTCTTAAACTACAAATCCCATGATTCCTTGTTTGTAAGTGTGAGGTCACTTTTCTCCCTCCCACACATCAGCCACCCCACCCATTGAAATACACCTAAGATTCCTTCAATGCAATAGACCAGTGTTTTTTTTTTACCAGGGTGAGGCACCCTGGTAAAATAAAAACACTGGTCTATTGCATTGAAGGAATCTTATGTGTGTTTCAGCTGTATAGCGTATTTTTGGTCACTTTTTATATCATGAAAAAATGAATAAAAGGCGATCAAAAAGTCTGATCAATACAAAAATGGTACCGCTAAAAACTCACGGCAAAAAAAATGAGCCCTCATACCGCCCTGTACCTGGAAAAATAAAAAAGTTATAGGAGTCAGAAGATGACAATTTTAAACGTATACATTTTCCTGCATGTGGTTATTTTTAGGTGCAAAATTGAAAGGGTTATGATTTTTTAAAGGTAAGGAGGAAAAAACGAAAGTGGAAAAACGGAAACAGACACTATTTTATGAACTACACTAACTGTACAGCCCCTGAAGCATAGTAAAAAAAAAAAAAGTTTAAAAAAATACAGAAATACCCCTTTAAAAAAAACACAAGAGGCATTTCATCCTAAACAAGATTTGCTATGAAGCCTGTCTTGCCTGTTGTGCGAATATCCTCACCCGATTTTCCTTATGGATTACAGTTACGATGACTTAAGATACATGAAAGGGTTAAAAGCTCGCAGACATTGTTTTCCCCGCTCTGCAACCCCGGGAATGATCAAAGTGATGCATCATATCTATTATGTTATTATCAGCCTAATATAGAAGTAATTACCTAATGAGAAAAGTAATTATCTAATATAACTCTGTTATCTCTTGAAATACAAATATCATCAATGACATCAGAGGAGCCGGTCATTGTATGAATGGTCTCTGGACCTTGTCAGTGCAATGAGTTATAGGCTACAGTACACAGCATTAATACACAGCATGAAGCGCTGTTTCCTATACTGCACAGTTATTATTTCTGTCTGGATCGGGAAGTCATATTCCTTCTTTCTTTGATGTATTGTCTTCTAATAATGGATTAACTTATTTGTATTCATTCCATACAGACACATAGAACGCGTGTTCCTGGTTATTACATACATCCAATATTTCTAAAGAGTCTTTCATACCTGGATTTACAGCAATGTTCCCTAAACAGTGTGTCTCCAGCTGTTGCAAAACTACAACTCCCAGCATGCCCGGACAGCCTTCGGCTGTCCGGGCATGCTGGGAGTTGTAGTTTTGCAACAGCTGGGAGCACACTGTTTGGGAAACACTGTATTACACAGCCTGTTATACATCTGAATGGCCAGTGTGCACTTTTACCTTCTATTAAAGATGTACTATCTGCAGCCTGTGAGACTGGATGTCTTAAATTGAGAAAGAAAATGGAAACAGAAGAAACAAAATAACCCTGTTCGGGCTTTTATCACTCATTAAAATACTGCATTGGTCCTCTCTATACATCTCATGGGTCCTCTCTATATACTGCAGTGGTCCTCTCTATACATTTCATGGGTCCTTTCTATGCACTGCACCAATCCCCTCTATACACTGCATAGGCTCTTATAATACACTGCAAGAGACCTTTCTTTACACTCCATGGGTCCTCTCCATACACTCTATGGTTCCCCTCTATACACTGCATGGGCCCTCTATATGCACTGCATGGGCCCCCGCTATATACACTGCATGGGCCCCCTCTATACACTGCATGGGCCCCCGCTATATACTGCATGGGCCCCCTTTATACACTGCATGGGCCCCCTCTATATACACTGCATGGACCCCCTCTATATACACTGCATGGGCCCTCTATGTACACTGCATGGGCCCCCTCTATACACTGCATAGGCTCTTATAATACACTGCAAGACACCTTTCTTTACACTCCATGGGCCCCCTCCATACACTGTATTGGTCCCCACTATACGTTGCATGGGTCCTCTCTATACACTCTATGGTTTCCCTCTATACACTGCATGGGCCCTCTATATGCACTGCATGGGCCCCCGCTATATACACTGCATGGGCCCCCTCTATACACACACTGCATGGGCCGCCTCTATACACTGCATGGGCCCCCTTTATACACTGCATGGGCCCTCTATGTACACTGCATGGGCCCCCTCTAAATACACTGCATGGGCCCCCTCTAAACACTGCATGGGCCCTCTATATACACTGCATGGGCCCCCTCTATACACTGCATGGGCCCTCTATGTACACTGCATGGGCCCCCGCTATATACACTGCATGGGCCCCCTCTATACACTGCATGGGCCCCTCTATACACTGCATGGGCCCTCTATGTACACTGCATGGGCCCCCTCTATACACTGCATGGGCCCCCGCTATATACACTGCATGGGCCCCCTCTATACACTGCATGGGCCCCCGCTATATACACTGCATGGGCCCCCTTTATACACTGCATGGGCCCTCTATGTACACTGCATGGGCCCCCTCTATACACTGCTTGGGCCCCCTTTATACACTGCATGGGCCCTCTATGTACACTGCATGGGCCCCCTCTATATACACTGCATGGGCTTCCTCTATATACACTGCATGGGCCCTCTATGTACACTGCATGGGCCCCCTCTTTAAACTGCATGGGATCTTTCTTTACATTTCATGGGCCCTCTCTCTGCACTCCATGGTCCCACTCTCTACACTGCTTGGGTCCCCTGTAAACATTGCATGGGCCCTCTCTATACACTGTATAGGTCATCTCTATACATTGTACGGGCCCTCTCCATGTACAGTATGGGCCCCCACTTTACTTTGCATGGGCCCTCTCTATACACTCTATGGGCCCTCGGTATACAATGCGTGGGCCCTTTCTATACACTGCATGGGCCCTCTGTATACAATGCATGGGCCCCCTATTTACACTGCATGGGTGCTCTCTATACACTGCATGGGCCCTCTATATACACTGCATGGGCCATCTGTATACAATGCATGAGCCCTTTATATACACTGCATGGGCCCTCTATATACACTGCATGGGCCCTCTATATAAACTGCATGGGCCCTCTATATACACTGCATGGGCCCTCTATATGCACTGCATGGGCCCTCTATATACACTGCATGGGCCATCTGTATACAATGCATGAGCCCTTTATATACACTGCATGGGCCCTCTATATACACTGCATGGGCCCTCTATATACACTGCATGGGCCCTCTATATGCACTGCATGGGCCCCCTCTTTAAACTGCATGGGATCTTTCTTTACATTTCATGGGTCCTCTCTATGCACTCCATGGTCCCGCTCTCTACACTGCTTGGGTCCCCTGTAAACATTGCATGGGCCCTCTCTATACACTGTATAGGTCATCTCTATACATTGTACGGGCCCTCTCCATGCACAGTATGGGCCCCCACTTTACTTTTCATGGGCCCTCTCTATACACTCTATGGGTCCCCTCTATATACTGGATGGGCCCTTTCTATACACTGCATGGGCCCCCTCTTTACACTGCATGGACCCTCCCTATACACTGCATGGGCCCTCTATATACACTGCATGGGCCCTTTCAATACACTACATGGGCCCTCTATATACACTGCATGGGCCCTCTGTATACACTGCATGGGCCCTCTGTATACAATGCATGGGTCCTCTTTATACAATGCATGTGCCCTCTATACACACTGCATGGGCCCTCCCTATACACTGCATGGGCCATCTGTATACAATGCATGAGCCCTCTATATACACTGCATGGGCCCTCCCTATACACTGCATGGGCCCTCCCTATACACTGCATGGGCCATCTGTATACAATGCATGAGCCCTCTATATACACTGCATGGGCCCTCTATATACACTGCATGGGCCCTCTGTATACAAAGCATGGGCCCTCTATATACACTGCATGGGCCCTCTGTATACAATGCATGGGCCCTCTATATACACTGCATGGGCCCTCTGTATACAATGCATGAGCCCTCTATATACACTGCATCAACAAGTCTATCCGGCTGCTCTCCTACTGACCCCGCTGCTGCTCCTCTATGCTGTAAGGCTTGCATATGTTTCCCTTTTGACATGTGCATCAATAAGAAGATTCCTCAGGATCTCAGATTTCCCCTAAAAGCAGAGAAATTTGAAAAAATATATAAACGTAGCCATTCCATGACTCAAAACCATTCACTTATGGCTCACATAGCATGCAGAGCAGTGGTCTCCAAACTGTGGACCTACAGCTCCTAGTGTGCCCAAACATCAGGATACACATATATATCTACTGCCCAGATGCCACAGCCACTATTGTCTGTGGCATCTAGATGGTTAAAAGGGTATTCCAGCCGCTAATACTTATCCCCTATCCAGGAGATCTAGGTGATTATTGTCCGGTCGCAGGGGTCCAACCTCAAAGACAAACCACTATGTTGATACTATGACATGCTTCCTTTAAATTTAGAGGGTAATCTTGCTATTAAATGTGGGGATGCATATATATATATATATATATATATATATATATATATACACACAGTGGTCCCTGAACATACGATGGTGGTAATCTGTTCCAAATGAACCATCGTTTGTTGAAACCATCGTATGTTGAGGGATCCGTGCAATGTAAAGTATAGGACAGTGGTATACAACCTGCGGACCTCCAGATGTTGTAAAACTACAACACCCAGCATGCTGGGAGTTGTAGTTTTGCAACATCTGGAGGTCCGCAGGTTGAAGACCACTGGTATAGGAAGTTGTACTCACCTGTCCCCGCTGCTCTGGACCGTCACCGCTGCCCTGGATGTCGCCTTCCATCACTGTCGCCGCGTCCCCGTGGTGTCCCCGACGCTCTGGCAAGGCCTCTGCTTCCCCGGCATCCTCGCTCTCCGTCGCCGCCATCACGTCGCAACGCACGCCCCTCCAATTGGATGGTAGGACGGCGTGCGCAGCGACGTGATGACGACGATGGAGAGGGCTGACGATGCAGGGGATCCCGAAGAGAACGCGCCGGAGCCCCGAGGACAGGTAAGTGATCGTCAGCGGACCACACGGGGCACCGTAAACGGCTATCCGGTGGCAGCTGAAGCAGTCTGCGCTCCCGCATAGCCGTTTATGCGCCATCGTAGGTCGGGGGGTCACTGTACTGTATATGTCTCTGGCTACACGGCTGCTTATCCCTGGCCAAGTTTAATAGCAAGTATAAAACAAAGAACATAAGTCATTGTCTCTGTTTTCCCTTTGCCCACACCTTACTCACTTCCTTACAAGCAGTGAAAACCATTGCGCATATTATTCACAGTGACTTTAACTACTTGAGTTCTACTGTGTGACTGTAACACTTTTGTTTCTATTTGACATTAGTAAAAGCCCTATGGGCCCTAAGAAGTTTTTTATTTCCTGTCACAGTCATCAATTACTTTTATTGTATCAGGGAGATGTAAAAAAGTAATAAATCAATCGGCCATTGTTCTCTGATAACTGGCAAATAGCAACACAAAAAGGGACAAAGTCTCCAGCAAAAGATTATATACCACTCCACAACAAAATGTCAGGTATCATTGATATAATCTTTAAATTATTTTTCCCCACAAATAACAATTATCACCAATTGACATGATACTATATAACAGTGTTTACCAAACAAGGTGCCTCCAGCTTTTGCAAAACTACAATTTCCAGCATGCCCGGACAGTCAAAGGTTGGGAGAGATAGCTCTTAGCCATGTCAAATGTGAAGGTGCATAGCCATATTAAAGCGGTTAACCAACATAAGAAGACTTTAGTACTTACCTGGCAGACAGTAATGGGCATGCTTAGGAAGGATCCGTGCTTGTCTTGAGGCTAAATGGCTTTGTTGTGAGTCTATCATAATGCTGCTGCTTTCGTTTTGTTAAATGGCTATTTTCTGTTGGAGTTCCCGCCAACTGCAAGTCCCGGTATCCCTTGTTTGTAAGTGTGAGGTCACTTTTCTCCCTTCCACATATCAGTCACCCAACCCAGATCAGCACAGTTAGGCTCCCTTCCATGTGTGCTGTGCTTGAAATTACAATTCCCTGCAGAGAATGATCTCCCTCACAACCAGTGATCGCTCCACCTACTGAAGCACAGACAGGCTCCCTTTCAACACCTGACTAGTGATGTTATGTCTCGGGCCACACTGCAATCTGGGAAAAGCCAACACTCATTTTGTATGCTGCTAAAAAATGAACATCGGGGCAAAGATCACAAAAGAATTGTTAGATCAGCCATTAAACACAGGTACAGACACTATATTATAACAATCACTAAAAGCTAGCATAGCGCCATCTGTTATCCTTTTAACCCCTAACGACATTGGGTGCAAATGTTTGTCATTGTGCCCAGGTACTTAATGCACCAGGACGTACCTTTACATCCTGTACGTGAAGCGAGGTGTTTTAGTTTTGCAAAAGATGGAGACACCGTGGTTGGGAAAAACTGCTTCGGGGTAGGGTCACACGGGAGCGTATGTGCAGTGTATTTGATGTTGCAGATGCGCAGCAGCATTAGATAAGCTGTGAATGCTCATAATATGTAAATGAGGCTCTTGGTGCACTCTGGCCATTCCTCAGCCTAGTGCACTGCTTCTACTTCCTGGCCAGTACCTGATGACTATACATACTTCCTCTAATGAATATACATACTCTCCCTCTTCTGCGCATGGCTGCAACATGCTGGGGTCCCTCATGCCTTCATAGGTCTCAAGCATGGCATGGGTTTTTAGCATGTGGCAGCTTCATGCAGAATACGATAAGTAAGGGACCTGCTGGGAAGAAAAACTAGTGCACTTCGAGACTAGGCAAAGCCCTGAGTGCACCAAGAGCCTAATTTACCTATTAGGATTTTTAGAAAGTACGTCCAGCACCAGGATGCGGTAAAAAAGGGTACTTTATTCGTAGAAGACAGGTTACATAGCACAAACAACTCTGACGCGTTTCGCGCTGTTGCGCTTAGTCATAGAGTAACAATTCACAAGTAAGAACACATATATATACTAAAATAATTGACCATCCCCTTAGTGATGTCACAGACCGAAACAGAAAACCTGGACCGGACCTGGGAAAAACCCAAATCCCGTCACAGATTAACACCGGCTTATAAGGTATATTAATATTCTTATACAATGTGTGTGTGGGCATAGTCACAATCAAAATGACTTATTCAAAATACTTCATTGTTGCACATGGTCAAGTTCCTTATTGAAAAAAGTGTGTATATATACACATACACAGATATGCACTTTGCAGAACAAATAACGCACCCGACATAAGTGTAGTCTGAACTGTATTCTATATCTGACAGTGAAGAGCCCATGTGAAGAGCCCATGTGAAGAGCCCATGTGAAGAGCCCATGTTAAGAGCCCATGTGAAGTGCCCATGTGAAGAGCCCATGTGAAGAGCCCATGTGAAGAGCCCATGTGAAGTGCCCATGTGAAGTGCCCATGTGAAGAGCCCATGTGAAGAGCCCATGTGAAGAGCCCATGTGAAGAGCCCATGTTAAGAGCCCATGTGAAGTGCCCATGTGAAGAGCCCATGTGAAGAGCCCATGTGAAGAGCCCATGTGAAGTGCCCATGTGAAGTGCCCATGTGAAGAGCCCATGTGAAGAGCCCAAGTGAAGAGCCCATGTGAAGTGCCCATGTGAAGTGCCCATGTGAAGAGCCCATGTGAAGAGCCCATGTGAAGAGCCCATGTGAAGAGCCCATGCAAATTTAGACTATTGTATTTCATTTTATTACTATAATCAATAATGCTATTAACTTAAGACTTTGCATATCGCATGATCTTCACTTATCGGATATATATTATGTAAATAATTATTTACTACTTACTAATATTAAATATTTTTGTTGTTAGTTCTATATCTATAACTATAAATATTGACTTGACTACAGAAATACTCCTAGACTTAAAAAAGTGCATATTCTATTTATACGAACAAAATCCCAATGAAACCGCATTGGACATAGATGCCGTCTGAACTTTATTCTATGTCTAGATATGGCGGATATGAGCATGCACCACCTTACATGGTTTTACTTTTAGTTATTATTATTATTTATTCTACTTGTATTTTATTAGTGCGTGATCATATGGGCTTCATCTCCAGGATATATAACTTTATTGTGATTTGTTATGCATTTATTTATTTAATTAATTAAATATATAAGATATTGTTTATTGCATATGGGGATGTTTGCCTAGTCCCCCAGAGCAAGGACTAATATGTAACTATGAGGTCCAGTCTATGATTTAGACCATGAGGGTATCTGGTGTTTAGGACAAACATCCAATATGTTTCCCTGTTCAATCATTTTCTCCGTAAGTCTCCTCCTCTGATGTCTCCTTTCCCTTTCTCAATGCCCATGACTGAGAGGTAATTAACCTCCCCCCCATGTTCATCTCTGAAGTGTTTACTTAGGGCAGAGATGTTATATTTATCTGTACGGGCATCTGAGATATGTCTTCTAATTCTTTCTTTTAAATGATTGCCCGTGCAGCCCACATATTGCTTTTTGCATACAATGCAGGCTGCAAGATATACCACCAAAGATGTGTTACAATTTATAAATGTTTTAATAGTGTATTTTTTACTTGTTACATAGGACTCAAAGTCTTTTTCTATTTTCATATGCAAACAAGTAACACATCTCCGGTGGCCACATCTCCAGTCCCCCACACTGTCTAACCAGGTGCTTGTTGCCCTTTTTTCTGGTTTACTGAAAAAAAGACTGGGGGATAATTTCGCTGCTAAAGACGGCCCCCTTCTGGATACCACATCGATGCCATTCGTTATAACACTTCTTAGAAGTGGATCCACTTCCAAAACTGGTAAGAATTTGTTCACTATCTGTCTGATGCCTGCAAACTGCCTACTGTAAGAGGTAATAAAAATTGGTTTGCGTTTCATTAATTTATTTCTGCTTTCTCTCTTACTCTCCATAATAAGATCTTTTCTGTCTATACTCTCCACCCTTTTTGTGTCTCTTTCTATGTCTTTTACATTATATCCTCTCTCAAGGAAGCGTTTTTTCCATTCTTTCCTTTCTTTCTCAAACCTGTCTGGATCCGAACAGTTTCTTTTAATGCGTCATCATTCTCCAAAGGGGATATTTTTCACCAAGTGCCGGGGATGGCAAGATGTAGCTAGAAGTGCCTGGCCCTGGAAGGCCCGGGATAGATTCCAGGAGCTGGTTTAAAGCGACCTGGTTAAATTGCATAGTAAATATAAAAACCATGTTGGTAATTTAAATAAAATGCAAACAGCATCATTAAAAGAGTTGATGGATAATGATTACATCATAAGAAATGCCGACAAAGGCGGCAATACAGTGGTATTGGATGCGGGACTGTATAGAAAACTAAATTTGGAGATGTTGGCTGATACCAACATCTACAAAAAATTACAAAGCAATCCCACATCCACATGCCAGATGAAATTAAAGAAGGTTTTAAGTGAAGGAACTGCTTTGGGGGTGTTTGACAAAAAAGTAGAGTATTTGTAAAGAATCCAGTCATGCCAGTGTTCCACTCACTGCCTAAGATCCACAAGGGAATCTTTCCGCCAACGTGAAGACCTATCGTGGCAGGTATAGGCTCCCTTGTGGAACACTTGGGTGAGTGGGTGGACCACTACCTCCAGCCCATAACTAAAATAACTCCCACCTATATAAGAGACACCAAGCACATGATAAATATGTTGAATGACATCACATGTGGGCCAGACTTAGCTCTGGCCACATCTGATATTGTTGCATCATATCCATTCATACCCTGGGACAAGGGTCTGGAGGCTATAACTACTGTCTGGACCAATATAGCACATACTCCCCTGGAGTGAAGGAATACATTCACATGGCACTTAATTTTTTATTACACAACAATTTTTTTTATGTTTGATGGCCAGTATTAACTTCAATCCAGGGGAGCCCCAAGGGGGGCGAAATATTCCCCTTCATTGGCGAATATTTCAATGATTTTTTGGGAGATTTGCGTCTTGTTTTCAGCTACAAATCTATTCGCCTCCAATATCCAGTGGGTGGGTCGTTTAATTGACAACCTGCTACTGGTGTGGAGAGGAACGGAACAGGAATTCTTGTCATTTATGGATTATATCAATGAGAATACCTTTAACTTGAAGTTCACATTCCATTATGACAGAGACACAGTCAATTTTTTGGATGTTTCCATCACGTGCTGGGTAGAAGGCTTTGAAGTTAGCCCGTATAGGAAAGAGACGGCGAGCAATTCAGTACTTCTAGCTACATCTTGCCATCCCCGGCACGTGGTGAAAAATATCCCCTTTGGAGAATTATGTTGCATTAAACGAAACTGTTCGGTTCCAGACAGGTTTGAGAAAGAAAGGAAAGAATGGAAAAAACGCTTCCTTGAGAGAGGATATAATGTAAAAGACATAGAAAGAGACACAAAAAGGGTGGAGAGTATAGACAGGAAAGATCTTATTATGGAGAGTAAGAGAGAAAGCAGAAATAAATTAATGAAACGCAAACCAATTTTTATTACCTCTTACAGTAGGCAGTTTGCAGGCATCAGACAGATAGTGAACAAATACTTACCAGTTTTGGAAGTGGATCCACTTCTAAGAAGTGTTATAACGAATGGCATCGATATGGTATCCAGAAGGGGGCCGTCTTTAGCAGCGAAATTATCCCCCAGTCTTTTTTTCAGTAAACCAGAAAAAAGGGCAACAAGCACCTGGTTAGACAGTGTGGGGGACTGGAGATGTGGCCACCGGAGATGTGTTACTTGTTTGCATATGAAAATAGAAAAAGACTTTGAGTCCTATGTAAAAAGTACAAAATACACTATTAAAACATTTATAAATTGTAACACATCTTTGGTGGTATATCTTGCAGCCTGCATTGTATGCAAAAAGCAATATGTGGGCTGCACGGGCAATCATTTAAAAGAAAGAATTAGAAGACATATCTCAGATGCCCATACAGATAAATATAACATCTCTGCCCTAAGTAAACACTTCAGAGATGAACATGGGGGGGAGGTTAATTACCTCTCAGTCATGGGCATTGAGAAAGGGAAAGGAGACATCAGAGGAGGAGACTTACGGAGAAAATGATTGGGAAATCAACAGGGAAACATATTGGATGTTTGTCCTAAACACCAGATACCCTCATGGTCTAAATCATAGACTGGACCTCATAGTTACATATTAGTCCTTGCTCTGGGGGACTAGGCAAACATCCCCATATGCAATAAACAATATCTTGTATATTTAATTAATTAAATAAATAAATGCATAACAAATCACAATAAAGTTATATATCCTAGAGATGAAGCCCATATGATCACGCACTAATAAAATACAAGTAGAATAAATAATAATAACTAAAAGTAAAACCATGTAAGGTGGTGCATGCTCATATCCGCCATATCTAGACATAGAATAAAGTTCAGACGGCATCTATGTCTGTCACGATTCGGCTTACAGGTAGTGGATCCTCTGTGTCAGCGAGGGATTGGCGTGGACCGTGCTGGTGGACCGGTTCTAAGAGGCTACTGGTGTTCACCAGAGCCCGCCGCAAAGCGGGATGGTCTTGCTGCGGCAGTAGCAACCAGGTCGTATCCACTAGCAACGGCTCAACCTCGCTGACTGCTGAGAAGGCGTGGGACAGAAGGACTAGGCAGAGGCAAGGTCAGACGTAGCAGAAGGTCGGGGCAGGCGGCAAGGTTCGTAGTCAAGATGGATAGCAGGAGTTCAGGTAACACAGGCTTTGGACAACACTAAACGCTTTCACTGGCACAAGGCAACAAGATCCGGCAAGGGAGTGCAGGGGAAGTGATGTGATATAGCCAGGGAGCAGGTGGAAGCCAATTAAGCTAATTGGGCCAGGCACCTATCATTGGTGCACTGGCCCTTTAAGTCTCAGAGAACTGGCGCGCGCGCGCCCTAGAGAGCGGAGCCGCGCGCGCCAGCACATGACAGCAGGGGACCGGGACAGGTAAGTGACTTGGGATGCGATTCGCGAGCGGGCGCGTCCCGCTGTGCGAATCGCATCCCCGACGACCATGTCAGTGCAGCGCTCCCGGTCAGCGGGACCGACCGGGGCGCTGCAGGGAGAGAGACACCGTGAGCGCTCCAGGGAGGAGCAGGGACCCGGAGCGCTCGGCGTAACAATGTCCAATGCGGTTTCATTGGGATTTTGTTCGTATAAATAGAATATGCACTTTTTTAAAGTCTAGGAGTATTTCTGTAGTCAAGTCAATATTTATAGTTATAGATATAGAACTAGCAACAAACATATTTAATATTAGTAAGTAGTAAATAATTATTTACATAATATATATCCGATAAGTGAAGATCATGCGATATGCAAAGTCTTAAGTTAATAGCATTATTGATTATAGTAATAAAATGAAATACAATAGTCTAAATTTGCATGGGCTCTTCACATGGGCTCTTCACATGGGCTCTTCACATGGGCTCTTCACATGGGCACTTCACATGGGCACTTCACATGGGCTCTTCACTTGGGCTCTTCACATGGGCTCTTCACATGGGCTCTTCACATGGGCTCTTCACATGGGCACTTCACATGGGCTCTTCACATGGGCTCTTCACATGGGCTCTTCACATGGGCACTTCACATGGGCTCTTCACATGGGCTCTTCACATGGGCTCTTCACATGGGCTCTTCACATGGGCTCTTCACATGGGCTCTTCACTGTCAGATATAGAATACAGTTCAGACTACACTTATGTCGGGTGCGTTATTTGTTCTGCAAAGTGCATATCTGTGTATGTATATATATACACACTTTTTTCAATAAGGAACTTGACCATGTGCAACAATGAAGTATTTTGAATAAGTCATTTTGATTGTGTCTATGCCCACACACACATTGTATAAGAATATTAATATACCTTATAAGCCGGTGTTAATCTGTGACGGGATTTGTGTTTTTCCCAGGTCCGGTCCAGGTTTTCTGTTTCTGTCTGTGACATCACTAAGAGGATATATATGTGTTCTTACTTGTGAATTGTTACTCTATGACTAAGCGCAACAGCGCGAAACGCGTCAGAGTTGTTTGTGCTATGTAACCTGTCTTCTACGAATAAAGTACCCGTTTTTACCGCATCCTGGTGCTGGACGTACTTTCTATTGTTCCTGATTGGAGCCAGAGGCGGGGCTGGTGGATCCGTGCACAGCAAGTGTGGGACTCCTGGGTGAGCGGTCTATCCATTTTTTTTGTGTCTTAATATTAGGATTTTTAGCACTATGTCAGGAATGGCAGCACCTAGAATAATAAAAATAACAACATTGTGATTGGTGTCACTCGCACTAATAAGCAATGCTAGCAGGTTAGTGCAGGTGATGCTGCCGTCAGTTTCCCTTTAAATGGGCAGTATCAGAATCAAAAACTTTTTATATGTTGTACATCTTGGAAAAACATTAAACTTTCTAATATACTTCATAAAAAATGTATCTTATTTTTATAAAAATAATGGCTTATAAAAATTTTTTTTTTAAAAGACCGCTAGGGGTCCCTATACCATCCAGAACATAATCCTGTCCCACTGCAGCATCATCTTTGTCCCAGCTGAAGCACATGCAGGGAAATGCGCACAGGACTAGCACTCGTCTGTGCTCACTCCTGACCGACTGCAGACTGCAGCATGAAAATACACAGGAGGGAGGGGGTTACAGAGAAGCCTGCAGTGATTGTATGAAGAGACGCAACACAGATCAGCAGACTCAGGGAGGAAGTGAATGCATGGTGAGTGAGGGCAGGCTCAGTGCTTGCCTCGGACATGCCCCTTCCCGAGCAGTGGATGTCAGAATGAGTGAGCAACAAAACAAAGAGATTTATAAGCCAAATAGAGAAGCTAGACACATAAAAATATGTGAAGAATGTGATATGACAGATAAGCTTTAAGGCAGCAATTCCAGGTCCCACATGCTATTATCATCAAGGCAAGCGCTAATCGTGTGCGGCGGCACGGCATGTATGCTATAGTGGCATAACTAAATATGTCATCTGCATGTTACTTTGCTAGTATTCTTATTGGTAAACGAGAAATCTTTTTTTCATGTCCTCAAAGCCATAAAATTGCATACTCATACAACCTTTCTCTGTTTTTAATAAAAAAAAAATGTGCATATAACTTTTCTATGAAATGAATTATTAAGGCCCTAATATTTAGGATTCGGCCTCATTAGTTGAGCTGTATAATTTTTGGTTCACTCTCCAGACTGTATCCCTGACTCATGTCTTTATTAGTATTATTATCCCGGCTGTTTATTTTGACAAAAAAGAAAGCGCAGTTTGCAGCTTGACAAAAATAACCGTCAACAATGAAAACTTCACTCCGTGCTGCTGACCCTTCGTCACCCGCTGCACTACCCAGAATACAATGTGAAAACCTTTTTTTCCCGAGCATCTCCAGCTCTTAAAGGGCAGCCTTGTTACCTGCTCTTAACAAGTCCGCTGTGCGACAAAATATCAAGCTCATCAAGCATAATCATAAAGAATAGATTTCTGCATTTCGTCCTCCGCTCAATATTTACTGAGTAATCCGGTTATTTATAGACAGGTAGCATGTCTCTACATTTACACTATTTAATGTGCATTGAATTTCCTCCAGTGCCTGCAGAACCATTTACATGTAACATTATTGCCAGCTCGGAAATGTATTATGACATTTAAAAGAAATCCTATAAGTTAAATAAAGTGTTAACTTAAAGGGGTACTCCCCTGGTAAATATATTGTTTTTAATCAACTGGTGCCAGAAAGTTAAACAGATTAGTAAATTACTTCTATTTAAAATCCTTCCAGTACTTATCAGCTGCTTTATGCACCATAGGAAGTTCTTTTCTTTTGAATTTCCTTTCTGTCTGACCACAGTGCTCTCTGCTGACACCTCTGTCTATGTCAGGAACTGTCCAGAGCAGGAGGGGATTGCTATGGGGATTTGCTCCTACTCTGGACAGTTCCTGACATGGACAGAGGTGTCAGCAGAGAGCACTGTGGTCAGACAGAAAATAAATTTAAAAAGAAAAGAACTTCATGTGGAGCATAAAGAAGCTGATAAGTAGTGGAAGGATTAAGATTTTTAAATTGAAGTAATTTACAAATCTATTTAAAAAACAAATGTTTTCCCGTGCAGTAGCGCTTTAAAGATGTACGCTGCCCCTAGACATCTTATCCCGTATCGAAAGGATAGGGGCATAAGATGTCTGATCGAGGCGGGGTGCGGCACTCTGGTGTTCTGAACATTTATGTTCAAAATGCCGGATTTGGATTTTCATGTTCGTCAAGTTACGTCAAACCCCCTAGACAAAGACATCCTTTAAGATGTCTGATCGTGGCGGTCCGGCTGCAAGGACCACGTGATCTCCAAGCCAGCACTCAGGCTTCCGTGTTAGTGACATCACATCACACCCTCTCCATTCATGTCTGTGGGAGGGGGCGCAATGACTGCTTCTGTGTTTGTGACATCATAGGCATGTATAGAGGAGAGGGCGTGAAGCTTCAGGCTTCCGTGCTTGTGGCGTAATGTCACACCTCCTAGACATGATTAGAGGGGGCATGGCGTCATGAACATGGAAGCTAAGAGCTGGAATTCTGAACATAAATGTTCAGAACACCGGGGTGGCGGCTCAGAGATTGCGGGGGTTCCTGCGGCCAGACCCCCTCTCGATCAGACACCTTATCCCCTATCCTTTGGATAAATGATAAGATGTCTAGGGTGGAGTACCCCTTTAAAGAAGCATTTTCTATAGGAAATATCATATGCAGAATCAAGTGTGTTGACCCATGGTGATGGTGGCACCATGGGGTGAAGCGGATGGGGCAAGATGGTATTAACCCCCTAGGTAGAGTCGACCAGTAACACGGAAAGGGCCCTGCAGCTTGCTGGGACTTGTAGTTATTGTAATAGACTTTAGTTCAGCCACGCAGGCTAGAATAGACTTGATCAGTGTCTTGACTTTAGTAGAGACAGCAGACATAGATGAGATGACTTACTGACAATGTGGCTAGTGTGCAGGCTTTGTGGCCTCCAGGTGTACTGGACACAGGATCTGTGATGTCTGTGCTTTGCTGTCCTCAGCAGAAAGAGCATAAGAGCGAATTGTAATGGCCGCCCCCTTATATAGAGGGGGGCTGAGCCAAAGCCCATTGGTCAAGCTGCGGGTCATTGTTTAAGCTGGGGCTCTCTGGGTAAAATCAGGTGACAAAATAACATCACATGTGACATTCCACAGGTCCTTCAGACATCTCACAGATCCTTTAGACTAGCAATACATTAATGCACTGACTATAATTCTATTACCATAAATGACAGTATAGTAACAGCAGGGGAGACACTGCAGGAGAGCCCCAGGTCACTGAGGGACTCAACCTGACAGGTCCTAAGGGTAGTAAAGAATCATGTTCTGTACTGGGACATCACACAAGCACTATAGGAATTAGTAGATTTTTTACAATCTTGTCAAAGAAATCGGCCCATCATTATCTTTTAGAAGTCAATTCTATGAAAAACTCATAGACTGCTCACCCAGGACAAGTGGAAATTTGGAGGTGACTGTGGGAAATGCAAGTCCTTGGCAGCTGTTCAGCGTGGTGTATTAGTAGCCCTTTAAAACCAAGGGACGTTAGCCTCAATTGGCATTCTATAACAGAACAGTTTGTGTGGTTTAGAGCCAAAAATATTCCTCTGTAGACCAGAAGTTCTCCGTCTCTCAGTCTTGGCTAGGAATCAAGCTGTGTCAGTGAATCAACTTGGTGACCCATACTTCGTTTTTTAAGCTGATATAACAAAAAAATATAAAATAAAATAGCGCACTCGCTTGCAATAATTAGTTTTAGCTGCCACTATATACCTTTCTATAAAAAGAAACAGTGACCCCCTCCAAAGAGCATGGCACCCAATGTTTAAACAAGGAACTGTAGGTTAAAGTACAAGTAAAATACCCGTTTGACATTATTATACATCAAGAAGAATGTACAGCGAGGTAAATAAAATACATGACGGCTAGTAAGAGGTTCACAATTAAATAGGACCCAGGATTAAGGGCCAATGCACACTACAGACATTCAGCAAGGAATTTCCTCTTGATGCGGTAATATTTGGGTATGATCCCTAAAGCATACATCCTTTTACCCAATGGTACGATATCTTTAGGGTGTAATCTCCAATCATAATACAACAGATTTACACAAAAAAATTGACACAGAAATTAACCCCTGCAGTTCAAAGTCCCATTGACTAATGGGCTCTCCCAGATGGATTCTGCTGAAAGAATCAACCTGTTTAAGCCTTACTGTTATATCTGCTGCGTATGCCAATACCATAATATTGTGTGGAACATTATTATACATACACATTTACTACACATAGGAGTGCTAGCCTCCAACACTCCAAAAACCCACGCAGACTAAAAAACACATGCAGACTACTAATTGGATAGAAAAGGCCATGGTCCTTTATTAAAGGAATACGTTTTTTTCCGAACGCTGGGTGCGGGCTGCGAGGGTTGTGACGTCATGACCACACCCCTTGTGACACCATGCCACGCCCCCTCCCATAGACTTGCATTGAGGGGTGGGGAATCACTAGAGGTGTGGCCATGACATCACAACAAATTGTTCTGAACGCTGGGGCAGTTGAGTAACCTTTTTAAGGGTTACATAAATTAAATAGATTATTTTAGTAAATATTTAACCAAAAGGTTTTATAATAAATAATTCATCAAACTTCCAGCAGATATCAAACCTGTCGACCCAGCATAGTTAAGTGACCATCCCTCTAATGAAAAGACTGTGACATGGCATAAGGGAGGGAGGGCGGGGAGCTCCTCTTTGGTGCTTGACCATGCAGTCAGTAAAAGAGACCACCAGGGTGGCAGTATATAACCTTATCTTCTTCCCATTGCTGGAACAGCAACCAATCACCGACCCCCTCTAGTCTAGTAAAATTGAGCCGCCCTTACTGGGTGTCCAAAGGAGCAGCTAACCCTGGCACTGGTAAAGAGTAGTCCAGAACATGTAATACCTCCATGTACTGTAGGGGGTGCTATTAGACAGAAATTCAGTGCATACGCTTCAGTAATACAGGTGATTTACCAGTGAATGCCCATTCTAATAGGTCAGTTCTTCCAGCCATTGACACGTTTCACAGATCTGGACTGTCCATAGCATTATATGTTGAGTCTGGTTTCAAGTTACAATGGTCCAGAAAAGATAATTGTATGTTGAAACTATTGTATGTTGAGGCCATTGTAAGTTGAGCGATCACTGTATATGCCTTTCATGCTCCCTCGCAGCCTCTGGTATCGGTGCAGAACTTCCCCTTCACAGAGCTGAGGCGGGACATCCCTGCGGGCGGTGATTGGCTGTGGTTCCGTAAAGGGGAAGTTCGTTGGGAAGGCGGCGAGGGAGCGTGGAAAGTATGTATAAGCTTTTTTATGCTATGGTATTTTTGTGGACATTAGGTGCAGTAAGTCCAGTATTTGGAATCTTTCTGTACATCCTGCTTGATCAGATCACATGTAAATTAAAATAAGGACACCAGCTTTATATATAGTTTTCAGTAAAAAGAGCTAAACTACATCATGAACAAAACATTTATTAGATATAAAGTCAGTCATAGCAAACCTTACAGTTCTCTCTAACGTGCCCAACCGGCCTAAGTGTAAATTATTATTAAATCTACTAGTCTTGTGTTGTGTCTGCAGTGAAGTGCAGTAGTAATGCTACATAGATATTTACAAGTTAGAATGGTTGCAGTTTACTTTCCTAAAACCTTAGTTTTTATATTTTGCACGCACAATGGTGTTTGTCTGTTTTACTTCATTATCTATTAGGTTTTCCATCGAGTTGGAACTTAAGGGCTATTGTAATGTCCGTATATATGTGTTTTGTATTTTCTGCTCTGGGCCCTGTTCTATGCAGTTTATGTCTGAACGGTTTCTTGTGTTAATTCTCCCTGGGATGGGAAGAGTTAACCTTCTTGGCTTCAGCACTGGGAGTGTTTATAAGGCCACTTCAGCTGTTGTTTGGGGTTAGTTATTAGACCTGTACTCTGACCATATCTTGTTTTATGATGCATCTTAGCTGTTGTTTGTCTGAGCACATTTCCTGAGTTTTCACCATGGTTTACTGTCCTGTTTGATGTATAGATTTTAGCTTGCATTGTTTAAGTACTTTGGCAGGTTTTTAGTATTCCTGTATTGTTTATTCTGCTTTTGCCTTGTGTTGCCTTAGTCACACAGTGAGTTTTGTCAGTCCTATTTTGACCTTGTTTGATCCTGGATCTCCTAGGATAGAATTCCTAAGCCTTGTGCTAATCCGTCTATCTAGGAGTGAGTTAGTCTTATGTACCCGTGTTTGCCTGTATTTAGGATTTCTGTTTTCTCCTAGGCTAGTATCCTTCACTGTGGAGTATGCCCACTAGCTATAAGCCTATTTGGTTTAAGTATTGATGTCCCTCCATGTATGGACTGGGGTGTCTAGTGTGTTCCTTGTTCTGAGTCCAGTCTGAACAGAGCTCTTGGTTTCCTGACCTGTTAGTATGCTATTCCCTGGCTTGTTTGTATTTATATATCTGTTTGTTGGTTGTTGTATTCCCGTCATGTTCCTGACTTGTTCCCCGACTGTACTGTACAGTTCCGCTTGTTTTGTTGACTTCGTCACCCATACATTTTAGTGCAAGGAAGGGACCGGCTCCATGTTGTCGTTCCGTTGTTTAGGGCGGATGAGCAAGTAGGCAGGGAGAGTGGTTTTTAGGGACAGCTTAGGGCTCACTACTCCCTGCTGCCCCCTTTCTTGACAGCTATTGCAGGATTTAGACAGTTTTTATGTCATTACACCTAAAGTAAAAAGGACAGAACTATCACTTAACATAGAAACATAGGCCCAAATTTATCATTGCAGTGCCAGTGAAGCATTTTTTACACCTTTTTTTGTGTGCTGATAATGTGTAGGAGCACCAAATCTATTAAATGGTAAAAGAGCTTTGATAAATTTTGTGCAGGTCACATTTTCTGAAATTTCTGTGTACACATACACCAAAAAGCTACACCATGTCTGGGCTGGTGCAGTTTTAGAGACTTTTCAGTGGCTTTGCGCCTTTTTTTGCTCCTTTTTACAAAAAGGTGTAATGACAAATACCTTCCACATCATGTCTATTGCCAAAATCATACTGAGAAAAAATGCGATCTGTGCAGCTCACAGTGTCGGGCGTGCGAGGTTAACTGAATATTCTCACCCACAGAGAATACATATAACAAATGTTTTATAAGGGACAGGGTTTCAGTCCTCAGCACACTCCTATATAAAAATAGTAATGGACGGATGTTTGTTGTCTCAGAGAAAAGGAAAAGGATATAGTTATATATTAAACAACAGTTCTTTATTAAAAAATTTTATGATTAAATAGGGTAGATATTTTCATGCACTTACCGCAGGGCCCTGCTGAAGTGCTTTGTGAAAATTCTTACAATATTAGATACCGTGTATACATATATATTCCCAAGTAAAAAATTATAAAATACAGAAAATAATATAAAAATTGCAAGGAATAACGTGGATAGTGATTGCTATTATTCCAATATTGCTGGAATGACTTCTGGAAACATTAAATCCTGAAAAAAATATCCTAATGAAGGGATATTATCTTTGTGGTTGTCTTTAGCAATATGAAGTCATATTACCAAAATCAGTGGATTGCAACTCAAAATCAGCAGAAATGTATAAACAAAAAGGTGCAAAAATCCCTGCGCCGTTGGCTGTTCGGGCATGCTGGGTGTTGTAGTTTTGCAACATCTGGAGGTCCGCAGGTTTAAGACCACTGTCCTATACTTTACATTGCACGGATCCCTCAACATACAATGGTTTCAACAAATGATGGTCCATTTGGAACGAATTACCATCGTATGTTGAGGGACCACAGTACTTTTTTGATTCATCTTCATTTATTTATACATATAGAGTGGAATAACACAATCCCATACTTGAGTGACTAGAGTGACGTAAAACTGCAATACAAAGAAATATAAATATAAAACAACCTAAGCCATTCTGTATACTGCTGTGAAGCCTTACAATATATTATTAATGCATAAATGTAGAACACTATTATATAATGTACCGTTTAAAGGTATGCAATTTTAATCATCCCTAATCTTTTCTTGGAAATGGATTTTTACATTAGGCATGTTTTTACTCCACAATTGCTATGATTTATGTGTTATATTTATTATGGTAAGTAGCTGTGAAAACAGAATGTTAAAAGCTTAAATTAGCCTTGTTAATCTTTGCCACCTTGAAGCTGGCACAATAGATATCATAATCGGTTTTACTTGTATTCCTGTAACTACTTTTACACTTGGCTAAATTAAAAGGACATCATTTTAGGAGCTTTGCCACTGCAGTGATCAATAGAAGAATCCTCTTGTATGGATTTTCATTGAATTTATTTTTATAATGATTAGCGGGTGCCGGAGAATTACAAAGTTTTGGATTTCCGTTTTGATGCCACTTTACATAGTCATTTATTACCCAGTATTTTGTGCTTAAGTCATTATTTTAATAGATGCCACCAATTAACCACAAACCAATTAGCGCCGTTTTACAGTTTTAGCGTATACGATGCTAATGTGCACTAAATGTTGGCACCTGGAGGGAAATAATAGGTAGTAAAGATATCACCCTATTTGTAACAAAGACGCACTTATACAGATTGGCAAAATGACTTATTGTTCAAGCACAACATTTATAACTAGAAGTTATGAATAACTGATAAGATTTGCAATATGATGCATTCACTTTAATATAATTCCTGCACAAAAAGTTAATATAACTGAATGACAAGTTATACAAGTGTTTTGGGGTAACTCCTTTAAAAGAGGAATGCCCAATTTAGATTGTTATGGCATATGAGGGTCCATCTACTACGATGGGGGAAAAGTGTGAAGGGGCAACAGCACTTAACTGAGGCTGCTACCCATTTATACTGAGGATTGTAGGGGTCTCCAAGAGATGGCTTATCACTAAGGCTGGGGAAATCCCTTTAACAGTGATGGGAGTACTTACACTGGTTAAAGTTAAAAGGATTGTAAAAGAAAATAGAATGTATGTATCCAAGTTTGAGCCGGGATAAAGTTGAAAAAACTTAACTAACCTACCTCATCCCTCATCCCATTCTGCTTTTGTTATGACACACAGGAAGTGCCCACTTGACCAATCACTGGCCATAGTGTTGACCCGCCTCAACCAGCTATTGGCTAGTATGATTGAATGTTCTCCAAAAGGAAGAATCCCCCCTTATCTGTCTACAGCTCCTTTGGGCTATTTTACCTTGTCATTAAGAGTTATAGAGTAACAGGATACTGGTGGGCTACAGAGTTGCCTACCCATCGGTGTCTTGCCCATTTGTGGGATACTCTGCTTTAACTAGTATGAGAGAGTTTATTTCCTTCTGGATTTTTCTTCTAGATTTTTCCCATAGAGCATTGTCTAAACATTAATGTCCATACACCACAGCTTTCCGGAGCATTGTGACGTCATGGCCCGCCCCTTGTGAAGTCATGCTCTGCCCCCTCAATGCAAGCCTATGGGAAGGGGCGTGACAGCTGTCACGTCCCCTCCCATAGGCTTGCATTGAGGGGGCGGATCGTGACATCACACGGGGGCGGGACAGTGACGTCACAATGTTCCGGCCCCCGTGATCGCCAGTAATCAGACCCAGAGCGAACATGCTCCGGGGACTGATTATAGCAGGGTGCTGCGTGCAAGATCACGGGGGTCCCCAGCGGCGGGACATCCGCGATCCTTTGGATAGGGTATAAGATGTCTTAGCACTGGATTACCCCTTTAATGAGAATCAATACCCCATTTGCTGCTTCTAAGGTAGCTATAGCAAACCAAAGGACTCCAAAATAGCAGTCTACAAATGGGTGCCTGATTCTTTTGGAGAAGATTCTACTTTGGCTAATATACCTTAAAGGGTACTCCGCTGCTAGACTTCTTATCCCCTATCCAAAGGATAGCGGATAAGATGTCTGATCGTGGGGGTCCCACTGCTGAGGCCCCTCATGATCTCCCGCAGTTTGTTGAAAACAAACGCCAGGTTCCTGCGGCAGTGGTCGTTACATCATGTCCACGCCCCCTCGTGCCATCACACCATGCCCCTCCATTCATTTCTATGAGAGGGGGCATGTCGGCTGACACGCCCCCTCCCATAGACATGAATAGAGAGGGCGTGGCAGTGACGTCACAACCACGGCCTCAGGCTCTGAGCGTTCTGAACAACATTTTCAGAACGCTGGAGCACCAGAGTACCCCTTTAAGTTTCCATTTATCAAGGTCCTTAGACTTGAGAACTGTTGGAATCTCCCCTATGTATCCAAGCCTCGGGGACACAAATTGTGACTTGAACCTAGCCTAATAATTTACGTAATGACTATCAATCTGCCCTACCTCTCATCACCGAAAACTATGTTTCCACCTCTTCCTTGACATTTCCATTTCTGTATTTTCTGTATTATACTTGCCTACAGGAATATTCCAGTTTTTGGTAAGTCCTCACATTTACCTCCCATTTTTTAGACAATGAGACACTCAGTAACCAAACTGCTTTAATTTCCCAAGACAGAGGCAAGTTCAAGATTGTTCCCTCGCTCTAAAATGTTTTAAATAAATACAATTTAAGGTTGTACCCTCCTTGTGCCTTTTTCCTCCCAGGAGAGGGAAACAATGTATAGCTGTAGGGATAAAATGAAATTGCAGGCTTCTCACCTCTCCATCCACGCTCCGAAAGCTTCAGTCAATTAACATAGAGACAGAAACCTTTGTGTAATCCATAGAGGATACAGATAAACTGGCCTTGCTGATATTCTGTGCTTTGGGGAAGGAAACTTAATAGGTTTTTTTTGTATTCTGCCATTCAGTTATCTTAGACCAGGGAACAGGGACCTGTTTGCTGATCCGACAGACTAAACATAAACACTCTTGTTAGTTTTCGACCTGTTCTATTCACAAGCTGACCCTGTCGTGTCTTCTTAAACCCACACACTATTCACAAACAATTGTATTCAAAGCAACGTATTTGTTATTCTCTCTCCTGCGGATGGTCTACAACGACATCTTGACAATGAGAGCGCGTCTATAGCGGTATACAACTGCATTAATAAAAGTAATGTAGATCTGTTCAGAAAAGAAAAGGTTATCTCATCCCGCTCGTCCAGAAACAGATCAGAATCCATATAATCAGTAGGGTACGACCCCTGGTTTAGAAGCTGCAGATGACAGGAGCCCGGGTCCACCTAACCTGCCATTCTCCTTCTAGTTTAATCAGGTATTGTTTGCACTTTCAACTTCTTTTCACATTCCTGGTCTCAAAGAGAGAAAAATCTCCATCAAGGAATGATTGATGGTGTATAAAACACTTATACTTCAATTACATTCTCAGTCAAAGCCTTTATTGTCATATGTTCTAAATCATACTAGACCTAGGGCATCCGGAGGATAGACAACACGAAGAGAATAAATTGCTTCACCACTGTTTTCAGTGACTCCAGCACAAAAAAGTGAGTTTCTTTTAGTGCCCTGTCGGTCTAACAAGATTCTTAAAGGAACAATAAAATAAGAAAAAGCAGGAAAAAAAATGAATCCCAGCAAGTCCTCTTTTAATGGAGTTATCCATGGTTTGAAAAAACTAATATAGAGCTGGAGCGGGGGGGGGGGAGGGGGATAGAAAAAAAAGCCACACTTACCTAGCCCCAGTCCCCAGTAGCTCCTGCTCACCTCTATCAGGATTCCCGGTCTTCTTTCTGCTCCCTGCTTTTGAGATGAGCACTTGAGACTCCAGTGGTCTGACCACAGTGGTATCCTGCCCCACTTGTTAACTCCTTCTACACTGTTGGGAAAAAAAGAAGGGACAAATACACTTTAACCCCTTAAAGGGGTTCTCCGGTGCTTACACATCTTTTCCCCTATCCGAAGGATAGGGGATAAGATGCCTGATCGCGGCAGTCCCGCCGCTGGGGACCTCCAGGATCATGCACACGGCACCCCTTTTGTAATCAGTCCCCGGTGCGTGTTCTCTCCGGGTCTGATTACTGGCGACCACCGGGCCGGCGGCTTGTGACCTCCCGCCTCCGCCCCTCAATGCAAGCCTACGGGAGGGGGCGTGATAGCTAATAGCGAACACGCTCCGGGGACTGATTACAAACAGGGTGCCGCGTGCATGATCCCGGGGGTCCCCAGCGGCAGGATTCCCGCGATCAGGCATCTTATCCCCTATCCTTTGGATAGGGGAAAAGATGTGTAAGCACTGGAGAACCCCTTTAATGGAGAGCTCTGGCAAATATTAACTTATCCCCTATCCACAGGATAGGGGATAAGCAGCAGATCGGTCCACTGGGACCCCGCAATCTACGAGATGGGACCCGGCGCTCAGTGAGGTGCGTGTGCTGCAGTCGGCATGTGCTTTGTTCATTTATATGGGATCACCAAAAAGACCAAAGTACAGCACTCTGGCATCTCTGGTGCTCCCATAGAAATGAATGGAGCGCATGCTGTCTACCAATAGACGACACGTGCTCCTCTTATCTGCTATCTTGTGGACAGGGGATAAGTTAATTTTGGCCGGAGTTCTCCTTTAAGGACACATTTAGTAAGTTTACAATGCTGTGAGTTGGTACTTTGTCCACAGTGCCCTACATTTACTGTGCAGCTATGAAGCAAGCATAGGAGCTGCGCTTTTTTCATAGCTGTTAAGTATTGGCTGCCAGGGGCTCACTGCTAATGGCAGAAATCAATGCTGATTACACCATCTATAGGGAAAATGGAGGTGACGCTGGGTTCAAGAGGGGCTTATAAAACCCCACAGTGCGATAGCGGGGGTCCAATGAGTGCAAATGGCGGCCGAATATGGTGTGCCATCGTGGTTAATGTCAGGGCCACGGGTGTTGCAGTGAGTGGTGGGATCAGATGGTGTTAACCCCTAGGACAAGATGTTGTTAACCCCTAATGTTCGTGACGCCAGGATGTGGTTGTTTGGTGTAGGGCACCGTCGACAAGCAGCCCAAAAATGGCATATGATGAATGAGAGTCCAAAGCAGGGTTTGGATGCAACTTGAACATTTACTGATGAAGAAGGCAGAAAACAGTCTTTACAAACAGGCAACTTCCACAGAGGTGACCGGGACACAGGGAACCTCTCAGGCTTGCTTGGACCTGTAGTTATTATAATGATGATGCAGGCCACTGTACTACTGTTATCACTTTGGGACAGTAGAGACTTGACTTGTACTCACAGATTTGATGTGGCTGCAGGTTTATAGGCTTTGGCCTAGATACGATGGACTTGACTTGTACAGAACTTGTGCTTGCTTTGATTGCAGGAACTAACAGAGTGCAGGAACGAGAGACAGAATGCGGAGGTTACAGCCCCTTATATATCAGGGGGGCTGGACTAAAGCCCATTGGTTGCTGGTTGCTTGTGGTTACCTGATTATATTATCATGGGTGATTATATCTCACATGACAGATCACATGACCTTAGGAAGGTCCTTTACAGGGTAAATATCCTAATAACCTTTATATACAGTTTACAATCACTGTACAGTACTTACCGGTATAATAAATGTACATGCTTAATATACAACACAATACCATATGACCATATGGACCTGAGGGACTCTACCTGAGGGTACTTTAGGACTGTACAGAACCACGTCCTGTACCAGGACACCACACGAAGGTCTCTTACCATCCTCCATGCTGGCCCAATAATTGTTCCTCTGATACAAGCTGCAGTGTCAGGCTGTATCAGTAGAGCGCTAACTATAATATTAAAATATCACGTTTATTATCACACACTGTGAACGGTGTCAGAACTGCAAATTTTGGTCACATCACATGTCATTGCAAAATACAATTGGTCCTGCAAAAAACAAGTACCTCTATAAGTAACCAAAGAACAGAAAAAACTGTTTACTTGATCCTCCCTTGAAATAAGTAACTGGGTATGCAAGCTATTGCCCATTTCACACTCGTGTGTTCATTTCTGGATATAGTGTTGAGGTCTTTACATGAAGTTTTCACTGCTGTGTTTTTCCTTCTTGAAGCAATGGTGTCAAACTTTGAAAATCTGTTCCAAAACTAGAACAGCTATGACATTCACAAACCACAGAATGCCCTGGAAATCTGTGCCGTTTTCCAGTGTATCGTGTGAATTAAATTATTTAGAAATTACACTTTACATTTACAGCATCACATATGGATATTGTGGTAAATGGTCGCAGCTGCCGACATAAACCACAAAAGGGACAGTGTAAAAATACCCCAAGAAGCAGTAGAAAAAAGTTATGTCTTTTGTTTCTGCATTTTGGAAATTACAGAGCAAATGGTCACTTATTATATTCACTCACAGTTCAAACTTCCTAACTTTTTAATATAGCGAGAGATTATTTTTCTTATGAGAATAAAAGACCTCACCGGAGAGAACGTCCATCTGGGGAATTGTGTTATCTTTTGATATATTGAAGTCCTGTTCATCCATCATTGAGGATCGGTGCCCACCACTTTCAGATGTATAATTTCACTTATGCAGATTTGGAAGGCAGAATAGATGACTGATCTTATGTATTCTTTTCTCTCAACAGATCCTTGGTACAGATGATAACTGGTTTAAGGCGGAGCTAAGGGGCAATGAAGGATTTGTACCAAAAAACTATGTGGATATGCAAACTCCAAGGTTTGTAGTAATGAATAAGGACAGAATATTTATCTCTGTATACAGATATCTCTGATATATTGACAAAACTGCTAGATAAAAAGTAGAATTACCTTCATGAATACAGTCTCTATATTTAACAATGTAATCTTTATATAGAAAAATAATGTCCACGCAATGCATAGAGCTTCCAAAAAGCTCATACAGTGCCCACACAAATAGTTTCCATACAAGGGTATACAGTGCACTGATACTGTATTACAGAGTCCATATAAAGTAATGTCATATTGTGCCCATGTAAATAGCGCCATACTGTACCCTATTTGATGTGCACCATAGAGTTCAGTAGTGTCTCTTACCGATATCCATTCTTCAGTCTGGCTGTGCTAAATATGGATGGACAGGGCGCTAGTCTCTTGTTGTTGGATTTTGAAGGTTGCAATGGCATCATTATGATAATATGTCAAGAAGAGTAAACCATTGATATTTACAATTGATCGCTAAGCGATCACTATTACCCTAAATTTCCCATCCAATAATAAAATATAACTTTTATTGAGCCAGGATTAAAATCCAATTCACAAGTGCTCAAGTAATAATGATTGCATGCAACTGCATGCTAGTAACCTATGTAAGAGAACTGTGGCTGCAGTCCACAATTCTCATGTGAATTAAAGTTAAAACCAATCAAACATTGCCCGCCCACCCGACGTTTCACCACAAGCTGTGGCTTTCTCAAGAGCTTAGAGGCAAAGGGCCATTTGCCTCTAAGCCCTTGAGAAAGCCACAACTTGTGGCGAAACGTCAGGCGGGCGGGCAATGTGTGATTGGCTGCAGTCCACAATTCTCATGTGAATTAAAGTTGAAACCACAGTTCTCTTACATAGGTTACTAGCATGCAGTTGCATGCAATCATTATTACTTGAGCACTTGTGAATTGGATTTTAATCATGGCTCAATAAAAGTTATATTTTATTATTGGATGGGAAATGTAGGGTAATAGTGATCGCTTAGCGATCAATTGTAAATATTCTATCCTCCATCCATAGGTCCTTTTGGTTGTTAAGAGTAAACCATTGATGGACGACTGCACGGGATTACACAATACATGTGAGTGCACAGCTCCCTTATCTGAGTTTTGTCAGGAACTGAAAGAGTGCTGTAATCTATGGTTCTCAGACGAACCAAAACTTGGATGCACTAGAAAAAGTAAAAATAAAGCATAGATTCCAGGGCTACTGTTGTTTACACAGCTACTATTTACATCAGTGGGACTTATGCAAACTGCATGAAACAGATAACTTTGCTGTTTTAACGTTCCTGACCCCCTCTGGTGACCACAACCATTCCAGAGTAGGCTGGCAGGCCCCTGATCTTGAAATAGGTGTGGGTCCAGGAGGTGTATACTGTGGATATGTCATAAATGTCCAGATGGGAATGACCCTTTAAAGCTACCATACAATAGTAAGACCAACTGTCAGGGCTGTGTGGTGCCACGGGGGTGCAAGGAATACCTGATCACTTTGTGACGCCAGGGCACCATTAGCCTATACACGTTCCGAGGTTGGAGACAGCTTATCCTGGGCTAGACACAGGGAAAAAAGAAACACACCAACGTCGGGTTACAGATAACTGCCTTTTACTAAGCAGAGTGTAACTGGTATTAAATGGCAACAGTATGGTGCAGAATGGAAAGGATGCAGTGTAACCCTTTGGTAGCCCTGTTGCCTTGCAGGGACTTATGGTGCTTTTCCCCCAATTGATTAATACCAACTTGATATGAGATTGAAGATTCTTCCAGGTTGCTAGGGTTCTAACAAGGTCCTGTAGCTTGAATTTCCTCTGTGCGGGGGATCCTTGCAGAATGGCTGAAAAAGACTTGAGAAGAGATTGGTTCTGGACTTCTCTTAGAGCTTCTCTACATACAGCTCCCACCTTTACTAAACTTGAGCTCAGCACACTAAGAACTAACTGGGGCAAATCCTCCCTCCCACTACCCTATATAGCTAAGAATTTAGGAGTTCCCATTGGGCAGGCAGGGTCACATGGGCTCGCACTGCTTCTCCCTATTAACCCCTTAACAACCACGGACATAGGTGTACGTCCTGGTGCAGAGTTACTTCGTGTACGAGGACGCACATTGACGACCTGTTCATGACCGCAATCAAGCTGATGTCCAACATTAATGCTTCAAATGCCGTGATCAATACAGATCACGGCATCTGCGGCAATGCGTATGTTTAAATTGATGATTGGATCGCCCTCGGCATGCCGCGTGGATCCGTTCATCTAGAATGTCGGCCGGAGGTCCCCTCACCTGCATATGGCCATCTCCCGGGGGTCTTCTGCTCTGGTCTGAGATCGAGCAGACCAGAGCAGATCGCCGATATCACTGATCAGTGCTATGTCCTATGCATAGCACTGAACAGTATTAGAAATCAAATGATAAAAAGTATTAGCAATCAAATGATAAAAATAAAAAGTGTAAAAAAAAAAAAAAAAAAAAAAAGGAAAAATCCCCTCCTCAATAATAATGTAAATTGTCCCTTTTTTCCATGTTACGTAAAAATAAAATTAATAAACATGTTTGGTATCGTCATGTGGGCAAATGTACGAACTATTAAAATATAATGTAAACGGCGTAAACGTAAAAAAATTAAAAAAGTCAAAAATTTCACCTTTTTTTTGTCACATTTTATACAAAAATTATTTTAAAAAGTGATTTAAAAGTTTCATATATGCAAATGTGGTATCGATAAAAAGTAAAAAAGTAAAAATTAAAAAGTTATAGGTGGGGAAAATAGGATGATTTTAAAAATACTGATTTTGTACAAAAAGTTTAATATTTTTTAAAAGCAGTACAATAATGGAAAAGTATGTAAATATGGGTATCATTTTAATCGTATTCAGGGGTGTGGAAAAAAAAATAAAATCTACTTGTCCAAGGGACTAAAACGGAATACAATCTACTTGTCCCTAATGAAATTCCACTTGTCCCGGTAGACAAAATAATTTCATCCAAAATAGTACTTAAATAAGGTCTTTATTAGTCCTAGCTGATGTCCGTGGTGTGTCCGGTACTTTGTTTGAGACTGAGGGTAATGTCAATGTGCTGTTGAGATGGATCAAACGCGTTTCGGTCCGCCTGGAACCTTCTTCAGTGATCAATGGAGTCTCCCACTTAGTATAGGTAATTAGTATAGCGATAAAATATAGAGATAAAATAAAATATAGATTGAAATTAAAAAAATAAAAAATAAATATAAAAATAAATATAAAAAAATAACCAGGACCCATCATGCATGGTATTCGCAGCCATTCAATCAGTTAAGAAAGATTGGAGAGGTGGTAACCATATAGCTAAAATGTCATGTATCGAGAGTCGGAATATTTACGAGTTCCAAACAATAGCTCCCTATGGATTGAACTCCGAAATGGAAATATTTGGTTTTCTCACCTAACCCATATTAATTTTATCATCATTTTATCTACTTTTATCTTGTGACCTTTTTATGCATTTTAGTCTTTATTTTAATTTTTACTTTTTAATTTTTAATTTTCAATTTTAATTTTAATTTTATTTTTATCTTTATTTTTTTATATTTATTTTTATATATATATTTTTTTTTATTTATTTATTTTTATTTTTAATTTTATTTTTATATTTATTTTTATATTTACCGGTATTTTTATTTTTTATTTTTTTCTATCTATTTTATTTTATTTTATCTCTATATTTTATCTCTATACTAATTACCATCTCCATTTTTTACATTATATTTATATTTTACATTTTATGCTATATACATAACCTGTACCTATTTATACTTAGCTATACATATCAATCTAGCTTCACCCAATTTAAATTCTTATCACACATAATAGCAGCCATTCAGATGCATTATGATGCTTATAGATTTAATGCATACTTCTGACATATTTTCACACATAATACATACTCATATTTATCTATATTATCTATTCAATAATCCAATCCACCTACACTCAATACTATTATCAGATATATCCTTCTTGCACTGATTTTCACATATCCATTCAAATATTTCTAATGCATCTTTATAATTCCACATAAATCTATTATCATCCGATATTATAACCAACTCATTCATTCCCTATACAACCTCAGTTACTCATTCACACCTAAAGCGCATCCAGAATACAGGTATTTTTACCCATTGACACATTCCATTCCATGTTTTACACTTCCCATGGCCATCTATGTCCAAAGAATCCAACCAGGTATTTTCACCCACCCAATTTGACTGCCAAATTCTAGCTATTTATAGCTCTGGATAAGTGGGAGACTCCATTGATCACTGAAGAAGGTCCCAGGCGGACCGAAACGCGTTTGATCCAGCTCAACAGCACATTGACATTACCCTCAGTCTCAAACAAAGTACCGGGCACACCGCGGACATCAGCTAGGACATCACCGCCACCACCGCTGCATGCACCATCGTCGTCTATTGCTCCACGTCTACAACTCTGAGCACTTACCCGATCTCTGACAGAGTGGTAACCTGACCTGGACGATCGGACTGCTGCAAGGCAAACCCGGCTGTCACCATTAGGTAATCACCGCAGAAGAAGGAGAGGACTGCCATATCCTCCAGCACAGGGTAAGAGGTACGCTGTACCGACGGGACTTTATTCCATCTTCATGGCCGCCGTGTCGTGTATTTGTTTTGCCGCATAGCCGCTGTGCTGTGTCGTTAGACGGCCGCCGAGCCGTTCACCATCTACTGTACTACCTCCAAGTCTTTACACCAGCCTGTCCGGCACTACTAATGAGGAACTTTCATCTTGTTAAATAGGAGTGGGCAAAGAACTGTGGTACTCCAGCACCTGCAAGTGCACTGCAGGCGCTCCCACCACCCAACTTTCACTTTCCACCTGTTCCGCATACTTCTTGAGACTGTTTGAAATAATTTTTTATGCTATATTTTTCTTCTACTTTTTATGAAAACTACATTAAGCGCTGTAGGTTAGTGCTAGGATCCAGCACTTGCATTATAGTGTTATGTTTATGTTAATAAATTGTATCTAATAAAACTGTTATACTTTGGACATGGTCAGCACATGAGTTATTGTAACACACGTAAATTTATATATCCCTTTGGTTCATTTGCTACATTACATTAACACCAACACCGTTTCTATTCACACCCGGACATCATTCTACTGTCACTTACACCACACAATACCACAACTACATTTATTACTCACTATTCTTTACCATTCATTACAGCTATATTTACTACATATTCTTTTCTATTATCATTTAATAACACACTCATTTTATTATACATTTTATTTTATTTTATTGCATCTTATTTTTATATATAGTCCTTGAGAACCAGCCAAATTTTCAGATTTGTAAATTACTTCTATTAAAAAATCTTAATCCTTTCAGTACTTATGAGATTCTGAAGTTAAGTTTGTTCTTTTCTGTCTAAGTGCTCTCTGATGACACGTGTCTCGGGAACCGCCCAGTTTAGAAGTGAATTCCCATAGCAAACCTCATCTAAACTGGGCTGTTCCCGAGACACTTGTCATCAGAGAGCACTTAACTTCAGAAGCTCAACCAGAAGCTCATAAGTACTGAAAGGATTAAGATTTTTTTAATAGAAGTCATTTATAAATCTGTTTAACTTTCTGGAGCCAGTTGATATATATAAAAAAAGTTTTTTTCCTGGATAACCCCTTTAAGGACACAGCCCATTTTAACCTCAAGGACCAGGTCAATTTTATTTTTGCATTTTCATTTTTTCCTCCTCGCCTTCTAAAATCCATAACTCTTTTATATTTTCATCTACAGACCCATATGATGGCTTAATTAACATTCACCCCGCAATACCACAACTACATTTATTACTCACTATTCTTTACCATTCATTACAGCTATATTTACTACATATTCTTTTCTATTATCATTTAATAACACACTCATTTTATTATACATTTTATTTTATTTTATTGCATCTTATCATTTTTATATAGTCCTTGAGAACCAGCCAAATTTACAGCTTTTTATCATTTTCTCCAGTGGTTAGAGGATACCATTCTAGGCTAATTTCTCGGACAATACACTGTGAGATAGATACAGTACCCCCGCCTATTGTTATTTGAAATTTACAAATCTGTTTAACTTTCTGGAGCCAGTTGATATGGAAAAAAAAAGTTTTTTCCTGGATAACCCCTTTAAGGGGTTAAAGATACAACACATGTAAATAGTACATTTCACAATGTACATTAGAAATATAATAAACATTTAATAAAGTGCTCAAACATATTAACTATAGAAACCAGTCTTTTAATGGGCCCAACACCTGTGTCGCAGGTCTGCACGAGGAAGTCCGCAGCCCACAGGACAGCCTTTCGTGCTGGGACACCACAGCTGGATTTGCCTAGAGGAGTGTTTCTCAAGCGTAGTCCTCAAGTCCCCCCAACAGGTCATGTTTTCTGGCCACAGTTGACATGTTATAGTCGGTGCGTCAGGCATCACCACAGTTATATCACCTGTGAAAGACAAAGGAAATCCTGAAAACATGACCTGTTGGGGGGGGGGGGGGGGGTCTTGAGGACCGTGCCTGAGAAACACTGGACTAGGGCCTGTGCCTAGGGTGGCAGTGTGGAGGGGGCAGCAATTAAATGAGTTAAAACAAATAATAGATACTTTTGATATGGCTGCTGCCACATTGCTGTGGTATGAAGAACAAAAAATCTATTTCCCTCTTTGGTGAAATCCAAATGGGTCAGAACTGCTGTAAAAACATTTTTGCTGCATATTTGCAACAGATTTGCATGAAAAAAATTCAAATGTCTTTGGAATCACCCAAAAAGGGGCATATTCAGTCCAAATGGCCTAGGGCAGCACGAGCTGTGAATACGACCCTGCCAACCATGTGTTTGGATTTGACGTGAACCTTAGTAAATGTATAACTCTGACTTTTTGCAGTATGAAGGGAATAGTAATAGGTGTAAAGTATCAATAGACATAATTCTCCAAAGTGCGGTAAATGCAGAGAGGGAATTATAAACACGACATTCCCTCCATGGTGAATAGATGCTGATGAACAGGGGGGGGAACGTGAGTAAAATTCAGACCAGAAATAAAATGTACAGTACAAATAAAGAGCATTGGTGCGGAAGTCTTGTCGTTTTGAGTAACTGTTTCGTCTGTTTTTTTATACGGCAATTTTTACTATAGCAGAAGGTATTTACAAGCGGCAGACTACTGGATAAACCTCCTCGGTGCTTGCTCTGCCGCTGAGCGTGTTTTGACTTCTGTGTTATTAGTGGGATTTCATTATGCAGGTAATGTTCACGTTTAAGTGGCAATTTCACACTGCTACAGACAAAAGACAATCTAAAAATACTGGATGATTTTCAGAATTTCATTACGTTTTGCTTTTGCTTTTTATTCTTCAAATGGTTAATCCTAATAGGCTTCAAATAAAACATTGGTAAACAAGATATTATACAAGTGGCTAAATCCTATTCCAAGAGGCGGGATACAGTAAGTGTTTTTCTCAACCTCAGAAGGCCGCACTTTCGCGCTGACAAACAGAGGTGGTTTCTACAATGTACATAACCTAAACATGCAGACGGAGTTAGGTTAGGGAATCGGCATTAATCCCCTCACTATTTTTCAATGATGGGATTATCAGGTAGGCTCCTACAGTACAGTGTTAGGCTACCCATGGTGCTCAGCTTTAACTACTTTAAAGGGGTTCTCCGGTGCTTAAACATCTTATCCCCTATCCAAAGGATCCCCTAGGGGACCCCCGGGATCATGCACGCGGCACCCCGTTAGTAATCAGTCCCCGGAGCGTGTTCGCTCCGGGACTGATTACCGGCGACTACAGGGCGGGCGGCACGCCTGCGCCGGCGTGTGACGTCACGCTCCGCCCCTCAATGCAAGCCTACGGCTATCACGCCCCCTCCCGTAGGCTTGCATTGAGGGGCGGAGCGTGACGTCACACGCCGCCTGCCCTGTAGTCACCGGTAATCAGTCCCGGAGCGAACACGCTCCGGGGACTGATTACAAACGGGGTGCTGCGTGCATGATCCCGGGGGTCCCCAGCGGGACTCCAGCAATCAGGCATCTTATCCCCTATCCTTTGGATAGGGGATAAGATGTGTAAGCACCGGAGTACCCCTTTAATGTATGCTGAAGTTATAGCACTATGCAAAGTCCATAAAAGATTTATACTTGTAGTGGCACCCACCTCACAAAGATTCTTTAATTTAATTGCCATAGAAAAGAGTGCAGCAGTGTCAGGCAATAACCATTTTGCAGACAAGTCCACTTTTTCCAGCCCCTTATACTTACCGTATATACTCGAGTATAAGCCGAGTTTTTCAGCACGATTTTTCGTGCTGAAAACACCCCCCTCGGCTTATACACGAGTGAACTCTCCGCCTGTCAATCTCTTTCAGTGGTCTTCAATCTGCGGACCTCCAGATGTTGAAAAACTACAACTCCCAGCATGCCCGGACAGCCATCGGCTGTCCGGGCATGCTGGGAGTTGTAGTTTTGAAACATCTGGAGGTCCGCAGGTTGAAGACCACTGCGGCCTTCGTCATCATCCAGACCCCCTTTTAGTTTTCCCCCTCGGTGCCCAGCTCACCCTTCCTTCCCACCGAGGGGGGGGGGGGGTGGTCTGGATGATGACGAAGGCCGCAGTTGTCTTCAACCTACCGATGGCTGTCCGGGCTGCTGGGAGTTGTAGTTTTGCAACATCTGGATGTCCGCAGGTTGAAGACCACTGTATTGACAGGCGGTGATGATGAAGGGGGGGGGGTGGGATGATGACAGGGGGATGATGACAGGGTAATGATGAAGGGGGGGGTTGATGACAGGCGGTGATGATGAAGGGGGGATGATGAAGGGGGACGATGACAGGGTGATGATGACGGGGGGACGATGACGGGGGTCTGGATGATGACATGGGGGGGATGATGTATTTCCCACCATAGGCTTATAGTCGAGTCAATAACTTTTCCTGGGTTTTTGGGGTGAAATTAGGGGCCTTGGCTTATATTCAGGTCGGCTTATACTAGAGTATATATGGTACCTTAACAGGGTTATCTGATAGAAGGATTAAAAAAAGGGGGGGGGGCACAGGTTGTCTGCTATAAAAACCAAAGATATACATTCCTTCTGCCCTCTGCTGCTGCCTCCAGTAACACTGCTCCCAGGCTCCGGTGCTCTCCTCCGGGTGCTGGGCCCGATACATCTATTCCCACAGTGGTATCCCTCCTCAGCCAGTGATTGGCTGAGCAGCAATTGATGTATACGGCCCAGCCCCGGTCCCAGCCATACGTCTCTTCCTGTTGCTGGGGCCCAATATCACATTGCCGCTAAGCTAGTCAATATATGACTATTAAAAAACTAAGCAAGTAAAGCAGAAGCCCCATGCCAAGTCCGGATGTGTTCAATACAAACAAAGAAAGATATGGGGGGGTTCAGCTTTAAGTACCTGTATCAAATATGGCGGGTTGCTACTTAAAGGGGTACTCCGGTGAAAGTTTTTTATTTATTTATTTATTTATTTTAATCAACTGGTGCCAGAAAGTTAAACAGATTTGTAAATGACTTCTATTAAAAAATCGTAATCCTACCAGTACTTATTAGCTGCTGAATACTACAGTGGAAATTCTTTTCCATTTGAAACACAGAGCAGTCTGCTGACATCATGACCACAGTGCTCTCTGCTGACATCTCTGTCCATTTTAGAAACTGCCCAGAGTAAGAGGAAATCCCCCATATCAAACATATGCTGTTCTGGACAGTTCCTAAAATGGACAGAGATGTCAGCAGAGAGCACTGTGCTCGTGATGTCAGCAGAGAGCTCTGTGTTTCAAAAAGAAAAGAATTTCCGCTGTAGTATTCAGCAGCTAATAAGTACAGGAAGGATTAAGATTTTTTAATAGAAGTAATTTACAAATCTGTTTAAAGGAAATCTGTCATCAGAATCACCCGCACTAAACCTGTTACACGGGCTTGTAGTGCGAGTGATCCTGATTAAAACGCTTCTTACCTGGTTAAAAATGGTTCAGCGCTTCTTAAGATATCTATATTTTTAGTTTTCTGTTATTCCCTGGCTTGGGACTCAGTGGGAGGTGTTATCATCTGGGACTCGGCCACATGTCATTATAGCTGGGCGGAGCTGCCGCCTGGCTCATGAATATTCATAAACTTATCCTCGTAGTCTAACTCCTTTTTCTAGGTCTGGTGGGGAGGGCCGCGAGGATAAGTTCATGAATATTCATGAGCCGGGCGGCAGCTCCGCCCAGCTAGAGTGACGTGTGGCCGAGTCCCAGATGATTACACCTCCCACTGAGTCCCAAGCCAGGGAATAACAGAAAACTAAAAAAATAGATATCTGAAGAAGCGCTGAACCATTTTTAACGAGGTAAGGAGCGTTTTCATCAGGATCACCCGCACTACAAGCCTGTGTAACAGGTGATTCTGATGACAGATTTCCTTTAACTTTCTGGTACCAGTTGATTAAAAAAAAATAAAAAAATTTCACCGGAGTACCACTTTAAGGTGTGAATAATGCATGAAACACCAAAAAAGAAAAAAGAACACACCTCAATACAGTAGCACGCCTCTCATAGATAATTTCTTAGACAATCAGGATGTATTAAACGAAAAATGTTTTATTGTACATGAATTGTTCCAAAGATACTCAGGACATTCAATTAAAAACATTTAAAATACCCAAACATATGGGGCAACCCTAAACACTAGAGGGGGAGGGGGGCCTGATGGGCACACCCCCTATAAACACCCACTATCCGGTAGAAATTATCTGTGTATAAAACACTGACACTGTACCAAAATGATGAGAAATAACAAAAAAGCAAAGTTGCAAAGGAGAGTAACCCCCTATGTTCTCACAGAGTTGACACTAGAGATGAGCGAACTTACAGTAAATTCGATTCGTCACGAACTTCTCGGCTCGGCAGTTGATGACTTTTCCTGCATAAATTAGTTCAGCTTTCAGGTGCTCCGGTGGGCTGGAAAAGGTGGATACAGTCCTAGGAGACTCTTTCCTAGGACTGTATCCACCTTTTCCAGCCCACCGGAGCACCGGAAAGCTGAACTCATTTATGCAGGAAAAGTCATCAACTGCCGAGCTGAGAAGTTTGTGACGAATCGAATTTACTGTAAGTTCGCTCATCTCTAGTTGACACAATACATTGTATGTTCACTGGACTGTAGAATATTATCAGTATAATTATACAATATGTTTGGGTATTTTAAATGTTTTTAATTGAATGTCCTGAGTATCTTTGGAACAATTCATGTACAATAAAACATTTTTCATTTAATACATTCTGATTGTCTAAGAAATTATCTATGAGAGGCGTGCTACTGTATTGAGGTGCGTTTTATTTATTTATTTATTTATTTTTTGGGGTGTTTAGGATGTGTTCAAAAACCTAACCTACTTTGACATAAAAAAAACTTATGTTGGACAAAAAAGCTTGGAAAACTACAAGCAATCTTCGGACTATCACAAGTACAGTGGTCCCTCAACATACGTTGGTAATCCGTTCCAAATGGACCATCGTTTGCACGGATCCCTCAACATACGATGGTTTCAACAAAGTATAGGACAGTGGTCTACAACCTGCGGACCTCCAGATGTTGCAAAACTACAATACCCAGCATGCCCGGACAGCCAACGGCTGTCCGGGCATGCTGGGAGTTGTAGTTTTGCAACATCTGGAGGTCCGCAGGTGGAAGACCACTGGTATAGGAAGTTATACTCACGTGTCCCCGCCGCTCCGGACCGTCACCGCTCGTCACCACTGCCCTGGATGTCGCCTTCCATCGCTGTCGCCACGTCCCAGGGGTGTCCCCGACGCTCCAGAAAGGCCTCTGCTTCCCCGGCATCCTCGCTCTCCGTCGCCGCCATCACGTCGCTACGCACACCGCTCCTATTGGATGACGGGACGGCATGCACAGCGACGTGATGACGACGATGGAGAGCGCCGACGATGCAGGGGATCCCGAAGAGGACGCGCCGGAGCCCCGAGGACAGGTAAGTGATAGTGAGCGGACCACACGGGGCACCATAAACGGCTATCCGGTGGCAGCTGAAGCAGTCTGCGCTGCCGGATAGCCGTTTATGCGATGGCCCCGACATACAAAAGCATCATATGTTGATGCTGCCTTCAACATGCGATGGCCTCCGAGAGGTCATTGTATGCTGAAATGATCGTATGTCGGGGCCATCGTAGGTCGGTGGGTCACTGTATTGTGTCTCTCTAGCGCTGGTCACATTAATGGTTTGTCACAGTAAGGAACTGTGCAGAGCAGGAGAGGCTTGCTATGGGGATTTTCTCCAACTCTGGACAATTCCTGACATGGCCAGAGGTGTCAGCAGAGAGCACTGTGGTTAGACAGAAAAAGAACAACGCAACTCTGGAGCACACAGCATCTGATAAGTACTGGAAGGATTAAGATTTTTAAATAGAAGTAATTTACACATCTGTTTAACTTTCTGGCACCAGTTAATAAAAAAAAAAAAACTATGTTTTCTATCGGAGTACCCCTTTAATGTGTAGTTCCTCTGTGATCTCTTTGGTTGTTATGAACCTGCTACCTCATATTGGGCCCAGTGCAACATTAAAGGGGTACTCCGTCCCTAGACATCTTATCCCCTATCCAAAGGATAGGGGATAAGATGTCAGATCTCCAGGGCTCCGCTGCTGGGGACCCCCGAGATCTCGGCTGCAGCATCCCGCTATCATTACTGCACAGAGCAGACTTGCTACGTGCGTAATGACGGGCAATACAGGGGCCGTAGCATCGTTACGTCACGGCTCTGCCCCCTCATGATGTCACGGCCCGCCCCCTTAATGCAAGTCTATGGGAGGGGGGCGTGATGGCCGCCACGCCCCATCCCATAGACTTGTATTGAGGGAGCGGACGTAACGTCACGAGGGGGGCAGAGCCATGACGTAACAATGCTCCGGCCCCTGTATTGCCCGTCATTAGGCGTGGATAGGGGATAAGATGTCTAGGGGCGGAGTACCCCTTTTAGACCTTGACTTAGATCTATAACTCTTTAGCTGAATAAAATGTACTGACTTAACAAAGAGACAGACATAATGCTTTATACAATTACTAGTGGGTAAATGAATTTAAAAATGTACAAATTTTAGATATTACTGGAATAATTCACTGACTGCACCTTTAACCCTGTGCATCCTGTGTAAGTATCTGATTAAAGGCGTTATCCAGGGAAAAACTTTATATATATATCAATTGGCTCCAGAAAGTTAAACAGATTTGTAAATTACTTCTATTAAAAAATCTTAATCCTTTCAGTACTTATGGGCTGCTGAGGTTGAGTTGTTCTTTTCTGTCTAAATGCTTTCTGATGACACCTATCTTTGAAGCTCTCCAGAGTAGATGCAAATCCCCATAGCAAATCTCTTCTACTCTATGCAGTTCCCTAGACAAGCAGAGATGTCAGCAGAGAGCACTGTTGCCAGACAGAAAAGAACAACTTAACTTCAGCAGCTGATAATTATTGGAAGGATTAAGATTTTTTAATAGAAGTAATTTACTAATCTGTTTAACTTTGTGGAGTAAGTTGACATTAAAAAAAAAAAAAAGTTTTTTTCCTGGATAACCCCTTTAATAACTTGTCTCCGAATAGCGCATCAGCCAGCAAGGATGGGAACTGGAGCATCTCCAAAATAGATCCAAAGCAATCTCCGATTCTGGCCGAGAGCCTAAAATTGCTAGTGCATTCTATTATTTAAGTCCATTTTATACATTAAAAAGCAGATTGTAGCTAACGTGTGGCATTTTGGAGGCCTTTCCAATAGAAAGTTGCCGGGCAGTAGAATCAGCTTTGTTATGCGCATAATTCGGCACACATTTGTCCAGCGTGACTGTGATGGCTCATTAGGTGCTGTGTATTAGCACTGAATGAATTATGGATGAATAAAACTCTTTTATGATGTTTGTGCATATTAACTGATATTTAAAAAAAAAAATTTTACTTAAAAAATATTACTTAGAACTGCAAATATTTCACAAATATGACACAAGCATACTTATATGTGGATTAAAAGACAGAAGACTAGTAAAGCACACATAGGCCCTGATTTACTAAGAATGGAGTGTGGTTTTTAATTTTAAGGTTTCCCTACATTTTGCACTTTCCCTACACTTTTTTTTTTTTTTTTTTTTTTTTTTTTTTACACATGTTCTGATCTGTTGGGTTTTCCTCAGCTCAAATCCACCACATTTTCTGAGGAAACATTAGTAAATATGTTTGGATTTTTGTAAAACTGTTGTGAGCATGCCTCTTTTTGCTAACCACACCCCCTTCCTGATGGTCATGCCCCTTTTTTGGGTTCTCTCAGTAAAATGGAGAGTCGGGCAATATGCCAGCATCTGGCGCACAACCTGACAAAACATGTTGGGTTTGCAAAAGTAAATGAGGACCAAAATCACATCAGAATAATACAATGGAGTGTGACCATTTAGGCTACATTCACACTACGGTATTTCCGTCCGGAGAGATTCTACACTGATATGCCAAGTGCAGCAGGCGCCAACCAAATCCATTAGCACAAGGACCACACAGACCTGTCTGCCATCACATTGATGGCAATGCATTCTGTACAGAATTCCGGAAAAATTTACATGTTCATTCTTTTAGCGGTTTCGGAATCTGGAATTTCTGCTGCGGAAATTCTGTAGTGTGAATTGGTCCACAGAAACCCATTCACACTGATGATAGAATCAAACAGCAGAATTTAAGAGCAGAATTGTGAACGTAGCCTCTCACATTCACTATCTCTGCCGCAACTGATGAACTCATGCATAATGTCATGAAAGGGGGCAGCAGGGAGTTAGTGAGCCCTAACTGTCCCTGAAACTGCTGACCATGCCTGTTGCCTATCCACACAATGTGACGGATCGACAACCACAAAGACAGTCCCTATACTGCGCTAAAGTGCATGGGCATCAAGTCAAACAAAACATTACATGGTGGGGAACAAGTCAGGAACATAAAAGGAATGCTACAAAGCAACAAACAGATAATACAAGGCAGGATATAGCAAACTAAAACAGGTCAGAATAACAAGAGCACAATTCACACTAGACAAAAAGACACCCTCCTCCATAAAAGGAGTGGACAGCAATAATAACTCCAAATTGACTCCTTTCTAGAGGCACACCCAACAGTGTGGAATGGATACCAGCAAGGGAGGAAACAAATAAAAATACATGAAACACAGACTCCAACATACTCCTAGATAGATGGAATAGCACAAAGCTCAGAACAGGATTCTATCCTCGGAGATCCAGGATCCAACAAGGTCAAGCAGGACTGATACAAAGGCATAATGTGAACACAGACTAAGATTCACAAACCCAGGCGAAACAGAATACAATCTGAACACAGGTCTAAACAAGTAACACTAAATATATGCAAGAATACTAAAACCTGACAAGGTACTAAACAAAGCAGGATAAAATCCAGATATCAAAAACATAGACAGGACAGATAACCATGGTCAAACTCAGGATTAGTGTTGCTCACGAATATTCGCAATTCGAATATTATTCGCGAATATCGCATATTCGCGAATTCGCGAATTTCGCGAATATAGCGCTATATATTCGTAATTACGAATATTCGTTTTTTTTTTTTAGTTTTTTTTTTTTAGTTTTTTTTTTTTTTTCACAGTACACATCACAGTGATCACCCCTCTCTGCTTCCAGCTTGTGTGGTGTAAAGAAGGCTCTAATACTACTGTGTGAGACTGGCATGCGAAAATTTGTATATGCGAAAATTAGCATATGCGCATTTTCGCATATGCGAATTTTTGCATGTGCTAATTTTGTATATGCTAATATCCACATATGTTAATTTTCGCATACGCGAATTTTCGCATGTGCGAAAATAAAACGAGAATATAACGAATATGCGAATATTCGCGAATATATGACGAATATTCGTCCATATATTCGCGAATATTCGCGAATTCGAATATGGCCTATGCCGCTCAACACTACTCAGGATACATGTGCTCAGCCAGAAAAAGGTGCATAAAGAACCATGGTAAGAAAAACATGTGACGTTACCAGCCCAAAGCAGCACCTGAAGAGGCCTTATATACCCTCCCAGTGCTGAAGGGATAGAAACATTAACTCTCACATTACCAGAGAGAAGTTAACACAGAAACTGTTCCGACATAAACTGCATGTCTGTACAGGCCCCAAAAGAGAAAATACCAAAAGACAAATAAACGGACATTACAAATAAGGATTTTATTTTACTTTATGATAGAGATGATAGCATTACATACATTTTATATGTAGAAATAACCTTTTGATTCCTCCTTGGCAGTTGGTATTGTGAAAACTTCACGCGGAGTGAAGCTGAGAATGTCCTCATGAGCAAGACAGTAGGATATTTCATCATCCGCGCCAGTCAAACATCTAAAGGGGAATTTTCCATCTCAGTCAGGTATGTTTCTGTTATGTCTTGATCAAACTGTTTTTTTAAGGAACATATAACTTTAGGGCTGGAATCACACATGTGGTTTTTGTTGCAGTTTTTTTTAGCCAAAGCCAGAAGCAGATTGAATAGGAAATATGATGGGAGGACTTGGGTTTTCTGGGTTCACATTATGGAATTTTCAAGTGGAGAAACTCTGCTCCGAAACTCCAGTCTCATATTGCTTTTAATGGGATTCTGCTGCACCATACACACTGCTCCATAGATTGAGTTCATTCTTTCCACTAGGATATACATTACCGTCTATGTAGGCAACACATATCTGAGCTGTCCTAGAGCCAACTGATCAGTTCATTCTTTTTGAAGATGCACTCAAAAAAATGTTGTTGTCTATGGGGATGGCAATGCAGTCTGCACAGTCCTAGCTAAGACTGTGCTGTGTTAACCCAGCCTAAGTTATTATTTAGGCTAGGTTTTCACATAGGTTTTAGCTGGTGTTTTTTTTTTTTTTTTTTTTTTTTTGCCACTACAGTTTTAAAAACCAGAGGTGTATTCAAAAGGAATGGGAAATATAAAGTAATGATTTATAATTCTACTCCTGTTGGGTCCACTTCTGAAAAAACGCCAGAAAAAAAAAACCTGTGTAAATCAGTGGAACATTCCACTGACAGCAGAGTGCCAGCAGAACAGGACTGCTTGGAAATGCACCTCATAGACGGCAATGCATTTCCTTTTTGCAGAATCCGGAAGCGGACATTCAGAAGCGTGAATGGGATTGCGGAATCCCATAGAAGGCTATGGGCTTTAATTTGAGGCGAAATTCCGCAAGCAGAAATTCTGCCGTGTGAATAGACCCTAAGCAGTAACTCAATTTGTGCAAATATTGGGGGGAATTTTCTGCAGTAGATGCAATGTATATCTGCACATACAGTATGTGGTGTGCAGAAGTGATATCAGGTGATTTGTGCTTTTTTACATCTTCATCAGCTTATGATGAGGGGAAGTTTCTTGCAGACTGTGTAAATGCCCGGTACAATTCCCACATTAGTATGTATACATTTTTGCAAATTAGAAAAAAGAAAAAGCTAAAAAAATAAAAAAAATAAATTAAGGCTGAATTAAGACTGAGGATTTTGCTAGTGTCATTCTGTTTAGAAATTACGCTCTGGAATTCCGTTGCAGCAGAATCACATTGCTGTCATTGGGATTCCGCTGCACCATGCACACTACAGGGTTTCTGCTGCTAAAATTCTTCCTCTGAATATGCAGATTATTGTGATTATCATCATTTTACAAGCCACGGTGTGCGCTGATCATGTGTTCATAGTAATCTGGCCCATGGACGGTCATCACTTAGATACTTTATGATTTATTAGGGTTATTCAATTTGTCCATGAAAAAGTATTTACTGTCAGTGTTTTTATTTTTTTATTAATTGCCCAGAAAAAATAATCATTTAGGCAGGGAACCCTTGTTACAATATCCCCAACCCACTGGGGAGCGAATAACCTCTGCTCATGTGAACAGGACCACTGCAGATCCCTACACAGAAAAGTAGCTGGTAATGTCGCTGTGTAGGGAAAAAAATTAGAGGGGAAAGAGTGGAAAATGCCATGACCTCCGTCAGGTTTACAGCGACGACTAACAAATAACCTATCGAACTTAAAGACCACTCAAAAACAGACCATATATAAAAATAGGTAATCTTTATTATGAAAATAATACAAAAAAATAAGTTAAAAACAAAAGGCATGGACACAGAAAAAGGTGGGGACTGGGGAAAGGAGGGGTACAGAATCAAATATGATAATGGCTATATAGCACTAATAAGCATTCATGGCCAGCAGTACAAAAGAAAAATAATAATACAGTAGTCACACACAGATGTATATGGCAGGACTAGGTAGAAATATAGATAAGTGCAATCATGCAAAATGCAAGGGAAGTGCGCTGTGACAAATAAATACATATGAGTACATAGGAATGGTCTCTTAAACCAGTGACAAGCACAATGAGAGATAGCAAATAGCTAGGGACAAAGCCCCCAGGGCGAAACACGTTGGAGGTGTGGTGGGTGACTGGGGAACAGGGGGGTCTCTGTATATCTGTTTACTAGCCGGTCTTGGACAGCATATTCTGGTTCCCAGCTATTTGCTATCTCTCATTGGCCGCCGACCACCCATATGGTAAGGTTGGGGGATGAGCTGCTGCAAGCTGGATTTGCCCGCAGGGCTAACGGGTTCAGGAGCCAGCATTCAGCGGTCATGGTGGGGGTTAGGCTGTGTTTGGTGTACGTACCTCTACTGCCCTGGCTCTGTGGGTTGGTGAGAAGGTGTAGGTGCTTCGCATCGGGCTGTGGCGGTTGCTGTGGCTTCTGTCATTGCCGTCGCGGCGGGTATCACGTGATCTGGCCAAATCTCACTTCCGCTGGAGACGTAGTGCTCCGGCTTGAATTGGTGGAAGGTGCTGTAGGTGTATTAACTAGGCAGACTGTGGTAAGTGCAGCAAGTGAACATGTGCTACATAAAAGGGGTACTCTGGTGCTTAGACATCTTATCCCCTATCCAAAGGATAGGGGATAAGATGCCTGATCGCGGGAGTCCTGCCGCTGGGGACCCTGTGATCTTGCACGCGGCAGCCCGTTTGTAATCAGTCCCCGGAGCGTGCTCGCTCCGGGACTGATTACCGGCGACTACAGGGCGGGCGGCGTGTGACGTCACGCCCCGCCCCTGTGTGATGTCACGCTCCGCCCCTCAATGCAAGCCTATGGGAGGGGGCATGACAGCTATCACGCCCCCTCCCGTAGGCTTGCATGGAGGGGCGGAGCGTGACATCACACGGGGGCGGGACGTCACACGCCGCCCGCCCTGTAGTCGCCGGTAATCAGTCCCGGAGCGAACGTGCTCCGGGGACTGATTACAAACGGGGTGCAGCGTGCAAGATCACGGGGGTCCCCAGCAGCGGGACTCCCGCGATCAGGCATCTTATAAGATGTCTAAGCACCGGAGTACCCCTTTAAAGGAGTTGGGGACGTTTATTACGTTATTTATCAGTTGCCCCGTTCACTGCTATTAGCTCATGTTTATAACGTATATTAGTTAGGTGTGTGCTAGGAATAGTGAGCAAGCTTTTTAACGGAAGGTTGATGACACGGATATAGATTCATTTATAGAAATGCATAGGCCACTTAACTTTACCCATGGGGACACTTATTATCTGGGGTATAGTGTTCCTGTAATGCATACTTATGCTGCTGCAGAACCTCTTTTCTTAGTAGTGTGGTCCTGCCTGTCCGTAAATGAGTCTCTTTTATAGCTTTATTCAGGCTTTAGTACCGTCATACCATGCATACAGTCATGGCTTATACTGTGCTTATGTTTGTAGCATTCATTTTATACACTCCTTCAGAATATTGATGCATAAGTTCATAGCTTTTATTTTTCTTGCATATGTTCATAGAATTATCAAGTACATGTGCATAGTGCATATAAAAAAAAGAGTGTATGCTCATAGCTTTTATACTGCACATACGCTCATAGGCCCTCATTTTCTAACATCCAACCGACTCTTTTTCTCGGTTATTGCGCCAAAATTTTTGTTGCAACGTCTGTGCGACCATTTATACGACCAAATTTTAGTTGCACAACCGACACTTTAGAAAACACTGTTTTTTTTCCACTTTGAAATGGGCGTGTTTTATGCAAAAATGGGCGTTTTACCAACAAAAAAAACAAAAAATACTCAGAGTACTTCCAAAATCACTCGAGACAAAGTGTGAGTTTGCCTCACACAATAACCGACAGCCAAGAGGCCGAGTGAAATTCCAAAAATGGAGCGATTTCTAACAAGGGACTGTTTGCCATCGTGTTTTGTGTGAAAGTAACTTGTTTTATAGCCGGAAAACATTTTGTACAGTTCAACACTTTTAGGCTAAGTTTCCACTTTTTTTTCTGGCAGTTTTTGGATATCTGCCACTGCAGTTTTTGAGCCAAAGTCAGAAGTGGATCCATAAAGGAGGAGAAGTGTAAGTCCTTCCTTTATATGTCCTATTCCTTTTGAATACACTTCTGACTTTGGCTCAAAAACTGCAGTGGCAGATATCCAAAAACTGCCAGAAAAAAACCAAGTGGAAACTTAGCCTTATGAATAAAATAAAGAATGCTTTTGTGATAGTTAATGTTTATATATTTTTTTTCCTTTTAAACACATTTGCAATATTAGGTTTAAATGAATTTAACACCCAAGCTGATAAACAAGGATAATTGTTGTAATGTTTGAAAAATGATAACACATGAATACTTTTGATTCATGAAAATTTTTTAAACAAACAAGTCTAAACCATATTGACTCACACAACTAATTTCTTTAGCTATATATAATTCGGACATTTCCACATGTGGCGATACCACATATGTTTATTTTTATTTACAGTTTTTTTTTTATGGTAAAAGAAGGGTGATTCATACTTTTATTAGGGAAGGGGTTAAATGATCTATATTCACTTTTTTTTTTTTTGCAGTGTTATAGCTCCCATATGGGGCTATAACACTGCACACACTGATCTTTTACATTGATCACTGGTTTCTCATAAGAAACCACTGATCGATGATTCTGCCGCTTGACTGCTCATGCCTTGATCTCAGGCACTGAGCAGTCATTCGGCGATCGGACAGCATGGAGGCAGGTAGGGATCCTCCGGCTGTCATGTAAGCTGTTCGGGATGCCGCGTTTTCGCCGCGGCGATCCCGAACAGCTCTCTGAGCTAACCGGCATGGTTTTACTTTCACTTTAGATGTGGCGTTCAACTTGTATCATTTATATTGTACATACGCTTGTAGTTACCATTCATTCATAACATTTGCTGTACATTGATTTTATTGTACTTTATAGCATTTTACTTTATATAGCTGTTGTACTGCACACAAGTTTTAGCATTCATATCTTACATACATAGCTTTATTACCATTCATACTGTACATACGGTCACAGCGCCTTTACTGTATATGCAATAGTTTAAGCATTGTTAGCATGCATACGTTAGTAGTGTTTATTCATGCTTGGTCCCCAGCTATCATTCTGTTCATTCGGGTATAGCCTTCAGCATGTATGTTCATTGCGTTCCTACGTGCCTAGCATTGACACATGTATATGTTCGTAATGGTGCATATATTTATTCATAGTTTTATTATTTGCAATAGTTAGTGCATCTATTTAGTACATATGGTAAAGCAGTTAGTACAATATAGGGTGTGTTCTGTTTCAGGAGGTAGCAGTGTTGGTACATCATTGAATTAATCTGCGAATATGTTCAGTATGTAGTGTATGTTAAAAAAAAAACTAGCTTTACCGTACATACAATTATAATACACGTCACGGCATTCATACGGTGCATACTTGCATAGCAGCTATACCGCTTGATACATATGTAATGGGGGATGCTTTTAGTTATGGTTGCTCACATGTATCTCTCTTTCATAGCTTTTGTCATGTATACGGTCATTGCAATTATACTGTGTTTATGTTCAGGACAGTCTATGCATACAACCAAGCACAATCATGTTAAGGCACATATCATTTTAAAGCACACACATAATGCCTGCTATGCCTGCAGGGCGTTTGCATTGTTTTGTTGACACATATTCAAGCAAACATGTTGACATATAGGAAGTTGTTATCCTGTCATGCCTGCCATGTTGTCAGGGGTGCTCTGCAGTGTTATTGTTCTGTCACTTCTTAGAGCAATAGCTTTGTGAGAGATATGTGGTGGTATACCAGTTATGTCTGCCTCCTTTACAGGCACCATGGTTGTGCCAAGACCTGTCACGTCTACAGGCACGATGGTTATGCCATGACCTGTCACGTCTACTGGCACGATGGTTGCACAGAGACCTGTCACGTCTACAGGCACATTGGTTCGCTAAGACCTGTCATGTATACAGGCTCGCAATGTCAGAAGTTTGGATATGACTGACAATACAGTCTAAGTCTTCAGGTAAGGTCACAGGAGATATGGCCTGCAAGGTCATTGTCCCCAAAGGTCTGTCAGGTCTGCATTTATCTGACAGTTTATTTTGTCTCTTAAATAATAGGGACATGGGTAGCACTATGGTATGCCTGACGAGCATCTGTCGGTGTCCCCTTTTGTAATGCTGTCACAGGTAGTGTATCAGTTAGGATGTCAGCCTGTTCCTGTTTTCAGTATCAAGTCATTCTCTCAGAGTGGGCGAAACTACCACAGCTTGTCAGGTTTAGGCACAGCCTCGAGTGGTTGCTAGTTAGCACACCTCTGACCACTTTGCTAAGTTTAAGGTTTTCTTACAGGTATGTATGCAACGTTGCAGATTCAAGCACATGTAAAGCCGTGAGCACAATTAAAATACTGGTCTCTTATGGGGCAGCTGTGTTTTGGGGCCCTATTGACTGCTACCCTGTGTGACTGCTACCTCTGCTACCTCTATAGCTACACCCCTTCCTTCATGAAACTATTGGTATAGGCTTGTAGGTCAAGCGATGCTGTTGACAATGGGATTTACCATTTGCTGATCTGTGTGTGTCTTCTTTCCTCTGTTATTCCTCTTTTTCATATTATGCAAATGAAGTAGCTTGGTCTACGGGAATGTTCACCAGCCTCTAGTGTATCATGACATCTGGCCTGGATCATGATAGCAAACACCTTCCCCTTTGCTGATCCTCCTACACTCCTTCTTATTGCCTGTCAGCTACAATTGGCAATGCCCAGCCACGGCCATAGGTGATATGAATGGAAACGGGCTGTACGTCACAGTGCACTTGAGGCATGGGAAGCCTATAGGTTAGTACGAGTGATGCTAATGACAGATTCCCTTTAGACAACAGGCCAGTCTATATTCTAGCTATAGTCTATAGTCTTCTATTGACCCTCACATTATAAATCTTAATATTTCATTGGAATTCCTATGTATATTCTTCATCTTAAAGGGGAACTCTGTTGGAAAGCAATGTTTTCAAATCAACTGGTTCCAGAAAGTAAAACAGATTTGTAAATTACTTTAATTTAAAATCTTAACCGTTCCAATACTTATCAGCTGCTGTATACTACAGATGAAGTTTGACGTTTTTTCCAGTCTGAGCACAGTGATCTTTGCTGACACCTCTGTCAGGAACTGTGCGGAACAGGAGAGGTTTTCTATGGGGATATGCTTCTGATCTGGACAGTTCCTAGCACAGAAAAAGGTGTCAGCAGAGAGCACTGAGGTCAGACTGAAAAGAACTACACAACTACCTATGGAGCATACAGCAGCTGATAAGTACTGGAAGGATTAAGATTCTTAAATAAAAGTAATTTACAAATCTGTTTAACTTTCTGGCACCAATTGATTTGAAAACATTTGTTTTCCACTTGTTTTACACCGGAGTTCCCCTTTAACAAACCATCTACATCAGCAACTCCATGTAAATATGTAGTTCCCTATTATTTCTACCAAAATCCTCTTATGTAAAATCCCCTCTTTAATATTCATCTTTCAGTTTCCCAGGAGCCATGTTTTCTTTCTCGCTGGCTTTTCTAGTTTCTGCTTCCGTTGCTTGTGCTGCGCCTATATCACTTTGTAGGCAGAAGGATGTGCCACTCCCCCTGGCAAGGTGACCCCCACATTCACAAATCACAGAGATGTTCTCACACGGGCTCTACGGAAAAACGAAGCACAGGGGATACATTTTTAAATATAAGGGTAGGGTCACACAGAATGAATCCGCAGTGTATTTTATTGTATGATGGCACACTGTAGGGTCCATCATCGGCAGATCCGCAGCCTAAAATACACTGCGGATCCGTTCCGTGTGACCCTACCCTTAAAGGGGTATTCCAGGATTTTTTTTTATTTGACTATGCGACAGGGGCTGTAAAGTTGATGTAGATTACAATATAGTGTCTCTGATGGTTCTTATGTGATCTTTACTCTGGATGTTCATTTTTAAAGGGGTACTCCACCCCTAGACATCTTATCCCCCAAAGTATAGGGGATAAGATGTCTGATCGTGGGGGTCCCGCTGCTGGGGACGCCCGCAATGTAGCATGCGGCACCTGTTTCTGCTCCGGAAGCGCTGGAGGGTCTGGGTCCCGACCACTGAAACGGAAGTCCGTGACGTCACGACTCCGCCCCATAATATACATGTATCAAAAAATCTTTTATTAGCACATCTATCAAAAAGACAGACAGTATTGTTAAAAACACTTAAAAAGGGGCCAACAACAGCCAACCGCACAAACAGGGGGAGCCCCCTAAACAAGGGAAACCCCACCCAGGGCACCTGCCTATTACAATGTGTAAACCAACGTCACAATGATAATCATACAAACTGCCACATGTATAATTCATCTCAAAGGTGCATAGCCTATATACAACCTGTATTCACATGTAGTGATAATGTGGTAAGATAGCACAGGACGGTCAATGAAGGAGTGACCAGGCAGGTGCCCCCCTAAAGACCCAGGGTCTTTAGGGGGGCACCTGCCTGGTCACTCCTTCATCGACCCTGCAGGCTGGGAATTGTCATATTCTTTTGGTGTTTTTGGCTTTATTTTACATTACCATCAAGGGCACCCTAAATAGCACCATCCAGGACTTTACATATAGGGTAGTGTTTTCCAAAGAGTGTGCCTCCAGCTAGAGGCTGTCCAGGCATGCTGGGATTTGTAATTTTGCAACAGCTGGAGGCACACTTTTTTGAAAACATTGATATAAAGAGTACCCAGGAAGACTATTACCGCCATCATCTGAGTTTGACTCCCTCATTACGGTGCTAAAGTTCTGGTGGGAGCACTCTAGCCACCGTGGACAATGTGACCCATGCTGTGACTGAGGACTGCAATCCTTATTGTACCACCTGCCCCTTCATTTCCTTCTGTGCTACCTCTGGGCTGTCTCACAGAATCATTGAAATGTACATAATGGCTCATTAAAGGGGTACTCTAGTACTATACATCTTATCCCCCATCCAAAGGATAGAGGATAAGATGTCTGATCGCGGTGGGGTCCGACCACTGGGTCCCCTGCGAACCTCGGCCCAGCACCCCGGCGTTCTGTATATTTATGCCTGTGCTAGGCTTCAGAGTGGCCGTGGTCATCACGCCGCCTCCATTCATGTCTATGGGAAAAACAGAGATACATCGTTTGCATATCTCCGGATCTACCATAAACATATATGGAAGAGGTTTGTCGGCCACAACTTCGGCTGTGGTCACCAGTAATCCGGCATCGAGCAGCGCATGCAAATTACCGGGATGCTGGGCAGGAGATAGCGTGGGTCTCAGCGGCCGGACTCCCCGAGATCAGAGACTTATCCCCTATCCTGTGGATGCCTAGGAGCGGAGTACCCTTTAAGAGTGCCTAGGAGAGCCTAGAAACGCGTGGGTGTTCCGGAAGTTTTAACTGCATCTGCTGGATCCAATTGTTGTATGTTAAATACAGCCTTACCTGGACATATGGTGCATACTGCATATCTATATAAGTTAAATATAGGTTATATTATCCATAACTACTGCTACTATCACCGCTTTGCTGTCATGTTTTCAAAAAATCGATCTTATGCCGCTTCATAAGGCATAGTGGAAAACCCAGGACAATGCAAACACAGATACACATTCTACATTACAGATATAAATAGCAATGCATCTGTAAATGCTGATGGAGAATTCTTTAGTAAGAGTTAACACCTGTAAAGTACACCAATATAGTTAAGCCAAGCATTTTCCCCTTTAGCAGCACAGGGGTTAATCCCACGCCCGCTGCATTCCGCTCGGCAGGCAGCTTCTCTTCTCATTATAGAGAGATCTTCTTGTGATCCTCACATACTGGAACGCGTGGGCAACTGTCTGACATAAGCCCCAATAACAGCTCGCAGACTCTGGGGACCTGTGCAGAAAAAGAGGAATAGAGATGTGCACACAAGTGTAGGGCTCCCAGCACTGCCGAACTACAAGTACCAGCATAACAGACTATAGTAGTAAACAGATAATGAGCCACAAGTTCTATAGGGTTACTATGAATGTGTAATTTACAATGGTATGCCATTACATTAAAGCAGTGTGTCCTAACCAGGGTGCCTTCAGCTGTTGCAGAACTACAACTCCCAGCATGCCCTGACAGCCAAAGGCTGGGAGTTATAGTTCTGCAACAGCTGGAGGCATACTGGTTGGGAAATACTCAGGAATGTCCCATGTTTAAAAGTAATCATCATTTCATAGGATAAGTGACAACTAACTGATTAGTGAGGGTCCAATTGCCAGAAGCCCCACAGCCAACTTCGGTCCCCCCCCCCCCCCCCACACACACACACACACACACACTACACCATCTTCCCAGCTAGGGTATTTGCAGGAACAGGAAGTCCGTTATAGGCTGTACACTAGACAGGAATTTGGTTACAGTGTGTGCGCTAGACAGGAAGTTGGTTACAGTGTGTGCACTAGACAGGAAGTTGGTTACAGTGTGTGCGCTAGACAGGAAGTTGGTTACAGTGTGTGCACTAGACAGGAAGTTGGTTACAGTGTGTGCACTAGACAGGAAGTTGGTTACAGTGTGTGCGCTAGACAGGAAGTTGGTTACAGTGTGTGCACTAGACAGGAAGTTGGTTACAGTGTGTGCACTAGACAGGAAGTTGGTTACAGGATATGCAATAGGGGTATGCACAGACCCTTAAATGGGTTTCCAGAAACAGAGCCACCCCTGTCCCCATCCTGGGTTGGGGGTTTAGTGTGCAGGTCCCTAACTACACTACTCACTAGCAGCAAAGGCTTAAAGGGGTTCTCCGGTGGAAAACAATAAGTGCGCCAGCTCATCCCTCGGCTGATCGCATAATTTGCGGCCACTTGTTTAAACAGGGGATGGGCAAATGATAATGATGAAATGGAACAGCCTGACCTTCGAACGAAGGTCATGTATAGGCTCATTTATGAAGATCTGGAGATCTGCGCTTGTCATCAGCCCTCGGCCTCTGTTTAAAGGGGTAAAGGGGTACTCCGGTGCTTAGACATCCTATCCCCTATCCAAAGGATAGGGGATAAGATGCCTGACCGTGGTAGTCCCGCCGCTGGGGACCCCCGTGATCCTGCACGAAGCACCCGTTTGTAATCAGTGTGTTCGCTCCAGGACTGATTACCGGCGATTACAGGGCGGGCGGCGTGTGACGTCACGCCCCCGCCCCCGTGTTATGTCGCGCTCCGCCCCTCAATGCATGCCTACGGGAGGGGGCGTGATGGCTGTCACGCCCCCTCCCATAGGCTTGCATTGAGGGGCGGAGCATGACGTCACACGGGGGCGCAGGGGTGACGTCACATGCCGCCCGTCCTGTGGTGCCAGTAATCAGACCCGGAGCGAACATGCAATGGGGACTGTTTACAAACGGGGTGCCGCGTGCAGGATCATGGGGGTCCCCAGCGGCGGGACTCCCGCGGTCAGGCATCTTATCCCCTATCCTTTGGATATGTGATAAGATGTCTAAGCACCAGAGTACCCCTTTAAAAAGGGTTTTTACAGGGAACATTGTTGGTTGCTAGAGTTGTGCTGCCTGCCATGCCATTGAAGGGTAGTTGTCACTGCATCCATAGAAATCAGACTGTCAGACATGATGCATCTGATTGGAAGTAGATAACTGAAAACCATCTTGATACAAGACAATCTATTTCATTATTTATCTCAGATGATATTATTAATTAAAATTGTTTTTAAAAACAATAAACTCAGGAAGATATCACCTATGAGGGGGTATTCTCATCTCCCTAATGGTGTCTCTGTGTGTAGAGCATGGCAGCAGAAACAGGTTTGCAATTGGCTCCCTTTAGCAAATTTGTCTGGTTCTGTAGACATCTTCTCTTATCTCCCCTCTTGTTAACAGCTGGTAGCCATGGTTCCCGTCCACCTGCTCTGCCATAGAAACAGCGATTACATTACTCGCAGAGTCATGTGTATCAGGCACTTTGGTATCCCAGCTCAGGTGTATGTTGGCCCATTCATCATGTCTGACGGCTTCAGGCATAGTGCTTTAGTTTGGCAGCCACAGAAGCAGATGACTGGCCTTTGACCCCATCCCCGTCCACCAGCAATCCCGAACAGCAGCAGAGAAAGAGAGGTAATCAGTGGAGAATTAGAGCAGATGAGACAACCCCCTTAACCCTCTTCAACCCCTATTTTAAATACACTGCTTTAATATAAAGCTTTAAAGTTTATAATATAACTTTATTTCAAAATGGAAGTAAATAGCACAAAAATGGTATTTAAAAAAATTTAATTATATTAAAATGTTAAAGAACTTTATTAAAGCAACGTCATTTCTCTGGAATACTCCTTTAATGTACAGTTGTCATCATATCCTGCAATACATACTGAGGAAGGTCTTGTGCTCTAGGGGCATCCATTACAGACTGTATCCCATTGTGTTTAGATCAGTGGTGTCCAAACGGTGGTCCCTCCAGCTGTTGCAAAACTACAAGTCTGGTCATGGACAGCCAACGGTTTTTGACTTTGCAGTTTTTTTTCTTGGAATTTCAATCAAACAAGTGAAACTTCATTCACAATGGAATGAAAAGTTAAAAATGTATACTTTTTTTTCTTAACCCCTTAAGGATTTTTACGTTTACATTTTTTCCTCCTTGCCTTCATAACTATTTTATATTTTCATCCACAGACTAGTATGAGGGCTTTTTGCGCGACCAGTTGTCCGCTGTAATGTCTTCACTCACTTTACTGTAAAATGTATGGCGCAACTAAAAAAAATACTATTTGTGTGGGGAAATTAAAAAGAAAACCGCAATTTAGCAAATTATGGAAGGTTTCATTTTCACGCCATACAATTTAAGGTGAAAATGACATGTGTTCTTTATTCTTTGGGTTAATACGATTATAATGATACCCATGATAACATACTTTTCTATTACTGTTGCGCAAACTTTTTAACCAAATTAGTATGTTTAAAATCCCCCTATTTTGAAGACCTATAACTTTTCAATTTTTCCGTATAAGCGGCGGTATGAGGGCTCATTTTTTGCACCGTGATCTGTACTTTTTATTGATACCACATTTGCTTATAGAAAACTTTTAATACATTTTTTTATCAATTTTTTGGGGAATAAAATGTTATAAAAAAAAAAGCTGCAATTTTGGACTTTTTTTTTACGCTCACGCCGTTCACCGTACGGTATCATTAACATTATATTTTAATAGTTTGGATATTTATGCATGCGGCAATACCAAATATGAATCTAATTTTTTTATTTTTTTTACACTTTTTGGGGGTGAAATTACATTTATGTTGGAGGAGGGGGTTTTTCAAAATGTTTTCACATATTTTTATTTTTTTTTACTTTTATTTTTACACTTTAATAGTCCCCATAGGGGACTATTATAGCAATCGTTCGATTGCTAATACTGTTAAGTGCTATGTATAGGACATAGCACTGATCAGTGTTATCGGTCATCTTCTGCTCTGGTCTGCTTGATCTCAGACCAGAGCAGAAGACCCGTGGAAGGCAGCGGAGGCAGATGAGGGGACCTCCGTCTGCCGTTCTGGATGATCGTATCGCCGCTGCAGCGTTGCGGGTGATCCGATCATCCATTTCAGTGACCGCTATGCTGCAGATGCCGTGATCTGTATTGATCGCGGATGTCTGCCAGTACTGGCGGGTCCCTGGCTGCTATCAGCAGTCGGGACCTGCCGCACATGACCCAAGCATCGCTCCCATGCTCGCGGTTATGTATAGGACGTAAATGTACTTCCTGGTGCGTTAAGTACCACATCACCAGGATGTACATTTACGTCCTGCGTCAGTAAGGGGTTAAAAAAAGGATGCAATCGGACATCATTTTTCAAACTGTATAGGGATTAAAATTTGTACAGACGTTTTGATACAGTTTAGTACGGTTTTGAGGAATCCGTTTTTTTTAAATCAAAAACCTTAAACGGGAACTGTATTGCAAAAACGTATTGTGAACCCTGTCCAAGAAGCAGATAGCTCCAGACTTATTGATACATTGTCTATCCCTATAGTTATCAGCCAAGTCAGTTCTATTGTTATTTGTAAAACCTTCTCCCTGTATGTCAGACTGATCAAGCATTGATGGGGCCTGCGAGCTACAGGTTGGGAGGCAATGCTATAAGATATAGTCTGAGGTTGGGCATTCAAGCACATATACAGTGTCTGTAAACTGTATTTCCCTATCCTTACACATATATATATATATATATATATATATATATATATATACAGTGGTCCCTCAAGTTACGATATTAATTGGTTCCAGGACGACCATTGTATGTTGAGACCATTGTATGCTGAGACCAGAACTCTATGGAAACCTGGTAATTGCTTCTAAAGCCACCAAAATGTCATCCAAAAATAGAAAAAAGTGAGGATTAAAGAAAAATAAGTTGATAACTAATATAGATAAAGCAAATCCTTACATATAAAAGTAAGAAAGATCTGCTGGGAGCTGTAAATCACTGTCTGTCAGTGTTTCCCATTAAGGGTGCCTCCAGCTGTTGCAAAACTACAACTCCCAGCATGCCTGGACTGCCAAAGGCTGTCCAGGCATGCTGGGAGTTGTTGTTTTTCAACAGCTGGAGGCACCCTGGTTAGGAAAGACTGGTCTATATAGAGGACAGGAGCTTCTTCAGGGTCCTGTACAGAACATGCAAAATGGAGCCGCCCTCACCTGTGTCCAAAGGAGCAGCTAACCAGGCACAGGTAAAGAGTAATACAGAACATGTAGTACCTCCCTGTATTGTAGGGAGGCGCTAACAGACAGTCAGTGCATGCACTTTAGTAGTACACTTGTACATTTCCATTCTGATTGGTCAGTTCTTAAAGCCATTGACAAGTGTCACAGATCTGGACTGTCTGTACATTGTATGTTGAGTCTGGTTTCAAGTAATAATGGTCCAGAAAACACCATTGCATGTTGAAACTATTGTATGTTGAGGCCATTGTAAGTTGAGGGATCGCTGTATATATGTATATATATATATATACACTATTTTATGCTGCTTCAGAATACACAAGAGACGTCAATAAGCACAAAGCTGAATCTTTTTCTGAAGGAGCACATTTTGTACATAACAGAACACACTATTTGAGACCCAAACCCTTCAAGCCCAGTCCTGCTGGATATTAGCCGTTTTTTGGGGCTGACTCAGGATTTAGAAATGAAAATGCAAAGCGAATAAGAATTATTATACAGTTCACTTGAGTGCTTGGTAAAGAATGTGAAAGCATCATACATTGGTAATGCCCTGTAGGAGTTAATGAACACTCTCCTACTTCCTAAACCAGTGACCTTGCCAGATCAATCTCTGATTCTGGTTCATAGAATGAGACAGGGTCATGATGCATCTCAGGACTGTGTTCATGAAGGATAAATAATGATAATGCTCGGGAAAAAAAATTATTTTACTGACAAAATTCATTCATTGGGAGAGAGAGACATCTGGTGCCAATTGCTAGAACTGCAGGTGCAGGATTTTTATTTTAGTTTTTGCCTATATAGTGCAGCATAGGCTATTATTAGAGACTAATGTAAAGGTTCTTGTGTATGCTGTCTGCTTACCTGCTCTAGCTGATGTGGCAGGCATGCCTTTGCCCCAATACTGACTGCAATTGCATAAATGAAATGATTTCCTAATGCTGCCTACACTTCACATGAATCCTCTTGCTTTGGAGAGAGACTGTGTGTGGTATTTGATCACTGCACCTGGTCATCTAATTAATCTGATGGTGCTGGAGTTCACACAGGTGAACAGACTAGACTCATAGATGGGTTGAGGTCAGTTCACATTATGTGTAGTTTTGATGTGCATTTTTTTGAAAAATATTGACATGGATCAAAAGTTATCTGACTTATAATCACAATTAAAGTGTCTTTTGAAGGTTTGACAAATTTGGGCTGTGTTCAAATGTAAAAATTTTACTGTATTTTCAAACTAGCTAAAATGTTAAACCTTAAAGGGATATTCTAAGATTTTTTTTATATGACTATGCCACAGGGGTTGTAAAGTTAGTGTAGTTCATAATATCGTGTCTGTACCTGTGTGTGGTGGTGGTTTCGCAATTCTTCTGTGATCTTTGCCCAGATGTTTATTTTTAACAGCATACAAAATTACGGTTGTCTCAGGTTTTCCTAGGTTGCAGTGCGGCTTGAGACATTACATCACTAGTCAGGTGATCAGAGGGAGCCTGTCCTACTTCAATGGGTGGAGAAACCGCTGGGTGGGAAGGAGATCATTCTGCAGTGAATTGTAGTTTTGCAACAGCTGGAGCCACCCTGGATAGAAAACACTGGTCTATTGTTCACAGCAAAGCATGGAAGGCAGCACACCTGTGTTTCAATGGGTGGGATGGCTGATGTGTGGGAGGGAGAAAAGTGACCACCTTATGGTGGATAACCCCTTTAACTTAGGCCCCTTTCCCACTATACATTTATCCGTTTTTAAAGATCCGTTATATGTTCAGTTATGAAAACCCTGAAAATCGGCCGTTAAATGGTCGTTACAAAATCTCATTAATAGTCTATGGGATATTTACATTATCCGTTTTAACCCGCATGCACTGTTTCTCCCGTTTCTTCCATCACAAAATAACCTGTTATTAATAACGGGCTGTGACGGTTTAAAACGGATAATGTAAATATCCCATAGACTATAATGGGATTTTGTAACGGCCATTTAACGGCTGATTTTCTGGGTTTTCATTACGGAACATATAACGGATCTTTAAATGGATAAATGTATAGTGTGAATAGGGCCTTACCTTCCGACACTCCCTGGTACCGCTAGAATCGCTCTCCCGTCCTCTGGCCCTGGTCTTCTTCCTGCTTTTAGTGCCTGACATGGTGATGTCCCACTTTGGTCAGTGATAGGCTGAGCGGCAGTGTGGTGTAAAGTGCACAGGCCTGGACTTTTCCTGGTGCCTGAGCCTGTTAAATCACAGTGCCCCTATGCCTTTCAGCAGCCGAGGCGGGGCATCACCGCTGATGGCAATTAGCTGAGGGCCAAATGACTTGTCAGGCACCAAAAGCAGGAAGAAGACAGGGCCGGAGTTATTTCAGCAGCACCTAGGAAGCAGCGGGGGGTAAGTTAAAGGAATACTGTAGTGGAAAATAACTTAGCCCCTATCCGAAGAATAGGTTATAAGTTATAGATCGCGGGGGGGTCCGACCGATGGGACCCCTGCGATCTCCTGTACGGTGCCCCAGCAGTCCGCATGAAAGGAGCATTCCGTCCCCCCATGATGCGGCAGCTGATATGCCCCCTCCGTGTATCTTTATGGGATACTTTGGGGGCATGTCTGCTGCCACGTCATGCTGGGGACGGACACTCCCCCCCTCCTGCGGACTGCCGGGGCCCCGTACAGGAGATCGTGGGGCGGTCCCATCGGTCGGACCCCCTGCAATCTATAACTTATCCCCTATCCTTCGGATGGGGGATAAGTTATTTTCCACTACAGTATTCCGTTAAGGTTTAATATTTTAGTTGTAGCAGCCAGGGCATAATGGCAAAATAAAAAAGATCTCCTTTATGCACTGTACTAGTCTGACCCCAGAAAATCAATCACATGACCCAGTTACAGTAATAAAACACATACATACAGCTGTGCTGGACTGAAACAGATGGTGCCGTAGGACTAGTGATGGTATGGAGTGTGCATGATATAGGCACAAGAAAAACTAAAACAAATAAACAAACCTGCTTACAATCAATATTGGACATTATCTTGTACTTTACTCCAACAGAAAGTCTTTAAAAAAAATTATAAATGAAAACAAATTATAAATGAATCCTATAATGACAGAAATATTAAGTCTTGATTGGTTTTCATTGTTGCTTTGAAGTCCTGGGGGTCTTAGGTTCAAATCTAACCAAGGACAACCAACAACTGCAAGGAGTTTGTATGTTTTCCCCACATTTGCATGTGTTTCCTCCAGGTAGAATGTGAACCCAATGACAGAGTGAATACAACACTTTAAAGTACATAAATAAAGCAATGATGATGTTCATTATTATCATTATTATTGTTTTTATTATTAATGCACACACCTGCAAAACATATGAAAGTTGAACATGTTGCAAGTTGAACAGGAATCAAACACCAACACAGCCTACGTATTGCACATTTATATTTGTTTCCCCCACCTATTGTATTCTGAGCCAATGGATACCAAACACCTATAAATGTTCTATTCATGCTGCAGTTAAAAAATGTAAACTTTGGATGCATTAATCTTTCAAAACGCCTTCAAGTTTAAAGCTTTTAATGGGTTTTCACACCAGCAAATGCACATTAAGAAGTTGCCAGGACTTAAACACATCCCCTGCAAATGCAGCAACCACTGAACAGTAACATTAGGTGACTATGTGATTCTTGGGTGAACCCCTTGAACAAAAACATTAGGTGACTATGGGATACTTGGTATGGCACCACCAAGTTCTCTAGTGCCCTTTGCAGGTCTCTGCTCTAGCTAATAGTGGGGGATCAAGAGCAGAGAGCCTTTTCTAAGATTTCCATATACCCTAATAAAAAAATAAAAAAAATACTTCTTATAGTGAAGAGGAGAACAGAGAAAAATTACACTGAAGTAGCGCTGCACAGCAATGATCCAGATGTTATATCAATACTTATACTTACGTTGATAAAAACAATAAACCGGACATCCATAGGCAAAACGCGTTTCGGGTGACTAATCCCCCTTTTTCAACTCTTATAGTGAAGTAATCATAGCGATACTTTCATTGGCAAGAGTCTGGCTTGTCTAACCTCCTGTGATCAGTTTGTTCCAGATGCTCAGGAGATTAATACATCACTTCAACTTGGGTGAAAGAATGGATTTTACTTTGTGTTTACGTGGCGTTAAAACTAATCGGGGAAAGTCAACCACACAGACGTTTCCCTGAACTCACTGTGCCCAAGCGAATGCAGTTTTTCCAGCAGCCTACATCCCATAGTCCATCAAGTGTCAATCTCCTGCTAACTACAGATTGGGTTTAAAGTAGAGATTGAGCTAACTAACAGCACCACAGGCAATGTAAGGTGCGATGACCCCTGAAGACACTGTAATATCGGCATTTTAGCTGACAGTATGTACCACTTAAAGGGGTACTCCACCGAAAAACATCTTATCCTTTGGATAGGGGATAAGTTGTCTGATCGCGGGGGCTCCGCCGCCGGGGACCCCCACAATCCCCAGGCCGGAAGTGGCAGCGTTTGGAACACAGAAGCTTGGAGCTTCTGCACTCATGACATCACACCACGCCCCCTCCATTCATGTCTATGGGGAGGGGTGTGACGGCTGTAATCACCAGTCATCCGACACGGAGCAGAGTTCGCTCTGTACACAGATGACTGGGGTGCTGCGCTGGAGATCGTGGGGGTCCCCAGCGGCGGGACCCCTGTGATCGGACATCTTATCCCGCATCCTTTGGATAGGGGATAAGATGTTTTTCGGCGGAGTACCACTTTAAGTCTTTAAACAACTGCAAGTATCTTCGGGCCTGACAATAAATAAGCTTGATGACTCCAAGGCTGTGGCTGCAGATGAGTAAATATAGAGGTGCCCGTTTATATATACTGTATGTAACACAATAGAAGAATAATCGAACCATACAAAATATGGTAAACAAGATTAATACTGCAGCTCTTTAAAAGCATCATCTAAAGTCATTGGGGGTAGTGTTTGTTATTGTGGAGACTGTTCGCCGGTATAGAGAGGCAGAAAGGAAAGGAAGGACGAGCACAGGACAGAGGGCTGAAAAATATTTTGTACAAATAACGTCTTGGTTGGTACCAAATATTATTCTCCTCAGATCTTGCTGCTCGGCGGTACTTTTAGCTAATTTCTATTATGGCAGAGCTCTGATCTGTGACATGCTGGGAGGTGTAGTTGCGTACCTCCAGCTGCTGCATAACTACATCTCCCAGCATGCCCTTCTGCGATCAGTACATGCTGGGAGCTGTAATTTTGCAACAGCTGGAGGCACACTGGTTGGAAAATACTGAGTTAGGTAACAGAACCTAACTTTCCAAACAGTGTGCTTCAATCTGTTGCAAAAATACAACTCCCAGCATGCACGGTCTGTCAGTACATGCTGGAAGTTGTAGTTTTAAAACAGATGGAGGTTTGCCCCCCCCCCCCCCCATGTGAACGTACAGGGTACATTCACACGGGCGGGATTACAGAAAGTTTCCTGCTTGAAGTTTGAGCTGCGACAAATTTTTCACCTCAGCGCAAACTCCTAGCAGTAAGCACACTGTAAATCTCCGCCAGTGTGAATGTACCCTAAAAGCATCACTTACACTACACTAACACAAAATAAAGGGTAAAACACTACATATACACCCCCTTACACTGTCCCCCCCAATAAAAATGAAAAATGTATCGTACGGCAGTGTTTCCAAATCGGAGCCTCCAGCTATTGCAAAACAACAACTCCCAGGATTTCCGGACAGCCACTCACTGTCCAGGCATGCTGGGAGTTTAGCAACAGCTGGAGGCACCCTGTTTGGGAATCACTGGCGTAGAATACCCCTGTGTCCACCCGTATGCAATCCCTAATTTAGTCCTCAAATGCGCATGGTGCTCTCTCTGAGCCCTGCCGTACTTCAAGGAAACAGTTTAGTGCCACATATGGGGTATTTCCGTACTCAGGAGAAATTGCACTACAAATTTTGGGGGGCTTTTTCTCCTTTTACCCCTTATGAAAAGGAAAAGTTGTGGACTACACCAGCCTGTTAGTGTAAAAAAATAAAAATGTTTACACTAACATGCTGGTGTTGCCCCATACTTTTTATTTTCACAAGCGGTAAAAGGAAGAAAAGACCCCCAGAATTTCGGAGTACGGAAATACCCCATATGTGGGCGTAAAATGCTCTTCGGGCACACAACAAGGCTCAGGAGTGAGAGTGCACTATGTACATTTGATGCCTAAATTGGTGCACAGGGGTGGCTGATTTTCAGCGGTTCTGACATAAACGCCAAAAAATAAATACCCACATGTGACCCCATTTTGGAAACTACACCCCTCACGGAACGTAACAAGGGGTATAGTGAGTCTTAACACCCCACAGGTGACGAATTTTCATAAAATTTGTATGGGAAAAGGAAAAAAAAATGTTTTCACTAAAATACTGGTGTACCCTAAATTTTTCATTTTCACAAGGGAAAATAGAAAAAAATCCCCCCCAAAATTTTTAACCCCCGTAAGAACATACCCCATATGTGGATGTAAAGTGCTCTGCAGGTGCACTACAATGCTCAGAAGAGAAGGGGCGCCATTGGGCTTTTGAAGAGAAAATTTGTCCGGAATTGAAGGCCACGTGTGTTTACAAAGCCTCCATAGTGCCAGAACAATGGACCCCTCCCACATGTGACCACATTTTGAAAACTACACCCCTCATGTAATGTAATGTAATAAGGGGGGCAGTGAGTATTTACGCCCCACAGGTGTCTGACAGATTTTTGGAACAGTGGTCCTTGAAAATGAAAGATTTTATTTTTCATTTGCACAGCCCACTGTTCCAAAGATCTGTCAAACACCAGTGGGGTGGAAATACTCACTGCACCCCTTACTACATTCTGTGAGGGGTGTAGTTTCCAAAATGGGGTCACATGTGGGCGGGGTCCACTGTTCTGGCACCAAGGGGGGCTTTGTAAATGCACATGGCCCCTTACTTTCATTCCAAACAAATTCTCTCTCCAAAAGCTCAATGGCGCTCCTCCTCTTCTGAGCATTGTAGTGCACCAGCAGAGCACTTGACATCCACACATGGGGTATTTCCAATTTTGGAAGTCATTTTCTCCTATTACCCCTTGTAAAAAATTTAAATTTGGGGGAAAAAATGCATTTTAGTGAAAAAAAAACGTATTTTTCATTTACACATCCAACTTTAACAACACGTTGTCAAATACCTGTGAGGTGGTAAGGCTCATTGTACCCATTGTTACGTTCCTTGAGGGGTGTAGTTTCCAAAATAGTGTGCCTGTTCTGGCACCATAGGGGCTTCCTAAATGTGACATGCCCCCCAAAAACCATTTCAGCAAAATTTGCTTTCCAAAAGCCAAATGTGACTCCTTCTCTTCTGAGCATTGTTGTGCACCCGCAGAGCACTTGACGTCCACACATGGGGTATTTACATACTCAGAAGAAATGGGGTTACAAATTATGGGGGGCATTTTCTCCTATTGCCCCTTGTAAAAATGTAAAATTTGGGGGGAAAACTAGCGTTTTAGTGGGAAAAAAATCAGGCTCAGCGGACCCCTTGTTACGTTCCTTGAGGGGTGTATATTCCAAAATAGTATGCCAAGTGGGTTATTTTTTTTTTTGCTGTTCTGGCACCATAGGGGCTTCTTAAATGTTACATGTCCCCAAAAAACCATTTCAGAAAAACTCACTCTCCAAAATTCCATTGTCGCTCCTTCCCTTCTGAGCCTTGTAGTGCACCCACAGAGCACTTGATATACACATATTAGGTATTTCCATACTCAATAAAAATGGGATTACACATTTTAGGAAGATTTATCTCCTTTTACCCCCTTTGCCAGTGTAAAAAAGGAAGATTTTGAATTTTCTCCTTCACTTTGCTGCTATTCCTGTGAAACACCTAAAGGGTTAACACACTTACTAAATGTCATTTTGAATACTTTGAGGGGTGCAGTTTTTATAATGGGGTAATTTATGGGGTATTTCTAATATGAAGGCCCTTCAAATCCACTTCAAATCTGAACTTGTCCTTGAAAAATTTTGATTTTGAAAATTTTGTGGAAAATTGCTGCTATACTTTGCAGCCCTCTGGTGTCTTCCAAAAGTAAAAACATGTCAACTTTATGATGCCAACATAAAGTAGACATATTGTATATGTGAATCAATATATAATTTATTTGGAATATCCATTTTCCTTATAAGCAGAGAGCTTCAAATTTTTTTTCATTAAATTTTGGAATTTTTCACCAAGAAATGATGCAAGTATCGACAAAATTTTATCACTAACATAAAGTAGAATATGTCACGAAAAACAATCTCGGAATCAGAATGAAAAGTAAAAGCATTGCAGAGTTATTAATGCTTAAAGTGACAGTGGTCAAATGTGCAAAAAATGGCTGGGTCCTACAGTGAAAATTGGTCCTCAAGGGGTTAAAGGGGTACTCCGGTGGAAAACATTTTTTTTTTAATCAACTGATGCCAGATTTGTGAATTACTTCTATTAAAAAATTCTTCCAGTACTTATCAGCAGCTGTTTTTCTTTTTGGATTTCTTTTCTGTCACGACCACAGTGCTCTCTGATGACACCTCTGTCCATGTTAGGAACTGTCCAGAGCAGGACTAAGTCCCCATAGCAAACCTATGCTGCTCTGGACAGTTCTTAAAATGGACAGAGGTGTCAGCAGAGAGCACTGTGGCCTTGACAGAAAAGAAATCCAAAAAGAAAATAATTTCCTCTGTAGTATACAACCGCTAATAAGTACTGGAAGTATTAAGATGTTTTAATAGAAGTAATTTACAAATCTGTTTAACTTTCTTGCATCAGTTGATTTAAAAATAAATAAATAAATAAAAGTTTTCCACCGAAGTACCCCTTTAAAGTTCTTCAGAGATTTCTAAGCTTTTAAAATGTATTTATTCAATTCATCTGGAATTTCTCTCAGAATGCTTCACCTTCACTGCTCTAACCTAAAAAGAGCAAATACCCAAGGCTGGCCAAACGTATGTTATCTAAAGACCTGCTCCTCTTTTGCCCCAATTCTCCACTATCTGAATCAATGATGTCTGGGTACTGTCACCTGCTATCTTTTTTTTAAACCTTACAAAGCAACCTAGTTGAAAGCAAATAGAAGCAGTGTTCCTACCTTGTTTCTTAAGTTGGCAAGTCTATGTTTGCCATGAATTTAGGATACAGTTTGATCCATTGTGTATGGGGACCCTTTGACATGTGTCAGTGGAAAGAGAAATTACACATTCCAACATGCCTGACTGTTTGTTTCCACGGAAAATAAGCTGCTACTAGAGGTATCAAGCATTGACTTATTCTTCTCTCCCCATTGAAACAAACATGTAACAAGTGTGAATGGTCATGCCAAAGTAGAGAAAAACAGCGGACAGCCTAAAGCTTTTGTATGATAGGTGTATGAATGGTTTAAAAACTTTTCGTAGTCATAACCATAGTTTGGTTACTTCAGGCTTACAATAAACTTCTGGTTAATTCCATGAGTTAATGGGACTTTCTCTCTCCTTTTTTACACCATTGGCTCAGAAAATGAACAGTGTCACTTCTTTAATGACATCATAACTTTGCACAGCGGCGTTGCTAGGGTTGGTGTCACTGGGTGCGGTAGAAAATGGTATCACCCCATACCTACCCCCAGGGGCGTACCTAGAGCATTTGGCACCCGGGGCGGACCCTTTGTTTGCCCCCCCCCCCCCCCCCACACACACACACACACACACACACACGCACCCCCCTTAATTACACCCCCTCCCTCCCCTCCCCCCAGGGGCGGACTGACAACACTCGGGGCCCCCGGACGAAAAAAAAGGCAAGGGCCCCTGCTAGGCTCTGCAGCTCGTCAATCTTCTGCCACGCTCCTATTCCACCCAAATCCCTCACACAATAAATACAATTTTATATATGTAAGAAACACTTTAACGTAGGTAAATTTCCATGACCAATAATACTGGTATACAAGGAGTAAATATATACCACCACACAATAACTGAATAATACCGCCATACTGTACTGAATAAAACCACTATACTGTATACAGACCAGTATACTATAAAGAATCTGTACACAATAGAAGTGATTATATACAGGACCATATGGCGGTAGATATCAGCTGCACACAGGATGTGTATACCATATAAGTGATTACAGTTACATTTTGGGACACAATTACGTCTTTTCTGATCAGCAGCGTCCTCTTTCCATTTCTTCTCCATCCGGATAAGACCGCCATGTGGATCTCTTAACATCTGCAGGAAAAACATGTCAGACTCTGCATTTTTTCAGTGCCCTCCCCTCCTCTACACAATCTTCCCATCTATAGGCCCACAAACTGTAATAATGCCCTCCTTGGTGTCCTGCACAATAAAAGGGCAGGTAGGTAGGTAGCCAGGTAACCCCCTCTTTCCCATAGGTATATGCAGAGTTACACCCCCCCCTCTTTCCCATAGATATATGCAGAGCTACACTCCCCACCCCCTCTTTCCCATAGGTATATGCAGAGTTACACTCCCCCCTCTTTCCCATAGGTATATGCAGCGCTACACCCCCCTCTTTCCCATGTGTATATGCAGAGCTACACCCCCTTCCCTATAGGTATATGCAGAGCTACACCCCCCTTTCCCATAGGTATATGCAGAGCACTCCCCCCTCTCCCTCCCTTTTCCATAGGTATATGCAGAGCACCCCCCCTCTCCCTCCCTTTCCCATAGGTATATGCAGAGCACCCTCCCCCTCTCCCTCCCTTTCTCATAGGTATATGCAGAGCACCCCCCTCTCCCTCCCTTTCCGATAGGTATATGCAAAGAACCCCCCTCTCCCTCCCTTTCCCATAGGTTTATGCAGAGCACCCCCCCCCTGCCTTCCCCATAGGTATATGCAGAGCACCCCCCTTCCCTGTAGGTATAGGCAAAAAAAATCAAAATAAAGGATGCTCACCTGATATCCTATGCAGCGATCTCCTCAGCAGGGGCCCGCGTCTTCTCCACTCCACAGTACAGGCGCTGGATGAGTGACATCATCGGCGCCTGTACTGCGTGCTGCGTGGGGGCGGAGGTCACGTCTCCTCTGTGTAGCTGTATGTGCTTGTATCGCGCATACAGGAGAATGTAGCGCTGTCTGCTGGGGATCTGGGACGAGTGTCCCAAATCCTCAGTAGTTGAGGTGGCGGGTCAGTCCGCCCCTGGCACCCCCCTTGAGAGTGGCATCCGGGGCGGACCGCCCCCCCCCCCCTTGGTACTCCACTGCCTACCCCCCAAAAGTTAGTTTTTAGCCTGTTGTGACAGATACCCCTGGTATAGAGCATTGTGAAAAATTCCAGCATAATAATGGAATATACCATTTGCCACAGAATGGGAAAGAGCTAAAGAAGTTTTTACCATTTAAAATAACAGCTCCCAGAATGACTTAAGCAGCGGCAAGGTTATGCTGGGAGTTGTAGTTTCACTCATCATAACTGCAGGACTTACAAATGACTACAGCTCTCATAGGACATAGTGACGAGAATACACAATAATATCAGTGACTACAGGTGATGTCTTCTCTATATAGTCTTTCCTTATCTAATTCAGTTGGTACATACCGCCAGGACATGTTCCAGCTAAATCTTCTGCAGAACTTGAGTAGAACCCAGATGGCTCCTCACTATGTCAGCGGATACTGAGCCTCTATATGAAAACAATAATTAATATAACCCAACCAGACACTGTATCCTCTAAATATAATACTACCACATACACTGCACTCCCTCAGAATCTAATCCTGTCCCACACAGTAAAATACTGCCACACACTGTACCCTCTGAATATAATACCACAACATACTGTAGCCCACAAAAAATACTCCACCCCATATATACTGTATACCTTACAATATACACTATTCCTTCTGAAATGCAAAACAAACTATGCCCCATAAATAAATTATAGTGCCCCTATAATGCCCCTCATGGTCACCAACCCCCATTTTATATATTGTGCCTGATATCAGTATCCCAAGCAGCTTTAACCCCCCAAACACCCTCTCATGTCACCCTCATCATCACCCCGAACCCCTGCATTACTGTGGCTCCTCATCATCATCCCCCCAACCCCACATTACTGTGCCTCCTCATGTCAGTCTCATCATCATTATGATGGGGGTTGTAGTTTAGCAACAGCTGGAGGCTCCTTGTTTGGGAACACACTGCCATAACACTGAGGATAACTATGGATTTGGTCGAGTACGGCGATGACCCGCATTTATTTTTTTATTTAAATGAAATGTTTGTAGGGGAGTGTTTTTTGTAATAAAATATTTTTTTTCTGTGTGTTGTGTTTTTTTTTTCATTTACTTTTCAACCTAGCCCCAAAACCAGCTAGTGCTAACTCCTAATTATTACCCTGGTACCCACCGCCCCAGGAGTGCTGGGAAGAGCCGGTACCAACAGGCCCAAAGCATCAAATATGGCGCTCCTGTGCCTAGGTGGTAACAGGCTGGCATTATTTTGGCTGGGAAGGGCCCGTAACAATGGTCCTCGCCCACTCTGTAACGTCAGGCTGTTGCTGCTTGGTTGGTATCTGGTTGAGAATGAAAAGGGGAACAACAAACGTTTAAAAAAAAAAAAAAAAAAAAGTGTGGTACCCCGTCTTTTCATTCTCACCTAAATACCAACCAAGCAGCAACAATCTTACAATACCAGGGAGGGCGAGGACCATTGTTACTGGCCCTAACCCACACTAAATAATGCTAGCCTATAATGCCCCAAGCTGTAATTATAGGTGACCAGAGTAGGTAGGGCCCATTCGGAGAGAGTTGCCTGTATAGATAAATCCGCCAGATAGCCGTCCACTGTATGAAAACCCCTATATAACCTATGAAGATAGTAGGTAGCCACACTATTAGCTTGGTAGCTAGTCCCCATATTAGCTGGGCAGAATGTAGTAGATAGTAGGCAGCAGTTCCCCCACATAAGGTGGGCGGCAGTTCCCACACATTAGATAGGTGTCAGTTCCCCCACATTTGATGGGTGGCAGTTCCCCCACATTAGATGGGTGGCAGTTCCCCCACATTAGATGGGCGGCAGTTCCCCCACATTAGATAGGTGTCAGTTCCCCCACATTAGATGGGTGTCAGTTCCCCCACATTAGATGGGCGGCAGTTCCCCCCACATTAGATGGGCGGCAGTTCCCCCCACATTAGATGGGCGGCAGTTCCCCCCACATTAGATGGGCGGCAGTTCCCCCCCACATTAGAGGGGAGGCAGTTCCCCCCCACATTAGATGGGTGTCAGTTTCCCCCACATTAGATGGGCGGCAGTTCCCCCCCACATTAGAGGGGAGGCAGTTCCCCCCCACATTAGATGGGTGTCAGTTTCCCCCACATTAGATGGGCGGCAGTTCCCCGCACATTAAATGGATAGCAGTTCCCCCACATTAGGCAGCAGTTCCCCCACATTAGATAGGAGGCAGTTCCCCCACATTAGGCTGTAGTTCCCCCACATTAGATTGGAGGCAGTTCCCCCACATTAGGCGGCAGTTCTCCCACATTAGGTGGCAGTTCCCCCACATTAGATAGGAGGCAGTTCCCCCACATTAGGCGGTAGTTCCCCCACATTAGATAGGCAGAAGAACCCCCACCTAATGTATACATTTACAAGCCATATAACAGAGAATAATTAGGCAAGAGGTTTTTCTAAGGGAGGCAGCAGTACCCTCACCCAAGGGATTCAGCAGTACCTACAGTCACAACATCCCACTGCAACCCTCCCCAAGCCCCCCACCATTCAAACCACTCCCCCACCATAACAAGCTGCTCAGAAGTCTCAGTCCTAAGAGGCATTTACAGTTAAATGCGGAACATATGGGGGCCGTTTCAGGACGGCGGGACATTTCCTCTAAAGCGGGAATGTCCCTCCGGATCAGTCACTGTTGGGAGGTATGTGTGGGAGAGGAACACAGTGCTCACAGTGATGTCACAAAACATGTATAATGCACACAGTGATATCCCACCACATGGTTAACAAATGCAATGAAGTCACAGCGCAGGGATAATAAAAACAGTAATGCCACAGCAGAAGGATAGTAAATAATGAGAAGTCAGAAGAAGATGGTAAAGTATGTGAATAATATGCACAATGGTGTCACAGAACAAGCATAGTAAACAATATGATATGACTTCACAGCACAGAGATACAGAACATAGAATAAGAATACCAAAATAATGCAAACAGTGATGTCATTGTGTAGATATGGCATCACAATACAGGATGATGCACAAACTGATGTCACATAACAGGAATAACAATCAGTGATGTCACAGAACATGGATAACCAACACAGTGATGCCATAAAATGGGATCATTGATACAATGAGGGCTATACAAAGTGCAATTTTATTTAAAAATTTTTCCAAACATATTTTTATTAAACAGATTTTAGCAAACAAAACAAGGCATGTACGTATAAGCACAAAAGGAAAACGAAAAGTCAATACAAAAATAAGCTCCTGATAAAACATACTGCCTAGTCTTCCCAGGCAATGGTGCAATAATCCCAAGAAACCCTCTTTGGTCAGAAGCTATAACTTTGAACATTCATTGATCGTCCCTCCCCCTAGTAGCACAACCCCGCAGCCCATAAATCATGGAAGAAGAATTGCAGCATAGAGGTCCAACATCACCTAGCAGCCCAGCATATCAAGGTGAAATTTTTGATACAGAAAATCACACGTTGCATTTCTTATAAATAACCCCCGACATATGTGTTTTATAGAGTACAAAGGCCCAGATTTATCAAACTGTGTGAGAGAAAAAGTGGAGAGATTTTCCCACAGCAACCAATCACAGCTCAACTAACGACCTCTGGTAAAGTCAAAGCTGAGCTGTGATTGGTCGCTGGGAAAATCCCTCCACTTTTTCTCTCACACAGTTTGATAAATCTGGGCCAAAGTCTCTCCAAACCGTGGGTGTAGTCGCTTCTAGAGACCCACTCCTCACACAAGCTTTTCTCTGGTCTTCGATATGAAGCTTTCAATCACCGTCTCTGCGGCTGCCATAAGAGAGAGAATGGATCACATCAGTCCATCCTGCATCGTGTTATGTTTCAAAGGCCACATCTTCTTCCTCAGACATGCTCTGTTGGTCAGTGCCTGTCCTGCGTTCACACCTAGTTCAAGAAAACATAGGACAAGCACTTAACAGATATACTGTAAGTAACAGTGCATGTCTGAGGAAGACGACATGGCCTACATAACACGATGCAGGATGTGATCCACTCTCTCTACTATGATGGCCGCGGAGATGGTGATTCATATAGAAAACCATAGAAAGGTTTGTGTGAGCAGCGGGTCTCTAGAAGCGACAACACACACCTCAGTTTGAAGAGACTTTGTACTCTATAAGACATATCAAGTGAAATTCTACATAAAAAATTGCATCTAAAGTGGTGTGTAGCATGTTCTGTGAATTATGGACTGTTTACGTGAGCAAAGGAGCCCACAGCGTACACCCATTGGTGGTGGCTCTTTGGACTTTTTTTTTTCTTTTACTTATTTGGCCTTGCGCTATTTTTTACTATTGTTATATTTGGATGAATTGGCTTGACTTTTTCCAGCCACCTTTGACCTGTTTGCAGCGGCCGTGGATGGTTGGAAAAGCTGAAAGCAGCTGAAGTGGAGAAGTTACACAATTTGCATAACTCCCATTGACTTTATTAGGCGTTACGCAAACAGCATAGCCCGCTAGATACCATGTTTAGGTAGCTCCCAGAGTTAAATTAGAAAAGAAAATTAAGTGGCATTCTTAGGGTGCATTCGCACCACGTTTTTGCAATACAGTTTCCGTATCAGGTTTTTGATGAAAAATGGATTCCTCAAAACCTGACTAAACTGTATCAAAACGTGTGTACAAATTTCAACCTGTATACAGTTAAAAACCGTATACGGTTTGAAAAAATTATGTCCGGTTGCATCCGTTTTTTAAGAAAAAAATGTATACGTTTTTCACTTTTCACTCCATTTTGAATAAAGTATCACTTGTTTGATTGAAATTCCACAAAAAAAAACTGTGCAAAGTCAAAAAACGTATGGTGAAAACCAGATGGAACCGTACGCACATACGGTTCTGCACGGTTCCCATTGACTCCCATGTTAAAAAAAAGTATATGGTTTAATACGGTTTTTCACACGGACCAAAAACCGTGGTAGACTACAGTTTTGGGTACGGGAAAAAAACTGACAAAACCGTACAGGATGCAAAACGGACACAACCTGATGCATCATTTGGCATACGGTTTTCAATGTGGAGTCAATGCATACAGTTTTCAATACGGTTCCGTATGGTTTTCACATTGAAAACGTATACGGGAACTGTATTGCAAAAACGTGGTGTGAATGCAGCCTTACTGAAGTCCTCAAGGCTCGATTTATCATCGCTGTATTTTTTTTTTTTATAGGCATGAGGAAGACGTGCAACATTTCAAAGTCATAAGAGACAAGTCAGGAAACTACAGCCTATGGTCGGAAAAATTCAAGTCACTCAACAAACTTGTTGAATATTACAAAAATGTGTCGGTCTCTCGCCAGAATCATATCTTACTTAAGGACGAAAGCTCTGCCCAGCCACCGGTACCTCAGGTAAAAGCAGAGGATGATTTTTATAGAAACATAGTTAAAATGTCCTGGCCATCAGAAAACACTTATGACCTGTCACAGAGACATGTTAAAAATGTTGATTTGTCCGGATCTGAGTGATCCGTCAGGGTCTCAGTGATCTCTAGAACATGCCGGGAGAAGTGTGCAGTTAAGCAGTTCACACTGCAGTCTCATGTAAAATAAAACACATGAATGACACTAAAGTTTATGACTGAATTATTAATCTGCATAAGACTAAAAGAATATGTCCTGCATTGTCTATAGCAGGAGCCTCAAACTCCTGGCCCGCAGCAGGTCATTTCTTCAGGCATTTAGCCCAACTTTGGGCCAAGAGCGCTAAATGCCGGAAGACTTCACACACGTCGGCACACACTGCTACTGTACCTATATCTCCCTGCTGCAGCCTATAACGAGCCTTTACTGGAGGGATGCGCGCGATTGGTGACGTCATCGCATCCGCAGCGCAGGACACCGGGATGCTGACGTTCTGCGCTGCGCAAGTGATGACTTCACCTAACGCGCGCATCCCCACAAGGAGGGCTCGTTTTAGGCTGCAGCAGGGAGATGTAAGTACTGTAGCTGTGAAACTTACCTTTTTTTCCAAATCTCTTTTTATTAAGATATAAAATGAGATAACAAAATAACAAGATGGCATCTCACAATATAAATAGCTGTTGCAATCTCATACATGTGCTACTTCTTCAAGTGTTCTCATAACTGGAGAGAGCATGTCAAGTCAGGTACAGAAATGAAAAGCCATTTAAAGAGCATTCATAAAGTGAGTGCAAGAAATAAACAAGAACTGTCTAATAAGTCAGGATCCATCTTGCAGCACACATGATAAAAAGGCTTTAATACGGGGTCATGGAGAGTAAAACTCTTATGAGTAGAACAATTTTCTCGTGCTGTGAAACTTAACTTGCCTAATTACTTGTCTAATAAGGGAGACCTGCTTCTCACCAGGGTCTAACCTATCTTCTTAGGGGGCATAATTGTTTAAAGAGGAGCCCGACCTGCCGGGGTAATATCTATCTGGGGCCTGTACACCTATTGGGAACCGCTATCTGATCATCAGGTAGGGCTCCCCAGTAGGTAGACAGGCCCCCAGATAGAAATTACCCTCATCAGTGATGGGGATCATATCTATCTGGGGCCTCTATACCTATTTGGGAACCCTACCTGATGGGTATCATATCAGGGGGTCTGTGTACCTACTGGGGAGCCCTACCTGATGGGTGTCATATCTATCTAGGGGCATGATGGGGGCATTATATGTGAGGGGCACATGATGGGGGCATTATATCTGAGGGGCACATGATGGGGACATTGTATGTGAGGGGCACATGATGGGGGCATTATATATGAGGGGCGCATGATGGGGCATTATATATATGCGAGGGGCACATGATGGGGGCATTATATGTATGGGGTGCATGATGGGGGCATTATATGTATGGGGTGCATGATGGGGGCATTATATGTAAGGGGCGCCTGATGGGGGCATTATATATAAGGGGCACATGATGGGGGCATTATATATGAGGGGCACATGATGGGGGCATTATATCTGAGGGGCGTATGATGGGGCATTATGTGTGAGGGGCGCATGATGGGGGCATTATATATGTGATGGCGCATGATGAAAGCATTATATGTATGGGGTGCATTATGGGGGCATTATATGTGAGGGGCGCATGATAGGGGCATTATATATGTAAGGGCGCATGATAAGGGCATTATATGTATGGGGTGCATTATGGGGGCATTATATGTGAGGGGTACAGGGGGCATTATATGTGAGGGGCGCATGATGGGGGCATTATGTGTGAGGGGTGCATGATGGGGGCAATATATATGTGAGAGGCGCATGATGGGGGCATTATATGTGAGGGGCGCCTGATGGCGGCATTATATGTGAGGGGCGCATTATGGGGGCATTATATGTGAGGGGTGCATGATAGGGGCATTATATGTGAGGGGCGCATGATGGTGGCATTATATGTGAGGGGTGCATGATAGGGGCATTATATGTGAGGGGCACATGATGGGGGCATTATATATGAGGGGCACATGATGGGGGCATTATATATGAGGGGCACATGATGGGGGCATTATATGTGAGGGGCGTATGATGGGGGCATTATGTGTGAGGGACGCATGATAAGGGCATTATATGTATGGGGTGCATTATGGGGGCATTATATGTGAGGGGTACAGGGGGCATTATATGTGAGGGGCGCCTGATGGGGGCATTATATGTGAGGGGTACAGGGGGCATTATATGTGAGGGGCGCATGATGGGGGCATTATGTGTGAGGGGTGCATGATGGGGGCAATATATATGTGAGGGGCGCATGATGGGGGCATTATATGTGAGGGGGGCATTATATGTAAGGGCGCATGATGGGGGCATTATATGTGAGGGGCGCCTGATGGCGGCATTATATGTGAGGGGCGCATTATGGGGGCATTATATGTGAGGGGTGCATGATAGGGGCATTATATGTGAGGGGCGCATGATGGTGGCATTATATGTGAGGGGTGCATGATAGGGGCATTATATGTGAGGGGCACATGATGGGGGCATTATATATGAGGGGCACATGATGGGGGCATTATATATGAGGGGCACATGATGGGGGCATTATATGTGAGGGGCGTATGATGGGGGCATTATGTGTGAGGGACGCATGATAAGGGCATTATATGTATGGGGTGCATTATGGGGGCATTATATATGAGGGCGCATGATGAAAGCATTATATGTATGGGGTGCATTATGGGGGCATTATATGTGTGGGGCGCATGATGGGGGCATTATATATGTGAGGGCGCATGATAAGGGCATTATATGTATGGGGTGCATTATGGGGCATTATATGTGAGGGGCGCATGATGGGGGCATTATATCTGAGGGGCGCCTGATGGGGGCATTATATATGAGGGGCACATAATGGGGGCATTATATATGTGAGGGGCGCATGATGGGGGCATTATATATGTGAGGGGCGCATGATGGGGGCATTATATATGTGAGGGGCACATGATGGGGGCATTATATGTGAGGGGCACATGATGGGGGCATTATATGTGAGGGCACATGATGGGGGCATTATATGTGAGGGGGGCGTTATATGTAAGGGACGTATGATGGGGGCATTATATGTGAGGGGTGCATGATGGGGGCATTATATGTGAGGGCGCATGATGGGGGTATTATATGTGAGGGGCGCATGATGGGGGCATTATATGTGAGGGCACATGATGGGGGCATTATATGTGAGGGGGGCGTTATATGTAAGGGGCGTATGATGGGGGCATTATATGTGAGGGGTGCATGATGGGGGCATTATATGTGAGGGCGCATGATGGGGGCATTATATGTCAGGGGCGCATGATGGGGCATTATATGTGAGGGGCGCATGATGGGGGCATTATATGTGAGGGGCGACTGATGGGGGCATTATATGTGAGGGGCGCATTATGGGGCATTATATGTGAGGGGTGCATGATAGGGGCAATATATGTGAGGGGCGCATGATGGTGGCATTATATGTGACAGGGGCATGATAGGGGCATTATATGTGAGGGGTGCATGATGGGGGCATTATGTGTGAGGGGCGCATGATGGGGCATTATATGTGAGGGTGCATGATGGGGACATTATATATGTGAGGGCGCATGATGGGGGCATTATATGTATGGGGTGCATGATGGGGGCATTGTATGTAAGGGGCACATGATGGGGGCATCATATGTAAGGGGTGCATGATTGGGGCATTATATGTGAGGGGCACATGCGGCCCAGCCTCACCCAGCCTCTACCTCCAGTGGTCCTAGATAATTTGAGTTTGAGACCCCCGGTTTATAGTAACCGATCACAGCTCAGGTCTGAGAAATAAAGGCTGAGCTGTGATCAGTTGCTATGGGTGATGCAGACACATTTATGTCTTTTTCAGACAATGGGCCTAAGGCTGGAACTCCAATGAGTTTTTTTTTGTTGCAAAAACGCCGTCAAAAAACGCTGCGGTGAAAAAACGCTGCGTCCAGATGTTAGCTGCAAGTCAATGGTAAACTGTAAAATGCCAGATTCACTTGGCGTTTTTCAGTTTGGAGTTTTTTAATCCTTTTGGCGTTTTTCAGCAATTTCTGGCTCAGAGGCTGGATTTTCAAAACGCCCTGCAAAAACCTAGTTTGGCGTTTTTTGCCCTGAAATTGTGGCGTTTTCCTCCCATAGAAGTCTATAGGAGAGCAAAAACGCCAAGAAAAACGCCATGTTGGTTTTAAATTTAGCGTTTTTTGCAGGCGTTTTTTATTCTTTTTTGGACTTTAGCAATCCAAAAAAATTGGGTGTCAGAAGTTACACTCGCTGCGATCTGTCTTTTAATGCAGGTACTACAGCTCCCAGCATGGGGCAGAGTGTGCTCCATGTTGGGAGTAGTCGTGCCTGCTAAAGGACACATCACAGCGGGTGTCACTACTGACACCCTCTGTGACCGTCCTGTCTATAGCAGAGATGGAGCGGCTGTATACATCGCTCACATCCCTGCTCTGCACTATACTCCGGGCCGGCCACTCATTCATTCATCTTTTCCTCAGAGCTGTGATTGGCTGCAACCATCCAACCAATCACAGCTCTGGGTGGGAAATATGAATGAGTGGTGTGAATAGAGCAGAGATGTGACCGCTGTATACAGCCACATCACTGCTATATTATGGACGATCGCATCGGGTGTCAGACTGACAAACAGGGCGATATGTCTATAGTACAGGTACTATCACTCCCATCATGGAACAGTCTTGTTCCATGCTGGGAGTAGTAGTACTACATAAAAAATTGTGAAAAAAAAAGAGAGAAAAAAAGTTAAACACACACACTTTATAAAAAAAAAATATTTAAATTTTGTTATAAAAAAAAAACATTTAGTTAAATACATTTTTACATTCCTACTGCATCCTTTTTTTTTTTTTTTTTTTGGTACCCAACTATTTTGTAAAAAAAAAAAGCAAAAGGGGCCAAAAACGGCAAATTCCACGCAAAGGTAAAAACGCCAGAAAAAACGCCAGAAAAAACGCCAAAACGCAGGGAAAAGACTGTGGCAGTTTTTCTGGCGTTTTTTCTGGCGTTTTTAGGCCACAAAAATCGCAGGGCAAAAATCTCAGTGGAGTTCCAGCCTAATAGCTTGATACATCTCTCCCTAATAAAAGGAAGAGATGTATCAAACTGTCTTGTAGTAAGATTCTCTTTGATGTCCACCCGCAAATTAATGTGCAGCCGAATCCCATTGGTGTCAATAGGATTCCGCTGCACAGTGAACACTATGGAAGTTCTGCTGGAATTTTGCCATCGAAAGCATGATCTTGTTCATTCTTTTCGTGGTATCCACCTGGAATACATTGCTATCTATGGGACGGCAATGTACACTTCCAGATGGAATTTTTCTGGCCAGAAATTTCATAGTGTGAACCTACACTAAGGCTGGGTCTCCACTGAGTTTTTTGCAGTGGTTTTTTTTTTTGTCCAAAAAAATGCCAGAAAAAACTCCAGAAAAACTGCCCTGCGTTCTTGGCTTTTTTTCTGGCGTTTTTTTCTTGCATTTGAGGCTTTATGTGAAAATAGCTTTTTTTTGTACTTTGGCGTTTTTTTGTTACCCGTTTTTTTGTTACCCGTTGTTGGGTACCAATAAAATAAAAAAAAGGATGCTGTAGGGACGTAATAATGTGTTTAATAAAGTGTATTTGTGTTTTTTTTACTTATTAACCTTTATTTTTTTTACATTTTTTAGGTAGTACTACTCCCATCATGGAACACAATGTTCCATGATAGGAGTAGTAGTACTTTGACTCACTGTCAGATCGCCCGGCTGTCACATTTGTCAGCCACGGCGATCCTCCAGTATACTGTATAGGCTGGCCGCTCTTCTCTGGTCCCCTGTACTGCCGTATATATTTACTAATATTCATATTTCCCGCTGAGATGTGATTGGCCAGAGGGTTCTAGCCAATCACAAATGTCTGGGAAATATGAATATTAAGACATATACGGCAGGGACCTTAGAAGAGCGGCCGGCCGGCTGCATCTATACTTTATACAGGATGATCACAGCTGCCGTATATGTCCTAATATTCATATTTCCCAGTCATTTGTGATTGGCTCGAACCCTCTGGCCAATCACATCTCAGCGGGAAATATGAATATTTGTAAATATACGGCATTACAGGGGACCAGAGGAGAGCGGCCAGCCTATACAGTATACTGGAGGATCGCCATGGCTGACAAATGTGACAGCCGGGCGATCTGACAGTGAGTCAAAGTACTACTACTTCTATCATGGAACAGTGTGGTCCATGCTGGGAGTAGTAGTACTACCTAAAAATGAATAAAAAAGTTAAAGACACTCACATACACTATATTTTTATAATTGTCGGATACATTTTAGTGCCCTGCCCCCCCCCCCCCCCCCCCCACATAAATTGCTTACTGTTTCAAAATTAAATTAAATTTCTTTATAAAAAAAATATACATTTCGTTAGATAAAAATTTTTCTAACAATAATGTAGATTTTTTTATGTTACCCTATGAAATTTAAATAAAAAAGGTATCTCCCTCACTTTTTTGGATCGCTAAAGTCCAAAAAAGATCAAAAACAGCCTGCAAAAACACCAAAGTTAAAACCCACATAGCGTTTTTCTTTGCGTTTTTTCACTCCCATAGACTTCTATGGGGGAAAAATGCAACGTTTTTGCGAAAAAAATGCCAGACCCTCAGCAAGCAGACGTTTTTGAAATCCAGCGTTTTTGACCAAAATCACTAAAAAACGCCAAAAGGATAAAAAAAAACGCCAAACTCAAACTCAAGTGGATAAGGGTTTCTGCAGTTTCCTATAGACTTACAGCTAACATCTGGCCGCAGCATTTTTTTGCAAAAAAAAAAACGCCATGTGGCAAAATGGGCGTTTTTAAAAACGTTTTTGCGAAAAATTACTCAGTGGAGACCCGGCCTAAGGGGGACATTTATCAAAGGATTTACACTGGTTTTTCCTGTCTAAAATTTGTCGCACAGAAAGTCGCAGTCTAAATATGTGCGACTTTTTTGAGACTTTTGCTTTTTAGAACATGATGCATTCTGGTCTATTTTAGACAGAAAAATGCATTGGTGCTGAATTTATCAAAAGCGACTTTTCAGCGACACGTTGCATCGGCTGAAAGTACGCTGCAATGTTAGTCCATACTGAAGCAGGTTTAATTATAGTCTAAACCATAGATCCTGAAGTCTGTGCACAGAATTTATCAAGAGCCGTGCGCCTTTTGATAAATTAGGTGCACAATAGACCGGCCTAACCCTCTGTAGTTTGGTCTATATTGACTCGGGACATAGACAGCTTTGATAAATCTCCCCCTAAGAGTTTGTGCACACTACAGGATCTCTGTGGTGAGAAATTCTATAAGGTAGGGGATTAATGTCTGATCACGGATGTCTGACCGTTAGGACCCCCGTCATCTCCTGCACAGCACTGATCTCTCCTGCAAGGAGCTGAGTCAACCCAAGCATGAAGCGGAGGTGTATACACCCCATCCATGTATCTCTATGGGAGAGCCGGAGATACACACATGCTTTATCTACAGCTCTCTCACATAGAGATGCATAGAGGGGGCATATTGGACAATGAATCATGCTGTAGTTGCTCCATGTATGGGAGAGCCGGGGCGCTATACAGGAGATAGCAGATACTTATCTCCTATCCTTTGTTTTACATTGCATTACCTCTTTAATCGGTTGGGGTCTAAGGATGAGTCGGTTCGTTCTAAGACAGCAAGCGGTGTATGGCACAGGCTCTGACTCGATTCTGCATCATATCGGCTGGCCCCCAGCTCATTCCTGTAGCTGGGGACTGCTGTTGATAGCCGACATGCAGCGATCGCCGCAGGCAGCTATTAACCCTTTAGATTGCCGCTGCGGCGATCTAAAGGGACCCTTAACCAGTCCCTGGTGGTCCATTGGGGTGCATTGCCCCCACACACACACACACACACACACAGCGCAATCATGGGGGGAGTGATCCACTGTAGAGGTAGACAGAGGACTTACCTCTCCTCCAGCGCTGGTTGCGGCTCTGAAATTGATAAAGCCTGGCTGGACCAGTCTATCAGTCGAGCGCAGATCACACAGATCAATGTACTTCTATGGAACCACATTGATATGTATAAGGAATCTTTTCCATATTAAAAGTTTTAATCACCCCCCTTTTCCCAGGGGAAATGTATAAAAAGTAATCAAAACAGAAATGGTACCGATAAAAACTTCAGATCATGGCGCAAAAATGAGCTGACATACAACCCTGTACATGGAAAAATAAAAAAGTAATAGGTATCAGAAGATGACAAGTTTAAACATACTAATTTTGGTGCATGTAGTTATCATTTTTTTTGGTAGTAAAATAAAATAAAAATTATATAAATTAAGTATCCTTGTAACCGTATGGACCTATGAAAAGTACACTGTGTAGAATCAGAAGCCCTCAAAAGTGACAAAATGGCATTTTTTTATTTTTATTTTGCCCCACAAATATTTTTTGTCTGGTTTGACCGTAAATTGGAAGAAGATTTAAAGTGTTATGATTTTTAGAGGGTGAGGAGGAAAATACAAAAGTGCGATAATGAAAAATGGCCCAGTCCTTAAGGGGTTAATAAAGGCTGGTAAAATAAAAGCAGAGCTGTTTCTTGTTATAGGCAACAAAGTCAGTTTTACAATCTGGGCAGAGCCAAGATAACCGGTGCTATACGACTCCTTACAGCTTGCTGCATTGGCTCCATATATGAGACATTCTTCTCCAGAAGAATAAAAAAAAATGTTTTAATCACAGGTATAGATAGGGAGTAGAGATGAGCGAACTTACAGTAAATTTGATTCGTTACAAACTTCTCGGCTCGGCAGTTGATGACTTATCCTGCATAAATTAGTTCAGCCTTCAGGTGCTCCGGTGGACTGGAAAAGGTGGATATATTCCTAGGAAAGAGTCTCCTAGGACTGTATCCACCTTTTCCAGCCCACGGGAGCACCTGCAAGCTGAACTAATTTATGCAGGAAAAGTCATCAACTGCCGAGCCGAGAAGTTTGTGACGAATCGAATTTATTGTAAATTCGCTCTTCTCTAATAGGGAGGTACGGTAGACATCTCTTGTACCTCGGTAGTAAACCTATTGCCACTTTGCACAAAACAGGCTGTATTACATGAGCCTTTACCTGTATGGTTCTGCTGCACAATTTCTTATGCCACCAAAAGAGGGCAGTAAAGACCATCCAATTCCCAAATATAAACGCACACACTTCATTTTAAAGGGCCAGTGCTGGAAAATTACTTATTATCATAAAGCTCCTACCATAGCTAAAGCCTGGGACAGTTTCCCAACCGGGGTGCAACTAGCTGTTAATAAAAACTACAACCCCCAGCGTGCCCAGACATACAGTATAAACCATGTACTTATTATATATCCACACACTTGTCTAGACTCATAAAATTAAAGATGCCCTCTATATTTAAATGGTAATATACTTAAAATTAAAATTATATTTTAACAAACAAGGGCAACTCTTTCCGCAGCAGCCAATACCACGGAATCCCATTACACAGGGTCTCACACCAGAATGAGAAGCTCTGTCACATAATGCAGAGCAATGTACGATGGGAAAAGAGAGAACAGTCCCCCATTTTGGGAGGCTGTTTTGGGGGGTTGTATATAATGCATACCATTTAGACAAATAACTATTGTGCACAGTGCTGTGTGATAGTTATTTGTCTAAGGGTGCATGCACACCACGTTTTCACTATACGGGGGCCGGATTCGTCTGGGGGAGGGGAAAACCGTGCGCTCCCGTACCCCAGCCGGACCAGCACTGAAATCCATTGACTTTAATGAGCCGACCGGAGTCATCGTTTTACTCTACTATACTACGTTTTGAGGTCCGGTCAGAAAACCGGATACGGGTCAAAAATGAGCTGACCGGAGTAAAACGATGACTCCAGTTGGCTCATTAAAGTCAATGCATTTCAGTGCCGGTCCAGCTGGGGTACGGGAGCGCATGGTTTTCCCCTCCCCCAGCCAGATCCGGCACCCGTATAGTGAAAACGTGGTGTGCATGCACCCTAAGGTACTCTTTAAAAATAAAAAAGTTATGGCTAACAAAATGTCAGGAGGCAAAAACTAAAATATTCTCTCGGTCCTTAACCCCTTAAGGACTCAGGGTTTTTCAGTTTTTGCACTTTCGTTTTTTCCTCCTTACCTTTTAAAAATCATAACCCTTTCAATTTTCCACCTAAAAATCCATATTATGGCTTATTTTTTGCGCCACCAATTCTACTTTGCAATGACATTAGTCATTATACCCAAAAAGTCACGGCGAAACTGGAAAAAAAATCATTGTGCGACAAAATCAAAGAAAAAACGCCATTTTGTAACTTTTGGGGGCTTCCGTTTCTACACAGTGCATATTTTGGTCAAAATGACCCCTTATCATTATTCTGTAGGTCCATACAGTTAAAATGATACAAAATCAAACCGATATAAATAGGGTATCACTTCAGAAAAAAATCATAACTATATGAAGGAAAATGTATACGTTTAAAAATGTCATCTTCTGACCCCTATAACTTTTTTATTTTTCCACATACAGGGCGGTATGAGGACTCATACGCCGTGATCTGAAGTTTTTATCGGTACCATTTTTGTTTTGATCGGACTTTTTGATCACTTTTTATTCATTTTTTAATGGTATAAAAAGTGACCAAAAATACGCTTTTTTGGACTTTTACTTTTACGTGTACGCCGTTGACCGTGCGGTTTAATTAACGATATATTTTTATAGTTCGGACATTTACGCACGCGGCAATATCACATATGTTTATTTTTATTTACACTGTTTTATTTTTTTATGGGAAAAGGGGGGCGATTCTAATTTTTATTAGGGAAGGGGTTAAATGACCTTTATTAACACTTTTTTTAACTTTTTTTTTTGCAATGTTATAGGTCCTATAGGGCAGTCACACGCCTGTGATCAGTGTTATCGGCGCTTGACTGCTCCTGCCTGGATCTCAGGCACGGAGCAGTCATTCATCGATCGGACACCAAGGAGGCAGGTAAGGTCCCTCCCGGTGTCCCCACGATTTCACCGCGGCGGTCCCGAACAGCCCGAATGAGAAGCCGGGTTACTTTCACTTTCACTTCAGACGCGGCGGTCAGCTTTGATCGCCGCGTCTGAAGGGTTAATACAGGGCATCACCGCGATCGGTGATGTCCTGTATAAGCCGCGGGTCCCAGACGTTGACAGCCGCTGGGACTGACCCGATATGACGCGGGGACACCGCGTGACCTTGCGGCATATCGCGGGAGACGGCGGAGGATGTAAATATACGTCCTTTGTTGTTAAGGGGAGAATTTTTACCATGAAAATCGGCACTTCACGAGTTTGTGAATATTTAGAATATAGTAATATATTCATAATGACCAATATTTGCTTTTTTTTTCCGAATACATGCAAATATTTGTGAATATCGGCACTTCCAGCAAGAGGACACTGATCCCTCCCTTCTTTTAGGTGAAAGATATAATCGCGCATGCGCACTATGCAAATTTCATTAAAAATTTTTGGCATGGAAAAAAAAGAGAACAAACATAGCGAATATGCGAATTTCGCGAACATATTCGTCCTAATATTCACGACATATCGCAAATTCGAATATGGCCCCTGCCGCTCATCACTAGTTGTAAGCCGGGGAAGCGAGCCACAGTGTGCTCGACTCCCCAGCCGGCCAGCAGATCCGACCTTTTTTCTGCCCTCTTGACAGCAGGGAAGTGAACGGCACAACATGTATGAGCAACAGGTCGAAAGTTTTTTCTAATGACAATAACCCTTAAAAGAGGTTTTGCCTATCTACAGCATAAGAAATAAGTGTAGTATTGGGAAGTGGGAGGGGGGATGGGATATAGGAATGGGGCTCCTAAAGCTTCTATCTGCATTGTGTGACGTTCTAGTATGTGCATAGCTACTCTATTTATATCAATGGGACTGCCCAAACTTAGCTGTCTGTAGCAGTCACATAGACAATGGTGTAATGGAAGTGCAGGTGAATATGTACACAAACACAGGATCAGATTTGCCTACTAGAAAACAGAAGGATCCATTAATGCAATGTTTCTCAAGCACTGTCCTCTAGACCCCCAAACAGGTCATGTTTTCTGGATTTCCTTAGTCTTTCCCAGGTGATACAATTATGGTCAGTGAATCAGGCATCACCACAGTTATATCACCGAGATCCCGAAAACATGACCTGTTGGGGGGTCTTGAGGTCCGCACTTGAGAAACACTGCTCTAATGGCTCCATGTTCTGACATAATAGGGCCTATGAGGATTAAGACATACAACTCATACCAGATTATTTGCTACTGTTTTTGAGGTTATTTTACGAATTGCTAATTATTATTGTCTACTGGTAAAATCAAAATGGTAAAATTAACAATTTAATGGATGGGGTCTTGTCCAACAACACTGTATACAGATGTGATCAGTTACTGACTTTATTCCATCTATCTTTGTAAGGCATCATCCCATTCCCTACCAAGAAGACCTCGGCTGGTGAAGGCTCTCTACGACTTTAAAGCCCTGGAGTCTGATGAACTTAGTTTTCAAACCAATGACATCATAGAAGTGTTGGAAGCTACTAATGATTCCTGGTGGCTTGGAAAGCTGGGACACAAGTCGGGGCTCTTCCCATCTAACTATGTGGCGAACATCGACCGATGACCAAGGAGTCATATAGGGACTTAAACATTCCTCCAGAAACTTCCGCAATCTGTTCCACACTGGTTCACCAACTCTTCAGATAACAAACACGGTTATTCCTGCTAACAGTCTACTAGGGATGTGGAGTATTTATTGGGAGGTGGGGGCCTGACTTTACTAAATCTTCTTTTTTTATTTTAACCATTTTTCTGCTGTACTCTATGGAATAAAAGGGTTGGATTTTCAAGATTATTTCCTTGTGGTTGCTGTGTGATGTGTTTTCTGTACAAGTGCATTTTTGGCAGATTTTGCACTACAGTGTTTTATAGGGATGTCCTATGACCGGTATCAGTATCTGGACCAATACTGGACATGTACACAAGTACTTGTACTCGTGCAAATGTCCCTGATACCTAATCCGATACCTGGCGGCGGAACTCCGGCCGGTAGGTGTCACGGAGGTGCCCTGTGCACACTACCCGAACTGTGCAGTAGATGAGCGCACGTCATAGCCGGGACCCATGGCTAATGCTGAACATCACCGATCGCGGTAATGACTGGCATTAACCCTTAAGACACAGAGATCAAAGTTGATTGCGGCGTCTAACCAGAGATTAACTGCTGGTAGCTCAGGGATGCTGATCGGATCACCAGGGAGAAATTGCGGTGTCCCAATCAGCTGAGAGAACAACCGGAGGTCCCTTACCGTGCTCTAAGCCATGGCAGGCAGTAGTAAAGGAGCACTGTATAGCATTGATCAATGTATGCAATCTACAGATTGCATGTAATATAAAATAAAATAAAAATTTGTGGAATTTTTTTTGTAAAAGAACAATAATAAAAAATGTGACTTAACACCTTTCCTAATAACAATTAGAATCCCCCTTTTTCAAAAAGTTTAAATAAAATGTAAAAAAAAAATTATATTATTTTTTTTTTTTTAAACTCTGTCACATGACATGTATTGGCTAGTACTTAAGAAAAAGTATTGGAACTTGGTCTTAAAAAATGGTATCGGGACATCCCTAGTGTTTTACTACATAGGTTACTTATTACGCAAATTATTACTTACCAAGTCTTTTCCAAAGCTTAAATTACAGATAATGAAAACTTTTACCACTTTTTATTATACTTCATTTTTCTGCTTAAGGGGGATAAGATCATTTTCACCATACAACCCCTTTAAACCCCATATTAGTTGGTATAATTTACACCAAAATGTTGGTGCAATTTTTGGCATATGATGACGTATTTAGACCTCGCCCTTTCCTGATAAGCCACACCCCTTTCTGCTATTTTCCACCCCTTGTTAGGCAAGGTTCAAAAGTGTCTAAAATACATAAAAAGTCTGGTGTAAGTCGTGTGAGACAGTTTTTTGTACAGAATTCTAGCACATTTATAATAGTAAATCTGCCCCAATGACCTTGAGAATAGCAAGAGACTGAAGAACAATTTATACTAGCAAAGCAAGTTGCGGAACGTTTCATTATACGGTGATTTAACTTTGTTCCCATAATGCTGGAAAACCTCATGAAAGTCAAACTGTATGTCACTTAGTTATAATTTATAGACGCTCGTATAGGGCCTATAATTGGTGTCATAAAAGTTGCCCTATTATTAACAACATAAACATATTAAAGGGAATGTTTCAGCAGTTTAGGCCATCCTAACTTCCTGATAGAGGTTAATTGGAGCCACTACCATAAGCATTATGGTACCTATAATATGGCTCTCTGGTGCACTGTTTGTCAGTGTTATTGATATTTGTATACCGAGAGATGAGTCAACTACCACAATAGTATTAAAACAAATATCTTTATTTTAACCTTTAAAAATACATAACACTTAAAATACTGTGAGATTGGCAGAAATCTGGGTGGCCAGCAGAAATTGCATGTAGTAATAATAATATTAAATTAATGTAAGAGGGTATACAGTACATGGGCTATGCAAGAGAAATAACAATGACAATATATGCATACAATTGTATTATCACACACTATAGTCAACCTTCACAGTAGAGATAGTGTGTATATAAAGGTAATCCTATATTGCATATATAGTGGAATCAGGGGTGAACTCTCACCCTACTCGCACACTCACCCATGCTGTATAAAATGCAATGCCTGCCGTAGTGCCCCGAGCGACCGCTTTCGTCTCTTCCTCAGGGGGTAACTTATTCTGTAACTACTCTGTATTTATATCCGCCGAGAGTCGCTCATTTCCGGAACGCCAATGGAGTTTACGGTACGGTCCCAGCTCTTGGCGCACAAATTCAGTGTGGCCCGGGAATCAAGCCCCTCCGTCTCGAGTCATCACATCTGCCACCACCCCGACGCCGCTAGTGACGTCAGGTGAGAGCGGAAGTACTCAGTTGCGGTCAGGGGAAGCGCCCGGAACTATCACCGAAGGCATGCGCACTCGGGACCACCTAGCGCAAGTCGTTGCTATAGCAACCTCTATATACACACTGTCCCTACAAAGCCTAATGGGGTAAGATCACATCGTAACACCACAATATAGAGGGCATTTATATGGCAAAAACATGATTCTGCACTAGGACTACAAAGCTATTCTTCTACGACATCATATATATTTACTAATGTGGGTTCTATTAATTCTATTGGACAATCAAATTCTTCTAATAGATAAACAAATATGTGCAATCCATAACCTCTCTACAAACCTTTATAAAAAAAAACATTACAGTATACTGTGTAATTAAAATTTCATCACTACAATTCCTCATAAAGTGCAAAATAAAATATGTGCAAGACATGTCCATGATGCACCAAACAGATTAACCCCTTAAGGACCAGGCCATTTTACACCTTAGGACCAGAGCGTTTTTTGCACATCTGACCACTGTCACTTTACACATTAATAACTCTGGAATGCTTTTAGTTATCAATCTGATTCCGAGATTGTTTTTTCGTGACATATTCTACTTTAACATAGTGGTAAAATTTTGTGGTAACTTGCATCCTTTCTTGGTGAAAAATCCCAAAATTTGATGAAAAATTAGAAAATTTCGCATTTTTCTAACTTTGAAGCTCTCTGCTTGTAAGGAAAATGGATATTCAAAATATTTTTTTATTTTATTCACATTTCCAATATGTCTACTTTATGTTTGCATCATAAAATTGACGTGTTTTTACTTTTGGAAGACACCAGAGGGCTTCAAAGTTCAGCAGCAATTTTCCAATTTTTCACAAAATTTTGAACCTCGCTTTTTTTCAGAGACCAGTTCAGGTTTGAAGCGTATTTGAAGGGTCTTCCCATTAGAAATACCCCACAAATGACCCCATTATAAAAACTACACCCCCCAGAGTATTCAAAATGACAATCAGTAAGTGTTTTAACCCTTTAGGTGTTTCACAGGAATAGCAGCAAAGTGAAGGAGAAAATTCACAATCTTTATTTTTTACACTCGCATGTTCTTGTAAACCCAATTTTTGAATTTTTACAAGAGGTAAAAGGATAAAATTTATACTTGAATTTGTAGCCCAATTTCTCTCGAGTAAGCACATACCTCATATGTCTATGTAAATTGTTCGGCGGGCACAGTAGAGGGCTCAGAAGCGAAGGAGCGACAAGGGGATTTTGGAGAGTACGTTTTTCAGAAATGGTTTTTGGGGGGCATGTTGCATTTAGGAAGCCCCTATGGTGCCAGAACAGCAAAAATAACCCACATGGCATACCATTTTGGAAACTAGACCCCTTGGGGAACGTAACAAGGAATAAAGTGAGCCTTAATACCCCACAGGTGTTTCACGACTTTTGCATATGTAAAAAAAATATATATTTTTTCACTAAAATGTGTGTTTCCCCCCAAATTTCACATTTTTGCAAGGGTTAATAGCAGAAAATACCCCCCAAAATTTGTAACCCCATCTCTTCTGAGTATGGAGGTACCCCATAAGTTGGCATGAAGTGCATTATGGGCGAACTACAATGCTCCGAAGAGAAGGAGTGATATTTGACTTTTTGAGAGCAAATTTTGCTCGGGGGGCATGTTGCATTTAGGAAGCCCCTATGGTGCCAGAACAGCAAAAAAAATACACATGGCATACCATTTTGGAAACTAGACCCCTTGAGGAACGTAACAAGGAATAAAGTGAGCCTTAATACCCCACACGGGTTTCACGACTTTTGCATATGTAAAAAAATATATATTTTTTTTTCACTAAAATGTGTGTTTCCCCCCAAATTTCACATTTTTGCAAGGGTTAATAGCAGAAAAAAATAAAAATTTGTAACCCCATCTCTTCTGAGTATGGAGGTACCCCATAAGTGGACCTGAAGTGCACTACGTGCGAACTACAATGCTCAGAAGAGGAGGAGCACCATTGAGCTTTTGGAAAGAATTAGTTTGGAATGGTAGTCAGGGGCCATGTGCATTTACAAAGCCCCCCGTTGTGCCAGAACAGTGGACCCCCCACACATGTGACCCCATTTTGGAAACTACACCCCTCACAGAATTTAATAAGTGGTGCAGTGAGCATTTACACCCCACTGGCGTTTGACAGATCTTTGGGACAGTGGGCTGTGCAAATGGAAAATTACATTTTTCATTTTCACGGATCACTGTTCCAAAAATCTGTCAGACACCTGTGGGGCGTAAATGCTCACTGCACCCCTTATTACATTACATGAGGGGTGTAGTTTCCAAAATGGGGTCACATATGGGGGGGGGGTACATTGTTCTGGTACCATGGGGGCTTTGTAAACACAAGTGGCCTTCAATTCTGGACAAATTTTCTCTTCAAAATCCCAATGGCGCTCCTTCTCTTCTGAGCATTGTAGTGCACCCATAGAGCACTTTACATCCACATATGGGGTATGCTCTTACTCAGAAGAAATTGGGTTACAAATTTTGGGGGGCTTTTTTTTATTTTCCCTTGTGAAAAAGAAAAATTTAGGGTGACACCAGCATTTTAGTGAAAATTTTTTTTTTTTCACTTTCCCATCCAACTTTAATGAAAATTTGTCAAACACCTGTGGGGTGTTCAGGCTCACTATACCCCTTGTTACGTTCCGTGAGGGGTGTCGTTTCCAAAATGGGGTCACATGTCTGTATTTATTGTTTTGTGTTTATGTCAGAACCACTGTAAAATCAGCCACCCCTGTGCAAATCACCAATTTAGGCCTCAAATGTACATAGTGTGCTCTCACTCCTGAGCCTTGTTGTGCGCCCGCAGAGCATTTTACGCCTACATATAGGGTATCTCCGTACTCAGGAGAAATTGCGTTACAAATTTTGGGGGTCTTTTTTTTCTTTTACCTCCCGTGAAAATAAAAAGTAAAGGACAACACCAGCATGTTAGTGTAAAAAAAAATTTTTTTTTTACACTAACAGGCTGGTGTAGACCCCAACTTTTCTTTTTCATAAGGGGTAAAAGGAAAAAAAGCCCCCCAAATTAGTAACGCAATTTCTCCCGAGTACGGCGATACCCCATATGTGGCCCTAAACTGTTTCCTTGAAATACGACAGGGCTCCGAAGTGAGAGAGCACCATGCGCATTTGAGGACTAAATTAGGGATTGCACAGGGGTGGACATAGGGGTATTCTACGCCAGTGATTCCCAAACAGGGTGCTTCCAGCTGTTGCTAAACTCCCAGCATGCCTGGACAGTCAGTGGCTGTCCGGAAATGCTGGGAGTTGTTGTTTTGCAACAGCTGGAGGCTCTGTTTTGGAAACACTGCCGTACAATACGTTTTTTATTTTTTATTAGGGGGACAGTGTAAGGGGGTGTATATGTTGTGTTTTACTCTTTATTATGTGTTAGTGTAGTGTAGTGTTTTTAGGGTACATTCACACTGGCGGTTTTACAGTGAATTTACCGCTAGGAGTTTGCGCTGAGTTTGCGCTGAGTTTGCCACAGCCCAAACTTGAAGCAGAAAACTTACTGTAAACCCGCCAGTGTGAATGTACCCTGTACGTTCACATGGGGGGGCAAACCTCCAGCTGTTTCAAAACTACAACTCCTAGCATGTACTGACAGACCGTGCATGCTGGGAGTTGTACTTTTGCAACAGCTGGAGGCACACTGGTTGGAAAACCTTCAGTTAGGTTCTGTTACCTAACTCAGTATTTTCCAACCAGTGTGCCTCCAGCTGTTGCAAAACTTCAACTCCCAGCATGTACTGATCGCCGAAAGGCATGCTGGGAGATGTAGTTATGCAACAGCTGGAGGGATCGCAACTACAACTCCCAGCATGCAGAGACAGCTGTTTGCTGTTTAGGCTTGCTGGGAGTGCAGGTTTTGCAACATCTGTAGAGCTATAGTTTAGAGACCACTGCATAGTGGTCTCCAAACTGTGGACCTCCAGATGTTGCAAAACTACAACTTCCAGCATGCCCAGACAGCAAACTGCTGTCTGGGCATGCTGGGAGTTGTAGTTTTGCAAGATCTGGAGGTGCACAGTATAGAGATCACTTTGCAGTGGTCTCAAACTGTAGACCTCCAGCTGTTGCAAAACTGCAACTCCCAGCAAGCCTAAACAGCTCTCTGGGCATGCTGGGAGTTGTAGTTTTGCAACATCTGGAGGGTTACAGTTTAGAGACCACTATAGTGGTCTCAGACTGTAGCCCTCCAGATGTTGCTAAGTAACTCACCGGCTTCCGTTGGATCCAGGGAGCTGCGTCGCGGTCCTCTTCTTCCGCCGATCGTCGCCCGCTGCCGCCGCTGATCGTCGCCCGCTGCCGTCGCCGATGGGTAAGTGGATCTTCGGCGCCGGTCCCTGTCGGTTTCCCAGTTCTGCCCCGCCTATTGTGGGAGGGCAGGACGGGGAAACCGAAAGTAAACCCCTCCGCCCCAGATCTGCTATTGGTGGTCGCGTCTAGACCACCAATAGCAGAGATAGGAGGGGTGGCAACCCTGCCACCTCACTCCTATCGCTACAGGGGGATCGTGGATGTCTAGGACACCCGCGATCCCCCTTCTATTCCGGGTCACCATAGACCCGTATGACCCGGAATCGGCGCAAATCGCAAGTGTGAATTCACTTGCGATTTGCGCCAATCGCCGACATGGGGGGGTCTAATGACCCCCCTGGGCATTTGCGCGGGGTGCCTGCTGATAGATATCAGCAGTCACCCCGGCGCGATCCCCGCCCGGCGCGCGGCGGGGACCGAAATTCCCACGGCCGTACAGGTACGCCCTTGGTCCTTAAGTACCAGGGAGCAAAGGCGTACCTGTACGCCCTTGGTCCTTAAGGGGTTAAAGGGGTTATCCAGGAAAAAACTTTTTTTTATATATATGAACTGGCTCCAGAAAGTTAAACAGATTTGTAAATTACTTCTATTAAAAAATCTTAATCCTTTCAGTACTCATGAGCTTCTGAAATTAAGGTTGTTCTTTTCTGTCTAAGTGCTCTCTGATGACACGTGTCTCGGGAACCGCCCAGTTTAGAAGCAAATCCCCATAGCAAACCTCATCTAAACTGGGTGGTTCCCGAGACGTGTGTCATATATTGTTCCTTATGTAATTATAAGACAATTTGCTATTCACTTGCTGTAAAAATTCTCAACCTTTTGGGTGCTTTCACACGTTATTACTAGCAGCGGGTCTCACACTACCATTGATTTGAATGGGTTTACAGAGAGTTCGCAATAGTGTCAGATTTGCGGACTGTCGGTGGACCCATTTAAATCAATGGTAGCGTAACTTGCAGCGGGAAACTCACTGCTAGCTACTAGCGTGTGAATGCACCCTTTATCTGTTTTTAATGTGATTGAAAAAACGGCCACTAGGTGGCTCTGTTCTGTTCCCTGCACAAATCAAACAGCTAGTTTGGTCTCCTCTCGGCCTGGCAGGAGACCAAACTCAGGAAGTGCGTACAGGCTTGGCGAGGCACAGCTCTCGTAGGCTTCAGCGACCTCATGCCTGCTGGGGAACACCCACTCTCTCCTGCCGGGAGCTCACACAATGTGAGCAGGGGGAAATGTATAATACAAAGCTCTAAAAAAAATTTTAAAAGGTACTCCGCCCCTAAACATCTTATCCACTATCCAAAGGATAGGGGATAAGATGACAGATCGCCGGGGTCCCGCTTCTGGGGACCCCCGGGATCGCCGCTGCGGCACCGTGCTATCAATACTGCACAGAGCGAGTTTGCTCTGCACGTAATGACGGGCAATACAGGGGCCGAAGCATCGTTACGTTACGGCTCCGCCCCTCTTGACGTCACGGCCCACCCCCTCAATACAAGTCTATGGGAGGGGGTGTGGCGGTCATCACGCCCCCTGCCATAGACTTGCATTAAGGGGGTGGGGCGTGATGTCAAGAGGGGCGGAGCCATGACATCACGCTGCTCTGTCCCCTGTATCGCCCGTCATTACGCACAGAGCGAACTCGCTCTGTGCAGTAATGATAGCGCGGTGCCGCAGCTGCTATCCTGGGGGTCCCCAGCAGCGGGACTGCAGCGATCTGACATCTTATCCCCTATCCTATGGATAGGGGATAAGATGTCTAGGGGCAGAGAACCCCTTTAAGGGCAGGAGGGGTGTTAGGAGTATATTCAAAGAAAGATGATGGCACTCACGGTATTGCTGTTTCTTATACTTTATTTTCAGTTGGGTCAGAGTACAGGTTGGCCAATGGGCCGTTTCTTGCTCACAACAGCGCTTTCTCAAGACCAGGGGTGTTAGGAGTACTAAGGGAATATAATCTAAGTTAGTTTAGAAAACATAGTTTGATGACAGGTACTTCAAAGGTTTTTGCAGTAGCTTTGCATTTATGATAGGGTTTATTTTAATGCAAAATTTTTTATTTTTGCAAAAACATTTTTATTTGATTTAAAATACCAATCAGACATACAGTACCTGGATCGTAACACACTTGATCACAATACTCTATGGTGAAGGAGCATGGAGCAGCCAGGTGATATAAGGAAAGTAGAGCTATCAATTCCGGCTCATATGACAGGAATGTTAGAACAATTTTTCAGATTACAATTTATTGTTAAAACAATGTACCATCCGTAGCTGTATTTAAAGTATGTGTGTCTGACTAAACTTTACAGAACTTCTTATGCATAATCCAAAGTTGTTTACCAAAATTTTAGCTACAGACATCTAATTCCTGGGCTTAGTATGCGGGAACAGCTTAAAGGGGTATTCCCGGAAAAAACATCTTATCCCCTGTCCCCCGCGATCTCCCTGCAGCACTCGCATTCTATGCGGGGCTGAGTCTCCAGTTTCGTTAACTTCCGGGCTTCCTGGACTGGAGATGTGTCATAACGCCACGCCCCTCATGATGGCCATAATATAGTAGAGATGCGGAGCGGCTCTATACAGTGCTCCCATCTCTGCACTATACTCCGGCAATTGATGTGAATAGAACCTCACTCATTCATATTTTCCACCCAGAGTGGGGATTGGCCAGATGGTTGCAGCCAATCACAGCTCTGGGGGAAATATGAATAAGTGGGCGGCCGGAGTATAGTGCAGAGATGTGAGCGCTGTATAGAGCCGTTCCGCATCTCTGCTACAGACCACACGATCGCAGCGGGTGTCAGTAGTGACACCCGCTGTGATCTGTTCTTAACTGCAAGTACTACTACTCCCAAAATGGAGACACTCTGCTCCATGATGGGAGCTGTAGTACCTGCATTAATAGACAGATCGCAGCGAGTGAAACTTCTGACACCTGTTGCGATCTGTCTATTAATGCAGGAACTACAGCTCCCAGCATGAAGCAGAGTGTGCTCCATGTTGGGAGAAGTAGTAACTGCAGTTAAGGAAAGATCACACACTCCTGACACCCGCAGTGACCCACCTGTATAATGTATAGATGCGGGCGGCTGCTCTTCTATGGTCCCCTGCACTGACATATATATATACACATATTCATACTTTCCACAGAGAGTTGTGATTGGCTGGAACCATCTGGCCAATCACAGCTCTCTGCGGGAAATATGAATAGGTGTATATATACGGCAGTGCAGGTGACCATAGACGAGCGGTCGCATCTATACATTATACAGGAGGATCGCAACGGGCGATCTGTCAATTAGTACAGGTACTACTGCTCCCATCATGGAACAGTGTGTTCCATGCTGGGAGTAGTAGTACTACCTAAAAAAAATTAAAAAATAAAGAAAAAAAGTGAAACACACACCCACACTACATTTTGTATTATTGCCGGCTACATTTTTAGGTCCCTGTCTGCACATATAAATTGATCCCTGTTTAAAAATTAATCAAAATTTTGTAATAAAAAAGATAAATTTCGTTAGATACAATTTTTTCCATCACTACTGTATCTTTTTTTCTTATTTTTTTAAATTGTACCCTACGAAATTTTATTTAAAAAAAAAAGGATCTCCATCACTTTTTTGGATCGCTAAAGTCCAAAAGAGAATAAAAAACGCCTAAAAAAATGCCAAAGTTAAAACCCACATGGCGGTTTTCTTGGCGTTTTTTTTTCTCCCATAGAATTCTATGGAAGAAAAATGCCACGATTTCAGGGGAAAAAACGCCAGTGGCTCAACATGCTGCAATTTTGCTAAACCACCAAGGAGCTGAAAACCGCCAAAAAAGAGTGAAAAACCCCCAAAAGGATTAAAAAAAAAACCTTAACCTTAGAAAAAAAAGGCTGAAAGGAAGGGGGGGGGGTATGTATCAATAATGGTGTTGCAATGTGTGATTTTATGTATGTTTTTTGCGTCAAGTGGAGCGTAGTTGCGGCAAAATTATCAATTGTTGCACGCAAGTTTGAAATTTTGGCACAAATGCAGCCCTACAAAAGGCGCAGAATCCTGCCCCAGAATTCCAGGCAAAAATTTCTGGTTGTGTGGCAGCAGCTGAATTTTGCCAGGTTCACAAAGGTAAATCTTACACAGCTAGGTCCTTTTTTTTATGTTTAAAAATTTATACTAAAAATCACAGTTACAGTATGTGACGTTCCTAAAGCACATTAAAAAAAACTTTAAAAAAATGCGTAAAACATTTCATTTAAACAAAAAAATGTCTTTGTGTAACTGCTACATTATTATTTGTTGTAGGAAACACAAAATATCATAATGTAAACAAACATTTGTAACACACTTTGGTTGGTCAGTGTTTGGATGTTCTACCTTCTATTGTTGTAGCTACTTTCTCTGTCATTTTTTTCTTGGTGTACGTTTGCACCTTAACAAGCATGATTGCGCCCAAAATTGCACCAAAACAAAAAGTCGCAATTGCCGAATTTCACACCAAGGCATGATTTCAACTGAAATCACGACTTACCTGTCAAATCAGTGACAATGTTCTAAATCATTTGGCTTAACTGATTGTTGTAAACAGGAACATACAAAAAAAATGCGACAAATCACATTTAAAAAAACTGTAAAATCCTTCATACATACCCCCCAGTGACACTACATGTTGCATCCACTTCTCTCTAGAGCAGTGTTTCCCAACCAGGGAGCCTCCAGCTGAAGTGAGGTTGTGTGATTGTGCTCCAGGAGAACTAGAGAACAGCAGGATTTCCATCAGCCCTTCCCCAGGTTTGTGGCAGATGCCAATGAGCCCTCCTGTCCTGCTGGTAGGGAGGGGCAGGCTTAAGGTGGGTGACTCCGGTGCTGCAGGATCGCCCCGGGTGGGCGGGGGCATGTCCGAGAGCGCCGAAGCTTGGTAATGTGGCTGTCTGCTCGGGGGGTGGTTCCCCGAGCGATCTAGGCATAGCAGAACATTCCCCTGTGAGGGAGGGGGGAGTGGATTGGCAGAAAAGCCCCGGCAGTCGGGTGAGGAGGCTCCCAGTGGTTTCACTGATGTTGTGGGGCTTTCCCTGCATGACGGCTGCTGTAGGAGGGGTGGGGGCCACACTGTTGTAAGCCAGCCGATCATTGGAGCTGATGACGATCCCAGTGTGAAGCAGTTCCCACTGGGATCGTCATCAGCATTGCCAGAAGCGACATCACCGGAACCGGAAGTGACATCGTCGGAACCGAAAGTGCTGTCATCAGGGGCGGGGCTAGCAGCGCAAACCCCCGTGGCGCACGTAAATAACCCGGCAAGCCCAGCAAAATCCAGCCAGGATAATGGTGTGAAAGGAAAGAGTGTAAAAGAGAGTGAAGTATCCTATGCAAATAAAAATAATTTTGGTGATGGTATGATGCATGAGAAGGTTAGCAGAGTGCAAGAGTGGGGTACTAGAGTTATACAAGAGAGGAGTGTTAGTGGTGTGCAAGAGAGGAGTTTTAGTGGTGTGCAAGAGACGGGTGCTAATGGTGTGCAAGAGAGGGGTGTTAGTTGTATGCAAGAGAGGGGTGTTAGAGGTGTGCAAAAGAGGGGTGCTGGATTTGCTAGGAGTATTGAGGAAGTAGGGATGGTTCAGCTGCCCCCCCCCCCCCCCCCCCCCGTGGTGACTGCTAGAATCTATGCCAGCGTCACTGTCGGGGAATCAGGGGTGTCCCTGTCTCCATCTGGTTCCTGGGGTCACTTGCAGCGGCGCCTCCTGGAGGCTCTGCATACGGGTGATAGGTGAATTGAGGTAGAAGGGAGGGGTTCGGTTGACCTGTCTTTCTGGATAGAGAGACATGGTCTGGGTGCCTTTCGAGAACAGAATGGGGAGGTGTTGTGGTCCCTCCCGACACCCAGGCAGGATAGTAACTGTAGGAATGTAGCCCGTCTGATTTGGAGGGGCAAAGATGCGTGCCCACCTTGGGCGAGAGTGGTTGAGCTCCTGCTTCAGATGGAGTTCAGGGCGAGTGACATCTTTGCCCTGATTCACCCCTATGGTTCATCCGAGTTTGACATCAGCTTTGTTCGGCCAGAGGGTCTTGAACTTTTCTGGTCGAATTACAAGATGGTGAAGGACAAGCCCGGCTGGCGGGATTTAGCTGGAAAAGCGATATCCCGCCAGAACCAGACCAAGATAGTGACCGTTTTGAACCGTAACGAGTCACTCTCTTGCTAGACATCATGACCTGGCTGGGTCGGCATGGGGATGTGACGGACATGCCCAAGAAAAATCTAGATGAGCATGGGATCTGGTCTAGGGCCTGGACGTTTTCCGTCAAACTTAGGCGTTCAGGGAGCACTGTTGCCCACATTCCATCAACGCCTTCCTCAGACGTGACAGAATCGAAGTCTTCTACCAGGGGCAGCCTAAGGTCTGCCACAGGTATGGTAGTCCTACCCATTTTAGCGCAGCCTGCACTGTGCAGGTTTGCGCTTTGTGTGGTGGGCCGGGTCATCTGGCCACATCCTTTAGGCAGATCCGGTGTCTTCTGTGTGGTGTCCTTGGACACCCATTCAGCCGTTGTCCCAGTGCCTTTTCCCATGTGGTGGCCGCTCCAGCTGGGGAGAGCCTTAGGGTTTCCCCGGCTGGGGAGGGTACGGACGGAAGTGAAGGAGCAACAGCCCCTAAGAAGTCGCCAGGTCCGGATGGCTTAACATCCGAGTGGTACAGGACCTTTAAGGAGTCTTTAGCTCCCCTCCTGACTGAGGTATTCAATGAATGTCTCTCCTCGGGCACTCTGCCGAAGTCAATGAGGAGGTCAGCTCTGATTTTTCAAAGGGTAAAGATCCGAACCGTATTGAGAATTGGAGACCCATAGCTCTTCTCAATACGGATAGGAAGCTTCTGTCTAAGATACTGTTTAATCGGCTGGTGAAGTTTGCACCCCAACTCCTTTCGGAGGCCCAGCACTGCACTGTTCCGGGCCGAAGCACTTTAAGTGCTGTTCTCTGTGTCCGGGAGGCAGTGGAGCGGAGAAGTGCGGGTCTCTGGAAGGGGTACTTGCTGTCCTTGGATCAGGCCAAAGCATTTGATCAGGTGAACCACGAGTACCTCTGGTCCGTCCTCCTTAGATATGCTTACCGAGTACTTTTGTTAATTGGCTTAAGATCTTGTATGCAGGGTGAGAGAGTTTCCCACTGGTGAACGGTTGGTCTGGACGCTCTTTTGAGGTGGGGTCCGGAGTCCGTCAGGGTTGTCCTTGGACACCCATTCAGCCGTTGTCCCAGTGCCTTTTCCCATGTGGTGGCCGCTCCAGCTGGGGAGAGCCTTAGGGTTGCCCCGGCTGGGGAGGGTACGGACAGAAGTGAAGGAGCAACAGGGTTAATGAAGAGCAAGAAGGGGCCCGCCAAACTAAGGCGAGAGAAAAACCGCAAAAGCAGTAGGGAGCTGGAGAGTTCCCAAGTGGCGGGGGTAGCTCCTGGTCCTGCTCTTGTCGCTAGCCCAAATATTGCTGAGACCCTGGGGGATGATGTGCTGGATGAGGAGATTACGAGGCTTCACAGAGAGGAAGGCAAAGAGGCTGATCTTTCTGATTCCTCCCACTATGAAAGTGTGGATGAGGAGGGGAAGGAGAGGCCGAAAAAAGACAAGGGCAAAAGAGTAGTAAAGGGGAGGTCTCAGCCCTCTGTTTCAAGTGCTACAGGCCAGGTCCTGAAAGGAAGCTTACCTGCCCCCCCCCCCCCCCCCTCTGATTGACCTATCAAACAGGTACCTTGTCCTTGATACCATCTCCTCCCACTCAATGGAGGAGGGGGGGGGGGGGTGAGGATGGGGTGCCTGAGGGAGGGGAGCCTCCGGGGGGAACTGGGTCCTGTCCTGTTGAGGCTTCTTCCTCAGAGGGCAGGGCTACCTCAGGGCCAGATGGAAACTGGAACCAGAAGGATCAGTCTGAATCAAAAAAGAGGTCCAAAGAAAGTAAGAATGCTTCTTCAGGGGATGAGGCAGTGAAGAAGAAGGGCAAGAAAAAATAAGGGGCTAAGGCCATCTAACTCAATCACCCATGATGGCGGCACTCACCCCATTGACGCAGGCGTCTATTAACTGCGCCAGTATTAAGTCAGATACGGCTATATTTGCAGCCTTTGATTTTCTCGGCCGTGTTGAAGCTGACGTTTTCTTTTTACAGGAGACCAGGTTGTCAGATCTAGCCTCTCTGGTTAAAGCAAGAAGAGAGTGGAGGCACGGTCCCTCCCCACTGGTCTCTTGCGGCTGAGCCGTATAGTGGGGTAGCAGTCCTTTTTGCCTCTCCTGCTGAATGCAGACGGGTCATTGAATTAGAAATGGGGAGGTGCCTGATCATAGATGTCTTCATGAAGGGACAAGAGCTCCGGCTCATTAACATTTACGCCTCACAAACAAAGTGGGGACGAAAAGGTCTCTTTATGAGGATTAAGCCCTTTCTTTTTACAAGTTGGCAAGGGATTTTTGGAGGGGATTTCAATAATGTCATGAGATCCCAAGATAGTGAAAGGCTCCAATGATCGGCTGGCTTACAACAGTGTGGCCCTCAACTGTATAGTTAGGGAAGCTCGCCTAGAGGATGCCCACATCCGGAGCCCCTCAGGCCACGCGGGTTTCACCTTTAATCGAGGTAGCTGCAGGTCTAGGATAGACAGGTTTTATTTGAAGGAGGAAGCCATCTCTTCCGCAGTGTCCGTGGTTGAGGTGGAATTCTCCGATCACTGTATGATTTTGTTTTCCCTGAATGTTTCAGAGACCCCCCGGATGGGTAAAGGTTATTGGAAGCTGAATTCGTCCCTCCTGGAGGAAGCGGAGGTAACACACACAGTCCTTTGAGGATTTTCTTCAGAGTCAGGTACCTTTACTGGACCTATGTAGTAGTAAGTAAGAGTGGTGGGAGATATTCAAGAAGCGGGTTGCGGGGTTCTTCCGCCAGCTCTCGAGCCTCAGGTCCCTGAACAGGTATCGCCTGTATCAGGGTCTGAGTAGGAAACTCAAGCTTCTCGTCTGGACTGGAGGTAGCCGAGAGGATATCTCCAGAGTGAAGTCCTTGCTGATGAGGTGTCAGTACGATGGTTTTTGAGAGGGTTTTCGGGAAGTACCGCTCGCCCGACCCTTACAGAAACTGGAAGATGTCAGTGAGTAGTAAAGTCATTTCAGGACTGATTGATAGTACAGGATCTCTGAATCGGTCCAGATCAGGGATCTTGGAGATCATCAGATCCTTCTACTCGCACCTCTTGGGAAGGAAGGATCTGGATCGAGACAAGATGTCGGTTTTCCTGGATGAAACCATTCCTGAGCCAGGAGTAGACCCCTCTCTTGGCGTTTTGGCAGAAGAAATCAGGGAGGAGGAAGTGAGACTGGCGATCGAGGGGCTGCCCCTAAGAAGTCGCCAGGTCCAGGTGGCTTAACATCCGAGTGGTACAGGACCTTTAAGGAGTCTTTAGCTCCCCTCCTAACTGAGGTATTCAATGAATGTCTCTCCTCGGGCACTCTGCCGAAGTCAATGAGGAGGTCAGCTCTGATTTTTCAAAGGGTAAAGATCCGAGCCGTATTGAGAATTGGAGACCCATAGCTCTTCTCAATACGGATAGAAAGCTTCTTTATAAGATACTGTTTAATCGGCTGGTGAAGTTTGCACCCCAACTCCTTTCGGAGGCCCAGCACTGCACTATTCGGGCCGAAGCACTTTAAGTGCTGTTCTCGGTGTCGGGGAGGCAGAGGAGTGGAGTAGTGCGGGTCTCTGGAAGGGGTACTTGCTGTCCTTGGATCAGGCCAAAGCATTTGATCAGGTGAACCACGAGTACCTCTGGTCCGTCCTCCTTAGATATGGCTTACCGAGTACTTTTGTTAATTGGCTTAAGATCTTGTATGCAGGGGCAGAGAGTTTCCCACTGGTGAACGGTTGGTCTGGACGCTCTTTTGAGGTGGGGTCCGGAGTCCGTCAGGGTTGTCCTTTGAGCCCGCTGTTATATGTGTTCGCGATCGATCCCTTCCTTAGGAGGGTGAGTCGCGGACCATTGGCGGGAGTCGGGATGAGTCTGGTGGAGCCAGAGGCCGTCCAGAGGCTGGTGGCGTACGCTGATGATGTCAATATTTTCATCTCCTCGAGGGAAGAGGTCGATATAGTTATGTTAGAGGTGGACCGCTACTCGGAGACATCTGGGTCTAAGATCAACCGGGATAAGTGTGAAAGTCTCTGGCTGGGAAGGGGAGATCCCACGTTTGATCTCCCGGACACCGTTCCAGGGCCCCAAGAATCAGCAAAGGTGTTAGGCATCACATTTGACCAGGATGATTATCCCACCAAAAACTGGGATGGTAAGCTCGAGGGTGCCGCTCAGAAGGTGGACCAGTGGAAAAGTTGGTCTATGACCCTCAGGGAAAGGGTACACCTGATCAAATCGTACCTGCTCCCCTTGTTTATCTATCTGGGCAGCGTATGTATCATGCCAGAGGCTTACTACACTAGGATCTACAGCCTGTTTTTCCAACTGTTATGGGGGAACAGGATGAACCTAGTCAAGAGGGAGGTTAAGTACCGCACGAGGAGACTAGGGGGTTTATCTATGGTAAACCCTGTGGTGTTCTTAATGAACACCTTCTTGAAAGCTAACATTGCAAACCTCTGGAAAGATAGAGCTCCTCAGTGGGTACTCTCCTGCAGGGAATGGTTTTGGCCTTTCTTTCAGGAATGGGAAACAGGGGGGCAAGGGAAGGACCTCCGTACACCCCATGGATATCTTCCGGCTTACGCTACCCCGACTCTGAAGGCGATACGTCGGTGGGGTCTGGGCATGTGGGAGATCAGGACCCAGTCAAGGCAGTTCCTTGACAAACTGGTCCTGTTGACCCACTTCCAGAAGCCTATAACACTAAGGAACTGTCCATTTCGGGATCTGTGGGTGGGGTGTTACCTTTTGAACATGAAACGGATCTGTAGGAATATCACCAGTGACCTCGGGAAGATCAGGCCTTTTTTGAAACTCAGTTTTATCAAGATTGCCATCTTTCTTCCTGGTGGTGGGCTATGCATGTCACTCTAGCTTTTTGTTTTGTTTTCTGTAATTTGAATGTAAAGGGCTTGCAGGCAAACAAACTTGGGCCTGGTGGGGGTTTGTGGTATGGTACGGTATTACTGTTTTTTGTTTTGTTTTCTTATATTGTTTCTGTGGTTGTAATGAGTTTGTACATTGTCTAGTTAGTTCATAATTTTTTTTTTTTTTTTTTATCATTCAAATTTTTATTTCAAAAATACAAAGAAACAGAAATCAAGGCAGACAAAGAAATCTGACAAACATAAGCAAAATACGGAGAATCGTCCGCGAGTACTCCGGGTACTTGATTATACCAATGAAATCTGGGCTCGACTATCAGAACAAAATATAACAGTGCAACTTTGCCGAGTCTCGACAAAGACCAAGGAGTAGCCTCAGCCAACTTGCTAATATTACAGCGATATAGTCCAGAAGGCAAAAAAAAAAGTGCAAGCCAAGGAGGCAACAGAAAAACAGAAAGTAAATGGGCAGGAATGGGACAGAGGGAAGGAGGACAGGAAGAGAGACAAGGGAAGACGAGAGGATGGGTCAGCAAAGTTAGGGAAGGGAGAAAGTAGAAACACATTAGGGAGCCGCAGGGGTAGGGGGTTCTAATAAGGCACGGTAACCAGGAGTCTCTCTGAAGGTCATCCATGTAAACCAAGTTTTACTATAGCGCTCATGCTCCGCAGGGGTTAGGGCCATCAGCTCCTCCATTCGTTGCGTGTTTGCTATTTCCATCAACCACTCACGTACAGTAGGAGGTTCCGGAGATCGCCACCTGCGGGGAATGACCGCCCTGGCAGCCTGAAGCATGTTGCTTAGGAGAGATTTACGGAAGGAGGAGGAGGACATAGGGAAATGAAAAAGCAAGGCCGCCTCAGGACAGTTCGGAACAGAAATTCCAGTGACCTCCCTAGTGACGCGCAGGACGTCCGACCAAAAGCGGGTCAGCACCGAGCAGTTCCACCATATGTGCACCATGGTACCCTGGGCCAACCCGCAGCGCAAACAAGTTGAAGGCACAGTAGGATACCACCTATGGAGTTGTGCAGGGGTCCTATACCAGCGGGATAGTATTTTATAGTTAGTTTCCTGCCCCCTATTGGCAATGACTGACTTATGAGTGAGAAGAAAACATTTAGCCCATTGAGCAGGAGTAAAGGTCTGTCCTAGCTCTGCCTCCCAGGCTCCGCAAAATGGGGGCAAAGAGGAGGAAGAGCCCGAAAGCAGCAGGCGGTAAAGAAAACCTATTGTGTGTGGGGGTGGAGAGGGTGTAAGGCAAAGTGTTTCGTAAGTGGTCAGTGCCCGGTGCAGATGAGTGGAGCGCTTGGTAGAGGAGTAGAAATGTTGCAACTGAATGTAGTCATAGCGGGAGCGGCCCTGAGGTGTTGTATCCGGACACAGATCAGTGAAAGGACGCAGCTCTGTGGGTGTAAGGACATGGGTAAATCGTAGTGGGGAGGGACCTAACCCCCCCTAGAAAAGTACCTTGGGACAGCCCGGGAGGAAAAGCGGGGTTTCCAGTTATGGGAAGGAGTGGACCTGATGGGTCAATTAAAGAGTCCCGCGCTCCCGATTTGCACAAAACTGAAAGCGTTTGCAAGGTGGTGAACGATAAGTTAGACAGGGAGGAGGGAGGCGGGGGCCACAACCATGGGAGCCCGGAAACAGTAACCGGAGACACATCCTGTGCTAAGCGTACCCATAATTTAGAAGCAGCGCTGTGCAGCAGGTCCAGAAGGCGTGCGTGCATGGCCGCTAAATAATAGAGACGGCAGTCAGGTAGGCCCACGCCTCCCGCCTCCTTGGGGCGGAACATGATCGCCCGGCTGAGGCGCGAGCGCCCGGAGGCCCATATAAAGGCACCGAATCGACGATGCAAAGCGCGCCAATAGGAAGCTGGGAGGGCTATCGGTATGGTCTGGAGCAAGTATAACAATTTAGGCAGAAGCGTCATTTTGATTGCATTGACCCTACCAAACCAGGAGAGGGTTTTCCCATGCCATCTATCCAGGTGGGATGAGAACCGAGAGAGCAAGGGGGCAAAGTTATACTGGTACAAGTGGGATAAGTCAGCCGGGATGGTAATCCCTAAGTAAGAGATACCAGGTGAGGGCCATGCGAAGGGGAAGTTAGCTTGGACCGAAGCAAATAGGGGTTGAGGGAGAGATGCATTCAATGCCTCAGATTTAGAGACATTAATTTTAAAGTTGGACCAATCACCAAATCCGGACAGTCTGGACATCAGGGAGGGAAGGGAAATATGCGGATTAGTGATGTAAACCAACAGGTCATCGGCAAAAGCCGAGCACTTATACTCATGATCGCCAACACAAACCCCCCAGATGTCCGGGCTGTTAAGGATAGAGGCCAGGAACTAGTGTTCCATAACTAAGACATATAATAAAGGAGATAATGGGCATCCCTGGCGGGTGCCGTTGAAAATGTGAAAAGGTTTGGACAGGGACCCGTTAAGTCTCAAACGTGCTGAGGAAGAGTGGTACAGAGACAGGATTTTGGAGATCAGGACGGGGCCAAGGCCGGAGATGTGCAAAGCTTCCCGTAGGGAAGACCACGATATGCGGTCAAACGCTTTTTCGGCGTCTAGGGAGAGGACCATCAGGGGAATATTACGGGACCGGGCGTAATGAATAAGGTCCAGGGTCTTAAGGGTGTTGTCGCGGGCCTCCCTCCCCGGGACAAAGCCCGATGGATCAGGATGAACTAGCTTAGGCAAATGGGGGTTGAGTCTGTTCGCTATGAGCTTAGCGAAAATTTTCAAGTCCACATTTAACAGGGAAATTGGCCTGTAACTTGAACAGACTTGCGGATCTTTGCCCGGTTTAGGGAGGACCGCGACATGCGCCAAGGTAGATTGAGGAGGGAAGGGTGCATCAGGGCCCACAGCGTTGAAAGCCTCTATTAACAAAGGGGCAAAGCGTTCTCCAAAAGCCTTATAAAAGCCCGCCGTGAAGCCATCTGGGCCAGGGCTCTTTCCACCCAGCAGGGATGCAATAACCCCAAAAAGCTGGGATTGAGTGAATGGAGCATCCAGCTCCTCCGCAGCATCAGGAGGGAGACTGGGTAGATCTGTGACTGGGAAAGAGCCAGGCTTAGGGCCAGAGTGGGCAACAGGAGCAATATTATACAGGTCTGTATAATAGGAACGGAATGTATCGGCTATCTCTGGTGTGGTAAAAACCTTCCCGCCCCCCGAGGTTTTAATGCAGGGAACGTGGGACCTAGTCACCCGCTCCCGAAGTGCCCTAGCCAACAACCGCCCACTCTTGTTACCGAACTCGTAGAACTTGCTACGGCAAAGTTGAAGGGCACGTTTTGAGGAGGCGTCGAGCAGGCGTTTGGCTTCCTGTCGGGCCAATAGAAGGTCTCCCAGGACCGAGGCAGAGAGTGCACGTTTGTGGGCTAGTTCTAAATCAGCGACCTTACCTAAGGCCTGCTTCAAAGCAAAAGCTTTTTCCCGTTTAAGACGGGTGCCGTGCTTAATGAAAATGCCGCGGAGTACGCATTTTGCTGCTTCCCATTTCACGGTCGAGGGAGTGGAATCCTGGGCATGATCTAGGAGAAAATTCTCGATGGTCCTGCCGACATCGGCTGTACAAACAGGGTCGAGAAGGAGGGAGTCATTTAGGCGCCAGGTCCCCTCCCCCCTAACGAGGAGCGGCAAGCGCAGGGTGCACGTCACGGGGGCATGATCCGACCAAAGGATAGTTCCAATGTCGGAGGACAGTAGCCAGGGAAGGGCATTGTGTTGAAGGAGAATGTAGTCAATTCGGCTATAGGAGCCATGTGGTGGGGAATCGAAGCTCTAGTCCCTATCCGAGGGGTGGAGTAGACGCCACACATCCTGTAATTGCAAGAGGGAGAGGGCGCATTTCAACCGTTTAATGGCTGAGTATGAGATAGAGGAGCGACTGGAGGAGTTATCAAGGAGGGGATCTAGCGTGAGGTTGAGATCACCACACAGTATCACCGTACCTTTAAGTAGGGGCAGGACAAAGTCAGTAAAGTCTAACAAGAATGAAATCTGTCTGAGGTTAGGGGCATAGACGTTCAGGAGGGTAAGCTCATGGCCACCCACCAGAAGGGAAAGGACTATGTACCTAGCTGAGGGGTCAATCGTGCAATCCAGGATCTGGTGCGGCAGCGATTTATGAACAGCAATCGCCACCCCACAAGACCTGGACTGAGGATTGTTAGCACAAAACCATGTGGTGTAGTGTGGGTGCTTAAGGGAAGGTTCGTGGCCTACCTTAAGTGGGTTTCCTGGAAACAGATTAAGTGTACCTTCTGTTTGTGGAAGTGGTGGAGTACTTGAGAGCGCTTTTCAGGCGTGTTCAGCCCTTTGGCGTTGAAGGTAGCTATCTTGAGGTCGGCCATGAGAACACAAAAGAAAAGGCAACACAATTAGTATAAGGCAGTCAGGAGAAAGAGAATAGGGGGGGGGAGAGGGGATCACCTCCCCTGCGGCTAAAGGGGAAGGAGGAAGGAGAAAAAGAGAGGGGGGAGGGTGAAAGAGGGGAGGAGAAAAAGGGCGTTAGAGAGGGGGGGAGCGAGAAAAAGAGAAAGCGAGAAAGGAGGATGAGAAAAGAAACAAAGAGAGGGGGGAAAAGGGAAAGAGTCAGTGACTGAACAGAAAAAGAGAAGTGGAGGAAGCAGTAGGAGACAGGAAGGGGCTACTGCTGCTTAATCTAGGAGAAGAAACAGTAAAAGGAACACGGACCCAGGGGCCATCTGCCCAGCGGGTCCTATACCTATGTGGGGTGGGAGTAGGAAAGGCAACAAAGACAGAGAGGGATCATCCCCGCCGCCGCCAGAGAGTGTGAAGGCAAAAATAGAGACTGCTGCATAAAGACAGAATGAAAACAGGTAGGAGGAAGTGAAAGGGAGCCAAGGAGGGGCTACATGGAGACAAAATGCAAATAACAATCTTTAAATAGCAATACTGAAACAGGGGATCATAGAGAGCCACAAAAATCATCTAATCAGGTGGCGGAGGCATGGGCCCCATCAGCCCCTCCAGGCTCGGAGGCAGGCTTGGTAAGTCTCTCAGGTAAGGCAACACGGTAGCTGTGCCTGTTCGGGCCCCTTGAGGATGTTCCCGGCCTCGGGGACTTAGCAGGTGGAGAAACCGAGCCCACCAAAGGACGTTTGGCAGAGAAGGGCAACAGCATTGGCCAGTCCGGCAGAGTGACATCCGGGAGGGCCAGGTCCTGAAGAAAACCCGGCAGGTCATCAGGGGATCGCTGGGAGTAAGTCCTTCCATTCCGACGGACCATAAGGGAGAAGGGGAACCCCCAGCGGTATTGGATGCCCTGGTCTCGCAAGATGGTCAGGAGGGGCCGCAGGGCCGCCCATTGCGCCAAAGTATGGCGAGAAAGATCTGGGTAGAGCTGAATAGGTACGCGCTTGTACAGGATCCGTTGATGGCGTCTAGCGCAGTGAAGAATGTCCTCTTTCAGGGTATAGAAATGGATGCGGCAGATGACATCCTGTGGGTGAAGGTCGTCAGCACTAGGAGGTCGCAACGCCCGGTGGGCTCTGTCCATTTCAATATAGGTGTCAGGTGGACGATTCAAAAGGTCATTAAAGATGGAGGTAAGAGCATCCCATAAATCACCCGGAGCCACCGCCTCGGGGAGACACCGGATGCGGATGTTGTTCCTGCGGCTGCGATTTTCAATATCATCCAAATGCTGTTGTAATGCGAATATCTGATCTGTATGAGTGCTAACCATAGATTGTAAGGCTTGCACAGAGGAGGAAGCAGATTCTTGTGCAGTTTCCACCTCAGCCACTCTGGTTGTAAGAGTAGACAAGTCAGACCGGAACTGTGCAAACTCCTGTCTGGAGGTCAGCCAGAGTGATAGGCGTCAAGGCAGCTTGAGTGGTCGGCCCATCCGCTCCGCCAGGGAGGAAGCGAGGAGTGTAGTCCCCAGGGGGGGAGGGCGCATCCCGGAATTGCGTAGGAGGGTGAAATATTGGAGGAGTCAAATCCAAGCTGCATGTTGGAGGGGCATACAACGAGGAGCCCAGGTGCAAGGGTGGGGTACCCCCAGGAGGAGACATGTGCACATTCCCAGCCTGCACAGCTCCCCAGGAGGACCCTGAGGACCAAGGGGGGAAGGGGCTGCAGCCTGCACATGTGGGGTGAACGGAGGATCCAGGGCCCCTGTGAACAGGTGGGCTGAGGGGCCAGGGGATAGGTCAGGAGCAGCAGGATGAGAGTCCATGGCCTGTGAGTGAGGGGGTAAAGGCTTCAGGGGGCGTTGTAGTAATGGCACTGGAGGGGCTAATGCAGTGTCCCCTGTGAGCAGGTCTAACCCAGGCGATGCGGCAGGGGGAAAAGGAGGCCGCCAGGCCGGTACAGGTGGGGACTCTGATGACAACAGCGGGCCTCCGTGACTCACCCCCTCAGTAGCGGTCGGGTTCTGGCAGGCTCCACCACCGTGCATGCAGCCAGGGGTCCCGTCAGCAGCAGGTATGGAGCTGGGGGATGCGGTCCCGGTGGAGGTTCCTGGAGGTGGAGGTTCCTGTGACGGAGCTAGTCACCCCGGCACTGTTCTGGGCTGCGGGTGGAGAAGGGGGAGGACGAACCTCCAGCTCAGGGTCCTCCAAGATAGCGCCGTTCCCTTCAGCAGGTGGCGCGGTCTCAGCACGGAGGTGCTGAGACCTAGTAAAATAAGCCTCAATGTCCATCAGGGCTGGTTGGGGTGCAGTGGCAGATGGCCCCTTATTCCTTTTACGGCCGGTTTTCCCCATGAAATAGGCAGCAAGATGCGGTGGAAGTTGGCGGCAAGCGGGAGCTCTCCACAGCACGTCCTCACTCGACCATGTCCAGGAACCGCCCCCGTTAGTTCATAATTTAGTGGGTGAGGGGTGTATTTTAGGTTGGGTGGTGGTGTTTTTTTTTTGTTTTTTTGGGGGGTCTGGCTTGGGTCAGTTTATGGACAATGACTGTTTCAGTTAAAACTGTGATCTATGAACTCAGGGGGGGGGTATATGGGACAGTTCATAGTGTAGGTTTCTTTATATGTATTTTTTAGGTATAAATAGTTTTATGTACAAGCATTTTTGTATAGTGTCATACCTCATTGTAGGGTAAAGGCAGCTGGACCAGTTTTTAGCTGATATTATAGTGTTTAAAAAAAAAAAAGGATTATTTATTTATGGTAATGTATGTGTGTTGTTAGAGTCCTAGCAAGGAAGAAGAAGAAAGGGGAAAAAAAAAAAAGGAAAAAATTCTTCCAAGTTGGAATTATTTTTGGTTTTGGCAGTTCGCCAAATTTCTTTTGTTTTTGGTTATGGCAGTTCGCCAAAATTTGTATTTGTTTATTTATATATATATATATATATATATATATATATATATATATATATATATATATTTTATTAATTTTTTTATATTGTTATGATATAGGGTACATTTTGAGTATTGATTTGTTGTATGTCTGTAAGGTGCGGTAGTTAGGTAAGGGACAAACTGATGGAATTTCCAAATGGAATTATTTTATTTATTTATTTTTATATTATTTTGTTATGGCAGTTGGCCATATTTATTTTTGTTTAATGTGTGTTGTGTATGGTACGTGAGGTTTCCTATCCGGATGTTTTTCAGTTAAAACTTAGTTAAAGGGGTATTCCAGGCCAAAACATTTTTTTATATATCAACTGGCTCCGGAAAGTTAAACAGATTTGTAAAGTACTTCTTGTCACGATGCCGGCTGGCAGGTAGTGGATCCTCTGTGCCAGAGAGGGATGGCGAGGACCGCGCTAGTGGACCGGTTCTAAGCCACTACAGGTTTTCACCAGAGCCCGCCGCAAAGCGGGATGGTCTTGCTGCGGCGGTAGTGACCAGGTCGTATCCACTAGCAACGGCTCACCTCTCTGGCTGCTGAAGATGCTGAAGATAGGTGAGGTACAAGGGAGTAGGCAGAAGCAAAGTCGGACGTAGCAGAAGGTCGGGGGCAGGCGGCAAGATTCGTAGTCAGGGGAGATAGCAGGAGATCTGGTACACAGGTTATAAACACACAAAACGCTTTCACTGGCACTAAGGCAACAAGATCCGGCAAGGAAGTGCAAGGGAGGAGGATAGATATAGTCAGGGACCAGGTGGGAGCCAATTAAGCTAATTGGGCCAGGCACCAATCATTGGTGCACTGGCCCTTTAAGTCTCAGGGAGCTGGCGCGCGCGCGCCCTAGAGAGCGGAGCCGCGCGCGCCAGCACATGACCGCAGGAGACGGGAACGGGTAAGTGACCTGGGATGCGATTCGCGAGCGGGCGCGTCCCGCTGTGCGAATCGCATCCCCAACGGCCATGAGAGAGCAGCGCTCCCGGTCAGCGGGACTGACCGGGGAGCTGCAGGGAAAGAGACGCCGTGAGCGCTCCGGGGAGGAGCGGGGACCCGGAGCGCTAGGCGTAACAGTACCCCCCCCCTTAGGGCTCCCCTTCTCTTTATCGGGTAACTGCCTCCCCTGGGATGAGGACACCGGGAAAGGATGGAGGGATTCCTCAACGGCAGGCAGAACCGCAGGAGTAGGAATGGGGAGAGAGGGCAGAGGGCGGGACCTGGCACGGGGCAGTGTGACACCAGGAGGAGGGCCATGAGGGGACACAGAAGCTTGCCTGATGGAACTGGGAGGGGGGGAGGGGCATTTCCTGTGGCAGGCAGAGTCCTTAATGACCTTAGGGGGACCAGATACAGGAGGAACCACAGAGTTACGGCAAGGGTTACTGGGAACCGGTTTTAGACAGTTCTTGGAACAAGAGGACCCCCAACTCTTGATCTCCCCAGTGGACCAATCCAGGGTTGGGGAATGAAGTTGAAGCCAGGGAAGTCCAAGGAGAATTTCCGAGGTGCAATTGGGGAGGACCAAAAGTTCAATCCTCTCGTGGTGAGATCCGATGCTCATAAGAAGGGGCTCCGTGCGGAAACGTATGGTACAGTCCAACCTGGCTCCGTTGACCGCGGAGATGCGGAGTGGCTTGACAAGACGGGTCACCGGAATATGGAATTTATTCACAAAGGACTCCCGAATAAAATTTCCAGAAGCTCCAGAGTCCAGACAGGCCACGGCTGAGAGGGGAGAGCAGGCTGAAGTGGAAATCCGAACAGGTACCGTGAGACGTGGAGAAGCCGACTTGGCATCAAGAGACGCCACACCCACGAGAGCTGAGTGTGAGCGTGCGTTTCCCAGACGTGGAGGACGGATTGGGCAATCCACCAGAAAATGTTCAGTACTGGCACAGTACAAACAAAGATTCTCTTCCTTACGGCGATTCCTCTCTTCCAGGGTCAGGCGAGACCGATCCACTTGCATGGCCTCCTCGGCGGGAGGCCTAGGCGCAGATTGCAGTGGAGACTGTGGGAGAGGTGGCCAGAGATCTAAGTCTTTTTCCTGGCGGAGCTCTTGATGCCTCTCAGAAAAACGCATGTCAATGCGAGTGGCTAGATGAATGAGTTCATGCAGGCTAGCAGGAGTCTCTCGTGCGGCCAGAACATCTTTAATGTTGCTGGATAGGCCTTTTTTAAAGGTCGCGCAGAGAGCCTCATTATTCCAGGAAAGTTCAGAAGCAAGAGTACGGAATTGTATGGCGTACTCGCCAACGGAGGAATTACCCTGGACCAGGTTCAGCAGGGCAGTCTCAGCAGAAGAGGCTCGGGCAGGTTCCTCAAAGACACTTCGAATTTCCGAGAAGAAGGAGTGCACCGAGGCGGTGACGGGGTCATTGCGGTCCCAGAGCGGTGTGGCCCATGACAGAGCTTTTCCAGACAGAAGGCTGACTACGAAAGCCACCTTAGACCTTTCAGTGGGAAACAGGTCCGACATCATCTCCAAGTGCAATGAACATTGCGAAAGAAAGCCACGGCAAAACTTAGAGTCCCCATTAAATTTGTCCGGCAAGGACAGGCGGAGGCTAGGAGTGGCCACTCGCTGCGGAGGAGGTGCAGGAGCTGGCGGAGGAGATGATTGCTGAAGAAGTTGCGAATGTTGGTGCACAATGGTGGACACTTCCGACAGCTGGTGGGTTAGATGGGCGATCTGTCGGGCGATATCAGAGACAACTGGCAGGGGAACCTCAGCGGGATCCATGGCCGGATCTACTGTCACGATGCCGGCTGGCAGGTAGTGGATCCTCTGTGCCAGAGAGGGATGGCGAGGACCGCGCTAGTGGACCGGTTCTAAGCCACTACAGGTTTTCACCAGAGCCCGCCGCAAAGCGGGATGGTCTTGCTGCGGCGGTAGTGACCAGGTCGTATCCACTAGCAACGGCTCACCTCTCTGGCTGCTGAAGATGCTGAAGATAGGTGAGGTACAAGGGAGTAGGCAGAAGCAAAGTCGGACGTAGCAGAAGGTCGGGGGCAGGCGGCAAGATTCGTAGTCAGGGGAGATAGCAGGAGATCTGGTACACAGGTTATAAACACACAAAACGCTTTCACTGGCACTAAGGCAACAAGATCCGGCAAGGAAGTGCAAGGGAGGAGGATAGATATAGTCAGGGACCAGGTGGGAGCCAATTAAGCTAATTGGGCCAGGCACCAATCATTGGTGCACTGGCCCTTTAAGTCTCAGGGAGCTGGCGCGCGCGCGCCCTAGAGAGCGGAGCCGCGCGCGCCAGCACATGACCGCAGGAGACGGGAACGGGTAAGTGACCTGGGATGCGATTCGCGAGCGGGCGCGTCCCGCTGTGCGAATCGCATCCCCAACGGCCATGAGAGAGCAGCGCTCCCGGTCAGCGGGACTGACCGGGGAGCTGCAGGGAAAGAGACGCCGTGAGCGCTCCGGGGAGGAGCGGGGACCCGGAGCGCTAGGCGTAACACTTCTATTAAAAAATCTTAATCCTTCCAATAGTTATTAGCTTCTGAAGTTGAGTTGTTGTTTTCTGTCTAACTGCTCTCTGATGACTCACGTCCCGGGAGCTGTGCAGTTCCTATGGGGATATTTTCCCATCATGCACAGCTCCCGGGACGTGACATCATCATTGACCAGTTAGACAGAAAACTTCAGAAGCTAATAACTATTGGAAGGATTAAGATTTTTTAATAGAAGTAATTTACAAATCTGTTTAACTTTCCGGAGCCAGTTGATATATATAAAAAAAGGTTTTGCCTGGAATACCCCTTTAAGGAAAATTATATTTATGTTATGGATGGTAATGAATGTGTGTGTGTGTTTGGAAGGATAATAGGTTAGAATCAGTAGTAGTAGGTATTATTTGTTAGATGAGTTAAGCTGGGCTGGCTGGTTAGGAAGGTCTTTTTATTCTGTAGCAAAAACTTGAGTTCTTATTCTGTAACAAAAAGTTTATATTTATGTTACTTTTTCACTGTTTATGTTTCAGCTGATTAAGCATTTTGTGTTTTGTAAAAGTTTTATATTTTTCTAATAAAAAGAGTCCCAGCTGTTGCAGAACTACAACTCCGAGCATGCCCAGACAGCCGAAGGCTGTCTGGGAATGCTGGGGGTTGTAGTTTTGCAACAGCTGGAGGCACCCTGGTTGGGAAACACCACTCTAGAGATTGCAAAAGATCAATATAAATCCTTAGTGTCAGCTCGGTTAGTTGGTTTTGCTCTGAATCCCTTTGTCTGATAACACATTTTGGGCAAAGATCAGAAACCAGTCACCCTGTCATAAATGCAATAATAAAAGATATGAAAGTACAGTATAGCAATGGATACATACATACTGACAAAATACACTGGTTGACGGTTATTAAAAGCATATTTAATCTTTTACTGATAAGTGTATGCAAAGATAACTGCAGTTCCAATGAGTTCCTTGAAACTCAAAGGGGTACTCCGGTGGAAAACTGTTTTTTCAAAATCAACTGCCAGAAAGTTAAACAGATTTGTAAATTACTTCTATTAAAAAATCTTAATCGTAATCCTTCCAGTAATTATCAGCTGCTGTATGCTCCAGAGGCAGTTGAGTAGTTCTTTCCAGTCTGACCACAGTGTTCTCTGCTGACGCCTCTGTCCATGTCAGGAACTGTCCAGAGCAGGAGAAGTTTGCTATGGGGATTTGCTCCTACTATGGACAGTTCCTGACATGGACAGAGGTGTCAGCAGAGAGCACTGTGGTCAGACTGTAAAGAACAATTAAACTTCCTGTGGAGCATACATCAGCTGATAAGTACTGGAAGGATTGAGATTTTTTAATAGAAGTAATTTACAAATCTGTTTAAAGGGGTAGTCCGGCCCTAAGACATCTTATCCCCTATCCAAAGGATAGGGGATAAGATGCCTGATTGCGGAGGTCCCGCTGCTGGGGACCCCCGCAATCTTTCATCCAGCACCCAGTTATCAGCCTCCGGAGCGAACATCGCTCCAGGTCTGATGAATCACGATCATTGGGCCGGAGTATCGTGTGGTCACGGCTCCGCCCCCGTGTGACATCATGCTCCGCCCCCTCAATGCAAGTCTATGGGAGGGGGCGTGGTGTGGACATCACAAGGGGGCGTGGCGGTGACTTCACAAGCCTCTGGCGCCGCATCGCTAGTCATCCGAAGTTCCAGGTTGCCGCAGCAGAGATCGCGGGGGTCCCAGCGGTGGGACCCCCGTGATCAGACATCTTGGTGGTCTTCTGGAGCAGTTTTACTATATATTTCTTCAGTTAGATGAGGACCTGTCTTATGGGGGATTTATGTCAAAATACTAAAACCAAATAAAAAATGTGACGGTATATTTTAGATTTTTTTTACTACAAATGACCAGCATGATGGTAAATGACGGGATAATCTTGCAGTGTAATCGGACTCTTGCCACAACACTAAACCCTCTGCTGTAACATTCCAGGCCATAAGACCTGACAAACCTGCATGACCAGAACTGAAACTGGACACGTGCAGAATTCTCCCAGTGCACTGCATTACGGCTGCATGTATGCTGAATGCCTGCATAATAAACATAGACTTTAAATAGACAATCAAGATCCGTGCATCATACATAGTTTTTAGGATTTGCTGGGTCAAAGGAGTCTTAGGGTGTTTTTACATGTTCAGGGTTTATATTTCAATTATGGAATACAAAGCCGGGAATGGACATGTATAAAGGAAAGATTAAGACTTCTCCTCTATTCAAATTCATTCCGGGCTTTTAATTTAATAACTGCAATAAAAAACCTGAACGTGTGAACACACCTTAATTGCAAATAACTAATCATTAAATATCACTTATTTGGAGCAGTTTTAAATAAGCAGGAATGTAGCAGCCTGTGTTCATCTTATTAGGCCATCAGTGGATATATACACACACATATTATATATATAAACAGTGGTCCCTCAAGTTACAATATTAATTGGTTCCAGGATGACCATTGTATGTTGAAACCATTGTATGTTGAGACCAGAACTCTATGGAAACCTGGTAATTGGTTCTGAAGCCACCAAAATGTCATCCAAAAAATAGGGAAAAGTGAGGAATAAAGAAAAATAAGTAGATAACTAATATAGATAAAGCAAATCCTTACATATAAAAGTAAGAAAGAGCTGCTGGAAGGTGTAATCACTGTCTATGTCAGTGTTTCCCAACCAGGGTGCCTCCAGCTGTTGCAAAACTACAACTCCCAGCATGCCCGGACAGCCAACGGCTGTCCGGGCATGCTGGGAGTTGTAGTTTTGCAACAGCTGGAGGCACCCTGGTTGGGAAACAATGGTTTAAGTAGAGGACAGGAGCTTCTTTAGGGTCCCATACAGTACACACAGTGTCCCAAATGGAGCCGCCCTTACTTGGTGTCCAAAGGAGCAGCTAACCCTGGCATGGGTAAGGAGTAGTACAGAATTTGTAGTTCCTCCCCGTACTGTAGGGGGTGCTACCAGACAGCCAGTCAGTGCATACACTTCAGTAATACAGGTGATTTACCAGTTAAATCAGTTAAAAAAAAGTTTTTTTACCCAAATATCCTTGTTAAAATGAGGATGCGTGTATACCCCGATAAACTCTGGCCCCGCAAAAGCCACTGCAGTAACTGCAGCAGCTTCTGCTGGGCCAGAGTCCCGCCACCACCCGATTTCCTCCCCATCCCCGGCTTTTATATTTACCTGTTCTGGGGCGCGCTCCTGCACGCTTCGATGGCGTCCTGCCCAGTCACTGTGCGCTGCACAATGACGAGTGACGTCACTCGTCAGCGCACTTCGACAGCGCAGGACGCCGCTGGTACCGGAGCCTGCAGGAGTGTGCCCCAGGACAGGTAAATATGAAAGCCGGAAATGGGGAGGAAATTGGGCGGCAGCGGCGGGACTCTGGCCCTGCAGAAGCCACTGCAGTTACATGATTATAAGTGGCCGCTTTAAATCATTGAACCACAGCAGCTTTTGTGTGGCCAGAAATAATTTATTGGCGTATAACATACAGATAGATTTAAGCTAAAAAAAAATTTGCTTAAAAAATGCGTGTTATATGTTGATAAATACGGTATATATATATATATATATATATATATATATATATATATATATATATACATATATATATATATACATATATATATATCCCTCTCAATTCCCCCACATAGAAATGATGTCCTCCTTACTGCCCCCAGTTGGAATTTATGGCTCCCTTAATGCCCCACTTAGAAACCATGCCTCCTTAGAGTCTCCTAAAAGAAAAAAAAAGTATACTCACCTAGCCGGCTCCCACTAAGCCATGTGCTCTCCTTAGGCCTGCAGCCTATGAGCAGCTAGAACAGATTCCCTGGACAGACGCAATAAATTGTATCATCATGTCAGTCAGTGGCTCATAGGTGGCCATCTTGAAGTTCCCGAAGCCTATGGTGTCATACTGACCTTATGAGGTTGTGCCATTGGATAGGCACAACACTATGGTAGGTTTAGGGTTTATGAATGTGGTACCAGTCTGCTGCTCATTGACCCCTATTGATATACCCGGAGGTACGGAATATGGAACAGGCGTATACAAAGAGAAAAAGGGGGGTCTTAATGGAGAGCTACTGTTTCAGGACATGAAAAATGCTTGAACCCATATGAACACTCAGCTCAGTTGTGCATTTATTCTCAATAGGAAAAGGGGAGTCTCTGACAGACATCTCACTATCTTCTGAAAAATGGCCGACTACAGATGGGTTCTTCTTATTTTGGGGATGTTGGTTTGGACAAGAATTCCTAGTTATGTTTTAGATCTCTTTTATGGGCTAGACATTGACTTACACTGTAGATACCTCCAATAGGTGCCACTAGAAAGCAAAGTGTCTTCCTTTTTTTCCCCCAGAGAGGATTTCCTTGCCTATAAAACTACCTAGACTAGCTGGGGGTCTCTAAAATGAGAACCATTACCACCTCCATACAAAACATCAGAAGAGTCAGGACACCCCCATACACATTAGACATTGGCTGGGCCTGATGTTGGAGCCATTGTGTTCTCTGTTGACACATTCCCTTTAAGGACAATGGTTGGGCTGGGAGGTTCTAGTTCTAAGTCCAAGTATCATTAGGATTTGAAAGAAAAACCACACCACATGTGACACCCTGATAACAGGTCACAATACAGCGCCTGCGGTTTTATAGGACTATTTCTGCACTACAAAGTGAAATATAGATTCACTAAGAGTAAACTTCAAGCTGATATCAAAAACAGGAATATCCAGACATGCAAAAAAGTGACTACTCATCCTCACAGGTAGGTCATACTAAATATTCAGTAGCCAAATGAAGGAAATACCCAAAAACCCTGCTCTAAAGGAAGGGACTCTATTAGAATGCCATAGCATTGGATTATTTCAATCATCAGTTTACGAATAGGGTTGCCACCTTTCTTGCAAAAAATTATGGGCCACGCTCATTTGCATAATTAATTATGCATGCATGGCCATCATAGGCAGTGATACAGAGATACAATACATATGTGGATAAAATTTTGCCCTCTTCTGACCCCAATAACTCTTTTTTTTCTGTATACTGTACAAGGGTCATTTTCTGCACCGTGATGTGTAGTTTTTAACGGTACCTTTAACGTTTTTTTAACGGTACGGTTTTGACTTTTTGATCGTTTTTTATTAAAATTGGGAGTTGCAGTTAGTTACGTACTAAAACTCCCAGCATGCCCTGATACAGCCTCTTGGGTCTGCTGCTGCCCCAAGCCAAAACTTCAACTTCCAGCATGTTGCAATATATTGTAGTATAGGTTATGATGCAACATGCTGGGAGTTGTAGTTTTGGGTCAGCTGCAGAGCCATAGGCTGTGTCAAGGAATGCCCCTTTAGGTAGTACTTGCAGTTCTCCTTTAGTGACACTTTTTAGGTAGTAATAGCAGTGCAGGTAGTAATAGCAGTTCCCCTTTAGTGACACCCTTTAGGTAGTAATAGCAGTTCCCCTAATGACACCCTTTAGGTAGTAATAGAATTTCCCTTTAGTGACCCCCTTTAGGTATCTGTAGTGGAGGCCCCTACTGCCAAAAAAGAAATTGAAAATACTCACCAGGCTCCAGCATATTACTCTTCTCTCCTCCGGTCTGTGCTCCAGCGCACAATGATAACATAATTCATACCCAGAAGCACAGACCGGAGCGCAGAGAAAGGACGCTCTGTGACTTGTGGCTGCCTGCATATCACGGGCGGCCACAAGAGTGATTGACAGAGTGAGGAGCCCATGGCTCTTTGCACCGGTAATCAGCACAGCGCTGAATTTAACTAGGCGTGTCTTTTAAAAAAAAACGCTTATAGTTAATAGCTGTCACTATCACTTAATACCTGTCACTAAATAAACTTTCCTAAACAAACTCAGACTATATTCCCTAACTACATCTAAACCCCCCCTAAAAACCTCTGTTTTATACCTTTTGTTCTAGAATACAGAGTGAGCTGCCGACGCTACGCCGCTGAAGCTGGTTCACAGAGTCTGGAGCAGCAGAGAAGCTGCAGCCGGCTGATTGACAGAAAGGGAGCAGCGCTGTGATGGTCACATGTCCCGGCAGCCGTCAGATTTCGGACTCATGCCAGGCCAGCATGAGTCTGAAATCTAGAGGCTGGGACATGTAGGGAGACCCCTAGTGGTGGGTTTTCCCAAGTTAAAATAAACATAGAAATAAACTTATATTTAGAAACTTATTAAAAATACCTTTCTTAGCAAGATATAAAAAGTTTTTTTTAATGACAGGTACTCTTTAAATGCATCCCGGCAATCGGAAAAATACCGCCCATAGCCGGTATTATCCTAACCACCTGTGGCAGGAGGACCTGGTGCTTGTTCAACCCCCATCCACTTTTCACTATCCTCGAGTAACTTACCCACACACTTGGTTTTCTCACTTTGTATAGATTTTAGAAAGTGGACACCAATACAGGTTCTTGGCACCTACTAAAATAAGAGATGTAGGCCATTTCCGCTAAATCTGGTCTTTCCTTCACCTAGGACAGGGGTACTCAATTGGCGGACCACAGTCCAGATCCAGACCACGGCCACCAGTCATGTGTACCGCCTGCTGCTCTCCCCTCATTCATTTGTATCGGTGTCTTTAAGACACCGATACAAATGAACAGCCACAGCCCAGGGCAAGGGAGCGCTGTGTTCCCTGCCCGGCCGCCAGACGCTTCTCCTTTGATGCAGGCAGCGCGATTGGCACTGCTTGCATCTTCTGCTCTGGCCAGGCCTGACAAGAAGAGGCCAGAACAGCGTAGCAGCGCGGGACCTGGGATGGTGAGCCTATTTTCCCAGGTGAGGTCATTCCGCCACCTGTGACTTTCCAGTTGTTACAGAACTACAACTCCCATCATGACCGTCTGTCTGTGCATGATGGGAGTTGTAGTTTGCAGCAGCTGAAGAGTCACAGTGGCAAAGTTTATATGGGGGCACAGTGGCATCATTAATTCTGGGGGCACAGGGACATTATGTATTCTGGGGGCACAGTGGCATCATTTGTTCTGGGGGCACAGTGGCATCATTCATCGTGGGGGCACAGAGGCATCACTTATTGTTTTATGGTACAATTAGTCGGTACATGGCACATTGTTTGTCAAAATTATATTTGGGGGCAAAGTGTGTGGCATTAATATACCAGGGAAATTGCATGTGGCAGTAATATACCAGGGGCATACTGTACCATGTGGCAGAAATATACCAGGGGCACAGCGTGTGGCTGTAATATACCAGGGGGAACAGCCTGTGGCAGACATACCTGGAGCACAGCATGTGGCTGTAATATATTAGGGGCATAGCATGTAGTAGCACTATACCAGGGGCATAGCGTGTGGCAGTAATATATTCAGGGGCACAGCATGCAGCAGTAATATAATCAGGGGCATAGCATGTGGCAGTAATATGTTCAGGGGCACAGTTTGTGGCAATATTATATTAAGGGGTACAGCATGTGGCAGTATTATATTAATGGGTACAGCATGTGGCAGTATGATATCCAGGGCTACAGAATGTGGCAGTATTATATTCAAGGGTGCAGCATGTGGTAGTATTATATTAATGGATACATGATGCAGCAGTATTTTATTCAGGTGTACAGTATGTGGCAGTAATATTTTCAGGGGTACAGTCTCTGGCAGTATTCAGAAAATACAGGAAACTGTAGGTTTATATCCTCCAGACTCCAGTCGTTTTGCCTAATTCCTTCATGCAGCCACTAGGTGTGAACCCGGCCTCAGCACTTTGTTTGGACCTTTACCAGTGGCCGACCTGGACAAGCGGACCCTCACTAAAAATAGTACCCCTGACCTAGGATAATGGTTTGATGCCCTTGCCTCATACTTATAAACTGGCCAAGACATAGGGGCTATATGGCGCCCTCTGCCCTTACATGCTCTGCCAGGTCTCTGACTAGCTACACCCTGGCCGAGGAGCATATGAAAGAATACATTAAAAATAATACTAATACACAACAAGACCACATTTTATCATCACATAGTGACTGGATAATACTATACTACTATACTACTATTTATAAAACACATACTATACACAGACCTATATTCCCTTCATCAAGTGCCCATACAGAGGTAGACCCCCCCCAAGTCATTAGCTAGGTGTCCCTATTGGGTGATTAGTTTCCCCATTATGTTGGTCCCCACCAATGTTGCCCCTTTATGTAGTTTCCCTCATGAGCGCAGTGAAAACATCCTGTGACACTCCTGGCCTCTCCTAGGCCGCAGAATTACAGCTGGTGTCACACACAGCAATTTGTTTTTATAAAACTGCGACCTCAAGTTTTTGCACAAATTCGGGGTTTACGCCAAAAATTGTCACTTTTTAGAGACTGAAGCCGGACATAGTGTTCATAAATTCCGCCCATATTCTAACTAAAACTGTTGGCCCTGAAAGGCCCATAAGACACCTGTACAGTCATATAGGTTTTCTATTATGGACCAGAAAGTTAAGTTGCTGTCAGGTTACAGGGATATAAAAACTGCTCTTCTGTACGGCCAACAACCTTATAGTATTATAAACATCCAGTATATTATCCTGCCTGGTATATTACACACTCATTTATCTCCTTGCTATATAGTTCAAACCAATTACTGGGAGCGACTTCCCATAACATACTTGAAAGAAGATAGATAAGTAGCTTTGTGACTAACCTCCAACAGAGCAAATTTCCAGTAAAAGACTACAAGAAATAATATATTAAAGGGGTACTCCGGAGGAAAATTAATTTTTTCAAATCAAGTAGTGCTGGAAACAAATTTGTAAATTACTTCAATTTAAAAATCCTAATCCTTCCAGTACTTATCAGCTGCTGTATACTTTATACTACAGAGAAAGTTGTGTTGTTTTTCCTCTGTCCGTGTCAGGAACTGTCCAGAGCCCGAGCAAATCCCCATAGCAAACCTTTCCTGCTCTGGATAGTTTCTGACACAGATAGAGGTGGCGGCAGAGAGCACTGTGGTCAGACTGGAAAGTACTACACAACTTCCTCTGTAGCATACAGTACTGGAAGGATTAAAGGGGTACTCCGGTGGAAAACTTTTATTTTTTAAATCAACTGGTGCCAGAAAGTTAACCCCTTAACAACAATGGACGTAAATGTACGTCATGGTGACGTGGTACTTAACGCACCATGATGTACATTTACGCGCCGACATGATCGCGAACACCGGAGCGGTTCTCACGTCATGCCTGGCAGGTCCCGGCTGCCATTAACCCCTCCGATGCCTTGATCAATACAGATCACGGCATCTGTGGCAGTGCGGTACTTTCATAGCATAATCCCAATATGCAAAGAAAGGAGGAATGGCACTCACCGCTTACTGTAATTTCTTTCTTTTATTCTCCATAAAGTGCAGGTGCTTTAAAAAGGCATTTCACCCAGCCGGGTGTGGACGCCAGTGCGCGTGCTACAGGTAACAATTGTTTCGCTCTGGCTTGAGCTTCAACAGACCGAAGGTCTGTTGAAGCTCAAGCCAGAGCGAAACAATTGTTACCTGTAGCACGCGCACTGGCGTCCACACCCGGCTGGGTGAAATGCCTTTTTAAAGCACCTGCACTTTATGGAGAATAAAAGAAAGAAATTACAGTAAGCGGTGAGTGCCATTCCTCCTTTCTTTGCATATTGGGATTTTGGATACTCTTCATTTTCATAAGGAATTGAGCACCACTAACTGTTATGGGACTGACCTGGTTCGCATAGGAGTCACGGGAAGCTTGGCAGTGCCGGACAGCTTTTTCTAATCTAAGTTGTGACTTTCATAGCATACATACATACACTATACATAGCACTGCACAGTATTAGCAATCAACTGATTGCAATGAATAGTCCCCCTATGGGGACATATAAAATGTAAAGAAAAAAGAGTAACAAAATGTTAAGTAAAAAAGTTAAAAAATTAGAAAAATCCCCTCCCCCAATAAAAAAAGTAAAACGTCCGTTTTTCCTATTTTACCCCCAAAAAAGCGTAAAAAAATTATTAATACACATATTTGGTATCGCCACGTGTGTAAAAGTCTGAATTATTAAAATATATAGTTAATCATCCCGTACGGTGAACAGCGTAAACGTAAAAAAATGTAAAACATTTATTAAATGTGAATTTTGTCACATTTTATTCCAAAATAAATTAATAAAAAATTAATAAAAAGTAAAACCTAAGCAAAAGTGATACTGATAAAAACTACAGATCATGGCGCAAAAAATGAGCCCTCATGTCGCCCCAGATACGGAAAAATTTGAAAGTTATAGGTAGTCAAAATAGGGCAATTTCAAACATACTAATTTTGTTAAAATGGTGTGAGATTTTTTTTAAGCGGTATAATTATAGAAAAGAATATAACATGGGTATCATTTTAATCATATTGACCCACAGAATAAAGAAAACATGTCATTTTTACCGGAAAGTGTACAGCGTGAAAACAAAACCTTCCAAAATTTGCTAAATTGTGGTTTTCTTTTAAATTTTCCCACATAAATAATATTTGTTTGGTTGCGCTGTACATTTTATGGTAAAATAAGTGATGTAATTACAAAGTACAATTGGTGGTGCAAAAAACAAGCCCTCATATGGGTCTGTGGATGGAAATATAAGAGAGTTATGATTTTTAGAAGGCGAGGAGGAAAAAACGAAAATGCAAAAATAAAATTGGGCCTTGTCCTTAAGGGGTTAAACAGATTTGTAAATTACTTCTATTAAAAAAATCTTAATCCTTCCAGTACTTATTAGTTGATGAATACTACAGAAGAAATTATTTTGTCTCTGTCCCTTTTAACCCCTTAACGACGCAGGACGTATATTTACGTCCTGCGCCGGCTCCCGCGATATGAAGCGGGATCGCGCCGCGATCCCGCATCATATTGCGTCGGTCCCGGCGCTAATCAACGGCCGGGACCCGCAGCTAATACCACACATCGCCGATCGCGGCGATGTGCGGTATTAACCCTTTAGAAGCGGCGGTCAAAGCTGACCGCCGCTTCTAAAGTGAAAGTGAAAGTGGCCCGGCTGCTCAGTCGGGCTGTTCGGGACCACCGCGGTGAAATCGCGGCGTCCCGAACAGCTGATCGGCCACCGGGAGGGCTCTTACCTGCCTCCCCGGTGTCCGATCGACGAATGACTGCTCCGTGCCTGAGATCCAGGCAGGAGCAGTCAAGCGCCGATAATGCTGATCACAGGCGTGTTAATACACGCCAGTGATCAGCATAGGAGATCAGTGTGTGCAGTGTTATAGGTCCCTATGGGACCTATAACACTGCAAAAAAAATGTAAAAAAAAAGTGTTAATAAAGGTCATTTAACCCCTTCCCTAATAAAAGTTTGAATCACCCCCCTTTTCCCATAAAAAAAATAACAGTGTAAAAAAAATAAAAAATAAACATATGTGGTATCGCCGCGTGCGTAAATGTCTGAACTATAAAAATATATCATTAATTAAGCCGTACGGTCAATGGCGTACGCGCAAAAAAATTCCAAAGTCCAAAAAAGCGTATTTTGGTCACTTTTTATACCATTAAAAAATGGATAAAAAGTGATCAAAAAGTCCGATCAAAACAAAAATCATACCGATAAAAACTTCAGATCACGGGGCAAAAAATGAGTCCTCATACCACCCCATACGTGGAAAAAAAAAGTTATAGGGGTCAGAAGATGACATTTTTAAACGTATACATTTTCCTGCATGTAGTTATGATTTTTTCCAGAAGTGCGACAAAATCAAACCTATATAAGTAGGGTATCATATTAACCATATGGACCTACAGAATAATGATAAGGTGTCATTTTTACCGAAATATGCACTGCGTAGAAACGAAAGCCCCCAAAAGTTACAAAATGGCGTTTTTTTTTTTATTTTGTCGCACAATGATTTTTTTTTCCGTTTGGCCGTGCATTTTTGGGTAAAATGACTAATGTCACTGCAAAGTAGAATTGGCGACGCAAAAAATAAGCCATAATATGGATTTTTAGGTGGAAAATTGAAAGGGTTATGATTTTTAAAAGGTAAGGAGGAAAAAACGAAAGTGCAAAAACGGAAAAACCCTGAGTCCTTAAGGGGTTAAAAACTGTCCAGAGTAGGAGAAAATCCCCATAGCAAACATATGCTGCTCTGGACAGTTCCTAAAATGGACAGAGATGTCAGCAGAGAGCACTGTGCTCGTGATGTCAGTAGAGAGCTCTGTGTTCCAAAAAGAAAAGAATTTCCTCTGTAGTATTCAGCAGCTAATAAGTCCTGGAAGGATTAAGATTTTTAAATAGAAGTCATTTACAAATCTGTTTAATTTTCTGGTACCAGTTGATTTAAAAAATAAATAAATAAATAAAAGTTTTCCACCGGAGTACCCCTTTAAGATTTTTAAATAGAAGTAATTTACAAATATGTATAACTTTCTGGCACCAGTTGATTAGAATTTTTTTTTCTCCAGAGTACCCCTTTAATATAATATTACAGTGATCCCTCAACTTACAATGGCCTCAACATACAATAGTTTCAACATACAATGGTCTTTTCTGGACCATTGTAACTTGAAACCAGACTCAACATACAATGCTATGGAATTTGCAAAACATGCCAATGGCTGGAAGAACTGACCAATCAGAATGGGCATTCACTGGTAAAACCCCTGTATTCCTAAAGTGCATGCACTGAATTCCTGTCTGGTAGCGCCCCCTACATTACAGGGAGGTATTACATGTTCTGTACTACTTTTAACCTGTGCTATGATTAGCTGCCTGGACACCAAGTAAGGGCGGCTCCATTTTACTTTTTTAGGACATTGCGTGTACTGTACAGGACCCTGAAGAAGCTCCTGTCCTCTACATAGACCAGTGTTTCCCAATGAGAGTGCCTCCAGCTGTTGCAAAACTACAACTCCCAGCATGCCCGGAGGCTGTCAAAGGGTCAAGCCCAAAGGCTGTCCGGGCATGCTGGGAGTTGTAGTTTTGCAACAGCTGAAGGCACCCTGGTTGGAAAACACTGAAATAGACAGTGATTACAGCTCCCAGCAGATCTTTATTACTTTTCTATGTAAGGATTTGCTTTATCTATATTAGTTATCTACTTATTTATCTTTAATCCTCACTTTTTCCTATTTTTGGATGACATTTTGGGGCTTCAGAACCAATTACCAGGTTTCCATAGAGTTATGATCTCAACATACAATGGTTTCAACATACAATGGTCATCCTGGAACCAATTCATATTGTAACTTGAGGGACCACTGTAATTCTTTCTGGACTCTTCTTACAGATGGGATGGATTCCGATAACAGCAGAAATGTCAAGGATTCTTTCACATGTGCAGTTTTGCTTCAGGCTTTAGAGGAAAAACTAGTAGTGGATTCAGAGAGAAGCAGACTCCTATCTATAAACTTCCCATCTAAACTTTTGGACAATGGCTTCAGAATCTGTCTCAAGATGGTGTGAAAAAGCATCCGCCCCCTAGACATCTCATCCCCTATCCAAAAGGACAGGGGACAAGATGTCTGATTGCGGGGGTCCCACAATTGGGACCCCCACGATCTCTGCAGCGGAGTACCCCTTTAAAGGAATTGTATCGTTAAATCTACTTTATTTGAAGATGAAGAAAAAAAAATATAGAAGACAATTCCACATCTGTCCAAAGCTTGTGTATTGTATTATATTGTAGTTTTGCATTTAGCAATTCACAAAATTGTGGAGTTTTTCAATGAATGTATTAAACTTTTCCACTACCATAATGTATTTAAAAAAAATCTCACAACCACTTAGATAGGTAACTCATGTTAGATGGGAAAGATGGGGCTTTGGTCTTACACGGAGAAATACAACTCAGCTGGCCCTATGGTGGTCAGCTTTGAGGAGTGGGATGTCCCACAAATCTTCCTATCGCCCATCATTGCACTGGGGGAGATCCTAATAACACTATACTCTGGAGGACTTCACACATCGCATAGCAGAATTTCGGTTACAGATTTTGCAACTACAATTTAAAGCAGCGTACAATACAATGGAAGTCAATTTGGATTTAACAAACAACATTCTTCTGGTCTACTTTCCCACAAGCATAATATGGACACGTGTTTCCATCCGTTTTATGGCTGCATGACAAGGCCTGACCCTGCGGCAGATGACCTGATAAGATCCAGATAGCTGTCAGCTCAGGTCATCAGACCAGTGGTTTGGCCTAGATCTGCAGCCATAAGACAGATGTGGAAATGTCTTCCTATTACACTCGTGTGAAACCGGCCTTAGGCTGTTTATACACTGAAATGATTACAAGTAGATTTTCTGTAAATTTCACTATAAGCATTGCAAATAGAAATTGGCTGCGTAAATTCATGACAGTTCATAGTAGGACTGACATGGGGAGAATGAGAAAACTCCCAGCGGGGCCTCAATGTGGGGCTGATTTTTCAGACCCATCCAAATTCAGTTCTTGTAAATTGTTGCAGATTTTTTAAACTGACACAAAAATTCTGCAGCAATTACAGTGCTCCCTCAAGTTACAATATTAATCGGTTCCAGGACGACCATTGTATGTTGAAACCATTGTATGTTGAGATCATAACTCTATGGAAACCTGGTAATTGGTTCTGAAGCCCCCAAAATGTCATCCAAAAATAGGAAAAAGTGAGGATTAAAGATAAATAAGTAGATAACTAATATAGATAAAGCAAATCCTTACATATAAAAGTAAGAAAGATCTGCTGGAAGGTGTAATCACTGTCTATTTCAGTGTTTTCCAACCAGGGTGCCTTCAACTGTTGCAAAACTACAACTCCCAGCATGCCCGGACAGCCTTTGGCTGTCCGGGCATGCTGGGAGTTGTAGTTTTGCAACAGCTGGAGGCACTCTCGTTGGGAAACACTGGTCTATGTAGAGGACAGGAGCTTCTTCAGGGTCCTGTACAGTACACGCAATGTCCTACAAAAGTAAAATGGAGCCGCCCTTACTTGGTGTCCAAGCAGCTAACCCTGGCACAGGTTAAAAGTAGTACAGAACATGTAATACCTCCCTGTAATGTAGGGGGCGCTACCAGACACCAGTCAGTGCATACACTTCAGTAATACAGGGGTTTTACCAGTGAATGCCCATTCTGATTGGTCAGTTCTTCCAGCCATTGGCATGTTTTGCAGATTCCATAGCATTGTATGTTGAGTCTGGTTTCAAGTTACAATGGTCCAGAAAAGACCATTGTATGTTGAAACTATTGTATGTTGAGGCCATTGTAAGTTGAGGGATCACTGTATATGACCCTATCCTTAAAGCGTACAGCCATTTGAATAAACTTTTCACATGCTGCCCAGACATGTCAATAGTTTAGATTGCACCAGTCTCACTCCTGAGACCCACTGTGCTCACATGTTACAGCCATATGAAGTGCACAGCAGAGTGTGCCTCACCTCCCGGCTGTCACTCAAACCTGACCCTTTGATTGCCTAATTCTATAGAGTGAAAAGGTCAGAAGGGGCTGCCAGCTGGGGAGTGAAGAGCGCTGTCATGCACTTCAAAGGGTTATAACTTGCAATCGCAGTGGGTCTCAGGAGTTAGACCTGGTGTGATCTAAAACTGGACATGTCTGGACAACATATCAAATGTTTATTCAAATGAATAATGAATGGTTTATAATGCCCTATGTGGGGAAGCAAATAACAGCTGACAGGGACCCTAATTCAGGGTTTTTGTAAAAGTCCATTTATTAGGCTGGGTTTGCATATGTCTGGCATTCCGGCATAGGTGAACTCAGCTTAGGTCTGGACGCAACTGATGCCACAACTGATGGCAAGTTGTCATCAGTTGTATGGCATCCGGCAACCATTGTTTCTGGATGCCTGATAGGGGAACGCAGCAAGCTGCGTTCTCCTGTTCGGTGCTCTCTGGCGTGTCCAACCATCCGGTGTCAAAATTGAGACACTGGATGATTGTGAACTGTCCCTTTCAAATGAATGGGATCAGTTCTAGCATCAGTTTCCCTCCGGTGCACACCAGAGGGAAACTATGCTGGACACCTGATATATGTGAACCCAGCCTTGGGACTACAGAGCAAGCATGCTGCCACACCAGACCAACCACCTGTTTCTGATAGACAGCTGTCAATATTGAGCACAAACACATAGCTGTCAATCAACAGCGTATAGGCAAACCAAAATGGATGCTCATGAATATAGCAGATTGTAGTGCACACTCGCTTTGTAGTCCCAGCTAATAAATGGGATTAGAGTTAAGACGAGGGTAGGTTTACACTGTGTTAGTACTCTCATTAGTTGTATCCATTGGTATCCCGCTGAAAACAGGATGCCAACATGTACTGTAAACGGGAGCAGCAGATCCCATTGATTTCAATGGCCAGAAAGGAGTCACCTAGGTACTCGATTTGGAACTTGTGAGCTATTTTAACAGAACTTCAAAACATAGCAGTCTGTGCTTTTGAATTATGGATACAAGTAATGAGAGCATTAACGCAGTGTAAACCTAGCCTGAGTCAGTCCAGAATTTGGGTCCATCTCACCAGGTTTATGCTGTTCTCAGTTAAGGCATCATAAAGCTGGTGGCAGATTCTTAAAGGTGTGTTCCCCAAAGGATAGGGGATAAGATGTCTGATCGCGGGGGTCCCGCCGCTGTGGACTCCCGCGATCTCTCAGGTGCGCTCGGCATTCGTTTAGAGCATCGGGTGCAGTGCCGGAGGCTCGTGAAGTCACGGCCACGCTCGTGATATCACAGCCATGCCCGCTCATTGCAAGTCTATGGGAGGGGGCGTGATGGCCATCACGCCCCCTCACATACACTTGCATTGAGGGGGCGTTACCATGACATCATGAGTGGGGTGTGACTGTGACGTCACAAGCCTCCACCCCGCATGGGCAGTCATCCGGCACAGAGTGAAGTTTGCTTGTGCACCGAATGTCAGGGGTGCCGCAGCCGAGATCACATGGGTCCCCAGCAGCCAGCTGATCATTAGGACAAATTGGCAGTGGTGCTACGAAAGTGCGGCCACATCCTTCTAACCAATAACCAGTTAATTAGATATCATTTCTCTTAATGCTTCAATGTAACTTCCACTAGATCCTGTATTTACATATGACAACAAACTCTTCCTTGGTCCAATCGTTTTACTGCCTGTGGTTTTCTTTCAGGATTCAGGTTGAACGGCTTGTTCCGTTTGGCAGCTGAGAGAATAATTGAAGGTTGGGTTAGGAGAGGGATTGGCCTCAGGTGAGCTTTGGCTTACCCCTCCCTCCAGTACATAAGGTTAGGCATGACTGTGAGCAGGCAGTCACAGGAAGAACGCCATGGCTGAGTCCCAGCTTCAGTGCTTGAGAGATGACCATGTGAATGAGAAGATCACCGAGAACTTGGTCTACTTCTACTACAGTGAGGATCAGAGAAGGTGCCTAGAAATTCTAGTCAACAATGGGATCCAGGCTTACAGACAGCACATTAAGGAGAACCAGCTAAAGGATTTTCTTTCTACCAAAGAACTAACAGAACTGAAAAGTGACTTTAGCAAATATGAAATTGAGAGTCCAAAGAAACAAAGAAAACAACAGGCGAGTAAGCAGGAGGAGAAAGAGTCCTCCCTACAATACTGGCCCGCACTCTCAGATACAGAGATCCCCCCTCTGGACCTCGGCTGGCCCGAAAAAGGGTTTTACAGAGGCGTCAGCCAGATGCTGGTTTATACCCATCCTCCTAAGGAAAATGCTCCCACCATAAAGGCCGTTGTACGAGATATAATCCAAAAAGCAAAAAAGGTAAGTTTGGCTGACTTCGTCTTACACTGGCCATAGACGGAAGGATTTTAGCATGCGATAGAACCAATATAGAAATCTTGGATTAAACTAGATTAATGGAAATGACTTTATTCATTGGGAAAATGTATCACAGTTTCTTTTCTGTCTGTGTTAGCAGTTTTATCTAGAGTATTTGTTCTTTGGATAGCTACGGAAACGTTGACTGTTACTTTGAAAAGCCCAGCTGTTTACCATTGCAGGCAAAGTCGTTCTATCATGCTAAGTATATATTTCGTACCTTCACGTGAAGTCTTGCACCCAAACTATCGTTGGCCCTCGTGAGAATAACAGAGATGAATCTACATTAGGCAGCGTGATGTATAGTGGAAGAGTTCAGACATGTCTAGACATTTATGAGCAGTCTGCATGAAGTATCCAAAAACAGTGATCCCTCACCTTACAGTGGCCTCGACATACAATAGTTTCAACATACAATGGTCTTTTCTGAACCATTGTAAGTTGAAACCAGACTCAACATACAATGTACGGACAGTCCAGATCTGTGAAATGTGTCAATGGCCGGAAGATCTGACCAATCAGAATGGGCATTTTACTGATAAAACACCTGTATTACTGAAGTGTATGCACTGACTGATGTCTGATAGCGCCTCCCTACAGTACAGAGAGATACTACATGTTCTGTACTCTTTACCTGTGCCAGGGTTACCTGCTCCTTTGGACACCAGGATAGGGCGACTCCATGTTCCTTTTTTAGGACATTGCGTGTTCTGTATAGGACCCCGAAGAAGCTCCTGTCCTCTACATAGACCAGTGTTTCCCAAGCAGGGTGCCCCCAGCTGTTGCAAAACTAAAACTCCCAGCATGCCCGGACAGCCTTTGGCTGTCCGGGCATGCTGGGAGTTGTAGTTTTGCAAAAGCTGGAGGCTCCCTGCTTGGGAAACACAGACATAGACAGTGATTTACAGCTCCCAGCAGATCTTTCTTACTTTTATATGTAAGGATTTGCTTTATCTATATTAGTTATCTACTTATTTTTTTTTTATTCTCACTTTTTCCTATTTGTGAAGGACATTTTCCATAGAGTTCTGGTCTCAACATACAATGGTTTCAACATACAATGGTCGTCCTGGAAGCAATCAATTAATATTGTAACTTGAGGGACCACTGTAATCACCTACAGATTTCACCTACATACAGAAATGTACAACACCTATGACGTAACAACTATACTTTTATTATTTAGGTCTTATTAGGGTATGGAGAATGATTTGACAAGGTCTCCTTATCTGAACGACACTGATAACAATGGATGTCTACTGATATCAACATTTGTTCTTAAATCCTTTTAGTCTTCCAATACTTAAAACAAAGCAAAAAAAAAAACATATGTCATGGATTTTATGACTTTAGATCACATATATGCCACCGTTCTTTAGTGCACAACTATGGAGCAGAAGTGTGTTTTTAGAAACCTAAGAAATATGCCATTTTCCGTAAGTGTTCCAAATGCTTATGTTCCCATTTGTTCGAAGGGGTGCCCCAATACTATACTGTATACGTTCTATATCTATTGTACTTCCTACATCCCTATATCCTTCTCCAGAGATTACACAAACCTATATAGCAAGAAAACTGTGGCAGACAACAACGTGAATGCAAATAATGTTTATTGTTTAAAATTACAATAAAAACAGGATTGGCGTCTGACAAATATGGAACATCTCTCATATGGAAGCTACTAATAATATGTAAAATGCCAGCATAGTATCTCAAGGTAATAGAATTCTATATAGCAGCATAACAACAATACACTGCTGTATCCAGATTCAGTGCATGGAAATATATGCTCCCGGAAGAAGGACGCAAGTCCAAAACGGACGTAGGGGTGGACGTCTCTCTGTTGCACTTTCTGCTTGCACATGTAGGTATTTTGCTGCTGTGATCCTGCGCTTGTACTGTACTTTAGCACTTTATGTATATATTTTCATGCACTGAATCTGGATACAGCACTGTATTGTTGTTATGCTGCTATATAGAATTCTATTACCTTGAGATGCTATGCTGGCATTTTACATATTATTAGTAGCTTCCATATGAGAGATGTTCCATATTTGTCAGACGCCAATCCTGTTTTTATTGTAATTTTAAACAATAAACATTATTTGCATTCACGTTGTTGTCTGCCACAGTTTTCTTGCTATATAGGTTTGTGTATTGGTGTTTCCTGTATTGGCAGTATAGATATGTCCATATACACATAGCCTTAGGAGCACCATAGGGACGTATTATAGTTCCCCTCCCATACTAGGCTTTTCACTGTTTTTTGTTGGTGTACTTCTCCAGAGATTACAATAGACCATTCATAACCTTCCGATCTGTGACCATGAAAGTGTTAAGTGCAGTCAGTGTTCTTTGGAATCCATCCCCATATAAAACATGTTACTTCCTGAAAGATTTTCTGACCGGAATGATCTATGGTGTTGTACAGTACATGGAAAGGGATTTATCACAGGGTTCTATCCAGTATATTATGTTCCCATTATTTTATCTTCAACTTCCTCTAATGGGACTCTGGTTTGGCATTTTTTTCTCTAACTACAGTGCTCCCTCAAGTTACAATATTAATTGGTTCCAGGACGACCATTGTATGTTGAAACCATTGTATGTTGAGATCATAACTCTATGAAAACCTGGTTATTGGTTCTGAAGCCCCAAAATGTCACCCAAAATAGGAAAAAGTGAGGATTAAAGATAAATAAGTAGATAACTGATATAGATAAAGCAAGATCGTACATATAAAAGTAAGAAAGATCTGCTGGAAGCTGTAATCACTGTCTATTTCAGTGTTTCCCAACCAGGGTGCCTTCAGCTGTTGCAAAACTACAACTCCCAGCATGCCCGGACAGCCTTTGGCTGTCCGGGCATGCTGGGAGTTGTAGTTTTGCAACAGCTGGAGGCACTCTCGTTGGGAAACACTGGTCTATGTAGAGGACAGGAGCTTCTTCAGGGTCCTGTACAGTACACGCAATGTCCTACAAAAGTAAAATGGAGCCGCCCTCACCTGGTGTCCAAGCAGCTAACCCTGGCACAGGTTAAAAGTAGTACAGAACATGTAATACCTCCCTGTACTGTAGGGGACGCTACCAGACACCAGTCAGTGCATGCACTTTAGGAATACAGGGGTTTTACCAGTGAATGCCCATTCTGATTGGTCGGTTCTTCCAGCCATTGGCACGTTTTGCAGATTCCATAGCATTGTATGTTGAGTCTGGTTTCAAGTTACAATGGTCCAGAAAAGACCATTGTATGTTGAGGCCATTGTAAGTTGAGGGATCACTGTATATGTAAATTACATACAATAAAACACTATAGGGTTGTTTTCTGTTCGAGCACCAGCTTGATACATTTAATGTAAGATTGGCAGAACTCCATAGTCCACATGGAACAGCTGGTATTAGTGTTCTATCCCAGGGACGTACCTGGGGATTGGCATTGCCTAATGTGCCATGTGGTGCCAATACGCCTGCTTTGACCACCTCTACTCTATTTACTGCACTTTGCATACCCAGATTCTTCAGTTGTTATTCTAAGCTATGGATTTTCCAGACGCCGTGTCATGAAGTTCTTTAGATCACGAGTGTGACTGATACTAGATGACCTCACGCTCCTTTTATGCATTGTAAAGCCAAAACAGTGCACCTGTTGTGTTAAAGGGGTACTACTGTGGAAAACTTTTTTTTTTTAAATCAACTGGTGCCAGAAATTTAACAGATTTGTAAATCCCTTCTATTAAAAAATCTTAATCCTTCCAGTACTTTTTAGGGGCTGTATACTAAAAATAATTCCAAAACAGAAATGCATTTCCTGTGATGTCCTGACCACAGTGCTCTCTGCTGACCTCTGCTGTCCATTTTAGGAACTGGAGAAAATCCCCATAGCAAACATATGCTTCTCTGGACAGTCCCTAAAATGGACAGCAGAGGTCAGCAGAGAGCACTGTGGTCAGGACATCACAGGAAATGCATTTCTGTTTTGGATTTCTTTTTAGTATACAACCCCTAAAAAGTACAGGAAGGATTAAGATTTTTTAATGGAAGTGATTTACAAATCTGCTTAACGTTCTGGCACCAGTTGATTAAAAAAAAAATAATAATAATAATAATTTTCCACGGTAGTACCCCTTTAATACATTGTTTCTAAATTCTTGTTTATTGTTATTTTTCTTTATTACTTGTAGTTACTGTAATTGTTTTTAAAACTTGGAAAATCCAATAAAAACACTTTGAATATAATATGGAAATCCCATACACAGTAGTTATAGACAAACTTTTTAGACATGAGTATACAAGCAATCATCCTAAAGGTAGATCTGGACTGTGTCTAGGTTCACATCAGGAAAGACAAATGCATTATAGAGTATTCCTAGTTACTGTGTTTTAGCAGGATTTTGCATAATGGTATAAGCAAAGTGCAAAGAGCCTGCATGGAGGCACATGAGCCCCTACAGTCCAGTGTTACTGTATTAATAGTGCTGATTTATAGTCCTATTATCTATGCTCCAAGCAGAATAAGCAAGGTTACGGAAGACCCAGATATAATAGGACAAACTACTGTGATAATAATACTTTTAAACAATAGCAAGAACGATTAAAAGTACCGGAGTTTCAAAAAGTACATAAGGACTCACTTTTAGCACTAAGGCCGGACTATGTAAAGTTATTTTGGTGACATACAAAGGTTTTACGGGATTTATGTTAAGTATAAAGTCCAGGATGTGATCGGCCCCACTGATCCCCTCTCTGGGTCTCGCTCACACACAACAAGCCATCTACTTGGCGGCTCTCCTCAGGCTCCATGTCACTTTCCCAGCATTGTCAGCCTCTAGTCCACCAATGTTTCTACAGCTTTCCGCTTGTTGTCTCTCCTGCAGTGTACAAGCTTTTTTCAGATGAACAGGCTGCAGGGCTACTTTCTCTCTTAAGCTGACAATACACATGCAATAGTTGCTGTTTGGCAAATTGCTATCCCTCCTAATCCTCCCCACACAATGAACATTTTGCTCGCATGAGCTTTCATGTGTTTTGAATGAAAAGAGGAGAGGTAAGCTGCTGTCAGACACCCCTTGCGATGGGTTTTCTCATCAAGAACAAAGTGGCTGGGCAGTTAATGTGCGTGGTTCTTCCTCCCCCAACATTATCTTTCAGAAAAGAGTGAAGAGGCCACTATACACATATGACAGTGTATAGGCCAACAGTAACCCCATCTAGTCCCTCACACAGACCATCCATGCTCTCTCCAATTGGCGCAATCTTCTCTCTCTTACTACTTTTTAACTGCTCCTCCCACTCAGTTCTGTGGCCCATTGCATTGGTGTCACCTTTAATATCCTCCACCCAGCACTAGGCTCTTCTTGGACACACACCAGTGCCTGTACTTCCCCTTGATGCTGACAGTCAAGGACTGTCTATTACCATGGCCAGTTATACTTTCTACCCCCAACATTATCTTTTAGAAAAGTGTGGAGAGGCCTCCATACACATTAGACAGCGTATAGGCCTACAGCAACCCCATCTAGTCCCTCACATGGACCACCTATGCTGACTCCTATTGGGGTTCAACTTCTGGGCTGTGGCCCACTGCATTGGACTCACCTTGTATATCCTCCACCCAGCACTAGGCTCTTCCTGGGTACACACCAGTGTCTGTACTTTCCCTCAATGCTGACAGGCAAGAGGACTGTCATTCCAAGGGCCCGTTAACTAGTCAGTCCATTATGACAGTGCTGGCCAGTTTTGCAACCCATGTCCAGATGACCTGTAAATTAAAGGAAACATTTATATCCCCCCCCCCCCAGCCTTTTGGGGTGGTAAGTATTAGGCTGCTGTGTGTATATGCATACATGGCACCTACAACATAGCAATCTATCAATCACCCCCCCCACCCCCACCCCCAGGGGTGGTGGGAATTTACTTGTGATGAATACAGCACAAGCTAAATTATTTACTGCATTCTTAAAGAGCATCAGATTGCGCTTTCCTATACAAAAAATGTATATTACACAATGGCCTGAAACCAAAACTGCCTGTTTTTGCCCAGAATAACCAACCAATTACACCAGTTGCTGGTATAATGAAGGCTGAGCTGTGATTGGTGACTGAGCGAAACCAGACAGTTTTGTTTCAAGGCAGATTGATGAATCTGGGCTAATCTATGTTTCTATAGTGATCAACAATGTGATGTAAGCTGGACCTAGAGGGCCAACCACTCAGTATAATCCTCCAGGTATGGGCCCCTAGAAAATGCATAAAAGCATGGATGACTCCCTGAGCATGAACGACACTTTGGTAGACATGCTTCAATGGATACTCCCACTGTATGTGAAATCTGAACTCCCTACGCATTTCTATCACCAGGAATGGTGATGTCATCAGGTGAGATGGATGTAAAGGGGGGTGTATCCGCATAAGTACTATCACAAAAAGATGTAAGGTTGTTGCTAGGTAATGGTATTCAGCAGGTCGATGGTCCTTTTATATGAGGACAGATAACCCAAATGCAACAGAGATCAACTCCTGGTAATGGAGTGAGACATAGCATAGTCCAGAACCGTCAGCCTCCGCCATAGTCATGCTGAGGTCATGCCCCTAGTCCGGAGTACAATAAGAAGGTGAGAGATCTGGCAGCGCGCATCTGCAGTGGCAGAGGGCCAGCATGTATAGCTGAATATATATATATATATATATATATATATATATATATATAAATTTTTTTTTTTTTTTTTTTGCAAAACTACAACTCCCAGCATGCCCGGACAGCCGTTGGCTGTCCGGGCATGCTGGGAGTTGTAGTTTTGCAACAGCTGGAGCCACACTGGTTGGGAAACACTGACATATTTTGGGAGCATGTACCTCTGATGGGAGGCTTAAAGCCTAACAGACATAGGATATTTAACAAGGAAATGTAGATGTTTTACTATACAGAATAACACTCACTATGGAAAATTTAACATTTTGAGCTTAGTTCTCCTTTAAATGTTATCAAATTGATGCATCAGCACCAGATACTATCAAAATGAAAGCACAAGAACTAAACAAGTGTACACTGATATCTATCTATAGGTGTGCCCCAGCCTGAATGTAAAAGTAAATGCTAGGATTGACATGTAAGTTTTGCTTTGAATTTCCCGGAGATCATTTCCTCCAGTTATTTCCTCATTGATTCACTAAAGCTCTTGTGTCAAATTCATTACAATTCTTTCTTTAATTTTATCAATTTTTGAGAACAAATAGGAATTTATCTATTTTCCTTTTTATTTACAGCTCCATTCTAAAAATGAAAATGTAATAGAACCAGTCAGCTCTCCTGACACCTCTGTTTTACTACTTACTTTCCCATAAAGTAACCACAATAATTTTTTTATGGTTGATTTGTTTCCTGAATGCAATAAGAAGCAAGTTTCTATATAGTCTTTATTAAATAATTTCCTACCATTTAGCTGCTACTAAGAGAAAGATAAGATAAATCTGTCAGATGAACTTTCTGTTCTCTTAGGGGGAGATTTATCAAAACCTGTGAAGAGTAAAACTTGCCCAGTTGCCCATAGCAACCAATCAGATCACTTCTTTCATTTTTTAGGAAGGCCTGGGAAAAATGAAAGACGCAATCTTATTGGTTGCCATGGGCAACTGGACAACTTTACCTCTGCACAGGCTTTGATAAATCTCCCCCTTAGTGTTAGAGATCAGAGTGAGGAGGGATTAACATACCAGCAGGGGGGGGGGGGGTTGGATATCCTTGGAGGACACCTCAAACAAGCTGTAGATAGATCAGAGAGCACATTTAATTTAATTTGTTTAAAAAGAATGGCGTTTTCTATGTTTTGTGTTTAAAAAAGCTGCCATTAGGTGTCTCCCTACTTGTCCAAAAGCACATTTCCCCCTATCTCTTGCACAGACATTGGACTCCTGCTGGCCTGGCAGAAGTCCAAAATCAGGAAATACAGTCTGAAGTGCTGAGGGGGGGGGGGGGGTGCAGCCATAGCCAATCATAGCTCGTCACACACCGAACTGCTCTGGGCTGTGTGGTGTAGCAGAGTGAGGGAGGAAGTTGTCCTTCAGATGATGTCACACCTGCTGGGGAACGCCCCTTCCTAGGCTGTGAATCTGACTGAGCTTGTCATAAAATACAGGCAATGTCAAGGTAGAAAAATATTAAAAAAATAATAAAAATAAAAGCAGGGGGTGGTTTATCATGATGGGGGGAGGGAACTGGGAGGAGTATAAAATCTAACAAGATCATGACAGGTACTCTTTAAGTTTCAATGCAAAGCAATACAGTAATACAGCAGTACCCATTGGGAAAGATTTATCAAAAGCTGTGCAGAGGAAAAGTTGCTGAGTTGCCCATAGCAACCAATCAGATCGCTTCTTTCATTTTTGAAAAGGCCTCTGAAAACTGAAAGAAGCGATCAGATTGGTTGCTATGGGCAACTCAGCAACTTTTCTTCTGGACAGGTTTTGATAAATCTCCCCCATTGTGTCTAAGCCTTTAGTACAGATTATATGCCAGGAAAAGCTCTTAGCTTCTTATGTTAAGTACATTCATAGAGCTATAATCCCATATTTTTTTTATATATTCCTTGACATTCATAGACCTACAGTTACTTTGAGGAGGCAAAAATAATGCCTTTTTGGTCTTTGTCACGGTGGTGTCAACTGTATGTGGCTCCTGGGGTGGCCCAAAATGGCTCTAAACAGCATATTGTGAAAGTACCTTATAAATACTTAGAAACCCATTGCACAATGGCACATTTGGCAGTAATCACTCCCTATGGACTGTGTGGACAGATCTCTATCACTTTTGCACATGTGGCACCTAAAGTGTTTCTCATTCTTCCTTGCAAAATGTATCAAACTTAGCTAAGTTGTATGGAGAATAAGAATGATCAGCTATGTTAAATAAGTCACAATTGTTAACTAGATAAATAGTTTTTAAGCCATCCTTATGTGGTTTTAGCTCCCTGGTTTTGGTCGTTGAAAGCTTCCGAGTTGCATTAATGAAGTGCGGGGGCTTTATAGATATAATGTCCAAAAAGAAAAAGAAACACGCAAAACAGCGCACACCCATAGATATCAAAAGAGTACTTTTATTAATACATAAATCAAAGAGACAGACAAGATTGTTTAAAAACATTTAAAACAGGCCTAAAGCAGCCAAAGCACAAAAACGGGGTGAGCTCCCTCAACAAAGGGATCGCCACCCAGGGCACATGCCTAATACAGTACATCAATATCGTCCCTATGTCATACAAATAAACTACCGCATAACACTAAATTATCACAACAGCCCATATACAACCTGTATTCTCATGTAGCAAGTAGTAGTGAAGTGACACAGGACGGTTAGTGGAGGTGTTACCAGGCAAGTGCCCCCCTAAAGACCCCACGCGTTCCGTTGCCCGTCGGCAACTTCCTCAGGGGTGTTGACACCCCTGAGGAAGTTGCCGACGGGCAACGGAACGCGTGGGGTCTTTAGGGGGGCACTTGCCTGGTAACACCTCCACTAACCGTCCTGTGTCACTTCACTACTACTTGCTACATGAGAATACAGGTTGTATATGGGCTGTTGTGATAATTTAGTGTTATGCGGTAGTTTATTTGTATGACATAGGGACGATATTGATGTACTGTATTAGGCATGTGCCCTGGGTGGGGATCCCTTTGTTGAGGGAGCTCACCCCGTTTTTGTGCTTTGGCTGCTTTAGGCCTGTTTTAAATGTTTTTAAACAATCTTGTCTGTCTCTTTGATTTATGTATTAATAAAAGTACTCTTTTGATATCTATGGGTGTGCGCTGTTTTGCGTGTTTCTTTTTCTTTTTGGACATTGTATTACGTTGATACGTATAGCAGCACCCCTTCTATAATTGATATAGCTGAGCCCGCTCACATTGTAGTGTTTGGGGCTTTATAGATATGGCATTTGGCCTTATAATGTAACATACGGTAGTTAAACTCAGACTGTGTCAGAAGTTTGTCAACTACTGCTGTATGTATTATTCTTGCTGTCTAGTACAGGACCAGGAGCACTTTGAATGTCTGGAGCCATCCGTGACTGATTACTCATGTTTGGGCAGCGAGGTAAAGCTCAATGATCGGGAGCTTCACAATATTAGTTCATTACTAGGTGCTGGTGGAAATATGTTTTAATGTTGAATAAACTTCTTTCGAAGGTATGGCACCACATAATAATATAGTAATCACCAGGGCCGGCCTTAGGTGTTCAGGCGCCCTGTGCGAGCTAACCTTGTGGCCCCTTAATCAGTCCCCTGTCCCCCTTAATCAGTCCCCTGCCCCCTTAATCAGTCCCATGTCCCCCTTCACCAGTCCCCTGCCCCCCCTTAATCAGATGCAGACCCCCTTAATCAGGCCCTCCCCCTTCACCAGTCCCCCTTAAGCAGACTCAGACCCCCCTATACCAGTCCCATGTTCTTATTACTCAGTCCCCTGTCACTCATAATCACACCATCTCCCCACTTTACCCCTTAATCAGACCCTCCCCCCTTCACCAGTCCCCCTTAATCAGACTTAGATCCTAGTGTAGGATTTGCAGAAATCTGGAAAAGCGGAGTAGATTAGAGTGTAGGGTTTGCAGAAATCAGGAAAAGCTGAGTACATGAGAGTGTAAAATTTGCAGAAATCTGGAAAAGCGGAGTAGATTAAAGTGTAGGGTTTGCAGAAATCAGGAAAAGCTGAGTGCATGAGTGTAGTATTTGCAGAAACCTGGAAAAGCTGAGTAAATTAGAGTGTAGGGTTTGCAGAAATCAGGAAAAGCTGAATAGATTAGAGTGTAGGATTTGAAAGTTGACAGCTAATGGTGCTGAGCAGTCGAGGAAAAATGAGTTCCAAATGTATACAATACTGCAAAGAAAAGAGACTGACGCACTCACCACTCTGGTCAGTTCTTCTTTAATTCAGTACTGTGAAGCAGGTACAGTCATCAATGATGCAGGGGCGCAGCGGGACGGTATCCGTTTCGCGTGATGTACACGCTTCGTCTAGCCAACGCTCACCGTCCCGCTGCGCCCCTGCATCATTGATGACTGTACCTGCTTCACAGTACTGAATTAAAGAAGAACTGACCAGAGTGGTGAGTGCGTCAGTCTCTTTTCTTCCCTGTATTATAATAATAATAGTAATAGAGCAGTTAAATAGATGCCCAGTAACCAGGATGTGATCAAACAGTTCATCGATAGAATGCATTTATGGTACAAACAAAGTCAGAATCTATTTTAGGGATTTAATTATATAGGAATTTCCAATACATGAAATAGTGATACAATACATAATGAAATAAATAAATAAAATACATGAATTAATATCATTGTTACAGAATAGTTAAATTGTTAACAAGATACTCAATCTGTTAAAAAGGGCTCATATAGGCAGATAGACCCGCTGTAGTAGAGCTATGATAAATCTATAATAAACAGATGGACTCAATAGAATGGTTTGAGTCCAGCAGGAAGTGGTCGGAACATAGGGGGAGATATATCAAAACCTGTGCAGGTGGTGCAGTTTCCCATAGCAACCAATCAGATCGCTTCTTTCATTTTTAAAAAGGCTTCTGGGAAATGAAAGAAGCGATTTGATTGGTTGCTATGGGTAACTGCACTACTCTTTTACACTGGTTTTGATAAATCTCCCCCATAGTCTCTAGCTAACGACATTCAGGCCATTAAAGGGGTACTCCGCTGAAAACTTTTTTTTTTTTTATCAACTGGTGCCAGAAATGTAACCAGATTTGTAAATTACTTCTATTAAAAAAATCTTAATCTTTCCACTACTTATCAGCTGCTGTATGCTCCACAGGAAGTTCCTTTCTTTTTGAATTTCCTTTCTGCCTGACGACAGTGTTCTCTGCTGACACCTCTGTCCGTGTCAGGAACTGTCCAGAGTAGGAGCAAATCCCCATAGAAAACCTATCCTGCTCTGGACAGTTCCTAAAACGGACAGAGATGTCAGCAGAGAGCACTGTGGTCAGGCAGAAAAGAAATTCAAAAAGAAAAGAACTTCCTGTGGATCATAACAGCAGCTGATAAGTACTGGAAGGAGTAAGATTTTTTAATAGAAGTAATTTACAAATGTGGTTAACTTTCTGGCTGGCATCAGTGGATTAAAAAAAAAAATGTTTTCAGTGGAGTACCCCTTTAAAGTAAATGGACCCACTGCTGTGGGCGGAGGTATATATTGGTATCCCTTTTTTGGCAGGATGCCGACATATACCTGTAAAGTACAGCAAAGTTGGTTCAACTTCAAAATGCATTATACCAATGTGCGCCTACTTAGAATGGAAAACTTTATAAAGTGTGATGTTTAGTTCACACTTTAGTCCCAATATAATGAGAAGGGAAGTTCCTAAGATCAGAAGGGGGAATATCTGGCGATTCCTCCTGAACATCTTGAGAAAAGTGATTACAGTCGGTACAACACCCATAGCTGAGGGTATTACTTACCTGTAAAACCTGATATACCATATATCTTCCTTTTTAAGGTGTTGCCCTAAGCGATTATCTTTCTTTTTTTCTTTTAATTCCCATGTAGTATCCCGACTGCTGGGAAATAGAAAATGTGGTACTTATGTTTCTTTTTTCCCACTGTAGATAAGTACCTGCCATGGCAGCAGTTTTTTTCCCTCTGTTTGTTCATGTTTGGCCAACAACTATTGAATGTGTATGGTAGCACAGACTGCAAACATCAAAAAAATCTGGTCTTAGGGCTCTTTTAGATGGGGTGACTCATTCCCTTAAAGGGGTACTCCGCTGCTCAGCGTTTGGAACAAAATGTTCCGAATGCTTAGAGACGGCGCCGGGAGCTCGTGACGTAATAGCCCCGCCCCCTCATGACATCACGTCCCGCCCCCTCAATGCAAGTCTATGGGAGGGGGCGTGACAGCCATCACGCCCCCTCCCATAGACTTGCATTGAGGGGGCAGGGCGTGATGTCATGAGGGGGCGGGGCTATGACATCACGAGCTGACAGCTCTAAGCATTCGGAACATTTTGTTCCAAACACTGACCCCCTTAAGTGGGTGCTGATCTTGTAGATTGGTGCTCCTTTAAATAGATTTCCCATGGCTCAACAATCATGCAGGCATGACCTCATGAACTATCACAGAATCGATTGTTTGCGTGGATCTTTACTACCATCATTCTTCTGCCGCACTTTTCCCATTATAAGGGAAGATGTGCGATCAGCGAACAATAATTTTTTTAACCCACTTATATGATGCGATCAACCAATGGAGACGTATTTGCATAATTTGCTGGCTGATTGCTGGGCCTGTAACATAGGGCAATATCAGTCTATTTGGCAGATAATCACCCCCTGTGTAATAGGGCCTTTGGGGGAGATTTATCAATTTCTGTGCAGAGGAAAAGTGGTGCACCCATGGCAACCAATCAGCTTGCTTCTTTCATTTTTAAAGAGATATGTGAAAAATGAAAGAAGTGATCTGATTGGTTGCCATGGGCAACTTCACCACTCTTCCTCTACACAGGTTTTGATAAATCTCCCCCTTTATGTATAAACCAAGGATCGAGGGTCCTGCACATTGAGCTTACAGTGCAATGCAACGCAGTGACCAACGAAGGTTTTCAGGGCTCTCGCTGAACAAGAGAGTAGCAGTCTTCAAGTAGCCATTGTGAATGGAGTGGTAGTACACTTGTGTGACCAAAGCTCCATTCATTGTCTATGGGACTGACAGTGATAGCAGACTACAATCTTAGTAAGACCTATAGGAGTCAATAGAGTGGCAGTCACACAAGTGCGCTGCTGCTCCACAGATCCTTGACAAAGTGCGCACGTGCATGAAACGCGTTGGGGCATACGAGATGGGGCACTTGGTGTAAGCGGAGGAGATTATGTGGATTGGAATTGTATTTTAATTTATATCAAATAAAGAATTTCTTTTATCTGAAGATCGAGAGGATAATTTTCACTTGCTGGCACTACTGCTCCATCCATAAAGGGCACTCATCGACTGTTCTCTTGATTTTTAGGGGGCCTGAATGACAGACCCCCGCAGCAACAAATGCTTTTGGTAGGTCAATCCCTTTAGACTCTATTGACATGTACTAGTAAATGCTTGTATCACCAACTATTATATAGCTCTATTATACAGCAGTATAAAAAACATGTGCTGGCCAAAAAACCTAACAAACTACAGTTATCTCTCACTCAGTGCCCGTAGCCTCCGATATAGTTGCTCAAATTTCTGCCGGAAGTGGAGCATGTCTGACACCAGAGAAACTATACCAGAGGCTACGGGGACCGAGTAGGAGGTAAGTATAGTTTTTTTTTGTTTGCTTGTTTTGCCAGTCTGGGCGTGTTTAAAAAAAATTTAAAATACAGATTTGTATGGTGTAATTTCTGGAACTGTAAGACAAAATTGACAAATGATACATACAACAGAATCACACGTAACTATTATCTCCTACTTTCTTGTCTCTTTGTTTATCTGAGCAGTTGGGTTCATCCAGTGTTTGTTCTGTAAGTCATTGCTTACCTAGAGATGCCCACATTTATTAGGCTGGCGCAGTCTCCAGGACACCTTGGCAGATTTCCACTTACACGTGTCAGCCTGAGAACAATGACGAAGACTTACAAGTGAAAGTCATTTCTATTCATTTAAAAATATTTATTTTAGGGGAGGGCATAACATCGCATTCAGGAAACCCAGTGCACGTAGTCAGTTGCAGATATTGGGGGTAATTTATCATTGGTTTTATCCGGTTTTTCTTGTGTTCATTTGTTGCATGATTTGTCGCATTTGCTGTTTAGAGACTTTTCATTGTGCTTTTGCTATAGATTTTCTTTCTAAAATTGTATAGCTATGCCATAGTTTGGTTAACTTTTTGCAGCAGCCATGAATTTATCATGTTCGATTTTTTTCGCCCAATTTGTCACAAAGCCCTTAATTTGTTGCAAATCTAAACCAGCCTAAGCTTGACTTAAAAATTTGGCACAACAGGATAAAAAGTCGCAGAGAAACCATACTGATGTGTACTTTAAATAAATGTACTAGTGCTTATTAAATGCTATGCAACCATTTAATAAATTGGTGCAAGTAGGAGGAGGGGCACAGTGGAGCACAGTTTAGGTTTCGCAAGATGGGCAGTTTTCTAGTCATCTGACAGGAGAGGAGGAGCAGGAGCAGCTAGAGGAGCTAGAGGGTTATGAGGTGAGACAGAGGACCCAGACACACCGTGCCAGTATGCAGTGGAGGTGGAGGCAGGGAGTCCCTCCGTGTCACTTGCACAAATGGCACGATATTCAGGAGAAAATGAAGATAATTGGTTTTCTCAATCCAAAGAATGATAAAGGTATCCCTTGGTGAAGGTAAATATTATATAGCAAAAGTGGAAAATCACCAATAAGGTTTAGATATCAAATCTTAATTTATTTCACTGATAAAATCGTTATCAAAAAGTGTTAACTAATAATGGGAGGGGGGTGAGGGTACAGGTGAGTGCCTACACTCAGAGCCCTGCCTAATCTAGGGGGGGTACCTAAACTAAGTGTGGATAGGAATGGGAAACATAGAGACAATATATACAGATAAGTTAGCCTCTTCTACCAACGCGTTTCGCCTAATGTGGAGACATAGGCTCCTCAGGGGACAAGAGGGCAACAAATATATACAGCGATGACAAAGTATTAGTACATTGAAACATAGATGAGTTAACACTTAAGTACTAAACAATTGACATAGAACAGATACAATCTGATAAGTAGAAGAAGATGGAAATTGGTCACAGTGGTCAGGGACAGTCAAACTAGGGTATATGTTGTCAGTGTCTAATTGTCAAGATAGAGATGCATAGAGACATTTAGAAATGGGATATCAAATACAGTACAGTATTAGACCTAAATGATGTATGATGGTGTCCTATACAAGTTAAGGTATTAGTAAAGAAGTAATCTTCAGAGTATTTATATTCACTCCATGTACAATTCCATACTGCAAAAAAACAAATTAGAGGACATGAGACATCCAATCTCAAGGAATATTTATAGAGATTCCAAATCGTATATCAATTTATCTTACCACAGGTGTGAATAAGTGGTAGATGCCATAATCAATAAAAAATGATGATAGATCAAGAAGGTAACGTTAGATCTAGACCAAAAAGAAAAATACAAGAAATTGTAGTGTCCAAATATAGTACAGCACCAAATAAATAGAAGACAAAGGGCCTATCACATACCCTGATACGACAGCCTGTACATGTATGATATCCCATATAAGCCAGATTCAATTGGTTCCAAATCAAAATTGATAACTGTGAACCCAAAGAAACATCAATTGGAATTATCCATGTGCTTATAGTATGAAAGTATACTGATGAAGTAATAAGATACAAAGTAAGCCAGTTGTACTGACCTGTCCACAGCCACTAAATAGAGTCAGCGTGTGCATAAACAAGATGAGACCATTTTAGCCTGAGATAGATCCCAGGTAGCTAAGGAAAGAAGATATGACGCCAGGTCAAAAAGAAAGCAAACTGAGTGAACAATCTGTAAACAAGATGAGTGAATAGTCTATGAGCAAAATGCATAAACTAACTGCTAAATACCTTATCAGATGAAGATATGATGTCTACCACCGGAGATGGTGAGCGCCAGCACGCCGCTAGATATCAAGGCTCACCCGGCGTTTAAATAGAGCTCCCGGGCGTGTTAGATAATGCTGCTTCCGGTGTATGGAACGCAGCAAAGACGTCACATCCGGCGAGTTGACCCGCACAGAAGGCGGAAGTAATCGCGGCGCCACACAGATCGTGTGGAGCGCAACCGGAAGTATGCTGTGGTTTGATGGACCGCAGACCCTGGCAACCACCGGTGCCTGGAACGCAAAGCGATATCTCTTCCGGTCCCCATGAACCGCAAGAAAGGAGCAATAGAAGTTAAAGAGAAACCGCAATTGGTCAAGATGCTAACCTAGATTGACACCAAAAAATGACACCAAAGCATGTCACATCACATCGGGTTATAATCTATTGACCTGGCATATCAGTTCAAATATATGGAAAGAAAATAAAGATAAATATAAATCAAGTACAGTAGGGATAAGGGAGCCTACCTGAAAAAACACACATGAAACATTATAGATAGTCTGTCTGTTCGAATACCACTGAGACCCAATGATATAGATGGCAAACAAATGATGAAAATAGGGATAGGAGGAGGAGGGGGGGGGGGGGGGGAGGGGACCAAAATAAAAAGTCCTATAACCTCTAAGGGTATCCACCAAGATTTTAAATGTATGATGCAAACGAAATTGCGTCATTAAGTCCAAAAGGGACAAAAGTCCGCAACTGGTAAATCCATTTTGTCTCCATTTGAAGAAGTTTTTTGTCTAGATCTCCACCCCTATTATCAAGTTGGACCGTAGTAACACTCTGGAAAGTTAGATTACAAGGAGAGTCTGAGTGAAAGAGATGCATGTGATTAGATAGGGTTTTATCCCTTTTATTTCTTATATCCCCTATATGCTCTAGAATACGTCGTCTAAATTGTCTACTAGTTTTTCCGACGTATCCCTTGGGACAGGTGCAGGAGGCTAAATAAATGACACCCATTGTTTTGCAATTCGCATAATTGCGATTAGTGTAGACATGATCGTCAGTATAACGTTTAAAGATTTTTGATACTTTTATGTAGTCACAGGCTTTACATCCCCCACATCTAAATGTGCCCTTGATTTTTGGGTTAAGCCACGTAGATTGTTTTGGAGTGGAGAGGTGACTATGTACTAGGAGGTCCTGTAGATTTTGAGACCTTCTATAGGTCACTATTGCTCTATCTTCAATAAGTTGTCCTACCAGGGGGTCACTTTTTAAGATTGGCCAATGACAATTGATAATTGATCTGATGTCTGATGCTGCTGCATCAAAGGTGGCAATTATGCGTGGGGCAGTCGTCTCATCAGGAATCCTGTCTTTGGATTTAAGAAGACTATTTCTGTCCTTAGTACAAGCATTTTGGTATGCCTGTTTAAGAACTCTGTCGGGATATCCTCGTTGTCTGAAACGTGACCTAAGGTCACTGGCCTCTAATTTAAAGGCATTATCTGAAGAGCAATTTCGTCGAATGCGATGGTATTGCCCCTTAGGTATACCCTTTTTTTAAGGGGACTGGATGATGACTTTCCCACCTAAGTAGATTGTTGCCTGCAGTAGGTTTTCTGTATACTTTAGTATGAATAGTGCCGTCTTCACTCCGTTCCAATGTAACATCTAAAAAATTTAGGGAATTTTTATTAATCTCATATGTGAACCTTAGGCCAATATTATTCACATTGATATCTTTTATAAAGTCATGAAAGGATTCAGATGTTCCAGACCAAATGATCGCTATATCGTCAATATAGCGTGCCCAGAGTATGATGGAATTATGGTACATTGAGTAGTGGTCATTGAAGATAACCGTTTCCTCCCACCAACCCAGGAGCATGTTGGCATATGTGGGGGCCACTGGGGACCCCATTGCCGTGCCCCTGAGTTGGTGGTATATTTTACGGTTGAACAGAAAGAAGTTATGTGTCAAGATGAATGATAGTAATGTCATAATTAGATTGTTATGGGGTGTCAGAAGTACACTTCTGCTTTTCAGATAGAACTCGACTGCCTCCAAGCCTGACTTGTGAGGAATGGAACTATAGAGGGCTTCCACGTCGATCGTACACAGCCAGTGATTTTGTTCCAGGGTGATACCCTCCAATTTTAATAATAGATCAGTTGTGTCTCTGGTGTATGACGGTAGACTCAGGACAAATGGTCTAAGTATTTTGTCCAAGTAGATGCTTATATTTTGGGTCAAATTGTCCACACCCGAGACAATTGGGCGACATTTAAGAGGTGATAACCCTTTATGTACCTTAGGTAATCCATAAAAAGTAGATGTCCGTGGGTGGAGAGGAAGTAAAAAGGAAAACTCATTCTCATCAATTAATTTAGCGGATTTTGCCTCCAGAAGGATGTTTTTAAGTTCCTTGTGATATTTTATAGTGGGATTGTAATCTAGAATTCGATAGGTAGTGTTATCGTTCAATACCTGTAAACACATTTGAACATATTGGTCCTGATTCATAATCACCAAATTCCCTCCTTTATCAGAAGGTTTGATAATTATATCGGTATTGCTTTTGAGTGACTCGAGCGCGGCCGACTCCGATCTTGATAGATTATAGCTGGGTATTTGGAAGTTAGAGAGAGTAAGTTCAATATTTCGACAGACTATATCGACAAAACTGTCGATACAGTCATGATCTCCTACTGGTGGAAATCGGGTACTTTTAGGTTTTAATTTGGTAAAAGGGCCTTCTCCTGGAACCCTGTCACTTTCTGATAGCAGTGAGTTAAGTGTGACTATACCTTCTAGGTCCGACGGAGTGATACCAAGGGTGGTACAAGTACGTGTGTCCTGCATTTTAAAAAATTTTTTCCACTTTAATTTTCGTCCAAAGAGATGGATATCTTTTATCCATTCAAACGTTTTAGGGATAGCTGTCGGTACAAATGATAGACCTTTGTTTAGAACTGCTCGTTCATGTTCTGTAAGAACATGTGCAGAGAGATTGATGATCTGATTGTCCGTTAGTTCTACTAGCTCCTGGGTACCTGTCCTTGTGGCCCTTGCTCCAAAAAAGAGGGAGAAGATGATGTATATGATTGTGATTGTCCAACCATTGATGGATGAAGAGATGCGGCTGGGATAGAGGGATTTTGTCCAGAAGGTGTAAATGACCCTCTTCCTCTTCCTCTTGGGTTCCTGCCCCTGCCTCGTGGATTGTGATTCCATCTCTGTCCACCGTATCTCGTTTTGTATGGTGAACGGTAATTGGGATTTCTGGATTTGTCAGAATCCGATAGTTCTGCTTCCGAAGAGGAAAAATCGGTATCGGTAATTCTGTTGGGCTCCTGTCCAATGAAGGTATATGCCCGGTTGTCCCTAAATTCTGTGAGATCTCTTTTAAATTGTTTGTGTTTACGTTCTTTCAGCACAAATTTGTATTTCTCTATGTTGTTTTGTAGCTCACCCTCTTTTTTGGTAAAGTCTGGGTCACTTCTCAATGTATTAGCAGTCTTTATCAGGTCTTGTAATTTTGTTGTAACTGTATCTAAATTAATCTTTTCTTCGTCTAGAAGGAGCTGCATAAATCTAATAGACGCAGAAGTCGCTTCCTTTTCCCATTTAGTCATTAATTGTGGAGTCCTGGATCGAACTGCTGGAATTATGGAGATTCTCAAACCCTTTGGGACAATATTATGAAGAATATAGTTCTCCAATGACTTAACCTCCCACCAAGATTTTAGTTGGTCTTTATATGTTATATGTAGTTCTTTAAAAATAGTAGTGAGTGTTGGGATGGATTTGTTGATTTGAATGAGTTCTTTCTCTGAAAAAACCTCTCTAGCCTCCTCATTCCACCCCTCCGTATTCAGGGACTGTAGAAAATTGCTAGCCATCTCAAGTAAGATTACTCAGAACAATAGCCTCTAAAAGGGCTAGAAAATATTATCAAGAAATTCAGGAGAAAATGAAGATAATTGGTTTTCTCAATCCAAAGAATGATAAAGGTATCCCTTGGTGAAGGTAAATATTATATAGCAAAAGTGGAAAATCACCAATAAGGTTTAGATATCAAATCTTAATTTATTTCACTGATAAAATCGTTATCAAAAAGTGTTAACTAATAATGGGAGGGGGGTGAGGGTACAGGTGAGTGCCTACACTCAGAGCCCTGCCTAATCTAGGGGGGGTACCTAAACTAAGTGTGGATAGGAATGGGAAACATAGAGACAATATATACAGATAAGTTAGCCTCTTCTACCAACGCGTTTCGCCTAATGTGGAGACATAGGCTCATCAGGGGACAAGAGGGCAACAAATATATACAGCGATGACAAAGTATTAGTACATTGAAACATAGATGAGTTAACACTTAAGTACTAAACAATTGACATAGAACAGATACAATCTGATAAGTAGAAGAAGATGGAAATTGGTCACAGTGGTCAGGGACAGTCAAACTAGGGTATATGTTGTCAGTGTCTAATTGTCAAGATAGAGATGCATAGAGACATTTAGAAATGGGATATCAAATACAGTACAGTATTAGACCTAAATGATGTATGATGGTGTCCTATACAAGTTAAGGTATTAGTAAAGAAGTAATCTTCAGAGTATTTATATTCACTCCATGTACAATTCCATACTGCAAAAAAACAAATTAGAGGACATGAGACATCCAATCTCAAGGAATATTTATAGAGATTCCAAATCGTATATCAATTTATCTTACCACAGGTGTGAATAAGTGGTAGATGCCATAATCAATAAAAAATGATGATAGATCAAGAAGGTAACGTTAGATCTAGACCAAAAAGAAAAATACAAGAAATTGTAGTGTCCAAATATAGTACAGCACCAAATAAATAGAAGACAAAGGGCCTATCACATACCCTGATACGACAGCCTGTACATGTATGATATCCCATATAAGCCAGATTCAATTGGTTCCAAATCAAAATTGATAACTGTGAACCCAAAGAAACATCAATTGGAATTATCCATGTGCTTATAGTATGAAAGTATACTGATGAAGTAATAAGATACAAAGTAAGCCAGTTGTACTGACCTGTCCACAGCCACTAAATAGAGTCAGCGTGTGCATAAACAAGATGAGGCCATTTTAGCCTGAGATAGATCCCAGGTAGCTAAGGAAAGAAGCCAGGTCAAAAAGAAAGCAAACTGAGTGAACAATCTGTAAACAAGATGAGTGAATAGTCTATGAGCAAAATGCATAAACTAACTGCTAAATACCTTATCAGATGAAGATATGATGTCTACCACCGGAGATGGTGAGCGCCAGCACGCCGCTAGATATCAAGGCTCACCCGGCGTTTAAATAGAGCTCCCGGGCGTGTTAGATAATGCTGCTTCCGGTGTATGGAACGCAGCAAAGACGTCACATCCGGCGAGTTGACCCGCACAGAAGGCGGAAGGATATCCCGACAGAGTTCTTAAACAGGCATACCAAAATGCTTGTACTAAGGACAGAAATAGTCTTCTTAAATCCAAAGACAGGATTCCTGATGAGACGACTGCCCCACGCATAATTGCCACCTTTGATGCAGCAGCATCAGACATCAGATCAATTATCAATTGTCATTGGCCAATCTTAAAAAGTGACCCCCTGGTAGGACAACTTATTGAAGATAGAGCAATAGTGACCTATAGAAGGTCTCAAAATCTACAGGACCTCCTAGTACATAGTCACCTCTCCACTCCAAAACAATCTACGTGGCTTAACCCAAAAATCAAGGGCACATTTAGATGTGGGGGATGTAAAGCCTGTGACTACATAAAAGTATCAAAAATCTTTAAACGTTATACTGACGATCATGTCTACACTAATCGCAATTATGCGAATTGCAAAACAATGGGTGTCATTTATTTAGCCTCCTGCACCTGTCCCAAGGGATACGTCGGAAAAACTAGTAGACAATTTAGACGACGTATTCTAGAGCATATAGGGGATATAAGAAATAAAAGGGATAAAACCCTATCTAATCACATGCATCTCTTTCACTCAGACTCTCCTTGTAATCTAACTTTCCAGAGTGTTACTACGGTCCAACTTGATAGTAGGGGTGGAGATCTAGACAAAAAACTTCTTCAAATGGAGACAAAATGGATTTACCAGTTGCGGACTTTTGTCCCTTTTGGACTTAATGACGCAATTTCGTTTGCATCATACATTTAAAATCTTGGTGGATACCCTTAGAGGTTATAGGACTTTTTATTTTGGTCCCCTCCCCCCCCCCCCCCCCCCCCTCCTCCTCCTATCCCTATTTTCATCATTTGTTTGCCATCTATATCATTGGGTCTCAGTGGTATTCGAACAGACAGACTATCTATAATGTTTCATGTGTGTTTTTTCAGGTAGGCTCCCTTATCCCTACTGTACTTGATTTATATTTATCTTTATTTTCTTTCCATATATTTGAACTGATATGCCAGGTCAATAGATTATAACCCGATGTGATGTGACATGCTTTGGTGTCATTTTTTGGTGTCAATCTAGGTTAGCATCTTGACCAATTGCGGTTTCTCTTTAACTTCTATTGCTCCTTTCTTGCGGTTCATGGGGACCGGAAGAGATATCGCTTTGCGTTCCAGGCACCGGTGGTTGCCAGGGTCTGCGGTCCATCAAACCACAGCATACTTCCGGTTGCGCTCCACACGATCTGTGTGGCGCCGCGATTACTTCCGCCTTCTGTGCGGGTCAACTCGCCGGATGTGACGTCTTTGCTGCGTTCCATACACCGGAAGCAGCATTATCTAACACGCCCGGGAGCTCTATTTAAACGCCGGGTGAGCCTTGATATCTAGCGGCGTGCTGGCGCTCACCATCTCCGGTGGTAGACATCATATCTTCATCTGATAAGGTATTTAGCAGTTAGTTTATGCATTTTGCTCATAGACTATTCACTCATCTTGTTTACAGATTGTTCACTCAGTTTGCTTTCTTTTTGACCTGGCGTCATATCTTCTTTCCTTAGCTACCTGGGATCTATCTCAGGCTAAAATGGCCTCATCTTGTTTATGCACACGCTGACTCTATTTAGTGGCTGTGGACAGGTCAGTACAACTGGCTTACTTTGTATCTTATTACTTCATCAGTATACTTTCATACTATAAGCACATGGATAATTCCAATTGATGTTTCTTTGGGTTCACAGTTATCAATTTTGATTTGGAACCAATTGAATCTGGCTTATATGGGATATCATACATGTACAGGCTGTCGTATCAGGGTATGTGATAGGCCCTTTGTCTTCTATTTATTTGGTGCTGTACTATATTTGGACACTACAATTTCTTGTATTTTTCTTTTTGGTCTAGATCTAACGTTACCTTCTTGATCTATCATCATTTTTTATTGATTATGGCATCTACCACTTATTCACACCTGTGGTAAGATAAATTGATATACGATTTGGAATCTCTATAAATATTCCTTGAGATTGGATGTCTCATGTCCTCTAATTTGTTTTTTTGCAGTATGGAATTGTACATGGAGTGAATATAAATACTCTGAAGATTACTTCTTTACTAATACCTTAACTTGTATAGGACACCATCATACATCATTTAGGTCTAATACTGTACTGTATTTGATATCCCATTTCTAAATGTCTCTATGCATCTCTATCTTGACAATTAGACACTGACAACATATACCCTAGTTTGACTGTCCCTGACCACTGTGACCAATTTCCATCTTCTTCTACTTATCAGATTGTATCTGTTCTATGTCAATTGTTTAGTACTTAAGTGTTAACTCATCTATGTTTCAATGTACTAATACTTTGTCATCGCTGTATATATTTGTTGCCCTCTTGTCCCCTGATGAGCCTATGTCTCCACATTAGGCGAAACGCGTTGGTAGAAGAGGCTAACTTATCTGTATATATTGTCTCTATGTTTCCCATTCCTATCCACACTTAGTTTAGGTACCCCCCCTAGATTAGGCAGGGCTCTGAGTGTAGGCACTCACCTGTACCCTCACCCCCCTCCCATTATTAGTTAACACTTTTTGATAACGATTTTATCAGTGAAATAAATTAAGATTTGATATCTAAACCTTATTGGTGATTTTCCACTTTTGCTATACAAATGGCACGATGCATGCGTGCGCACTTGCTTGCGTAGTGACAGCGGAATTGTCACCACTCGGCAGCGGGATGACTTCTGGGTCTCCACCTTATTGGACCTTTGCTACCGGCACAAAATGGGGGGCCTTTTTTACACCCACTGAGAGGGAGGACAAACTGACCTACTACAGAGATATCCTAGTCAGTTGGTTGATGCATATCTGCGCCATTGTTCATCCTCTTGCAGGTCTCACTCGGGGAGGGGGGGCCCTCTGTGCTCACCTTCCACTGCCATGGCTGCTGGGGAGGGGTGGCAGGAGCAGTACCAGCTCCATTAGCAGCAGCCTGAGTCTACAGTCGCTGATGAGTAGCTTTCTTCATCCGCATAGTGAAGCAACTCATCATCAGCAGGTAGACCTGGAGCAGGACCTGAACCAGCAGGTGGTGGCATACTTTGACATGGCCATGCCAACACACCTTGAAGATCCGCTGGACTTCTGGGCAGCCAAACTTGATTTGTGGCCGCAAATAGCAGAGTTTGCCCTGAAAAAGCTGTCCTGCCCAGCCAGTAGTGTGCCATCAGAGCGGGTGTTTAGTCTGGCGGGGGCCATGGTAACCCCAAGGAGAACTCATCTGTCCACGAAAAATGTAGAGAGTAGATTGACCATGGTGCCACACCAAGACTTCACAAATATGGATAGTGCAAAACATATTTAAGGTGCTGCTCCCCAGTTGCAAACATTCCTCCGCATCAGACCACAAGTAAGTATTGAGGATATCCATTAGCTAAAACGTAACTTTTCTTAGGATAAAATATATGTATCCAAAAATGTTTTTAAATCAAACAAAAGGAAAGGTGTGCAAAAAACACCATATGCCACCTACACCACCAAGTATTGATGTGATGCAAAGACCTCTAAAAGGTGGAAGGGAACAACGTATGGTCCATTGGGCGGCCCCACACAGGAACCAATCCCTATTTCCACCTAAAAACCCTGGGAAATGGCAGTGTTTGCAGGTGGAAATAGGGAGAGAAAACAAAAGATATATCAGTCCTCTAGGTTATATGAGTGAAATTAGTGGAGAAAAACAAGTGTAAAAATAAAAATAAAAATATTAAAATATAAATTTGATATTAGGAACCAGGTATATAGGTAATGGTATAGGGCAGGGTTCTCAAACTCAAATTATCCGGCGGCCACTGGAGGTAGCAGCTGGGTGAGGCTGGGCCACATGCACCCCTTACATATAAGGCCCCCATAATGCGCCCCTTATCATCCACCAGCAACACCCCCCACATGCAGTAGCACCCCCATCATCCACCAGCAACCCCCCATTCCCCCTACCCCGTGTGGTAATAGCATGAGCTGATGGATGATGCAGGTGCTACTTCTGGGGGTTCCCCACATTAGGAAGGCAGCAGGTTCCCCACATTAGGTAGTAGCAGGTTCCCCACATTGGGTAGAAGCAGGTTCCCCACCTTAGGTAGAAGCAGGTTCCCCACCTTAGGTAGAAGCAGGTTCCCCAAATTAGGTAGAAGCAGGTTCCCCACATTAGGTAGAAGCAGGTTCCCCACATTAGGTAGTAGCAGGTTTCCCACATTAGGTAGTAGCAGGTTCCCCACATTAGGTAGCATTGTCGCCCCCCGCCCCCCCCCCCCCCCCCCCCCCGACTCTCGCACACACATAGACACACTTACCTGTCCTGCGCTGCTCCTCTCCGGCGGCCCGACGAGTGACGTCACTGATGTCCTCATGTGCGGGTCTGTGGAAGGACGTCACTTGCAAGACTCGGGCCGGCCAAACGGAGACGCGGGGTAAGTGAAGCCTTACAGCATTTATCGCTGCTTGCTCGAAGCAGGGCTAAATGCCTGAAGAAGCTACCTGAAGAAGTATGACCTCCCTACAACGCCTGGGCATGCTCCTGATGAGGTGGCAGATGGTCTCCTGAAGGATGTCCTCCCAGATCTGGACTAAAGCATCCGCCAACTCCTGGACAGTCTGTGGCTCCATTGGTGGATGGAGCGAGACATGATGTCCCAGATGTGCTCAATCATATTAAGGTCTGGGGAATGGGGGGGCCAGTCCATAGAGTGGTAGCTTGGGGGAGTAGGGTATATGGGGGTGTAGCTGTGCGGTTACTAAAGGATGCTTGTTTAACCCTTTCTATTTGTGATGCCAGGGTGAGGGCTATTCTCTGTATGCTTGTCCTACCGCCACCATTCCCTTCCATGTGCTCAGTATGAACCTGCTTTCATCTTTGAAGAGCACTGGGCAACAGTGGGGAATTTGCCAATCTTGGTGTTCCCTGGCAAATGCCAAACATCCTGCATGGTGTTGGGCTGTAAGCACAACCCCCATCTGTGGACGTCGGGCCCTCATAACACCCTCATGGAATCTGTTTCTGACCTTTTGAGTGGACATATGCACATTGATGTCCTGCTGGAGGTCATTTTGCAGGGCTCTGGCGGTGCTTCTCCTGCTCCTCCTTGCACAAAGGTGGAGGTAGCGGTCCTGCTGCTGGGTTGCTGCCCTCCTAAGGCCTCCTCAACGTCTCCTGATGTACTGGCCTGTCTCCTGGTAGTGCCTCCATGCTCTGGACACTACACTGACAGACACATAAAACCTTCTTGCCACAGCTAGCATTGATGTGCCATCCTGAATGAGCTGCACTACCTGAGTCATTTGTGGGAGTTGGAGACTCCATCTCATCCTACTACTAGAGCAGTGGTTCTTAACCTTGTTGGAGGTACTGAACTCCACCAGTTTCATATGCGCATTCACCGAACCCTTCTTAATTGGAAAAATAAAATATGATTTTTTTCAAATTCAAAACATAGGAGGTATATATTTAAGTATATAATTATACATAGGTGCACAAAAGGAACAAAACCTTTAAAGAACAAAACCATTAAAGGGGTAGTCCAGTGGTGAAAAACTTATCCCCTATCCTAAGGATAGGGGATAAGTTTGAGATCGCGGGGGGTCCGACCGCTGGGGCCCCCTGCGATCTCTCTGTACGGGGCCCCGGCTCTCCGCCGAGATAGCGGGTGTCGACCCCCGCACGAGGCGGCGGCCGACACGCCCCCTCAATACATCTCTATGGCAGAGCCGGAGATTGCCGAAGGCAGCGCTTCGGCTCTGCCATAGAGTTGTATTGAGGGGGCGTGTCGGCCGCCGCCTCGTGCGGAGGTCGACACGCCCCCTTCCAGCGGGCTGTCGGGGCTCCGTACAGGAGATCGCAGGGGGCCCCAGCGGTCGGACCCCCCGCGATCTGCAACTTATCCCCTATCCTTAGGATAGGGAATAAGTTGCTCACCACTGAATCACCACTGGACTACTCCTTTAAGACACATTAGGCGCAGGCAGTGTTCCCCCACACATTAGGCGCAGGCAGTGTTCCCCCCACACATTAGGTGCAGGCAGTGTTCCCCCACATTAGGCAGGCAGTGTTCCCCCACATTATGTAGGCAGTGTTCCCCCACAGATATACAGCCTCCAGTCATATACAGTGTATGGCTGGAGGCTGTATGCCTGTGTACTGCCCACTTCAGTGCTCCGACCTCCGCTCCGGCTATAGCAGTAGGTCCCGGGACCGGTGGTCGGAGCACCGAAGATGACGTGCAGCTGGTCACTTACCAAGCTGGCCAGCGCGCGTCTTCCTCCTTCTCGATCCTCCGGTCCTCGAAGCCTTATTTTCTATGGGCGCACACACGGGACGTCAGTGACGTCCCGGCGTGCACTATCTCCTGGCGGCCCCTGCGTTTTTAAACTTTAATGCAGGGCCGCAGGGAGTTAATAGTGATGGGGGGAATTGCCCCGTCGCTACAGGACGGGCAAACACCGGCTCTGCTCGGGGCCCCCAGCAATTGCTTGGTTTGCCTGTCCTGTTGCGACTGGCCTGGAGTCGCATGTGTGTCTTGACCTCCGCCGGACCCGCAAGACTGACTCACCGAACCCCTGGGGTTCGATCGAATCGAGGTTAAGAACCACTGCACTAGAGTGAAAGCACCACCAGCATTCAAAAGTAACCAAAACATCAGCCAGGAAGCATAGGAACTGAGAAGAAGTCTGTGGTCACCACCTGCAGAACCATGCCTTTAGTGGGGGTATCTTGCTAATTACCTATAATGTCCACCTGTTGTCTGTTGCATTTGCAAAACAGCATGTGAAATTGATTGTCAATCAGTGTTGCTTCCTGAGTGGACAGTGTGATTTCACAGAAGTGTGATTGACTTGGAGTTACATTGTGTTGTTTAAGTGTTCCCTTTATTTTTTTTGAGCAGTGCAGATATATACTAGCAGCATTTTATATGTTCTTATTGTTTTATGATTGTATTTTATACAAATTATTATATGTATTGGTTGTGAGTCACAAGTGCCCTTTGACTACACCGCCTAGTTCACCAATATCTTAATAAATGTATTTACAATATATTGTATCCATTTATGTTACTTATTTGCATACGAATAACGTCCAATTTACTTACTATATACCTGGTTCCCAATATCACATATTTATATTTTTATTTGTACACTTATTTTTCTCTAATAATTTCACTCATATAACCTAGAGGACTGAGATCTTTTGTTTTCTCACTTTGTCTATACACTCCTGGGGTGTGGGAGTTCATCTCAGTAACCGTCGGTTATATTTAGATTAAGTGAGTTCACCCACCCCATACCTAAGAAATAGGGAGAGGTTCCTGTGTGGGCTCCCTTTTTAGGGCGAGTAACACTTGCCAAGAAGAGAATTAATAAATCGAGAGTAGGGCCTTACAGGGAAAGTTTTTACAGACACCGGTTACAATGGACCATACGTTGTTCCCTTTGCATCACATCAATACTTGGTGGTATAGGTGGCACATGGTGTTTTTTGCACACCTTTCCTTTTGTTTGATTTAAAAAAAAAATTGGGGTACATATATTTTATCCTAAGAATATTATTAAAAGAAAAATTTTACGTAATGCATATCCTCAATACTGACTTGTGAACACTAACACTTTTACAATAGAGACCGTTTTCTTCTGCCTACCTGCCTCAGCTACTATTTTGACCCTGCCACTCGCTTGATGCCACACATCTGATGCCAAGTTCTCCTTTTTTCACCAGCCTTCATCACCAGGTACTGGTATTGCCACCCACCACCACACTATGTTACCAGGTCACTTTATGGACTCCTGATGCTGCAGATGCCACCTCCAGGCTGTATCATTCAACCACTATATGGTCTCCTCATGCTTCCGCCACCTTCAGGCTGTGTCACTGTATGGCCATGTGGTCTCCTCATGCTGCTGGCACATAAAATAAAACTTTTTAGGTTTATCTATTTGAAATCTTCAATTTAAATGTTAAAAAATATCTTTAATCTTTTCAATTGTGAGGCCCTATGGTCTTGTCAGACTGTTGCCACCTCCAGGCTGGGTCATTCAGCCACTGTATGGTCTCCTCATGCTGCCGCCACCTCCACGATGTGTCATTCAGCCACTATATGGTCTCCTTATGCTGCCGCCACCTCCACGCTGTGTCATTCAGCCACTATATGGTCTCCTCATACTCCATACCACCATAAGGCTCTGTCATTGTGCCACTCTGCGACAATGATTCTAATAGCAACACCTCTAATCTGCATGTCATACTGAATAACAGTATTATTTCACTAACCCAGCACACACCCTATGCATCTTACAGCAAGACAAAGTGTTCTGCGTCCCTATTGAATAGCCTTTTTTAATACAGATTCGCCATGAATAAATTCGGACTGAACCTAATTTTTTCGGAAAATTTGGCAAACCGGCCGAATCGAATCTTTTAAAGATTCGCTCATCTCTAGTTATAATAATGATTGGTAAATACAGTATTACTAAACAAGTCAGTGCCAGGACACTAGTGTTATGTACTAACATCTAGTCCTTGTAGCAGAAAAATAAAATTCCTCAATACATACCTGAAGATCATCTGAGACCCAATGAGCATCGAAATGGTAATGATAACATTGATAAATAGGAGAAGAATGAACGGAACACCGGATCACTACAAAATCAAGGCTTCTTTATTAAATCATAGTCTGAGCAAGAGTTACAAGAACCATAGGGAGAAAATTAGGACAGACAGGACATCCTGTCTTGAGTGTTCTGTTCATTCTTCTCCTATTTATCAGTTTAACATGTATACATAGAGCACCCCGGGCTGCAGATACAGCAATTACTATACACTCCGGACCATTCCCTGCCGGTCAGAGTGAACAGCTCATAATAAAAGCTGTAACCAGGTGTATTCTTCTTCTGACTTAGCAATGTTACAATTTCCCACCAAACAATCATTTTAAAGAAACACTCCCACAAAAAGTTTTATCCTCCGGCCCATTACCAAACTACATGATATAAACAGAAATACAGCTCATTTTGTTACAGGTAATGTTATTATGAGCTATGTGTGCACAAAAATTCAGGGTCTATAGTTATTCCTATAAAAGGCTCGATGTGCGTCTTATAGGAAGGGTTAAAGAAATCAACACGAGACACTGTAAGAGTCATCAAGTCTCAGTGACGATCGCATAATACCGCCAGGGTCTGGGATGGAGCGGAAAGCTTCACAATAAAGTCATGTGAGTTGGGGAGATGTCATATCACACATAACCCACATACAAGAGTGGTGAAGTTACTTGCAAAAAGTAGCCATGTTTTTCTTATTTCGTAGAACCCTTCAATGGGGTACTCCGGCGCTTAGACATCTTATCCCCTATCCAAAGGATAGGGGATAAGATGCCTGATCGCGGGGGTCCCACCGCTTGGGACCCCCGTGATCTTGCACGCAGCACGTCAGTTAAAGTCAGTCCCCGGAGCATGTTCGCTCTGGGTCTGATTACTGGCGAACACAGGGCCGGCGGTGTGTGACGTCACGCTCCGCCCCTCAATGCAAGCCTATGGGAGGGGGCGTGACAGCTGTGACGCCCCCTCCCATAGGTTTGCATTGAGGGGCGGAGCGTGACGTTACACGGGGCGGAGGCGTGAAGTCACACACCGCCGGCCCTGTGGTTGCCGGGAATCAGACCCGGAGCGAACATGCTCCGGGGACTGATTTTAACTGGGGTGCTGCGTGCAAGATCACGAGGGTCCCCAGCGGTGGGACCCCCGCAATCAGGCATCTTATCCCCTATCCTTTGGGTAGGGGATAAGATGTCTAAGTGCCGGAGTACCCCTTTAATGGTGATTAATCTCAAATAAAATCTCTCTCCTATGCAGCTATTTCTAAGGAATAGGAGAGCACACGGGGTTTACCCTCAACTAGCTCGAATTGTATGAAGTCAATCACTTGGCCAGACCCCAGGTTGTGTTCTTGAGGCACCCACCTCCTTTATTGTGTGTAGCTCTAGTATTCTTGTGTAGACACACCCTTTACAAGGAAAACTCTATTTTTTATTTTATTTATGGTAATCTAAGGATTAAGATGTAAAAACATGAAGAAGCACGCTCATCTTTTACATTGTCTACTATGAAAATGATGCCAGACACATAAAAATGATTGCTTAGGAAGCTTGCAATGGAGGGTGCAGCAATGGAAAAGAGATTATGGAGCCTGGGGCCAGGTATCCTGTCAAGATCTGTTGGTTGCTGGCAATGCCCTGACATGCCCGGTTATGTAACACTGTAGGGTTCTCATTTGTAGGTAAATTTTATTATTAAGACTATTGGATTGAAAGCAGCTATAATATCACTATTCTTCTCACAAAAATAAAGGTGCAAATAGCAAAATGCAAAGAATGTTTAGATTTTGTTTCTATGCCCATAATTCAATATAAAATAGTGATAATTGCTAAATTGGAATGTACAGAGATTTAGATGCATTGTGTGATGTGCATCTTTTGACGGTAGAATATTTTAGACAAAGCCACATAATTGTTGCAAAATATTTTCTTCATTGTTAAATACATTTTACAAAACCACCGTATTGTGTAAAAATAGCTATAAGGAAGATTTGATGCCTGTGAGTTTAAAACAGCCCAAGTATACACCATTTTTCACTATAGGCCTGATAGTTCCTTTATGCACAATATGGTGGTTTTGTAAATGTATGAAAGAACAATTGCTAGATTTTCTAGATTATACAGTATATATATAATTACCTTTTCAAAATTGTAAGAGAGGTAGTGGTGGGAGTCCTAGCACATGTATACATTTTTTATTTTTAATAATCTATATATTGGTAAATTACTGACGTCATCTGAGGTGATACAACATCATATTTTTTATCTTAATCTATACTTATGATCTTCATTCAAATATAGATTTAGATTAAAGAAACAGTCCAGTGGTAAGAAATGTATCCCCTATTCGCAGGTTAGGATAGGGACATAGGAGGATACAAAGGGATTTTTCTCTAATAAGATAGATTATGTATTTTCTTACATTTGCTTCTACTATTGATTTATGTAAAGTTTGTTGAAATGACAGTGCCTATTGAAGGGTTAAAGACATTTGTGGTGGCCCAGTACAGGAGTTACCCTCCTGTACCCTTTTCTGTTCTGTGTAGGGGACTCTATATCAGTGCCCCTGGGTTCACCTCCATTCTACAGACCCTAAATGTTTAACAGTGCCTTATGTTATTTATTAATTTATCTTTTTGATGTTAATGTGCCTTTAAATGTGGTTACTAAGTCCTATGTATCCAGGAAAGGTGTCAGTGACCAGGTGACTTGTGGGTGACCTATGGGAGTCCTCCAAATTGCTCCCTTATATACTTGGGAGGAGCTAGTTTCGTTTCAGTTTTAGACCTTGCTGAGCTACAGTACAGTCAAGACCTGAGAGTGTCTGGTGTCCTAAGGGAGACCAAGACCTAGTCACGCAACCCTTCAGATGACACTCAAAACCTGGCAAATAACCATAGGGAAGAAGTCTAGTTAATCATAGTCAAGTCTAAAGTCAGCGTTGGATTGTATTATTCAGTCCAAGTCCACTGCAAGTCCCAGAGAGCCCGCAAGTCTCCTAAAGTCACTGGTCATCTCCTTGGGCCTACTGAGCTGTAAAGATTATAACACCTGCCTGCCTCAGTAAAGCTGCCATTGTTCTGTAACCTTGCATTGGAGTGATTATTTGCCCCACTACTGGCCCAGGAACCAGCGGCCATACCTCAGGTGGTGTAGAGGATAACTACGCCCTGGCATCACGAACACAACGGGTTAATGCCATCTGCCTCTAGGGTAATAACATCTGCCCTTTCACGCCCTCAACACACATTTATTAAATGGGATGTTTGATTAAGAAAATGCCTTTCCAGTTGCAATGCAAGTGTTTTTTGAATGAAAAGATGGGTCTCTAATTTTTATTAGTGATATCAATTAGACAACGCATAGGGACACTGCCAGGAGCATCTCTCTTGTTAGAGGACCAATCGTGTGTAAAGCTTCTTTTTCCCTATGGTAACAGTGCAGGTAAATGAAACCCTAAATTCTCCCATAGATTACAGATGATCACTGGGGATTCTATCCATGGTAAGCTCTTAGCTTATGTTTAGGAGTAAGTCATTCTAACAAAATGGATTATCGAATGTGAAAACACCTTGAACAAGCAGAAGAAGTCAATATTGGTAAAGAGATTTCTACATAGAAAATGGTCAGAATCCACCAACAACTTTGCAGTATTCGGGGGTCAGAGAATGAAAACTATCTCACCAACCAGGCGATCACAGATCTAATAATATATTCATTGAAAAATAATTATCAATGGCAAACTAAAGTAGAATACAGTGATCTGTCACAATGATCCATAGTAGGTCAAATAAATCATTTGCATTAGAGATTGAACAGAGCTCAGAAATCCCCTTGGAACCCATTTTCTTGCAAGAAGGAAACTCTGAACCTTAGGTTTGGTCTGACATAGGTAAACACCATCTGAAAAACCAGTTTGGCGTGACTGAAGTAGGTTTTATCCCTGACAATACAATGGGCAGTCATTGCATTTAGAGGACTGAGAATTCTATTTCTCCTTTAGGGTACGTCCACACGTACGCAGATTTGATGCACAGGATTTCTGCTGCAGATTTCAATGTTAACTAAATGACTGAGCGCAGCTTCTAATCGGCAGTTACAAATCCTGCGCATCAAATCTGCCCAGGATCCTGTACGTGTGAACTTACCCTTAGGGTGTAGTCACAAGTACAGTATCCTGTGAAGGATTTGAAGCTGCAGGTTTGATTCTGTGTTTAGTCATTTCGTTTCCATTGAACTCTGCAGCAAATACAGTACAGGTGAATACACCTTTAAAAGACTTTTAAAAGGAAAGCGGCAAGAACAACTGTTGCAAATATGTGCAAGACACTGAACACTCATCAAAGCCCATTAATTAAAGGGAAACTGACAGGAGGATCACCCATACTAACCATGAGTATATTGCAAATGACCTTCTTTCTAACAGTGTTTATCTCAGCCAAATCTGTCCAGCCATTCAGGAGATATGAGTTGAAATGTATTTATGCATTAGCAATCGGGGCAAAGTTCTAAAACCACAAGTCCTGTACTCCCTGGTTGAGCAGATGCTCAGTATTACAATTCCCAGAATGCATTGCTTTCCCTCAGTCCTCACACACTGCCTACTCCACTTCCACAGCACTACTGCCAGTTCCCCACCCAGAGCCAGGGCCGGACTGGGGATGAAAACCAGCCCTGGAAATTATTGCATACCAGCCCCACAGCACTGTGTCATTGTGCCAGCAAACGGCCACTGAGCGCAGATGTATCACTTTACGTAGGGCACAGAGTAAGAGAGGTGGAGATAGGAGGAGGGGCAGAGGAAGAGAGGGGAGGATAGGAGGAGGGGCAGAGGAAGAGAGGGGAGGATAGGAGGAGGGGCAGAGGAAGAGAGGTGAGGATAAGAGGAGGGAGGCAGAGGAAGAGAGGTGAGGATAGGAGGAGGGGGGCAGATGAAGAGAGGTGAGGATAGGAGGAGGGGCAGAGGAAGAGAGGGGAGGATAGGAGGAGGGGCAGAGGAAGAGAGGGGAGGATAGGAGGAGGGGCAGAGGAAGAGAGGTGAGGATAGGAGGAGGGAGGAAGAGGAAGAGAGGTGAGGATAGGAGGAGGGGGCAGATGAAGAGAGGTGAGGATAGGAGGGGGGCAGATGAAGAGAGGTGAGGATAGGAGGGGGGCAGAGGAAGAGAGGAGAGGATAGGAGGGAGGCAGAGGGAGAGAGGTGAGGATAAGAGGGGTGCAGAGGAAGAGAGGTGAGGATAGGAAGGAGGCAGAGGAAGAGAGGTGAGGATAGGAGGGAGGCAGAGGAAGAGAGGTGAGGATAGGAGGGGCAGAGGAAGAGAGGTGAGGATAGGAGGGAGGCAGAGGAAGAGAGGTGAGGATAGGAGGGGGGCAGAGGAAGAGAGGTGAGGATAGGAAAGGGGCAGAGGAAGAAAGGTGAGGATAGGAAAGGGCCAGGGGAAGAGAGGTGAGGATAGGAGGGGTGCAGAGGAAGAGAGGTGAGGATAGGAGGGGTGCAGAGGAAGAGAGGTGAGGATAGGAGGGGTGCAGAGGAAGAAAGGTGAGGATTGGAGGGGTGCAGAGGAAGAGAGGTGAGGATAGGAGGGGTGCAGAGGAAGAGAGGTGAGGATAGTAGGGGGCAGAGGAAGAAATGTGAGGATAGGAGGGGCATAGAGAAAGATGTGAAGAAAGGAGGGGTGCAGAGGAAGAGAGGTGAGGATAGGAGGGGCGCAGAGAAAAAAAGGTGAGGATAGGAGGGGGGCAGAGGAAGAAAGGTGAGGATAGGAGGGGTGCAGAGGAAGAAAGGTGAGGATAGGAAGGGTGCAGAGGAAGAGAGGTGAGGATAAGAGGGGTGCAGAGGAAGAAAGGTGAGGATGGGACTCTCTTTCTATTAGATATCCCCCCCTTTAGGCAGGTAGATAGGTTGTAAGCAGGATTAAAAAAAACAAAAAAACTAAAAACATAACAAACTCCAGAGGCGGCGTGATGACGTCATATCATTGTGCCACCCATGCCATAACACGGATGTCCTGCATGGCCTCCCGTCGGTAGGTGGAGTGAGTGGCGAGGTTGGAAGCTTATAGCTCGCTGCTCTGCCACTCTGTGGCCGCAAGTCCTGATACTAGTGTGAAGCGGCGGCCAGCCCGCGCTGCGGTCGCATTGGGCAGCAAAGCACGGGGCGGGCAGCCTACCGGGAATTTTCCCTGTATCCCTGTAGGCCAGTCCGGCCCTGCCCAGAGCTGTTGCATAAAATCTCATTTCACAGCAGGCTATCACACAATCAGTGGGGTTGCAGCAACTGCTACCCATTCTCTGTCTGCTCCTCTGCCTATGGCATCATTCATCACAAGGCAGCATGGTATAAGCACACCTCATTCTCGCTAAACATCTCATAAAAGATATGTGTCTGTATGTGTGTACATGGCAGGGAGATGGTGATGTGGCTGTAGGGGCTAGTCAGAGGTGGTGGCATCATTCAGAGGTGGGGACTTGTGCTCATAGTAGATCCTGCTGAGCCTCCTGAGACAGCAGAGGATAATACATTGTCTCTGTAGACATGGAGGGGATGGGGAGCCTAAGACAACACCACCTCGAAAATTAAAGAACTATGCAACTTCCTGTCAGAGTGAATCACACAAAAACTTGCTGAAGCCAGAACAATTAACTAATAACTATATTAGTATGTTATACATCTGGGGGGGGGGACTTCTTTAAATACAGTTTTTTTAAACCAAAATACCTCTTTAAATGTCCTGATATCACAGCTGAAAGGTGCGTTTTCTATAAACCTACTTTTACAGACAAGGGATGTGTAGGTACTAGCATTAAGGTCCTGATGCCTGAGGGAAGCCAAACTCTCTCTGGACATAGGAAGACACTAGTATCATGCACTACATATGGTAGGCTGGAGCTACATTACCTATTCGGGTCAACCCAAGAGCTTTAGGTTTCCCTGTATTTTGACAGATCATAAACTTGAGCAGGATAATGTATTCATTTTGGTGATTATCTGGTTCGTATTTCGTAAGAAAGGTTTTAACTATGAAGTCAACTACGGTTAGGGGAATTTTCCACCTGTGATGAATTACCAGTATGACAGAGAATTTAATCAAGAGATCTGGAGTGCTAATATAATAATGCAAATGAGGTATATATAACATGAATACTAGTTGTGAAAGGCAAGAATTAGGTTACTAGTGTGGTGGCCCAGTATGGGAGTTGGTACCCCGTACCCTTGCTGCCCTGTCAGGCAGCCTCTCTGCAGTGTCCCCTGGGCCCCCTTACACCCCTCCCCTCATGTACATATGTTTTGCCATTTATTATGCTGTAAAGTGTGTAAAGAAGTGTTATAACTAAGAAATGTTCCCATGTGATCTTCAGTTGTCATGGGAGTTATCGTGTGATTGTTACCCAGGAGGTATCAGTGACCAGGTGACTTAAGGGTGACCAATGGAATCCCACCAGAGTATCCCCCATAAAAGCCCTGGGAGAAGTCTCTTCTCTCTTTCTGCTAAGCTGAGGTCCAGTGCAGTCGAGTCTAGGAGTGTGTCTGGAGTCATAGGAGCCTCAAGTCAAGTCGTGCAACCACAAGCTACAAGTAAGCCACAGTCACAGCATTGTCAGTCATAAGTCAATCTAGTCAAGTCAGCGTGGCCTGCACTAAATTGTCCCGTTCTACTACAAGTCTCAGCAAGCCCTTAAAGTCTCTGAAGTCACTGGGCACCTCCGTGGTCCTGATTACACTGTTTAGACTGTACCATCTGTCACTCAGGGAACCTACCGTTGTCCATAATTTTGCATCGGAGTCATTATTGCCCCCGGGCCTAGCCCAGGATCCAGCGGTATACCTTCGGGTGGTATTGAGGAAAACCACGCCCTGGCGTCACGAATACAAGGGATTTATGCCATCTGCCCCTAGGGTAATTCCATCTGCCTTGCATCTCACACCCCATACCACACTAGGTCAACTATTAACATTTTTAAATAATGAATTGAACCTGCTGCAATTAGGAATGTATGCTAAGCACCAGTAAAATATGTCTAAAGCTCTGTTCACATTTGAGTTGTGGTGTCTGAGGAATTGCAGGATCTCTTGTACTTTCCAAGTTAGAGTGGTTTCCTCGGTTTAGAATACCTATTTCTTGGCCAGATTGATAAGTGGTTAAAAAGATCTGCTCTCATTCAGGAGGACCTGTCCTGCATCATATCAGATAACCAAATAAACTGAATGGCACTGTGTAATGTATATTTTCACCTGTAGTGGCGCTGCAAGAAAATTCAACACTTATTACTGTACCAGGGAGGCACTTTGGGGGAAGTAATTTACAGACCTGTATGTTGGTCTTAAAGGGGTTATCCAGGAAAAAACGTTTTTTTATATAACAACTGGCTCCAGAAAGTTAAACAGATTTGTAAATGACTTCTATTAAAAAATCTTAATCCTTTCAGTACTTATGAGCTTCTGAAGTTAAGGTTGTTCTTTTCTGTCTAAGTGATCTCTGATGACACGTGTCTTGGGAACTGCCCAGTTTAGAAGAGGTTTGCTATGGGGATTTGCTTCTAAACTGGGCGGTTCCCGAGACATGTGTCATCAGAGAGCACTTAGACAGAAAAGAACAACCTTAACTTCAGAAGCTCATAAGTACTGAAAGGATTAAGATTTTTTAATAGAAGTAATTTACAAATCTGTTTAACTTTCTGGAGCCAGTTGATATATAAAAAAAAAAGTTTTTTCCTGGACAACCCCTTTAACTTAAAATGCTTTGGAGTAAGATGAGCCAAATTTTCCAAAAATGTGCCTCTTAAAGTAGACTAGTGCACAAAAATGTATCCCCTTTCCAAAGGATAGGGGATAAATTTTATATCATAGGGCGTCTGAGCGCTGGGACCCCCCGCGTTCTCCTGCGCGGGATGCCGGCTCTCTCCGGGATCCTGTGCAGGATATTGCTGGCACCTACCACAATCTCCTTTGGATGGGGGATAAAATTTTGTACACACTAATTCTGCTTTAATACATTTGGTGCACTTTTGTCAATTTGTGTGCCACAATCTATGCCAGTAAAACTGCAATAGACATTCAAAAATTCAGGTAAGAAGTACTGTAAGAAGAAGAAGGTGTAGAGGTGTATGGGCTCTAAGGCTGCATTCACATCTCGTTTTGTACATACGGGCGCCGGATCCGGCTGGGGGAGGGGCAAACTGGGCGCTCCCGTACCCCAGCCGGATCAGCCCGTGACTCCATTTACTTTAATGAGCCGACCGGAGTCAAACAGTGACTCCAGTCAGCTCAGTTTTACCCGTATGCGGTTTTGGACCGGACCTAAAACCGTTTTAGGTCCGGTCAGGAAACCGCATACGGGTCAAAACTGAGCTGACCGGAGTCACCGTTTGACTCCGGTCGGCTCATTGAAGTAAATGGAGTCACGAGCTGATCCGGCTGGGGTACGGGAGCGCCCGGTTTGCCCCTCCCCCAGCCGGATCCAGCGCCCGTATGTACAAAACGAGATGTGAATGCAGCCTAAGTGAAAATATCAACTAAGACAAAGAAAAGCGCTCCATAGTGTGATAGCGTCAGGAAGAATATGTAAATGAACAGAAGTTCAAGTTCTCACCAGCGGTGGTTGTACTGAGCCACGTACAACAATGGTAAAAGCTTCTAGGGCAGTATTACCCAGGATCCCGCAGCCGCTCCTAAGGCAAATTCAGCAACCACACAAACTCCTCCAAGGAAATCTCAGGATCAAGCAAGTCACGTGGATCTTGTTCAGGGATAAGATAGTTTATTACCCACAATGCAACGTGTTTCGTGGAAGACCGCTTCATCAGGCATGCCTGATGAAGCGGTCTTCCGCGAAACGCGTTGCATTGTGGGTAATAAACTATCTTATCCCTGAACGAGATCCACGCCCCTTGATTGATCCCGAGGTTTCCTTGGAGGTGGTTGTGCGGCTAAGTGAAAATATATCTTATTCTCAATAAATGAACATTTACCTCATTCAAGTCTATCTTCTCTCTTTCACAGGTAATCGCTATCGTAATGGATTATTTTACCGACAGAGAAGTGTTCAGAGATGTGCTGGATGCATCAGACAAGCGGAGAGTCCCCGTCTATATCATTCTAGGAGAGGGGGGAGTCAAGCATTTCTTGGAGATGTGTGAATTCATGCAACTGTCTGGATTTATGCTCCGGGTAATACTGGGATAGAAAACCCTAAAAATATAGGTAGAAGTGGTAGTAAAACACTATTTTCTATGAAAAAAACTGCTGTTTATTGCTTTTGGTCCATTTTTTTTATAGCCCCTTGTGGCTGAAAATGGGATGACGAAAATGAAAAAATAATTTTTATGGAATGTCCTCCCTGGAAAATTCCTGCTGGGAGTTGTAGTTTGGCAACAGCTAGAGACTTGGGGAGATTTATCTAAACGTGTCCAGAGGAAAAGTAGACCAGTGGCCCATAGCAACCAATCAGATCGCTTCTTTCATTTTCAAAAAGGCCTCTGAAAAATGAAAGAAGCGATCTGATTGGTTGCTATGGGCAACTGGTCAACTTTTCCTCTGGACAGGTTTAGATAAATCTCCGCAAAACACTGGCCTAAATGACACCGCAATACAGTGTCCGTATAAAACTGCTATATAGACACATCTGCACGCTGGTATCATACAGAGAATACATAAAATTATAATGAAATGACAGAATAAGAATAATTAACCATAATTCTATTTTCCTTCTCTGTGTAGAATATACGAGTGAGATATGTTACAGGAGTAGGATTCTACCTGACCCCAGGGAAGGTCAGAGGCTCCATCTCACATAAATACATAATGGTGGACGGCGACAAAGTAGCGTTTGGTTCTTTCAGGTAATTTTATCATATGTTCTTATGTTGTATACTCACTGTAGCTATTTGTTATTTCTGAGGACAATGATGGCAGATTATAGGACAATCAAATTACTAAAGTCGCCTCAATACTTGCTGCAGTGGTGACATTATGGGGGAGATTTATCAAAACCTGTGCAGAGGAAAAGTTGCCCAGATGCCCATAGCAACCAATCAGATCACTTCTTATATTTTGCAGAGGCCTTGTTAAAAATGAAAGAAGCGAGCTGATTGGTTGCTATGGGAAACTTTTCCTCTGCACAGGTATTGATAAATCCCCCCTTATGACTCTGACCCCAGTGTGGCTACTGCAGTCTTATGTCTAGATATTGGGGAGATTTATCAAAACCTGTCCAGAGGAAAAGTTTCCCATAGCAACCAATCAGCTCGCTTCTTTCATTTTTAACAAGGCCTCTACAAAATGAAAGAAGTGATCTGATTAATTACTGTGGGCAACTGGGCAACTTTTCCTCTGGACGGGTTTTGACAAATATTCCCAATCTAGTCCTTGCTACATTTTTTATAGAGTATGTTAGTACAGGGCAGATATTACCAGAGGATTTTCTGCAGCAGAAAATCTGCAGTGTTTGTTTCTGCACCAGAATCTGCAGCAGAACATTTGCACCAAATCGTGTGGATTTTGGTGCAGATTTGCCTCTTTAGATTTTCGTGCAAATTATTTTAATTTAGGGTCAAAAATGGTCTAACTCTTAGTGTAAACTTGAACTAGAGAATACACCAGTCTTATCAAAGTTTTATCAAAGACTGTTTGGTAAATATGTTGCATTCTTAGGCCATGTTCACACAGTGTTTTTTCAGGAGTATTTCTTTTTTTTAAATCGTGTCCAAAAAATTGTGTCCGCATTTTTAACATTACACCCCCTCCACGGCTGACTCGCCCCCTCCATGCATTTCTATAAGAGAGATGGAGATATACCGTTCTTGTATCTTTGGCTCTCCCACAGAGATAGATGGAGGGTGTGTGTCAACAACCTCTTTGTGCAGGGGTCGACACGCTCCATTCCTGGGATGAGATGGGGTGCCATGCAGGAGATCGCAGGGGGTCCCAACGGTCAGACCGCCTGGGATAAGACACTAATCCCCTTTCCAGCACCAAAGTACTCCTTTCATGTGCTCTATAGAAGTCTATAGGAAAGTGGTTGTCTGTGCACACAGTGAGAGAGATTTATCAAAATCTGCGCAAAGGAAAAGTTCCTGAGTTTCCCATAGCAACCAATCGGATCGCTTCTTTCATTTCTGAAAAGGCGTCTGAAAAATAAAAGAAGCGATCTCATTGGTTGCTATAGGCAACTGGTCAACTTTACCTCAGTATGTATACATACGGACGCATTTTATACATACAGTTACCCCCCGACCTACGATGGCCCCGACATACGATAATTTCAACATGCGATGGCCTCTCAGAGGCAATCGCATGTTGAAGGCAGCATCAACATACAATGCTTTTGTATGTCGGGGCCTCGCATAAACGGCTATCCGGCTATCCGACTGCTTCAGCTGTCGCCGGATAGCCGTTTACGGTGCCATGTGTGGTCCGCTGATGATCACTTACCTGTCCTCGGGGCTCAGGCGCGTCCTCTTCGGCATCCCCTGCATTGTTGGCGCTCTCCATCGTCGTCATCACATCGCTGCGCACGCCGTCCCGTCATCCAATAGGAGCGGTGTGCATAATGACGTGATGGCGGCGACGGAGAGCGAGGATGCCGGGGAAGCAGAGGCCTTGGGGACACCCCGGGGACACGGCGACAACGATGGAGGGCGACATCCAGAGTAGCGGCGGGGACACGTGAGTATAACCTCCAATACCAGTGGTCTTCAACCTGCGGACCTCCAGATGTTGCAAAACTACAACTCCCAGCATGCCCGGACAGCCGTTGGCTGTCTGGGCATGCTGGGTGTTGTAGTTTTGCAACATCTGGAGGTCCGCAGGTTGTAGACCACTGTCCTGTACTTTACATTGCACGGATCCCTCAACATACGATGGTGTCAACAAAGGATGGTCCATTTGGAACGGATTACCATCGTATGTTGAGGGACCACTGTATTGGGCAAGATTAATCAAAACCTGTGCAGAGGAAACATTGTCCAATTGCCCATAGCAACCAATCAGATTGCTTCTTTCATTTTTGAAAGGGCCTCTGAAAAATGAAAGAAACAATCCCACTGGTCAACTTTTTTTCAGCACAGGTTTTGATGAATCTCCCCCCACTGTGTGCACAGACAAACACCTTTACATAGACTTAGACAAAATCGCATTTTTACTAATGACATTTACCCCTAACAAAAAAACACTGTGTGAACATACCCTTAGACTGTCTAGTCTAAGTTTAGACCATCTATTGGTTGATTTAGAGGGAACCTGTCTGGCAACGGCGTCACCAAGAAACTCAGACACTATGCTTTATTCCAAATGAAATCCCAGTTGTAAAAAGCCACCAGGGATGGGGCAAGTAGTCGCAGGAGGTGGTTCCTGCAGCTGCTCTCCACCCCACCAGCCTTCAGGGACATGTCTCTCCTTATAAGCAAAATTAGTATTGTCTTTTCCCAGGTTGCCGTGCGGCCCGAGACATTACATTACTAGTCAGGTAAAAGGGAACTTGTCTGCTTCAATGGGTGGAGCGACCGCTGGGTGGGAGGGTGATCATTCTTCATAGGGCTGCAGGAAATTGTAGTTTCCAGCACAGCACACATTGAATGGAGCCTAGCTGTGCTGCAATGGGTGGGGTGATTGATGTGTGGGAGGAAGAAAAGTGACCTCACACTTACAAACAAGGGATCCGGGGGCTTGTAGTTAGAGGGAGGGAACTCTACCAGGAAATAGCCATTTCACAAAAAAAAGCAGCAGCATTATGGTGGACTCAAGACAAGCATGAATGCTTCCTAAGAATGTCCATTACCGTCTGGCAGGTAACTACTAAAGTCACTTTGTGTTGGATAACCCCTTTAAATGTGCCAGAATTCTAGGACATTTAAGCCACAGTCCTTCCCTGCCAAGACCGTGCTCCTTTATTGGAACTACAGCTGCGAAACCCGGCCGTTACAAAACCCCCCGATGGCCGTGAATAAATTGCATTGCAGCCTATGGGGTTTTGTAACTGCCCGTTTGCACCCGTATATGCCCGGAATTCATTACGGGCGCTATACAGTGACGGGACATCGTGGCGGAAAAATTACTGCATGCACTTTACAACTTTACAGGCCCTGTAAAATACCCCTTTAACCCCTTCAGGACCAAGCCCATTTTGGCCTTAAGGACCAGAGCGTTTTTTGCACATCTGACCACTGTCACTTTAAACATTAATAACTCTGGAATGCTTTTAGTTATCATTCTGATTCCGAGATTGTTTTTTCGTGACATATTCTACTTTAACATGGTGGTAAATTTTTGTGGTAACTTGCATCCTTTCCTTGTGAAAAATCCTAAAATGTGATGACAAATTTTAAAATTTTGCATTTTTCTAACTTTGAAGCTCTCTGCTTGTAAGGAAAATGTATATTACAAATAAAAAATTTTTTTATTCACATATACAATATGTCCACTTTATGTTTGCATCATAAAATTGACGAGTTTTTACTTTTGGAAGACACCAGAGGGCTTCAAAGTTCAGCAGCAATTTTCCAATTTTTAACAAAATTTTCAAACTCACTATTTTTCAGGGACCAGTTCAGGTTTGAAGTGGATTTGAAGGGTCTTCATATTAGAAATACCCCACAAAAGACCCCATTATAAAAACTGCACCCCCCAAAGTATTCAAAATGACATTCAGTCAGTATTTTAACCCTTTAGGTGTTTCACAGGAATAGAAGCAAAGTGAAGGAGAAAATTCACAATCTTCATTTTTTACACTCGCATCTTCTTGTAGACCCAATTTTTGAATTTTTACAAGGGGTAAAAGGAGAAAATGTATACTTATATTTGTAGCCCAATTTCTCTCGAGTAAGCACATACCTCATATGTCTATGTAAAGTGTTCGGCGGGCGCAGTAGAGGGCTCAGAAGGGAAAGAGCGACAAGGGGATTTTGGAGAGTACGTTTTTCTGAAATGGTTTTTGGGGGGCATGTTGCATTTAGGAAGCCCCTATGGTGCCAGAACAGCAAAAAACCCTCACATGGCATACCATTTTGGAAACTAGACCCCTTGAGGAACGTAACAAGGGATAAAGTGAGCCTTAATACCCCACAGGTGTTTCACGACTTTTGCATATGTAAAAAAAAAAAAAAAAAAAATGTCACTAAAATGTGTGTTTCCCCCCAAATTTCACATTTTTCCAAGGGTTAATAGCAGTAAATACCCCCCAATATTTGTAACCCCTTCTCTTCTGAGTATGGAGGTACCCCATAAGTTGACCTGAAGTACACTACGGGCGAACTACAATGCTCAGAAGAGAAGGAGTCATATTTGGCTTTTTGAGAGCAAATTTTGCTCGGGGGGCATGTCGCATTTAGGAAGCCCCTATGGTGCCAGAACAGCAAAAAAAAAAAACACATGGCATACCATTTTGGAAACTAGACCCCTTGAGGAACGTAACAAGGGGTACAGTGAGCATTTGCCCCCCACTGGTGTCTGACAGATCTTTGGAACAGTGGGCTGTACAAGTTTTCATTTTCACGGACCACTGTTCCAAAGATCCGTCAGACACCCGTGGGGGGTAAATTCTCACTGCACCCCTCATTACATTCCGTGAGGGGTGTCATTTCCGAAATGGGGTCACATGTGGGGTTTTGTATTTTTGCGTTTGTCAAAGCCGCTGTAACAATCAGCCACCCCTGTGCAAATCACCTCAAATGTACATGGTGCACTCTCCCTTCTGGGCCTTGTTGTGCGCCCCCAGAGCACTTTACGTCCACATATGGGGTATCTCCGTAGTCGGGAGAAATTGCGCTACAAATTTTGGGGGGCTTTTTTCCCTTTTACCTCTTGTGAAAATGTAAAGTATATGGCAACATCAGCATGTTAGTGTAAAAAAGAAAAATTTTTTACACTAACATTCTGGTGTAGACCCCAACATTTCCTTTTCATGAAGGGTTAAAGAAAAAGCCCCCCAAACCTTGTAACGCAATTTCTCCCGAGTACGGCGATACCCCATATGTGGCCCTAAACTGTTGCCCTGAAATACGACAGGGCTCCAAAGTGAGAGCGCCATGTGCATTTGAGGCCTAAATTAGGGATTTGCATAGGGGTGGACATAGGGGTATTCTACGCCTCCAGCTGTTGCAAAACTCCCAGCATGCGTGGACAGTCAATGGCTGTCCGGCAATACTGGAAGTTGTTGTTTTTCAACAGCTGGAGGCTCTGCTTTGGAAACAGTGGTGTACCGGACGTTCTTATTGGGGGAGGGGGGCTGTGTAGGGGTATGTGTATATGTAGTGTTTTTAACTTTTTATTTTATTTTGTGGTAGTGTAGTGTAGTGTTTTTAGGGTACAGTCACATGGGCGGGGGATTACAGCGAGTTTCCCAGCGCAAAATTTGCCGCATCTCAAACTTGCAGCGAGAATCCCACTGTAAAACCCTCGCCCATGTGAATGTACCCTGTACATTCACAGGGGGGGTGCACCAGCTGTTGCAAAACCACAACTCCCAGCATGCATGGTCTGTTAGTGCATGCTGGGAGTAATAGTTTTGCAACAGCTGGAGGCACACAGCTTAGGAAACACTGAGTTAGAAACAGACAATGTTTCCCAACCAGTGTGTCTCCAGTTGTTGCAAAACTACAACTCCCAGCATGCCCAGACAGCTGAAGGGCATGCAGGGAGTTTTAGTTCGGCAACATCTGAAGGGCCAGATGTTGCTGAACTAAAACTCCCAGCATGCCTGGACAGTCAGTGCATGCTGGGAGTTGTAGTTTTGCAACAGCTGGAAGAGCACAGATTGGAGACCATTATACAATGGTCTCCAAACTGGGGCCCTCCAGATGTTGCAAAACTACAACTCCCAGCATGCCCAGACAGCCAAAGGCTATCTAGGCATGCTGGGAGTTGTAGTTTTCAGACTCCTAGAAGCAGCAGTGAAGATCTTCACTGCTGCCTCTGAGGACCATATACTTACCTGCCGGTCCCATCGCTGCTCGTCCACGTGGCCAGTCCTGCCGCTGCTCCTCGGTCCCGCCGCTGGTTCGGGTAGGGCCGCCGGTCCCCTCGTGTTTCCCCACCTATGCCGCAGGTCCCCGCGAGGATCTGAACTTTCACCCCCAGGTCACTGTGATTGGTCCACAGGGACCAATCACAGTGATTGCTGACCAGGACCATCAATGGATGGTCCTGGGGGGTGAAGCAGAAGTTGTCCCCTGCTGGAAACAGCGGGACTTCTGCTGGTTAACCCGTGCAATGCTGCGCATCGCCGGGTTAACTGAATGTCATTTATAAACGTCGGGATGCGCGAACGCACTGCACAACCCAGCGTTTATATATGACATTCTGCGGGAAGGGGTTAAAATCACCAGTAAAAATTTTCACTAATTCCACAGGGTTTTTGCGGTATTATTGACATGCAGCTTGAGGACGAGATTTATACACATCCCATACACATTGGGTGAATGTGAAGCCACATCCGTCTGTGGCAAGTTTTGCGCTAAGATTTTCAGCTTTTGGACAATCTGCTCTTGATGCAGACTTAATAAAGTTCTTCCTTTGCTTTTTCTGTAACACACTGGGGATTTTCCATGCAAAAATCTGACATGGAAAATCTGCTGTGTATCCACCCTGTGTGCACATAACCTTTAGTTTGTGTTCTGGAGAGGGGGGGGGGGCATATTAAACTACATGATAAAGACTCCTTTATCAGCCTAGTCACTCTTTTTTCCTATGTATTTTAACTTTATGACATCTCACATAGACCTGCCAGAGTATTTCTTTGTGGTACAAACTTTGTGACATTATTCCAATATCTCATCTTCGAATCTTTCCCTATGCATTGTAGGTTAACATGGTCATCTTTAAGAGTAGACCGCAGTATTATGACACTACTATCTGGACAATATGCTGAACCTTTTGACATTGAATTCCGTGAACTCTACGCAATGTCAGAGGAAGTAAACCTCTACAAAGAGCTGGGCTTCCCTGATACACGACCTAGTCCCATGTTGGGAGCAAGACCACGTTCTTCCACTGTCGCTCGTAAGCTCATTAATCCCAAATACGCATTAGTAGTAGGAAGAAGCCCAGCGCCAGGTGAATTACTGAGATATGGGGCACAGAATCCACCAGCATCTGGAGACAATGAGGAAAGTGAAGGCGATAGAAGAATGGCAAAATTTCTTGAAGATCTTATAACTATAGAGCAGGAGGTTCCAGAAAAAGTGACTTTAGACAATCTTCCAAAGGTGGCTGTCACATCAAATAAACAGACTGGAAAAACACCAGAAGATCTACGGATAAATAAATCCCCAAAAAGATCAAGCTTTAGGTTTTTCAACAAAAAACCACAAGCAAATGCTCAGGAAAAAGAGGTTGATGGGGGATTTGTATTACTGAATAAACCAAAACTCGATCTGAGTCAAAGCCAAAGCTTCAGAAGTCACCAAGATCTGAGAAACTCAGGTAAGACACCAGTACTTGGTTATTTTTTTCAACTTTTAGGTATCATCAGTTTGGGTTTGTCTAAAGTTGTCCATATTTGTGTAAGATTTCAGCCAAAAACAGCCAGTTTTGAAAGTAGCCACAAAAATAGCAGTTGCCAATTGGCAAAGGCAGTAAAAAAAATTGCTGACATAGTTCTACTGTAAATTGGTGCATTTTTTAATGTAGGTAAATATCAGTTTTCCTGCAAAAAATATATTTGATTTGCTATTATTAACTAGAATTTAATCTGCAGTAAAATCGCATAGTGATGTAGGTCTTATTTACAGTGTCCTCAATGGCCACTTTGTCTATCTTTAGACTATTCACACGGTGTATCTTCAGTGGAATGTCCAGCCGCTAAATTTCCAGCAGACGTTCCGCAGAGAGCAGGCTAGCTATGACTGCTTGAAAATGCACAGTCTCCATAGGCGGCAATGTATTTCCAAGCAGATTCTGCAGAAAGTATTGACATGTCATTTCTTTCTGCGGAGGTCAGAATTTGAATTTCCAAGCAAGATGTTTCTGGCTTGGAAATTCCACTGTGTTTAGGTGCAGCAAAATCCTTTAGAAACAATGGGACTCTGCACCTATGGCGGGCTGTAATAGGAGCGGTACTGTGGCAGCCACAGAGGCCTTCAGAAACTGCCATGTCATAAGATCTGAAATCTGACAGTATACTGCAATACATACGTGTAGCAATGTACTATACAAATGATTGCATTGACTAAATAAGTAGTTAAAAAGTCACCCTATTTTGCAGATGAAAAAAAAACACAATCGGTAACACCATGTGCTGAAATGTCAAAACTATTAAACTATAATGTAAATTGTCTTGCACAAAAATGTATCTTGCACTTCACAGAAGTCATAAATAAGTCACAATAAAAAGTACCGTATATACTTAAGTATAAGCCGAGTTTTTCAGCATGATTTTTCGTGCTGAAAACGCCCCCCCTCGGCTTATACTCGAGTGAACTCTCCACCTGTCAATCCCTTCTCAGTGGTCTTCAACCTGCAGACCTCAAGATGTTGCAGAACTACAACTCCCAGTATGCCCGGACAGCCATTGGCCGTCCAGGCATGCTGGGAGTTGTAGTTTTGAAACCTCTGGAGATCCGCAGGTTGAAGACCACTGCGGCCTTCTTCATCATCCAGCCCCCCCCCCCTTTTGTTTTGTACTCACCTCCCCTCGGAGGGCCGCAGGTTGAAGACCACTGCGGCCTTAGTCATCATCCAGCCCCTCCCCCCCCTTTTGTTTTGTACTCACTTCTATGCTGCAGGGGCCGTCTGGTGGGGATGGTTAGTCATTGCGGGCCGTCCATTTTCACCGGGGGGCCCTCTTCTCCGCTCCAGTCCCGGCCCCAGACTAGTGACGTTGCCTTGACGACGATGCAAAGGGATGTTGTGCATGAACGTCCCTGTGCGTCGTCAAGGCAACGTCACTAGTCCGGGGCAGGCCAGAAGCGCCGAGAAGAGGGCCCCCCCCCCCCGGGGAAAATGGACAACCCACAATGACTAACCATCCCCACCAGATGGTCCCTGTAGCATAGATGGCCCGGACCAGCTCACCCTAACTTCCCGCCGAGGGGAGGCGAGTACAAAACAAAAGGGGGGGGCGCTGGATGATGACTAAGGCCGCAGTGGTCTTCAACCTGCCGACCTCCAGAGGTTTCAAAACTACAACTCCCAGCATGCCTGGACAGCCGATGGCTGTCCGGGCATGCTGGGAGTTGTAGTTTTGCAACATCTGGAGGTCCGCAGGTTGAAGACCACTGATGAAGGGATTGACAGGTGGTGATGATGAAGGGGGGGGGGATGATGACGGGGGTCTGGATGATTACATGGGGGGGGATGATGTATTTCCCACCCTAGGCTTATAGTCGACTCAATAACATTTCCTGGGTTTTTGGGGTGAAATTAGGGGCCTCGGCTTATATTCGGGTCGGCTTATACTCGAGTATATACGGTACCATCAATACTAAAATGGAATCAATAGAACTACAGATCCCTCTGCAAAAAACAAAAACTATATAAATCTAGTACAGTATTTCTGCAATTGCAATGAACTACGGAATGAGGTTAACATGTTAGTTTTATTACATCACATTAGATTGCATTATTATATTTTATGCTCACACTGTGAACATGTAGTCATACTTATAGGTAACATTCTTTTGACTTCCTCTCAACAGGTAACATCAGTCCTGTCTCTACTAAAAGTGAAAAACCAAAGCAAGACAAATGCAGGATATCCTGAAGCAGGGGAACATAACGGATGAATGCAGCAAACTTTTGTATATATATTTATATTTATTGGACATGGAAAACCAATATTAAAATTAATCTCTCCTATGGAATACAGTCTCAGGGATTGTTAAATAGTAGTATCCCTCTTTTTGGCCATTATGTTTTGTCTGTAACTCCTGAAATGCATATGGTCAGCTAAACATTGCAAACATAAAAATGGGGGGACAAGTAGAGTAGAAAATGGCCACAAGTATGGGGCTGGTACAAATTCTGTATATCATATTTTTTAGAATTTGTCATTATTTGTTTTTAGAACATTTTTATAACCCAAAAACATCTGAAACAGGGCTTGGAGTCTGCGGGTCAGAACTCCAGATGATTTTAGATTTACTTACCTAATATATGTATATTTTTAAAGGGGTACTCCACTGGAACACATTTATTTTTTAAATCAACTGGTGCCAGAAAGTTAAACAGATTTGTAAATTACTGCAATAAAAAAAATCTTAATCCTTCCAGTACTTATCAGCTGATGTTATGATCCACAGGAAGTTCTTTTCTTTTTGAATTTCCTTTCTGTCTGACCACAGTGCTCTCTGCTGACACCTCTGTCCATTTTAGGAACTGTGCAGAGCAGGATAGTTTTGCTATGTGGATTTGCTCCTACTCTGGACAGTTCCTTAAATGGACAGAGGTGTCAACAGAGAGCACTGTGTTCAGGCAGAAAGGAATTTCAAAAAGAAAAGAACTTCCTGTGGATCATAACAGCAGCTGACAAGTACTGGAAGGATTAAAGGGGTACTCCACTGGAACACATTTATTTTTTAAATCAACTGGTGCCAGAAAGTTAAACAGATTTGTAAATTACTTCTATTAAAAAATCTTAATCCTTCCAGTACTTTTTAGGGGCTATATACTACAGAAGAAATGCTTTTCTTTTTGCGTTTCTCTGATGTCACGACCACAGTGCTCTCTGCTGACCTCTGCTGTCCATTTTTGGAACTGTCTAGAGCAGAAGAAAATCCCCATAGCAAACATATGCTGCTCTGCGCAGTTCCTAAAATGGACAGCAGAGGTCAGCAGACAGCACTGTGGTCATGACATCAGAGAAATACAAAAAGAAAAGCATTTCCTCTGTAGTATACAGCCCATAAAATGTATTGGAAGGATTAAGATTTTTTAATAGAAGTAATTTATAAATCTGTTTAACTTTCTGGCACCAGTTTATTTAGAAAAAAAAAGTTTTCCAGTTGAGTACTCCTTTACACATTTTTGAGACCCCTTTTTTTTTTTACATGTTTACATACAGCAGTACCATTTGAAATGATCCTGCCAAACATATACAGGTGCATGCCATAGGCAACTTTTTTATACACTTGTACTAACTATGTTTTTTAATATAAATTAGGGTCGATTTTTGACCTTAGGGTTGATTTTCCCGGTACATAAATAATATACACTGAAGGTGGTGTGACTCTATCACTAAAGTGATGTTATTAATAAGGAACACTTTTACACAGGGTTTTTAGGGGAACTGATATATATTAAAGTATTTGTTTGTGCTCCAAACGTCAGCCAGGAGTTCTCTGTTTGTTGTAATCCCTACTTCTAAGGGTTCACATCAAAGGGATATACGAAAATACTCCTTGTACCCACCAAAGGGGGCCTTCTTTTCAAGATTCTCATTCCCAGGCCAGAATTCTCTATGAGGGTATATGACAATTGATTTACTAAACTTGACAACCCCTCTAAATGTCATATTAGGAACGGGAAAAAAATTGCACTTAAAATTACATGTTTGATGTCAACACCCAGATGTGTGATGTTTGATGATCATCTGGCAGATAAAATATGGTAGAGGTACAGACTCAAACCTCACTGAAAACAAACCAGTATAGTAGTTACCCTGAAAACCAATTCTTAGGCTGGGTTAACACTGTGGAATTTCTGGGCAGAATTTCTGCCGGAGATCAAGCCGGTGGCCCTAGGACTGTGCGGACTACATTTCCGTCCCCATAGATGGCAATGCATTTCTGAGCAGATCTCACAAAAGATCCACCCAGAAATGCATTGCAGTCTGTGGGGGCAGCAATGCAGTCTGCTCGGTCCTAGCGCCGCCGGCTCGATCTCCGGCAGAAATTCTGCCCAGAAATTCTGCAGTCTGCTCGGTCCTAGCGCTGCCGGCTCAATCTCCGGCAGAAATTCTGCCCAGAAATTCTGCAGTCTGCTCGGTACTAGCGCCGCCGGCTCGATCTCCGGCAGAAATTCTGCCCAGAAATTCTGCAGTGTGAGCCCAGTCTTAGGGTCTAATCACACGGCAGAATTTCCTCTTGTGGAATTCCGCTTCAAATGAAAGCCCAATAGACTTCTATGGGATTCCGCACTCCCATTCACACTTCTGAATTTCCACAAGCGGAAATTCAGAAGTGTGAATGAGAGTGCGGAATACCATAGAAGTCTATTGGGCTTTCATTTGAAGCAGAATCCCCCATGCGGAAATTCCGCCGTTTGAATAGACCCTTAGGCTAGGTTCAGACTACGGAATCTCTGGGCAGAAAATTTCCGCCCGGAGATTCCGAGTTCCGCCTGCGCCGACTGAATTAGTTGGCGCTAGGACCGCGCGGACACTGCAGTCTCCTATAGACTGCTATGTGTACCGCTCGGATTTCCGCCTGAAGAAAGAGCAACCCCTTTCTTCAGGCGGAAATTTTCTAGAGGATTTTTCATCCGTATTTTCCGCTTCACAAATTCCGAAGTGTGAATTTGTGAACGGAAAACCATTCACTACACTATGCATTATAGTAAGCGGAATTTCTGCCGGAAATTTCAAAGCGAAAATTCCGGCGGAAATTCCGTAGTCTGAACCTAACCTTACTCCTGAGCCCCAATGCAAAATCCCTACCGGGGCTCCCAAATCGATTTAGGATACATTTGTCTTTGTGTGTAGAAGAGGGTCCCAGGAGCACATGCTACTGTATGTCTGCACTCTCTTCAGCTAGGTCCTGAGTCAACTCTCGCCATGAGAAAAGAAATGGCTTCCCTCTCGTATGGTCTGCTGGTATATGTGTGCCCGACAGTGGCATCAACAGGGAACAAACATGAGATAATCTGTCAACTTAAAGAAGGGATCAAGTGCAATATATGTGCTGAGCACCGGAACATTTAAAGGGGTTATCCAGGAAAAAACTTTTTTTATATATATCAACTGGCTCCAGAAAGTTACACAGATTTGTAAATTACTTCTATTAAAAAATCTTAATCCTTTCAGTACTTATGAGCTTCTGAAGTTAAGGTTGTTCTCTGATGACACGTGTCTCGGGAACCGCCCAGTTTAGAAGCAAATCCCCATAGCAAACCTCTTCTAAACTGGGCGGTTCCTGAGACACGTGCCATCAGAGAGCACTTAGACAGAAAAGAACAACCTTAACTTCAGAAGCTCATAAGTACTGAAAGGATTAAGATTTTTAATAGAAGTAATTTACAAATCTGTTTATCTTTCTGGAGCCAGTTTATATATATATAAAAAAAAGTTTTTTCTGGATAACCCCTTTAACTTATTATGTAACATGAATGACAATGGTATCTACGCACACATACACCCCAAAAGATTATATGAGAACAATTGTTATCTTTTACATATACCCTTTTTAATAAACATTTAATTTTGTAAGCACATAGAACATAAGCAATTGCATATCTTCATTGGTGGTCAATAACATATTTTGTTGTCAGATTTATGAAAAAAAGTTATTGTATATGAAAAATGGGAATGATCACCTTTCATAAATGATCTTGTATAAATGCTGGGAGTCTTCATAGTTCTGTGCCATAGTCTCTCATCTCATTGGAGTATTCTTTCTGTTATGAACTTTGACTATGAATATATTATAGATTAATGTATGCAGAATAACTTTCAATTGCATGTTATTAAAAAATATGCTTCTTTCTATTTCATTTTCCACTTTGAAAAAATGACCACTAGGGGTTTCCCTACCAGTCCTGGCCACAAGCCCTTTTTATAGATTTCAGACTCATACTGGAGTCCTAAATCTCGGACTGCTGCCGGGACACAGACAAGCTCAGCACTGCTCCCTGCCTGTCAATCAGAAAGGCAGGAGCCAGCACTGTGCTCATAGCACAGCAGGGCATACTCCTGACTCTACTGCATGCCCTCATTCATTTTACTATCTGAGCTCCGATCTTTCTTCTCCCTGCACATGCAGTTGTAAACAGAGAGGAGAAGATTCAGAGCTGCCGGCTGCTGTGTTCACAGCCTCTATGCTGGGCCACACCCCCTTCCTCCCTTACACTAGGATGGCTGAATGAGCAGCCAAGAAGACAATAAATCGGGTAGAAAGAGGGGTTTTTGAATGAAAAGAAACACAGGGATAGTGTCAGTGAGAGTCAGGAACAGATGGGGGGGATTAGAGAGAGTTTAGATCATGATAGGTACTCTTTAAATATTGCTGCTGTAAATCCAGTGATTCATTTAAGTAACAAAAAGTAGCATGGCAAGGGGCATGGTTTCAGACAAAGGGAGCATGCCTGCCCCTGCTCACCAGATTTATGGCAGTTTACATTGGCAAACCAGCATAAACTGCTGATAAAATATCTGCTAGCTCAGAGTTAGCAGAGATTTCAGCTTGGGCGCATAGGCTTGCTGGATTTATCTAGTGGCATCCGTCTCTACATAAATTCATCGAGCCTGTGCTGTGGGGGAGGCTTGATAAATGCACCCCATAATGTACAATAAAGTATTGTAGGCCAGATGGAAAGTACAACCATGTCTGTGAGGGTAGTAAATTAAAAATCTTTGATGAAACATGAGCAGGCAACAGAAGATTTTTACTTCTGGAATTTAAATGGGCACTCTCATCAAAACTAATTTTTGCTATTGCACTCCTTATGGTAAATAAAGCATCTTTCTATTGTACTTTGTTTTAAAAAAAAAAGTTTTCTATGTTTTATTGGTGCTTAAAAAAAGTTGCCACTAGGTGTCTCCCTACTTGTCCAGAGCACATTTCCCCCTGTCTCTTGAACAGACTTTGGACTCCTGCTGGCCTGGAAGAAGTCCAAAATCAGGAAATGCAGCCAGGAGTGATTGGGGAGGGGGGGGGGGTCAGGTATGTGCAGCCTTAGCCAATCATAGCTCATCTCACACACTGAACTGCTCTGGGCTGTGTGTAGCAGAATGATGAAGTTTTCCCCTGTATGGCTTCAGATGATATGACGCCTGCTGGGGAACGCCCCTTCCCTATCTGTGAATCTGACTGAGACTGAGCAGAAAATACAGAGCAATATCAAGGTAGAAAACTAAAAAATAATAATAATAAAGGCACGGGGTTGTTTATCATGATGGGGGCAATGAACTGGGAGGATTATAAAATTTAACAAGATCATGACAGGTACTCTTTAATTATATTACTTAAAAACTCCAACATCTTATTTCTATGACTATAACTTATGACCCTCTGAAGCTGAGGGCGATGCCATATGAGTGGTTGGCTGCATGCAGCTACAATGCAATGGTTTAAGATTTTGCCAATAAAACTGTGCAGTCATTTCAGTTGCATCTCCTAGTGATCTATGTACATGACAAATCTCTTATATGAGAAGGGACTGCAGGTGTTTGAGTCACTCAGGGTAGTGGTCTTAATATAGAGCTATGTACTGGGCAGTAAATTCAAGAAATTCATATTCCTTAGGAGGAAAAAACATGCAGCATAACATGGGGATCGTAAGTAAATGACAGTGGTTGTTGATAACACCCCGATATCAAGTTTGAAGAAAGCCATACCCAAAGGATAGGTGCTATCCAAAAGCTCACTAAGCCACCAGATATCTATCCCAATCCCCCATTTATGTATTTTGAATGGAGGAATGGGGGATAAGCCGCTGGCTGGCTCTCTGGCAGTAGCATATCTTCCCATGAATTAAAGGATCAGGCAGATCCTTCATCTGTCAGGGGAGAGAAGGGAGCCCACCATACACATTGGATGGGTTGCCAAAATCGGCAAGATCAGATAAACTTTTCTCTATTGTGTGTGTGGGGACCTTAAAGGGGTACACCGGCCCTGAGACATCTTATCCCCTATCCAAAGGATAGGGGATAAGATGTCTCACCGTGGGGGTCCCGCCGCTGGGGACCCCCGCAATCTTGTATTCGCCACCCACCTATTTGAGCTGCATGCCGCGGTGCCAGCTCACAAACAGCCGGGTGGCGACCATGGGGCTGGAGTATCGTGAGATCACGACTTCGTCCCTGTGTGACGTCACCCCCCACCCTCACTATGCAAGTCTATGGGAGGGGGCGTGACAAACAGCGGGGTGGCGACCACGGAGCCGGAGTATCGTGAGGTCACGATTCCACCCCCGTGTGACGTCACCCCCCGTCCCCGCTATGCAAGTCTATGGGAGGGGGCGTGACGGCCGTCACGCCCCCTCCCATAGACTTGCATAGCGGGGAGGTGATGTCTGACCTCACGTTACTCCGGCCCCGTGGTTGCCACCCGGCTGTTTGTGAGCTGGCACCGCGGCATGCACCTCAAACAGGTGGGTGGCAAATACAAGATTGCGGGGGTCCCCAGCAGCAGAACCCCCGTGGTGAGACATCTTATCCCCTATCATTTAGATAGGGGATAAGATGTCTCAGGGCTGGAGTACCCCTTTAACCCCTTCAGGACCAAGCCCATTTTGGCCTTAAGGACCAGAGCGTTTTTTGCACATCTGACCACTGTCACTTTAAACATTAATAACTCTGGAATGCTTTTAGTTATCATTCTGATTCCGAGATTGTTTTTTCGTGACATATTCTATTTTAACATGGTGGTACATTTTTGTGGTAACTTGCATCCTTTCCTTGTGAAAAATCCTAAAATTTGATGAAAAATATGTCTACTTTATGTTTGCATCATAAAAGTGACGAGTTTTTACTTTTGGAAAACACCAGAGGGCTTCAAAGTTCAGCAGCCATTTTCCAATTTTTCACAAAATTTTCAAACTCACTATTTTTCAGGGACCAGTTCAGGTTTGAAGTGGATTTGAAGGGTCTTCATATTAGAAATACCGCACAAAAGACCCCATTATAAAAACTGCACCCCCAAAGTATTCAAAATGACATTCAGTCATCATTTTAACCCTTTAGGTGTTTCACAGGAATAGAAGCAAAGTGAAGGAGAAAATTCACAATCTTCATTTTTTACACTCGCATGTTCTTGTAGACCCAATGTTTGAATTTTTACAAGGGGTAAAAGGAGAAAATGTATACTTATATTTGTAGCCCAATTTCTCTTGAGTAAGCACATACCTCATATGTCTATGTAAAGTGTTCGGCGGGCGCAGTAGAGGGCTCAGAAGCGAAAGAGCGACAAGGGGATTTTGGAGAGTACGTTTTTCTGAAATTGTTTTTGGGGGGCATGTTGCATTTAGGAAGCCCCTATGGCGCCAGAACAGCAAAAAACCCTCACATGGCATACCATTTTGGAAACTAGACCCCTTGAGGAACATAACAAGGAATAAAGTGAACCTTAATACCCCACAGGTGTTTCCCGACTTTTGCATATGTAAAAAAAAATTATTTTTTTTCACTAAAATGTGTGTTTCCCCCCAAATTTCACATTTTTCCAAGGGTTAATAGCAGGAAATACCCCCCAATATTTGTAACCCCTTCTCTTCTGAGTATGGAGGTACCCCATAAGTTGACCTGAAGTGCACTATGGGCGAACTACAATGCTCAGAAGAGAAGGAGTCATATTTGGCTTTTTGAGAGCAAATTTTGCTCGGGGGGCATGTCGCATTTAGGAAGCCCCTATGGTGCCAGAACAGCAAAAAAAAAAACACATGGCATACCATTTTGGAAACTAGACCCCTTGAGGAATGTAATAAGGAATAAAGTGAGCCTTATTACCCCACAGGTGTTTCACGACTTTTGCATATGTAAAAAAAACTAGAAACTAGAAACTAGACCCCTTTAGAAACGTAACAAGGGGTACAGTGAGCATTTGCCCCCCACTGGTGTCTGACAGATCTTTGGAACAGTGGGCTGTACAAGTCTTCATTTTCACGGACCACTGTTCCAAAGATCCGTCAGACACCTGTGGGGGGTAAATTCTCACTGCACCCCTCATTACATTCCGTGAGGGGTGTTGTTTCCGAAATGGGGTCACATGTGGGGTTTTGTTTTTTTTGCGTTTGTCAAAACCGCTGTAACAATCAGCCACCCCTGTGCAAATCACCTCAAATGTACATGGTGCGCTCTCCCTTCTGGGCCTTGTTGTGCGCCTCCAGAGCACTTTGCGCTCACATATGGGGTATCTCTGTAGTCGGGAGACATTGCGTTACAAATTTTGGGGGTCTTTTTTCCCTTTTACCTCTTGTGAAAATGTAAAGCATAGGGCAACATCAGCATGTTAGTGTAAAAATTTTAATTTTTTTACACTAACATTCTGGTGTAGACCCCAACATTTCCTTTTCATGAAGGGTTAAAGAAGAAAAAGCCCCCCCAAACCTTGTAACGCAATTTCTCCCGAGTACAGCGATACCCCATATGTGGCCCTAAACTGTTGCCTTGAAATACGACAGGGCTCCAAAGTGAGAGCGCCATGTGCATTTGAGGCCTAAATTAGGGATTTGCATAGGGGTGGACATAGGGGTATTCTACGCCAGTGATTCCCAAACAGAGTGCCTCCAGCTGTTGCAAAACTCCCAGCATGCGTGGACAGTCAACGGCTGTCCGGCAATACTGGGAGTTGTTGTTTTTCAACAGCTGGAGGCTCTGCTTTGGAAACAGTGGTGTACCGGACGTTCTTATTGGGGGAGGGGGGCTGTGTAGAGGTATGTGTATATGTAGTGTTTTTAACTTTTTATTTTATTTTGTGTTAGTGTAGTGTAGTGTAGTGTTTTTAGGGTACAGTCACATGGGCGGGGGATTACAGCGAGTTTCCCAGCGCAAAATTTGCTGCATCTCAAGATGCGAGAAACCCACTGTAAAAGCCTCGCCCATGTGAATATATATAAAAGGTCTTGCCTTGCTCCTCCTCCTATGATGGAATATACCCCAACCATGATAACTGGCAGCTCCCTGTCATGTAAAACAGAGTAGACAGACTAGTTGGGTTAGTCATTGACTGACTACAATATGAATGTAGAAACTGATGTATATAATAAAATCTACCCTGCCGCAGGCACATAAAGGATAAGAAAACATTGTCAATTGTTACATGTCCGTGTTCGTCTCTGCTCTGTCTGGATGTCGGTAGCTGCCGCCATATTTTACAAGAGCTTGTTCAGACAAGAGAATAAGCAGAATGGGGGAGATTCGTCAAAACCTGTCCAGAGGAAAAGTTGCTGAGTTGCCCATAGCAACCAATCAGATCACTTCTTTCATTTTTCAGAGGCTTTTAAAAAAAAATGAAAGAAGCGATCTGATTGGTTGCTATGGGCAACTCAGCAATGTTTCCTCTGGACAGGTTTTGATGAATCTCCCCCAATGTCTCCAATGTATACTTTGTAAGTTAATATTAAACTTATAAGCAGGGCAGGTTTTAGGCTTAGTGTGGCCCTGGGCAAAATTAAAAGTGGGGCCCCAAAAGGGGGTTGGGGGGTTTGGGCGGCAGGGCTGGTCCAAGAATTTTTGCCGCACTAGGCAAAACCTTATTTTGCCGCCCCCCAGCATCTGCAAACATGTGTTCTAACATTTGTAAACAATACCCCCATACCGTGATTGAATAACAACGCTACCAGAACAGAACAATACCGATATACCGTGACTGAATAACAACACCATACCAGAAAAGAACACCACCACTATACCGTGACTAAATAACGCCAAAGCAGAACAGAACAATACCTCCATACCATGACTAAATAACAACACCAAAGCAGAACAGAACAATACCACCATACTGTAACTGAATAACAACGCCATACCAGAACAGAACAATACTGAATAACAACACCATACCAGAACAGAACATTACCGCCATACCAGAACAGAACAATACTGCCATACTGTAACTGAATAACAATGCCATACCAGAACAGAACAATACTGAATAACAACACCATACCAGAACAGAACATTACCGCCATACCAGAACAGAACAATACTGCCATACCGTGACTGAATAACAATATACCAGAACAGGACAATACTGAATAACAACACCATACCAGAACAGAACATTACCGCCATACCAGAACAGAACAATACTGCCATACCGTGACTGAATAACAATATACCAGAACAGAACAATACTGAATAACAACACCATACCAGAACAGAACATTACCGCCATACCAGAACAGATCAATACTGCCATACCAGAACAGAACATTACCGCCATACCAGAACAGAACATTAGCGCCATACCAGAACAGAACATTACCGCCATACCAGAACAGAACATTAGCGCCATACCAGAACAGAACATTAGCACCATACCAGAACAGAACATTAGCGCCATACCAGAACAGAACATTACCGCCATACCAGAACAGAACATTAGCGCCATACCAGAACAGAACATTACCGCCATACCAGAACAGATCAATACTGCCATACCAGAACAGAACATTACCGCCATACCAGAACAGAACATTAGCGCCATACCAGAACAGAACATTAGCGCCATACCAGAACAGAACATTAGCGCCATACCAGAACAGAACATTACCGTCATACCAGAACAGAATAATACTGCCATACCGTGACTGAATAACAATATACCAGAACAGAACAAAACTGAATAACAACACCATACCAGAACAGAACATTACCACCATACCAGAACAGAACAATACTGCCATACCGTGACTGAATAACAATATACCAGAACAGAACAAAACTGAATAACAACACCATACCAGAACAGAACATTACCACCATACCAGAACAGAACAATACTGCCATACCGTGACTGAATAAAAATGCTATACCAGAACAGAATACCGCCATACCGTGACTGAATAAAAATGCTATACCAGAACACTGCAAAAACACATACCGTGACTGAATAACACTGCAATAACACACACATAGATATATATCTCTTATCCCCCTCCCTTGCAGGGTATATTTCTAACACATGCCTAATCTATAATATATATATATATATATATATATATATATATATATACACACATATATAGTCATGCTGTACACTCAAATACACATTATATATACACACACACACACACACACACACATTATATATACACATATATTCATGCTCTCCACACCCACTTTATATATATATATATATATATATATATATATATATATACACACACACATATATATACACACATACACATATACTGTATATATTCATGTATATATGGGCATGCTGGGAGTGGTAGTTAAGCAGCAGCTGGAGGCACCCTGGTTGGGAAACACTGCACTAGATCTAAATATACTTACTCTTAGTGAGAGCCTGATGTGGCAGAGAATACTCCAGCATCTAGGTTTTGATGGCGGTTCAGTGCTTCCTGGATCCTACAGGCTCCCTCATACATCGGCAGACAGGCCATACACTTGCGATCTACCAGCAGCAGGAAGGGGGGGGAGGAGCAGGTGAGGGGGGGGGGGGGTTAAAGGAACCCAGCCTCTCCCTGCCAGCACTACATGGAAGGCCTCTGCTGAGAGCCTTTAAGCAGCAGCGAGGCTCACTTACACATTCCCGGAGCTGCAAAACATTGTAGCCGCCTGCAGGGGGCCCCCTGGTTGATGGAGGCCCTGGGCAATTGCCCGGTTTGCCCCCCCTTAACGCCGGCTCTGCTTATAAGAGAAATCATTTGGGCCTGAAATGTACATTACGGGGTGGGTCACATATATCGTATACACATCGAATTTCGAGCTGCAAGAAATCTGCAACACAGCAGGAAATACATTGCGCATTCTCCTATGAGCAGACACAGGCAACGGGTAGACAAACAGGATAAAGATGATCCAGCAGAGGGATGCAAATTCCAGCTTTATTGTATGTAAAATCACAGAGTGATGCAAATTCCAGCTTTATTGTATATAAAATCAGTACATCGCTGTGTGACCCTACCCTAATAATTATTTTCCTTCTCCCTATCTGGATACTGTGATTTTGCAATGTGTCTTAGAGAGAGAGGGAGAAAGATAAATCACTGGAGGTGTCAGGGAGTTGTACCTCCACCAGCTGTTTGCCAAAGCTGCAGCATCCACATACACAGTAAAAAAAGATATACTGGCTGTGCTTGGTTAGGCTTGGGGGATCTGACTTGGTGGAGTGAAAACTGGGCGCTCGTGTATCCCAGTTGGACCCGGCACTCTTCTCATTCATTTAAATGAGCCAACCAGAGTTAGGCTGCATTCACATCACGATTGTCGTAGGCTGCAATCGTGACGTGAATGCAGCCTTAAACAGTGGCTAATCACTGTTTGACTCCGGTCGGCTCATTCAAATGAATGAGAAGGGGGCCGGGTCCGGCTGGGGTACAGGAGCACCTGGTGTTCCTGTTCCCCAGCCGGATCCGGCAGCCGTAGGCTGCAATTGTGATGTGAATGCAGCCTTAAAGGGCTATCTTGGGCAAAAACATCTTATCTCCTATCCTATCGCGATCTATCCAAAGGATAGGGGATAAGATGTCTGATTGCGATCTATCCAAAGGATAGGGGATAAGATGTCTGATCGCGATCTATCCAAAGGATAGGGGATAAGATGTCTGATCTCCCTGCAGCACCCGCAAATGCGGGGCTGCGTTTCTAGTTTCGGAAACCTCTGGGTTTCCGGGACTGGAGAAGTGACGTAATGCCCCCTCCATTCATGTCTATGGGAGGGGGCATGATGGCCGTCACGCTGCCTCCCATAGACATGAATGGAGGGGGCGTGGTGTGGCGTTTCCGAAACTAGAGACGCAGCCTTGCATAGAATGCGGGTGCTGCAGGAAGATCGCGGGGGGTCCCAGCAGCAGGCCCCCCATGATCAGACATCTTATCCCCTATCCTTTAGATAGGGGATAAGATGTTTTTGCCCCTTTAAACAGTGACTGTTCACTGTGTATGCACACGTCAAAGTTCTGCAAAAGCACTGACCGGCAGGGTCGTCACGACCCTGCCGGTCAGTGTTTTTGCAGAGCTTTGAGTCAGTGCTTTTGCAGAACTTTGACGTGTGTCAGACTCTCACCAATTAAAAATCCCTTTAAGAAGTGCACTGGTGAATTATTTATTTTCCCCAGTTTTATAACAGTATTATTTTCTTATTGATTCTTGCAGACCCTATTTATACCGATCCTGCATTTCTCCTTCAGCAGACATGTTTGTACCATATTCTTGCTCATCTTCTATATATCAGAAATTGTCAGTGTCTGGGCTCATACCAGAGTATTTTTGGATGATTTATTGTTGTCACTATCTTAATCTATCTAGATTATTTTTAATAATAAGTTGTATCTTTTTTTCAAGCTTTTTTTCTGGCATTTTTTTACCCCGTTTGTTTATCTTGGACTTTGTTCAGAACTAATTACTAGACGTATTAAAGGGAAAACATCTGACGGCTGATTAAACCGAGAGGAATGAAACGCTGTTAGATCCGGCACTTAGACGATATTTATTCCTAGTAATTAAATATTGATTCTCATTTGGCAACTCTTTGCAGGCGTATTTAACCCTGACTAAGCTGTAACCGTTTCGTCACAGCAAAGAGTCTGCATCTGCCAAGAACAGATCATCTTGTCTGCCAGTGAAAGGAATTGTGAAAAGCATAATCATGATATCTTGCAGTGGTTTCCCAGTAATGCCCGGATATTTCTGTGGAGAATCGCCGTGGAGCCAGAGCCTAAAACAAACAAAAAACAAACATTGAGATATCACTGTCTTTCCTTTTGAACAAGGCCTCTGCAAAATGAAAGCAGCGATCTGATTGGTTGCTATGGGCAACTGGGCAACTTTTCCTTGGACAGGTTTTGATAAATCTCCCCCCTTATCCCTGGAAGATCCCTTCTAAAGACAAAATGTAGGTGTACTGAAAGCAAGAGCTAGAAAAAGTTGTGCTCAAAAGTTTGCATACCCTGCCAAAAAATGTGAAATTTTGTGAAACCATCACTAATCATGCAAACAAAATGTCTTTTATTTAACCCCTTAACGACGCAGGACGTATATTTACGTCCTGCGCCGGCTCCCGCGATATGAAGCGGGATCGCGCCGCGATCCTGCATCATATCGCGTGGGTCCCGGCGCTAATCAATGGCCGGGACCCGCGGCTAATACCACACATCGCCGATCGCGGCGATGTGCGGTATTAACCCTTTAGAAGCGGCGGTCAAAGCTGACCGCCGCTTCTAAAGTGAAACTGAAAGTATCCCGGCTGCTCAGTCGGGCTGTTCGGGACCGCCGCGGTGAAATCGCGGTGTCCCGAACAGCTGATCGGACACCGGGAGGGCTCTTACCTGCCTCCTCGGTGTCCGATCGGCGAATGACTGCTCCGTGCCTGAGATCCAGGCAGGAGCAGTCAAGCGCCGATAATGCTGATCACAGGCGTGTTAATACACACCTGTGATCAGGATGAGAGATCAGTGTGTGCAGTGTTATAGGTCCCTATGGGACCTATAACACTGCAAAAAAAAAGTTAAAAAAAAGTGTTAATAAAGGTCATTTAACCCCTTCCCTAATAAAAGTTTGAATCACCCCCCTTTTCCCATAAAAAAAAATAAAACAGTGTAAAAAAATTAAAATAAACATATGTGGTATCGCCGCGTGCGTAAATGTCCGAACTATAAAAATATATCATTAATTAAGCCGTACGGTCAATGGCGTACGCGCAAAAAAATTCCAAAGTCCAAAAAAGCGTATTTTGGTAACTTTTTATAACATTAAAAAATGAATAAAAAGTGATCAAAAAGTCAGATCAAAACAAAAATCATACCGATAAAAACTTCAGATCACGGCGCAAAAAATGAGTCCTCATACCGCCCCGTACGTGGAAAAATAAAAAAGTTATAGGGGTCAGAAGATGACATTTTTAAACGTATAAATTTTCCTGCATGTAGTTATGATTTTTTCCAGAAGTGCGACAAAATCAAACCTATATATGTAGGGGATCATTTTACCCGTATGGACCTACAGAATAATGATAAGGTGTCATTTTTACCGAAATATGCACTGCATAGAAACGGAAGCCCCCAAAAGTTACAAAATGGCGTTTTTTTTTTTGATTTTGTCGCACAATGATTTTTTTTTCCGTTTCGCCGTGCATTTTTGGGTAAAATGACTAATGTCACTGCAAAGTAGAATTGGTGATGCAAAAAATAAGCCATAATATGGATTTTTAGGTGGAAAATTGAAAGGGTTATGATTTTTAAAAGGTAAGGAGGAAAAAACGAAAGTGCAAAAACGGAAAAACCCTGAGTCCTTAAGGGGTTAAGAGTATTGATAATATGAAGCCATTTATTGTCCCCAATGGGGAGATTTATCAAAACCTGTCCAGAGGAAAAGTTGCTGAGTTGCCCATGGCAACCAATCAGATCACTTCTTTCATTTTAGAAAAAGCCTCTGAAAAATGAAAGAAGCAATCTGATTGGTTGCTATGGGCAACTCAGCAACTTTTCCTCTGGACAGGTTTTGATAAATCGCCAACCAAGTTATTTGGCTCCTTTTTTAAATCATATTAATAACAGAAATCACCCAAAGGGACTTGGTCAAAAGTTTACATACCCTTCAATGTTTGGCTTTGTTTCAGACACACAAGGTGGCACAGACAGTTTAAAATAACAATTACATGTTAATTTCTCCCACCTGTATTTTTAAATTGCTGTTAATATCTGTGCATAAATAGTCAATGGGGGATACTTATCAAAACCTGTGTAGAGGAAAAGTGGTGCAGCTGCCCATAGCAACCAATCAGATCGTATCGTTCATTGTTCAGAGACCTTCTTAACCCCATAAGGACCAAACCCATTTACACATTAAAGGGGTACTTTGGCGCTAAGACATCTTATCCCCTATCCAAAGGATAAGGAGATAAGATGCCTGATCACGGGGGGCGCCACTGGGGACCCCCGTGATCTTGCACGCAGCACCCCGTTAGAATCAGATCCCGGAGCACGTTCACTCCAGGTCTGATTACTGGCGATCACTGGGGCCGGAGCATTGTGATATCACGGCCCCGCCCCTGTGTGACGACACGCTCCGCCCCCTCAATGCAAGCCTATGTGAGGGGGCGTGACAGCTTTTTTGCACATCTGACCACTATCACTTTAAGCATTAATAACTCTGGGGTGCTTTTACTTATGAATTTGATTCATAAATAGTTTTTTCGTGACATATTCTACTTTAACATATTGATAAATTGTCGTCGATACTTGCATCATTTCTTGGTGAAAAATTCAAACATTTCATGAGAATTATTTCTGACTTTGAAGCTCTCTGCTTGTAAACATACCAAATAAATAATATATTGATTCACATATACAAAATGTCTACTTTATCTTGGCATCATAAAGTTGACATGTTTTTACTTTTGGAAGACATTAGAGGCTTCAAAGTTCAGCAGCAATTTTACAATTTTTCACAAAATTTTCAAAATCTTAATTTTTCAGGGACCAGTTGAGTTTTGAAGTGGATTTGAGGGGCCTTCATATTAGAAATACCCCATAAATGACCCCATTATAAAAACTGCACCCCTCAAAGTATTCAAAATGACATTCAGAAAGTGTGTTAACCCTTTAGGTGTTTCCGAGGAATAGCAGCAAAGTGAAGGAAAAAATTCAAAATCTCCATTTTTTACACTAACATATTCTTGTAGACCCAATTTTAGAATTTTTATAAGGTGTAAGGAAATCCTCATGTGTGGATGTAAAGTGCTCTGTGGGTGCACTAGAGGCCTCAGAAGGGAAGGAGCAACAATGGGATTTTGGAGTGTGAATGTTGCTAAAATGGTTTTTGGGGGGCATGTCGCATTTAGGAAGCCCCTATGGTGCCATAACAGCAAAAAAAAACTACATGGCATACTATTTGGAAACTACATCCCTCATGGTATGTAACAAGGGGTACAGTGAGCCTTAACACCTCACAGGTGTTTGACGACTTTTCGGTAAAGTCGGATGTGTAAATAAAATATTTTTTTCACTAAAATGTTTTTCCCCAAATTTACCATTTTTACAAGAGGTAATAGGAGAAAATGCCCCACCAAAAGTTGTAACCCCATTTCTTCTGAGTATGGAAATACCTGTATGGACGTCAAGTGCTCTGCGGGCGAACTACAATGCTCAGAAGAGAAGGAGCCGCATTTGGCTTTTTGAAAGCAAATCTTGCTGAAATGGTTTTTGGGGGCAATGTCGCATTTAGGAAGCCCCTGTGGTGGCAGAACAGCAAAAAAAAGCCCCCCATGGCACACTATTTGGGAAACAACACCCCTCAAGGAATGTAACAAGTGGTACAGTGAGCCTTAAGAAGCCACAGGTGTTTGACAAATTTCCGCTAAAGTTGGACGTGAAAATGAAAACATTTTTTTTTTTCACTAAAATGCTGGTGTTACCCCAAATTTTTAATTTTCCCAAGGGGTAATAGGAGAAAAAGCATCCCAAAATATTTAACCCCATTTCTTATGAGTATGGAAATACCCCATATGTGGATGTAAAGTGCTCTGGGGGTGAACTACAATGCTCAGAAGAGAAGGAGCGCCATTGGGCTTTTGGAGAGCGAATTTGTTTGGAATGGAAGTTGGGGGCCATGTGCGTTTACAAAGCCCCCATGGTGCATCCAACAGTGGATAACCCCGCCCACCCACATGTGACCCCATTTTGGAAACTACAACCCTCACGGAATGTAATAAGGGGTGCAGTGAGCATTTACACCCCACTGGTGTTTGACAGATCTTTGGAACAATGGGCTGTGCAAATGAAAAAAATTTCACTTTCATGGACCACTGTTCAAAAAATCTGTCAGACACCAGTGGGGTGTCACGTGGGGGGGGGGTCCACTGTTCTGGCACCATGGGGGCTTTGTAAATGTACATGGCCTTCAATTCCAGACACATTCTCTCTCCAAAAGCCAATTGGAGCGCCTTCTATTTTGAGCATCCGCAGAGCACTTTACGCCCACACATGGGGTATTTATATTCTCAGAAGAAATGGTGTTACACATTTTGGGGGGCTTTTTTCCTATTACCCCTTGTGAAAAAGAAGAATTTGGGATAACACCAGCATTTTCACATCCAACTTTAGCAAAAATTCTTCAAACACATGTGGGGTGTTAAGGCTCTTTATACCCCTTGTTACGTTCCATGGGGGGTGTAGTTTCCAAAATAGGGTGACATGTGGGTGTTTTTTGTTTTTCTTTGCGTTTATGTCAGAACCGCTGTAACGATCAGCCACCCCTGTGCAAATCACCTCAAATGTACATGGTGCTCTCACTCCTGAGCCTTGTTATGTTTCTGCAGAGCATTTTATGTACACATGGGGTATTCCCGTACTCAGGTGAAATTGCGTTACAAATTTTGGGCATTTTTTTTTTTTTCTTTTACCTCTTGTGAAAATGAAAAGTATGAGGCAACACCAGCATGTTAGTGTAAAAAAATAAAAATTTTTACAATAACATGCTGGAGTAGACCCCAACTTTACCTTTTTTTCAAAGGAGAAAAAGCCCCCCAAAATTTGTTAGGCAATTTCTTCCGAGTACGGAAATACCTCATATGTGGCCCTAAACTGTTGCTGACAGGGCTCCAAAGTGAGAGAGCGCCATGAGCATTTGAGGTGTAAATTAGGGATTTTGTATAGGGACGGACCGGGATGCAAGACTTACACTTGCCTCCGATACCAAAATTACCCTACAGCAGTGCTTCCCAACCAAAACTCCCAGCATGCCTGGACAGTCAATGGCTGTCCGGCAATACTGGGAGTTATTGTTTTACAACAGCTGGAAGCTCCGTTTTGGAAACAGTGCCGTACCAGACGTTTTTCATTTTTATTGGGGGAAGGGGGAAGGTAACTGTGTAGGGGTATATGTATATGTAGTGTTTTACCCTTTGTTTTGTGTAGGTGTAGTGTAGTGTAGTGTTTTTAGGGTACATTCACACGGCGAGGGTTTACAGCGAGTTTCCCTTCAGCTGTTGCAAAACTACAACTCCCAGCATGCTCATTGGCTGTCCCTGCATGCTAGGGGTTGTAGTTATGCAACAGCTGGAGTCACACTGGTTGCAAAACACTGAGGGTTTTTTACTTAACTCAGTGTTTCGCAACCAGTGTGCCTCCAGCTGTTGCAAATCTACAACTACCGGCATGTACGGTCTGTCAGTGCATGCTGGGAGTTGAAGTTTGCAATAGCTGGAGGAACACTGGTTGCGAAACACTGAGTTAGGTAACAAACTCAGTGTTTTGCGACCAGTGTGCCTTCAGCTGTTGCAAAAGCTACAACCCCCAGCATGCAAGGACAGCCGAAGGGCATGCTGGGACTTGTAGTTATGCAACAGCTAGAGGCATACTACTAACACTCCCATCATGCCCTTTAGCTGCCCATGCAGGCTGGGGGTTGTAGTTATGCAACAGCTGGAGGCACACTGGTTGCAAAATACAGAATTTGTTACTTAACACAGTGTTTCGCAACAAGTGTGCCTCCAGCTGTTGCAAAACTACAACTCCCAGCATGTACGTTCTATCAGTGCATGCTGGGAGTTGTAGTTTGCAACAGCTGGAGTTTGCGAAACACTGAGTTAGATAACAAACTGTGTTTCGCAACCAGTGTGCCTTCAGCTGTTGCAAAACTACAACAGCAAGCACTAACAGCCGAAGGACATGCCGGGACTTGTAGTTATGCAACAGCTGGAGGCATGCTTCTGCAACTCCCAGCATGCCCTTTGGTAGTTTGTGCATGCTGGGGGTTGTAGTTATGCAGTTGCTGGAGGCACACTTTTTCATAGAAAAAATGTGTCTCCAGCTGTTGCATAACAACAACCCCCCCCCCCCCCCAGCATGCACAAACTACCAAAGGGCATCCTGGGAGTTGTAGTTGTGCCTTATGCTGCTGCACAACAACAACTCCCAGCATGCCCTTTTATGCATGCTGGGAGGTATTGCAAGGCAACAGTAGAAGCCTTACCTCCTGCTGCTGCGCAAGTCCTGCCTGTCATCCTGCAGCCGCCACTGTCTCCACTCCGGGGGCCCCGATCCCGCCTCAGATGCCGGGGATCATGGGCCCCCACTACAGGTACACACTCCCGGCACCCGCTCTCGTCCTCCGGAGTAGGGGCGAAGCGGGTGCCGTTAGGGACACCCCACAGCAGGCATCCTGATTCGTTGGCCGGTAACAGCCGACGTATCAGGACGATCGTGAGGTGGCACCAGTGCCACCTCACTCCTGCTGCTTTAGGGTGATAAGTGCCGGATGGCACCTATCACCCTTTTTTCCGGGTCACCGGGGACCCGATTGACCTGGAATCACCGCAAATCTCCGATCTGAATTGATGGGACACCCCCAGGGAGTTTGCACTGGGTGCCTGCTGAATGATTTCAGAAGGCATTCCGGTCCGGTCCCCGCCACACAGCGGGGACTGGAATTCCCACGGGCGTACAGGTATGCCCTGGATCCTTAAGTCTCAGGACTTCAGGCTGTACCTGTACGCCCTGGGTCCTTAAGGGGTTAAAAATTGAAGAAGCTATTTGAGTGGTTGCTATGGGCAACTGCACCCCTTTTACTTTACACAGGTTCTTAATAAAACTCCCCCAATGAGTTTGTTTGCTCTTACATGGATGCAATCAACAGGCTAGATACTGAGCCATGGTAAACAGGAAAGATCTGTCAAAAGACCTGCGCAACAAGGTGATGGAACTTTATAAAGATGGAAAAGTATATAAAAGATATCCACAGCCTTTAAAATGCAATTGTGTACTGTTCAATAAATGATTAAGTGGCATATTTAGTGATCAGTTGATACCAAGCCAAGGTCACAGCCACAGCTGCCGGAAGAATTGTCCAGGATACAAACAATGCCTCAACAAACATCAGGGAAATGAGGAAGAAAAGTATAGCAATTTTTTCTATTTTACAGTAGGCTGACCATAATTATAAAAATACCCTTTTTAGGGTCGGTTCAAATGTTCTTATTTTTTTTCTGCAGCAGTTTTTGCTACCCAATGAAGTTACGTACAGTATCCTGCTCATATTTATTGCTGTAGGTTTCAATGTAAACTAAATGATTGAACACAGCTTGAGATCTGAAACTTAAAGGGGTTATCGAGGAAAAAAACTTTTTTATATATATATATATATATATATATATATATATATATATATATATATCAACTGGCTCCAGAAAGTTAAACAGAACTTTAACAGAACTTCTATTAAAAAAATCTTAATCCTTTCAGCACTTTTGAGCTTCTGAAGTTAAGGTTGTTCTTTTGTGTCTAAGTCCTTTCTGATGACATTTGTCTCGGGAAACGCCCAGTTTAGAAGCAAATCCCCATAGCAAACTTCTTCTAAACTGGGCGTTTCCCGAGACAGGTGCCATCAGAGAGCACTTAGACAGAAAAGAACAACCTTAACTTCAGAAGCTCATAAGTACTGAAAGGATTAAGATTTTTTTAATAGAAGTAATTTACAAATCTGTTTAATTTTCTGGAACCAGTTGATTTATATAAAAAACTGCTTTTTCCTGGAATACCCCTTTAAATGTGCACTGTCGGATTCAAAAACTTTATAAATGTTGTACATCTTGGCAAATCATTAACTTATTTAATTAAAAAAAGGGTTATCTCCTTTTTATAGAAATTATAAACAGAAATTATAGAAATGATATAACAGGTACCACTGTTTTTATTCGCTCCTGTCATGTATTTGTGGTGACTAGGTGGTGCAGGTAATAGTGTAGGGTATGCTGGTATTAACCCTATGTTGTCGTGATGCCAGGATGAAGTTTCCTTAGGGTAATGGTCCTACCGTCAACCGTCCCAGAAATGGTAGGGAGAAATAATTGATATTTGATGAAACCCGGAATAAACTTTACTGCATATTTTATGCAACTGCAGGTAACAAAACAGTCTTTGTATAGAGGACCGTAGTTCAGGTTCCTAACAGGTTTGCTGGGACTTCTTAGATATCAATGAGCTTTGATTGCTACCCACTGTGCTACTGTTTTGAAGATAATTGAGTTGCAGTAGTCACACAGGATTTTAGTAGTTTTGAGCTGGATAACTGGCGGTTTAGAGGCTGCGGAAGATAAGGCTTCAGGCCTAGCTTGAATTGATGATTTTTGCTGAGATGTGCTTTCTTTAAGTGCCAGGAACAAGAGAGAGAATTTAGTGGCAGCAGCCCCTTATATATTAAGGGGGCGGGACAAAGCTCATTGGATAGCCAAACCTGTCAGTCCTGACCTCTGGAACTCTGGGTATATCACATGCCCCAAAGGCCCTTAACCCCTTAAAGACCACGAACTTAAATGTACGTTCTGGTTTGGCGGGACTTCCCGCACCAGGACGTACATTTACGTCCTGTGTATGACCCTGCTAGTAGTAGCCGGGGACCCACCGGTAATGGCCAACATCCGCGATCGCGCGGATGTCCGCCATTAACCCCTCAGATGCCATGATCAATACAGATCACGGCATCTGCGGTACTTTGAATGGATGATCAGATCGCCTGCAGAGCTGCCGCGGCGATCCGGGCATCCAGCATGGCGGCCGGAGGTCCCCTCACCTTGCTCCGGCTGTCTCCCGGGGTCTTCTGCTCTGGTCTGAGATCGAGCAGACCAGAGCAGAAGATCACCGATTTTACTGATCAGTGCTGTGTCCTATACATAGCACTGAACAGTATTAGCAATCAAAGGATTGCTATAGATAGTCCCCTATGGAGACATAAAAAGTGTAAAATAAAAGTTGAAATATGTAAAAATAAAAAGTAAAAAAAGTGAAAAATCACCTCCCCCAATGAAAATTGTCAATTTTTCCCATTTTATCCCCAAAAAGCGTAATTTTTTTTTAATAAACATATTTAGTATCGCCGCATGCGTAAATGTCCGTACTATCAAAATATAATGTTAATTATCCCATACGGTGAATAGCGTAAATGTAAAAATTTAAAAAAGTCCAAAAATGCTGCTTTTTTTTCACATTTTATTAAAAAAAATTATAAAAAATTATCTAAAAGTTTTATATATGCAAATGTGGTCAAAATAGGGCCATTTTAGATTACTGATTTTGTACAAAAAGTTTTAGATTTTTTTTAAGCGGTACAAAAATATAAAAGTATCTAGCCATGGGTATCATTTCAATTGTATTGACCCACAGAATGAAGAACACATGTCATTTTTACCGTAAAGTTTATAGTGTGAAAACAAAACCCTCCAAAATGTGCAAAATTGTGGTTTTCATTAAAATGTCCTCCCTAAAAATTTTTTTTTTGTTCGCCGTACATTTTAGGGTAAAATGAGAGGTTTCATTACAAAGTACAATTGGTCATGCAAAGAACAAGCCCTTATATGGGTCTGTAGATGGAAATATAAAGGAGTTATGGATTTTAGAAGGTGAGGAGGAAAAAACAAAAAGCAAAAATAAAATTGGTCCTTAAAGGGGTACTCCGGTGAAAAACTCTTTTTTTTTTTTTTTAAATCAACTGGTGCCAGAAAGTTAAACAGATTTGCAAATTACTTCTATAAAAAAAATCTTAATTCTTCCTGTACTTATTAGCTGCTGAATACTACAGCGGAAATTATTTTCTTTTTGACACAGAGAGCTGTCTGCTGACATCACTGTCCATTTTAGGAACTGTCCAGAACAGCATATGTTTGCTATGGGGATTTCCTTTTACTCTGGACAGTGCCTAAAATGGACAGAGATGTCAGCACAGAGCACTGTGCTCGTGATGTCAGCAGATAGCTCTGTGTTTCAAACGGAAAAGAATTTCCACTGTAGTATTCAGCAGCTAATAAGTACAGGAAGGTTGAAGATTTTTTTTATAATTTACAAATCTGTTTAACTTTCTGGCACCAGTTGATTAAAAAAAAAAAAAAAGTTTTTAACCAGAGTACCCCTTTAAGGTGAAAATGGGCTTGGCCCTTGTGGGGTTAAACCATAGCATAACATAAATCAAAGGCCCGTAACCTCTATGGTCCTATACAGAGGTATCCTAGATTAATTAAATATATAATTATATACATTAAATATTACAATATTAAGAGGCGACTAGGGGTTAGCCCTTCAGGAGAGTCCATTAGCATGGAGGGACTCTGGCTGAGGGGACTCCAGACAAAGGGGACAGGACTTGTCCTGTACCGGGACACCACATATTATATATGAGGGGTGCATGCAGCCCACCTTCACCCAGCCACTATCTCCAGTGGCCCCCAGATAATTTGAGTTTGAGACACCTGGTATAGGCAAATATGAGTAGTGCACAGAGCATAAAACACATGCAGCAAGCTCCCCCTAGTGGACACTGACAGCAGCCTTTGTTGTATATATACAGATCTGTTCTTCTATAGGAGACTTCCTAACAATGTGTGAGAGTATGTAAATATGAATTAATATGACAAAATATAGCGATATTTTGGAAACAAATGGGAAGAAGATATCCTAAGATGTATACGTTATATCTCTTTCAATGCATATTGTTCTTTGTTAGATTCCTTTTCCAGGCTGGAATGACTCATGAATGTTTCCCACTGTCTCCCACTAGATGTCTCTGTTCTATTACGCTTTTATCATGGAGCAGCAGATGTTATTTCTAAATAATTAAACAATCAATCAAATGTGTCACAAATATTTCGGAAACAAATGTGCAAAGTGAGCCTTAAATATGTGGTGGCCCAGTGCAGGAGTTGCACCCCTGGACACTTGCTGTCCTGTCTGGCAGACTTTATTGCAGTTTTCCCTTAGTCCACCCTTCTATTGAGTATGTTAAATGGTTAATCAGTGCTTTATGTTATTCATGAAAGTGTTTTTATAATGCTATATACCTTTAAATCTTGTTACCATGTCTTGTAACCAGGGAAGGTGTCAGTGACCAGATGACATATGGGTGACCTATAGGACCCCTCCAATGTCTCCCCCATATAAACCCTGGGAGAAGCTAGTTCAGTCTATTTGAGTACATGCTGAGGAACAGTCAAGACCTGAGAGTGTCTGGTGTCCTG